>NC_132868.1:35131250-35735000 GCF_048164855.1 Canis lupus baileyi | reverse complement strand
TTTTGC
The DNA here is from genome assembly GCF_048164855.1 of Canis lupus baileyi. NCBI lineage: Eukaryota > Metazoa > Chordata > Mammalia > Carnivora > Canidae > Canis > Canis lupus. The sequence goes on along the minus strand of NC_132868.1, from coordinate 35,734,994 downwards.
TGTGTCTATAACTGGCTTCCTTCTCCTTTATGCCAAACCAATAGGTTTTGGGTGCCCAAGCACATTGCCTCCCTTAACTAACATGTAGGACAACAGAAAGGTAGTGGCTGTTCTCAAGAGTGTGTTGGTGGGCAGTCTGGGTGGCTCAGCGGTTTAGCACCTGCCTTCAGCCCAGGGCGTGATCCTGGAGACCCAGGATCGAGTCCCATGTCAGGCTCCCTGCCTCTCTTTCTCTGTGTGTCTCTCATGAATAAATAAATAAAATCTTAAAAAAAAAAAAGTGTGTTGGTGAATTTCCAGCTTTAAAACATTCAAAGACAAGGGTCTCTCTTTTCTCTTTTTTTCAGTGCTCAGAAATCTCATCTATCTGATCTTGTGCTTTTGGCCAGTCTGTGGGTTAGGATGAAGACCAGATAGGTCAGCAACTTACAGATGAAGTGGTCTTTCTGATCACCAGGGAAGTTTAAAAATACAAATTCTTGAGTCTACTTCCAGATGGCATTATTCGTAAGGTCTAGGGTAGAAACCAGGATTCTGTATTTTTCTTTTTCTTTCTTTTTCTTTTTTTCAAGATTTATTTATTTGGGAGAGAGAGTTAGCGAGCATGTGCATGTGCAGCAGGGGCAAGGGGCAGAGGGAGAAGCAGACTCCCCACTCATCAGGGAGCCCGACCCGGATCTTGATCCCAGGAACCCTGAGGATCACGACTTGAACAGAGGGCAGACGCTTAACTGACTGAGCCACCCAGGTGCCCCTGGGATTCTGTATCTCTTAAAAAGTTTCCAAGATTATTGGGATTCTCCTGCAGGATTGGAACCACTGCTTTGGTCCTCATTTTGGAAACTAATAGACTGTTGGATCCTAACGACCCCTTTGCTATGGTTCACTGCTGATTTTTAAAATCTTTGACAGTTGGTGTGGTATTTGGGTGCTGTCTACATATATTGATGGCTATCAGTGACAAAGTAAAGCTCGAGAAAAATATTTTGATTGATACACTAGAAAATGTGACATACTTTTCTCAGTATAATAGTAGTCATTAGTACGGACCTGGCCCATGAGATTTTTGTTGGTTGAAAAAAAAAAAGAATAGGAGTCCATATAACTTGAGCAATTTGAAGAAAATAAACAATAGGGCTTATTATTATTTTCTTACACAATGTCATAAGCAACAATGAGTGATTGAATCTTTTGAACTGGGCAAGAAAAACTATTACAACCCTTCCATATGCTGTTGTGGCAGGATTTTGTTGTATTCCTCCCCCCCCCCCCCCCCAGACGGCTGGAAGTTTAGCCCATCTGTGTAGCCGAAGATCTTAAACTGAAGGTCCCTGACACAGGGACAACAAAACCTGTTTGCTACAAACAAGGGGGCATAAATAAAAGTACACCATGAGAGTAGGAGCACCTGAATGGAATAGTCAGGAAAAGTATAAAACAATTAAATTGTATGCATATAAATGGGAAAAAAGTTGGTGGAAAAGAGGCAGAAAAGAGAAATGAAAGGGGCACCGAAGTGCTTTGGGTTTGCCTTCATGATGATCAAAATGTGACTTCAGGCATTTTGATGAGGAGCTAGGAGGAAAGAAAAACCAGAAATTAGAGGCACATAAAAAAGGCACATGGTTAACATATAGGACTTGGACGCTTTACTGCAGTGCCACGGGAGCTCAGAAATTTAAGAAGCAGTAAGTATTGCTCAGCTGGGAGAGCATTTCCTTCTTGTTGGATTCCTGGATATTGAGCCCAAAGAACTCATGACTTCTGAGAAGTCGTAGTTTTATCAGTGTTCTCCGCTATCTGATTAAGTGGTACATCTGCTTCCATTTAAACATGTTTATTGAAAGCCTGCTAGGTGTGAGTTGGACAGCATAGGGGCCTGGAATTTAAAGTAAGGACCTATTGTTCTGTGTCTGAGACCGACTTCAGAGAAAAGCTGAAGCAGAAACATAGATGAAGAAGTTAAAAAAAAAAAAAAGTATTTAGAAGCTTGCTTACTGTAATGAAAAAAAAAAACCCATCTAGGGTCACTTTAGCTATTTGGATATATCTATAAATCTTTAAAATGGGCATTTTTCTTTGGAAGTAAGTTCCCTGACAAAAAACTAACTGTGGTACTTAGTTTCTTTTGTTCCTGGGCCATAGAGACACCAGATTCCTCATAACTTGCATTCTGGCCATACAACCTTTCGGATTCTCAAAGAATTTTTTCCTTTGTGGCTCAGCGTGCTTATGGATCAAATGCTATGACTTGTGACATCCCAGAATTTCTCTTCACTGACCAGGAGAAGAACAGCTACAATGTGGATCGAGGGGGCCAGTGTCATAAAGAGCACTTTCTTCCCTCGGGCCCCCTCCCTCCTCCCTCTACACCTGCACCCCACGCCCCTCCCTTCAGGGTAGAAACTGTGACCGTGGAGTTGTGTTATCCTGCCAGCAGTGAGCCTCAACAGGAAGGACAGGGTTATTAAATGAATAAATTCATAGCTGGTCACAAGGACCTCCGACGATCTGATTGTGGTTTCGCTGTCATCAGGAAGCCCCCTGTTTTCCCTCTCTCCCATAAAATTAAATCCAAATCTTTGGACGTCTTGCTGATGTTAAAAGTACGAGCTTCCTTGACCGCAGAGTTTAACTGTGGTCTCCTAGGATTCCAGGACTTAAAAAAAAACTGTCCCCCCACCACCATTTCTAATGTCGGTGAATAGAGGGAGCTGGAGTGCATCTTTTGTGACTTTCTGCTTTACTGCAAGCCCTTCTTCTGATTAGAAGAGCTCTGCAATAAGCTAGAACTGTTCCAACTCCAAATTTCTGCAGAGTGAAATGATTTGACAAGTGATGTAATCCTACAAACTTTCACACTGTTGGCACTTGTGCTTGGCTACTGATGGTTTTTGAATTTAAAGGGAGACCTCTTTCTCTATTGCTTTTGGGTGCCTTTTCAGGAAAAGAGGATAATGCAGAAATTTATTTAAGGTTTGACTCCTCTTGAGCTTTAATATCATATCAGTTTCTCGGGAAGGCTAGCTGCTGGGAGGTTAAGCTGTGATGACCACAGGTCCTTGGTTGGGGGTAAATGAGTGCTGTGGGCATTTTCTGTTTTGTTTGACTTGAATGAGTACCATCTCCCATGGCAATCTGTGAAGCCAATTAATGGAAAAAATAAATTATATTAATCTCTTTTCAGCTGTGCAAGAAAAAGAGTCAAACATAATGGGAGAAATTCTTCTAAGTGAGAAAAATTACCCACTTTGTCTATTTCATATTTCTCAAACTCAAGAATTAATGACTTCTTCGAGAAAAAGTGTGTATCTCTGTGGACACAGAGAGTTTATGAATGCAAACAGGCATTGCTGGAGAGGCGGGAAGGAGGAGGGCTTCTGCGTAGGAGAAGAAAAAGACATATTTAAGCATTGAAATGTACATTTTTCATACTTTCACATGATTGGTTTTTCAGAAAGAAAATTATCGTGGAAAATAGCTTTTCTAAAAGCAGCTCCATTTAGCTGATGCTAAGATAGGTATGATGGAGTGGTGATTTTGATTTTAAGTCACTCATAAGCTGATTTTGTTGGGTGTTAGCGATTCTACTTTTGGCTGATAAAACTGCACCTCAGATTTAGGTTTCTAAGCCACTGCTTGAAAGGATATTCCGGATAAGGCCTCTCTGCTGGTCTACTGATAGCCCATGTGATTGGCCATCTGGACTTCTCATTGTTTCATACATTTGTATCATGTTCATCTAGCCTGTTCTTTCGTTAAGAATACTTTCCTCACCTTTACCTGGGGATCCTTGTTCATTATTTAAGAATTAGCTCAGTCACCATCTTCTCCAAGAGTTGTTCCCAAGGCTCCAGCCTGAGTTCAATATCTTTCTCTTATGATCTGTTGGAGTTCTACGGTCCTCCTGTTACAGAGTTTGGCTAAAATCGTGATGGCTTATTCCTATGTTCTACGGTCCTCCTGTTACAGAGTTTGGCTAAAATCGTGATGGCTTATTCCTATGTCCATCTCTACTACTAGAATTAAATTCCTCGAGGCAAGGCCTTGTTGTGTCCTAGAAGGACTTTACATTCTAACATTCAAAAATTTTTTTTCTTTGTTTTTGGAGTCCAGCAAGAGGATGATTATAATGGAATTAGGAAGGTCTGAAATCAGATTCCTGGGTGGCAGTCTGCTTAGGAAGCTCGGAGGGAGTTGAGGGAGACAGTGGGACTGTTTCCAGGCTAGTGGTTGGCTGTTTTTGCATGAAGGAAGATCACAGTAGTCATCAGTAGAGAAATTCCTTTCGAGAAATTGCTTCCATATGTCAGAAACAGATACAGCAACAACTACTACCATTATACATTAACAATAATGCCTGTAACATTTGATGGCATATAAAATGTTTTTCACATATTTGTTATATCATTTGATCCTAATAACAACATCAAAAAACAAGGATTCCTTTTTATTCCATTTTGCAGGTGAGATAAGTGACCTGGGAACAGATTTCATTCATTCAACACCGTTTTGGCTGCATACCCTGAGCTGGGCTCTGGAACATAGGAAAGTGAATAAGACAGATATTGTCCTAGGCTACACAGAGGTTACATTATAATGGGAAAGACATATTAAAAATTGATTACCTGATTAGTTATCTAATTACAATCTGGTTTAGTGCTATGAAGTATAAAGTACACAGTTGTGTGCAAAAGGGAAAGATTGTGGGGCCAGTGGACCAGACTTGGTGTGAAAGGTTAGCATAGATGCCTTGAGCAAGTGATGGCTATATGGAGTCAAGGGAATGAGGAGCAGTTGTCTGGTGAAGGGGAAAGAGGAACCAATGTGTGGGAAGGAGCTTCGTGCCTTTGGGTAGCTGAAAGAAGTGTGAGAAGCCCTGGGATGGTGGAAGGAGACAGAGCAAGTGCCTGGGGAAAGTCCATTTCTTCTGACAGTTGTTAGGGATGCGTAGATGCAAAAAATAATCCAGGGATTTTGGTAGTAAGAAGCAGTTGGGTTTGTCCTTTACTACAGTTCCAAGCAATGGCTTTGAGGGAAAAATGAAATAAAAAGGAAAGGTGAATTGGCCATAAAAAGCAACTTCAGAGTCTGAGATGATGCAAAGCAAAGCATCCAACATTTTCCGATTTCAGACGCCGTAACACATTGAATAATTTTTATTTACATCCCTCTTCAGTGGTAGTTAAAGCTGACCCTGAGCTGAGCCCTCTGAATTTTCTTCCCCACTGAGTTTCTTTGTGGGGTGTTCACTCCAAGTTCTCCCAGGTCTGGTTGAAGCAGGCGGGAAACTGTGAACATTCCCAGCTTCACTTTAACTAAATTAACTAGACTTACAACCTCAGTGTCAGCGAACAATGAAAGCTTACCACCGAACATATGAAACAAAAATGAAATTAGCCAGCAGTAGGAAACTACAAACAGCTGAGGCATTCAATTGTTAGCCATTTGAAGGATTAACTTCTAAATCATGTAGAGCTCCCTTGGTAGTTTAGCTAGTTGGGCACTCAAGGGTATATAAAAACACACTTTAAAGTAGAAATGTATTTCTTCACCTATAAAATAGAGATTTACTGGCAGGTTGTGATATTATTAATACTGGATTTCCTTGCCTTGGCCCGCGAACTTAATCATATTTTCTTTTGCTTTCCTCACTTGCAGCCTTGCGTTGGGTTTCAAAACAGATACCATAGAATTGACTATGTCCCAAGTCAAGTAGGGCATCTCTTGCTTGGGTGGCTGCTGCCAAATTGTCTAAAAATCTTTATTTAGTTCTCTGGATTTCTCCGCTTGCCCTGTGCTATTGTTTCTGCACTCCAGATTTACACAGCTCATTGAATATTCAGCCAGGCTTAAAGATTTTATTTGATGGTTATTTCAATAATAATTATGGAGGCTGCCAAGCTCTTCCTTACCCTGTTAAAAAACAAACAAAAATTAAACCCGCCGTCATAACCCAATAAAATCACGATGGTAAGATGTTTTCATGATATCTTAAAACTCAGTTTGGTGTTTCTTGAAGGATTGGTAGACCTGTTCAGAACGTATAGCCAAAGAAACTCAATTAATGGTCATCATTATCAATTATTTTTATACATTTCAACAGCTTTTGTTAAGACCGTGTGAGCTTTCCTTAAAAGAAAGTTGTCAACTTAGATCTTAACATTTCATTAAAATAAGACCACCAGTTCACCTATGTAAATGTTTATTCAATTGAGGGGTAATTGAATAATAAGGATTGATGAATTTTTTGTGTTTTTTCTTTTTAAAACCAAGGTTAGAAGGCAGCTGGTAGAGACTTCTGTGAGCCTTTTAAATGTGTTTCCCATTATTTGATCTCTATATATTTGTATTTTCCCCATCCTCAAATTAATTTCAGGAAAGATCCATGGCATCTCTCTCTCTCTCTGTCTCTCTCTCTCTATCTCTCTCTCTTTTTTTCTTATTTAAAGGGGCTAAAGTGAAAGGCAAAAAAAAAAAAAAAAAAAAAAGTGGAACCACCAAGAAAACCCTAAACAAATAAAGTGCAAACACAGAGTGACAAGCACACTCAGACCCTGGATTGGTTATGGATGAGACGACAAGTATATGATGAAATTAATGACCCTCTGTCAACTTTTTAGATCTCACTTTTAAAGAGAATGGACCAAAAATCAATAGCCCCCAAACCACCAGTACTCCAGTGAACCAGTCTTTCATTTATCTTGCTGTTGGCACTCAGATAGAAATGCAGCCAAGCACAGCACAGAGCCTTCACTGGGAGTCATCATCACAGGCAATGTTTGAGGACCCCAGTTAAGGGTCAAAGGTGTGCACCAAGGCTTCTTTGAGAAGGATCTGCTTCTAAAAACCAATACCAGTATTCACTTTATTCAGCTGGAAGCCCATTTGGTTTATGCATATCAAATGTTTGGGCTTTTGAAGCTTTATCTGTTAGGCTGATGGATTCCCAGCCTACCAATACCAATAGATGGCTAGGGATTCAATTCTACTCCTGTTTTATACCTTGATTCTTCAAATGTTATAATTCAGATGTTCAGATAGCAGCAAAACACAAGTTTAGTAAATTGAACACAAGTTTTAAAGATGCAAGTTTGTACAAGCATGTGCTTTTATACTACGACTGCATCCCAGGCCCTAACTAATGTGGTTTTTGAAGACCTTTTCCTAGAAGAGGATCACAGAAAGTATAGAGATTGTATGCAGAATATCAGGAGCTCAAACCCAAAGGATCAAGATAAATTCTGTAACTAAGTAAAAGAAGATATTTACAATGCCCGATAAGTTGTAATTGAGCTTGTAATTTTTATGGGTATTCTTAAATGTAGTCATTTATCTCCAAGACTGAATTTTCTAGAAATAAAATCGGTTAGTATATCATGAGACTTTTCCTACAGTGAGAAAGCCATATTAAAATGTGAAAGATAAATTAATCCAAACCAAGTGTTCAATAGCACTGTTAACAGCTGAGGCCAAAGTAAAATGAAATGATGTCATTATGTTAAAATGGATGTCAACACACAGAGAAAAAATCAGTGTAAAACGAGAGAGATCACATTTTGATGATAATCTAAGACAAGCAAAGTGCTGGCCATTTATCTGGCATTGTCCAAATGGAATCTAATCAATGATTGTCTTTAAGCTTTTTATTTTATTTATATAACAAACACTTCTAGAGAGCTTACTATGTGCAGTCACTGTTCTGAGTACTTTACACGTAACGATTCATTTAGTCTTCATGGCAATACTAGGAAGTATGTGTTCTTATTATCCTAGTTTTACAGATGTGGAAACTAAGGCGCAGAGAGGTAAAGTAGCTCGTCCAAGGGCACATGGCTAACCAGTGGCAGAGCTGTGACTAAAGCTGAGGCAGGCTGGCCCCAGAATTCAAGTTCTTAATTTTTAAACAAGGGTGCCTCAAAAAATGAAAACTTAAAACATCAGAAGGAACTTAAATATGGTACAAATGGACAGATAAGAAGAAACTTAAACCAGGAAATCTGTTAGTGGTGTGTTTATTTTCTTTTCTGATTCTAATATGATTAATTACTTTGTCGTAAGATTTTTAAAGGAAAAAGCTCTTCTGTATGAAGAGGTGAGTTAAGGAAACATTTTCAAAAATTTTAATATCAAATATATTTGACAGTAATCTCTGGAGCCTGACATAGCAAGAGTGAGGTAGAAGAAATCTGTGAACACGCCTTAAAAGTTTTATTTTATTTTATTATTTTATTTTTTTTTACCACAAGAAAGAAATCTTGAATCTTCTATTCTCAACACAGACAAAGGTTTGATGATCATGCCTATGAACAGTGGGAGAGTTACTCTTTCTCTCACCTAGCTGCAATGGCCTAGGGGTGACAGAGGGAGGCCATTGCATGTAATAAATTGATACAGAAGTAAAGATACCTTTTTAGGTGATCCATATGGCCATAAAGCCCAATAGATTTAAATGAATTATACAGAAATCCCTCAGTTTCCTGGAGAATTTTCCTCATATTTCCTCACCCAGTACCCTTCTAACTTGCTGCTTCTAATTCAGTGAGAATTAGAAAAAGCAGAGAGAATATATGTGGAAATGAAAGTAATCAATGAACGAGGGCCCAGCATGCTTTCTGATTATCAGACTGTGAAACCTGCATGAGTGGGACATCCTGAGGGACAACCAATGTACCAACGTGCATTTTGTTTTTTTTTTTGTTTGTTTGTTTTTTGTTTTTTGTTTTCCAACGTGCATTTTGGATAGTGGCTTGAGATTTTCTTTTGTTCCCAATTCAACAAAGAATACTGCTGTTATGAAGACTATTGTAAAGATGTGCTTTGCATTTAAGTGCATATGCCAAATGCGACATATTTTTATACACTAAAATTTAACAGAAAACTGTGATATGTTTTGAAAGCAAAATTTTCCCAGTGTCTCAATTACTTGTTGTGGAAATGTTAGCAAAACCCTAAATGTGAACTGATGACATACACGTATGTGAGAATACCAGCGAAAGTATGACCTCGTTTGATCCCTGGAGTAATGTCATGATTTGGATGCGCAGGCTCTGACATCCACTGCACCATTTCTCTTCAGGCTGCCCTATGGGCAGGTGGGTCTTTTCTGCCTTTTTTTTTATTTTATGGGTGTCTCTCAACAAGCTTCATGGAGATTTCCCAGATTGAGAAGGCCCTTCTTTGGTCGAGTATATAGAAAGTATAACTACTTTAAGAAAAACAAGTATGAAGAAAACATTTTCTCATTACAAATATTCAATTCTCCTAATAAAATGGCCCTCACAAAGATAACTGGCATATATACCTGGTGTCTGATACCATGACATTTGAGAGGAAAAGGAGGCCAGCCTGTTGCACCCTCCCAGCTACCTTAACTGCAATGATGGTTGAAGAAGTTAGACCATTTAAATATGTAACTTGGTACATGGCCATATTTAAAGTTTCACCATCCAAGCAGAATAACTTAAAGAAATTTTCTGATATGGCTAAATCATCTAAATCAAAAGTGTAAGTATATTTGGGTGTGACTTTGGAGTTTAAAAGAGAATTACTGCTTATTTTTATTTTGTTTCTACTCATATGCTGATGGAGGCTTATCTACCTGGAGACAGTCTCTAACTCCTTGTTCATTTTATCCTTCAAGTAGGGGTGACACTCACCTGCTTCAATATCTCAACTGTCTTGGCTAAACCAGATGCCAAACTCCATTTTGTACACTTCTTCACTTGAAATGACCAACTTAGCCATTACAAATTAATCTTTAAAACAAACCATCTGAACAACAACCAGAATATGCCTCGGGAACAGATGGGGTTTTTATGTTTTCACATGAGCATCAAGCTAATATCTGTGTAAGATGAATGATGCCGCACAGGGATCTGTGTTTAATCCTCCCATTTCCCAGTGGGGTGGCTTCTTATTTAGTATCCCGTGCTTGGGAATGGGAGTTCATTTCATTATACTTAAATTGCATTGTAAAATTACATGTGTGTGTGATTTGGTATGCTCCTAGACATATCACCGTGTGCCCACACTGTCCATGAAATATTTGAACTGAGCATTTGTCCAAGCACTCCATTGGCTTAAATGATCAAAATGAGCTTTTATGCTTACCAGTGGGTAAACTTTCTGTCCTATTGCACCAGACTTTGAAAACTAGTTCCTTGTATCCCGACTTCTGATTTGTTCAATAAAAAAATCAGTTATATGTTCACATGTATGAGCATGTTGTTCATTCAGTTTGCTTCCCCCCCCCTCCACTGAGAGTTCATAAAAGATAGTTTAGGCACTGGAAAATTTTGTTTTCAAGACATTTTCAAAATAAATAATATTTCTATTAGATCCTAGAATGTAATGCAGAGCATTTTCTCATATGCATGTTGGCCATGTCTATGTCTTCCTCTGTGAGATTTCTGTTCATGTCTTTTGCCCATTTCATGATTGGATTGTTTGTTTCTTTGGTGTTGAGTTTAATAAGTTCTTTATAGATCTTGGAAACTAGCCCTTTATCTGATATGTCATTTGCAAATATCTTCTCCCATTCTGTAGGTTGTCTTTGAGTTTTGTTGACTGTATCCTTTGCTGTGCAAAAGCTTCTTATCTTGATGAAGTCCCAATAGTTCATTTTTGCTTTTGTTTCTTTTGCCTTCGTGGATGTATCTTGCAAGAAGTTACTATGGCCGAGTTCAAAAAAGGTGTTGCCTGTGTTCTTCTCTAGGATTTTGATGGAATCTTGTCTCACATTTAGATCTTTCATCCATTTTGAGTTTATCTTTGTGTATGGTGAAAGAGAGTGATCTAGAGGGTATTATGCTGAGTGAAGTAAGTCAGTCGGAGAAGGACAAACATTATATGTTCTCATTCATTTGGGGAATATAAATAATAGTGAAAGGTAAAATAAGGGAAGGGAGAAGAAATGTGTGGGAAATATCAGAAAGGGAGACAGAACGTAAAGACTGCTAACTCTGGGAAACGAACTAGGGGCGGTAGAAGGGGAGGAGGGCGGGGGGTGGGAGTGAATGGGTGACGGGCACTGGGTGTTATTCTGTATGTTAGTAAATTGAACACCAATAAAAAAAAAATGAAAGTAAAAAAAAAAAAAAAGATCCTAGAATGTAAAACCACATTTGCATTTGGCAGAGGCACTAATAAATAAAAATTACCTTTGAAGTATTCTTTATGGAAGCAAGATTATTGGTTGAATGTGAAAGAAAAAAAAATCTCAAATCACTATCCAAGACTATTCCCAGGTGTTTATAAGGATGTCTTTCTCGTGTGATATGGATAAATAAAATAAACACAGCAGAAAAACTTTTATTTTTTTCCTCCTTAAATTAGTTGACTTAACTGCCATCATATGAATTCAAGAAACACATGTGGAGCATTTGCTATGGGTCAGGCACTGTAGTAGATGCTTAATATACAATAATGTAAAAATACAAAAGCCTTGAGGGATTCCTAGTCTAGAACACTGTTGCCTTCTTTTCCATCTCCCACCTGCTGGCATAGATGGAAGAGCTCTAAGTGAAAACATCTGGCTGTCTGACATTAACCCCATCATTCAGCACGTGTGCAATTTTCTCATCAACAGTTTTGTATTTTGGTGTAAGAATAAAATTATACCAGTATAATGCTTGAAATTTGGCACATTGAGTGACTACCTGTAGATTGAAAGTCTGTCCAAATGAATAGTTTCTCACTGGTATCCGTGGGAACCTGGCTGGAGGTTCCCTTGGCTGGAGGATTTTATTGTTGGTGGAATGAGTCTCTCTGTGGGTCTTTGGGTTTGTAGCAAATCTACTCAAAGTCATGCTCTTTGTGCACTAGAAAGCCATCAGGGCTTGGTGATTGGGACCCCAATTACATGCTCTGATAGCAAATTTGGAGAAGGAAAACAAAGCTGTAGAAGAAAGGTAGAGTAAGAAGGTAGCTCTGCTACAAATGTACCAGTGCACCATGTATGTGACCATATATGAGGTCAAGGCTTGGCATGAAGCCAGCTCTCCAGGGTTCTTACCGCCCCCATTCATCTGGAAGGTCTTCAGAATGACCTGAAGCTTTTGACTTCCCATAGGATACCTTACATGGTGCCTTCCTTTAGGAGTGAAAGGGCTCCCTTATCAGCCATAAGTCCCTAGCTACTGTCATATTTGTACCCACAGACAGCTGTGATTAATTCATACACTCTCACTTCCCAAGTCCTATCTTTTAAAAAGGAGAGAGCAACGTTTTGTTGTTGTTCAGTTCTTCTTTTTAGACCTGTGTGGGCTCATCAGTATTTCTGGAAAAAGCACTAAAGTGGGAACCCAGAAGCCTGAGTCTTTCATTGCTATTTACCGGCTAAATGGCCTTGGCCAAATTTCTAAAAACCTACAGCTCACTTTTCTCATTTGTAAAATAAAGCAGAGCCACAAATTTCTTTGCAGTCCTAAAATTCTAGATCTCCAAAACTTAGCCGTGGGTGTCAGCTCTTCCTGGGCAATAATATTAAGCTTTGTTGTTTGTTAACATCCTTCTCACGTAAAAATGTCTTCCTAAAAACATCTATATGATCGTTTCTGTCCTAGGTGAGGAGTCAGATGAGACCACAACTTAAATCATTTTGAAGTCACTCATTCTACAGTCATTCCATTATTTCCATTATAGATGAAATAAGAAAAGAAAAGAAGTGGTGGGGAGGGGGCAAGTAGAAGTTTCAAGCACAGCAGAACTGAGCCATTTTGTTGTATCCATGTCCTGGGGAGAAGGTCCTTTTGGTGCAACTGCTTGCTTGTTTTATTTTTTTATTTGTATTTTTCTTTTGCATTAACAAAATTCAAATTCAGTTAATTAACATATAATGTATTATTGCTTTCAGAGGTAGAGTTCAGTGATTCATCAGTCTTATAATAACACCTAGGGCTCATTAGTGCACTCTTTCATGCCCATCATCCAGTTACCCCGTCCCCCCACCCCTTCCCCTCCAGTGATCCTCAGTTTGTTTCCTATGATTAAGAGTCTCTTATGGTTTGTCTTGCTCGTCTGTTTTAGAAAGGGTAGTAGTTTTCTCCAGGAAACCTCCAGCTTCTAAGGCTGCCGGTTTACTGGCTGAGAGGGAACAGGAAGACAAGGAGGGCACCCAATGAAATATAAGAATTCTTTTCCCCAAAGGCCTTGACCAACTGATACCTGAACCTGGAACATGATCTCCCATATATCTCACACTTTCCCATAGGTTATCTGATTCCCCTCCATGGATGTTTTTGACCTTCTTCTTATTTAATCTCTGTGTTGTACTAGGCTCTGCTATCATGCTAATCTCGTCCATTTCGTCTTTTAGCTATTGACAAAACCTGGACCCATGGACTCTGTAATGGACTGGTCTTGGCGGGAGATTGGGAGGCAGTGTGCGCTGGTATTTATTCAATGTTTTGCAATGCAATTGAATCCACTGTCAGTGAAATTTGCTCTAATTCTTTGGGAGGGCAGAAGCCAAGTCTTACCACGTAAAATAATACATGTGTTTCAGATAACACATCCTTGCACTTTTTTCTAGAATAATTGGAACGTTCATACAAATAGATTTAGTCTCCTTGTAATTTATTTAATTGCCTCTGTTATGAACAACTTATAAACATGTCCATGCCGGTTAATGTTTCTGATTCTCAGTTTGTAAAATGAGGGTGTTGAACTCTACGATCTCGAAGGTCTTTTCCAACTCCGAAATTCTATGACCTGATACTTCTATTGTTTAGACAAAAAATAGGTCTGTTCTGAAATGTTCTGTTTTAGGCAGCAATCCAAATGGACTTTTTAAGCATTCACAGAAGAAAAAAAATATTCTCACATAGAGTTCTATAGGATGAAGAGAGGGCCCATTCAGTACTTGTTTGCTCTCTGTGGGAAAGCTATTCTTTTTTTTTCCTCTTTGAACAATATAAGGAAACAACTTATCTTTTACGATTTTTGGATTCAGTTCATGGAGGGTGTCAGTATTGTCCAGTGTTCCCAAGGGGGACGTGGGAGTCAGAGATCCCAGGACTCGTTCCCAGCTTTTCTGCTCCTTGTGTGACCTTTGGAGTCCATGAAACAACTCTTAAGACTCAGTTTATCTGCCTGAGAAATTGGGCTCCCCCCCCCTTTTTTTTCTTACTTTGGGAGGAACCTAAAGTTTTTGGAAAAGGATTAGAGTAACCTAAAGGGTTAAAGGGATCCATTTTGGTCTTTGGCAGTACAGAGGTGTTCCAGTCTCAGATGTTTCTCTGCTCCCTGGGCACCAGAAGCTTCTGCACAAATAGTATAGGAGACAGCATCACAGGCCCGATTCAGAAACCGTAAGAATTCAACCCAAATAGGTGGCCTGCCCTGGAGGTGACCCGTAGTACATTTGAGAACAGATTTGCTGTATGAAGTATTAATAAATAAAATCGCAAGATAAGCGACTGCAGGCCGTTAGGTGCAGGAGGTGGGGGCAAGCATAAAGAGTTTGTTAGAAGCCTCCACTTCTATATTACCGGTTAGCATCTTACCCAACATGAATCTTAGCTATTGATTAAGCTCAGCAAATTCTTCTACGTTACTACAGATCTTTTCAGCGACAAACGACAACCCTCCTCCTGTAGTATCTAGCCAGTTTTTCAGATAAAAGCACTTAGCAAAGTGGAAACCAGCACGACAAACTTAATACAATTTTACTGATCATTCTGAATTAATGAGTGAAATTTTACTCCTGTCAGCAACCTGACACAATAAAAAATAAAAATAAAAAATAAATTAAAAAGATTAAAAAAAAAGAAACTTGATACAAGCTTGGTATTCCTAAAATCTCACGTCGAGTGGTAAAAATAATAGTGCCTATAGTTTCGCAGTGACACTGCATGTTTCGGAAATAGCCAGGATGTCAGCCTCACATCCATCCTTCACATGGTTCTGCAAAAGACCAGGTCAGAAAAATAATTATGGCTCGAGGAGGAATCACTCAATTATGTTTTATGATCCAACTCTAAGGGCGAATCAGCTCCTAAGAATGAGAGTCCGGTGTGGTGGGTATTACATCGGTCAACGTGCACGGAGCCCTCGGACTTGCCAGGCAAGTGTGCAAGTGTACAAGTGTGCAAATGTGCGGGGCTCTCAAGCAACCTCCCAGTGCAGGTGGAAACAGTCATGCTGGGTCTGTCCTCCTTTGGCTTGTGTCAGGGACCCAAGTCATCGTTCAGGCCTGTTTAAGTGCTGCACTTGAGCTACCTCTTGGAGACGCGAAGACGTGCTGGAGTTGCACCACGATTCATCATATTAAACTTCATTTGGTGGAAACATTACAAGGGAATAGGTTCTCAGTCTCCTAGGAAGTGCCTGGCCCTACATTACTTCCCAATCGCCCCGCTCGCCACGGCCCCTTTATTTCTTCGGAGCCTGTACCCTTAGTACAGTGTGAGGCTACGTTTGGACCAGAGGCCCCCATCCTGTGAAAAATTCAGATGGCTATAGTAGTAATCAAAAATACCAATAAAGTGTCACCGGTCCTCGCTGGTGATGTGGGATGGCGGGTGAGTGAGATATAAAAATGAATCATGAGGCGAGACATGATTGCTGCTCAGGCAACCATTTCCAAATGTGAGTGCACCCCGGTTGCATAAATGGTTCGGAATATTCTCCGCGAGGGCCAAAAGGGGGGCAGATAACAGCGTTAACTCATCAGGCTCCATGGGCCCCAGTTGGGGGGGGGACCCCGAGAGGCAGAGGAGTTGTTGCTCAAGTGGCTGAGCAGAGAACATTTGTATCCGGGTCCTGTTGGGTAAGTGGCATCTGCTGACAGAAGTGCTTGGAGTAAAGTTGGTTTTAAAAAATAAGCACCGCAGCCCTATATGTTTAATACAGGAAGCTGTCCAAGGTGTAAAGAATGGTTAAGTAAATGAGTGGGGTACCATTAATCTTGGTTTGTTTCAGCACTACATCTTTAGCAGTTGGGGGGGGGGTGGGTGGAGCAAAAGACTTGCTCCTAGCTCATAACCTGAGTGTTAAAACTGATGTCCTTCCCATTAGGGCCTGTAAACTCATTAGCACATGGCAATTTATCCTCTTTTATTTCTTCTCAATTATCCTATCATCCATTGTATCTGGGTCTGATTACCCTTTCCCAGAGTCAAACATTATCTTGTAAATCATTTGCTTTAAATCCAAGCCCGCCGTTGCCTGGCCCGGGATTTGCTTAGGCAGGTAATAAATCAATTAGCATTAAACTTGTGGTGTCATCTATTTTCTTTCCTCATGGTTGAGAAAAGGAACACCTGAAAACCTCGCTTGGGTTACATCACATTTCTGTGCACGCTCTTGGGCGACACGGAGGCATTTGTCCTGATGCAGGGGGGGCGCGGTGTGTGTGGAGGTGGTGGGGGGTTGAGATAACAGAAAACAAAACAAGGGATCGAAATCCTCAGTGTGTGCCTGCGAGGCTGATGGCATCACAGGTACGGGGACCTCATATTTCAGAGGTGACACTTTTAGTAATAATTGGGAACATCTATTATTCAACCATGGGCATCAGAGATCCTGTTTAAGGGGATAGTCTCATTTTTATGTCCAAAACACAATTATGGAGCCAAAAGGAAGACTGCAGTTTCATTTTTTTCTTCTATTATTCTTTTATGTATATTCTGCTTCTCTGCCCACATACAGATTGGTCTGATAGAACGAGATGAGAGCAGCCGAGTAGTTTTTAGGCCATTGTCCTCTCCTCTCCCTGTGGCTTCCAAAGGATGTTTCTTCCCCCTTTCGGTGCGATGCTGATTGACTTATTCCTTTTCTCTTCATGCCCTGGATCCATTTTCAATCCTTTGGCTGAGATTCTGCGTGGAGATTCCCAACCAAACAATTGTTAGCTCAAAAGTAAGTGCTACGAGTTCCTAGATTAGAGGGGGGAAGAAAGTCCTTTTTTTTTTTTTTTTTTTTCCCCAGCAACCGGGAGCTTCTCCCAAATGATGCTCCACATAGGAGCTATAAATTAGTGGAGATCCCTACCTCCTGGGTGGGAAGAGGTGCCTGGAAGGGACTGTCAGACACGTGGCAGGGCCCCATCAGGGGAGCTGCTTCCAGCCGTGGAGAACAGCGGTAGAGCCATGAACAGGGCTGAAGCACGACTCGATTGGAGGGATTGGAGGGCAATTAATAACGTTTGGTTCTGGGTCTGGCTGCTTGGACAGCAGACAGCTCGGCTCCCTGGATGTGCTTTCCTCTCCTGCTGGCGATCTGCCCCACGTAAGTCCTCCCGCCTGTTTCCTGTGGTTCTTCTGGCTTCAGTCCTTAGCTTTGTACACCGCAAAAGTACATATACTCGCAGAGAACGTGCATGGACTCTTTCTTCTTCCCGTGGTTGAAGGAAGAACACCAGTTTAGTACCCTGATTTGTTTATTACTAATACTGGTTACCCTTTCAGTGCCTAATACGATGGTGGGCAAGAGTCCAAAGGAATCATGTAGCCATGTGGGTCCATCCTTACCTAGAAGCTGGTGGAAACCCTCAGGAATGGTGCAAAAGCCCTTCCCCCAGAGCAGAGAATTTGTATCATGCGATGGAACTTGTTAAAATGCAGGTTCTGACTCAGTAGGTCTGCAAAATTCTCCATTTCTTTTTAAAAAGATTTTATTTATTTATTTATTTATTTATTTATTTATTTATTTATTTGAGAGAGAGTGAGTGGGAAGAAGGAGAAAGAATCTGAAGCAGAGCCAACTGAGCATAGAGCCCCACACGGGCCTCGATCCCATGACTGCAAGATAATGACCTGAACCAAAACCAAGAGTCAGCCACTTAACTGACTGAGCCCCAGGTGTCCCAAAATTCTGCATTTCTAACAAGCTCTCAGGTACTATGGATGTGGAAAGCCCATGGTGCTTTATATCTTCTTGTAGCAGGACTTTTTATCCTATTATAGTCACTTACTAGGATGTGCCCTGCTAGGTACCAAGCTCTGTGCAAACAGGCCATGACTGCTTTGGTGAATATATAATGATTCATTGTTTTGGTTTGGCCACTTGGAGGTCTGAGATCTGAACTCATTTCAGCAAACTAGTGTTGTGACATTGGCCACTTCCACTGAAATCTCCTGGACCTCTATTCTGTGGACTAGATTTGGGGTATTGTTTAAAAGTAAGGGTAGGAGTGAGGTGAGAAATGTGAATGGGGGAAAGAGTCATGTTGGGATCACGGAGGATTCAGGAATGGCTGTGATATTTAAACAGAGATCCCTCTTTTGTCTCCCTGCTAGGGTGGGGATCCTGTGTTGCCATACCTTACAACTTTCAAGAAGCAGGAGATATATATATATATTTTTAATTAATGTAAAATCCCCTCACGTGTAAAGGCTGACAAGTAAAATGAGTTTTTGGAAAAGGAGAAGAAACACACAGGCAGTGACGTTAAACAGTTCTGTAGGCCACAGACTGCCCACAGATCACCAGTTTGCAGCTGCTGGCCTGGACCAGCCAAAAACTGGTCAAAAACTGGCTTTTGAACCAGTCAAAAGTGTTCTTCTGGGAAAGACGTAAGAACTATATTCACAAACATCAGAGGCAATGAGAGCAACATTCGTGGTGGACGTATCAAACCAGCTCTAAGGGCAAAGTGGAAGTGGCCAGCATTTCAGCACTTTGGGCTTTCCCGAGTGTTGAACACAAGATGGTTGGAAGGGTTGTACACTGAGCACCAGCGGGTAACATACTGGGGGTATTTGCCTCTCCTTGACTTATAATTGGGTTTGTTTGTGTGTACATTTCTGGGAGTTGCCAGATATACTTCTGGTTGTAGAGGTGACAATCCTTACGTGTGAAATGCTAGGAACCGTAAGAGTCTTTCTCATACAGATACTCCTCACAAGATCAGGGTTGGTGGTAGTTCGCCAGTCATAGAGTAATGAATGGTCTTTAACTTCTAAGACCCCTTTCCTAGGAACCCCTTGCTCTTTAGGTGGTCAAGGTTTTTCCATTGACTCAAGTACCAATACTTGAGCCCTGATTTGAGACCATCACACTTTTCCCAGAGGTGGTTCAGAATAGACGAAGAGATATGTACTATGTTGACATGGACTTGAACATCCCTAAATTGTTGATGGGGGGCGGGGAGTTCCTTGCATAACCTTAGCTGGTTGCACAAAGGGATTCAACAGCCAAACAAAGAGTAATGGAGGAGCTGTATCTCTGACAGTTGTTCACGATAAGTCTATAGTCATCATTATTTTTTGACGTTCCGTTTTCTTGAGTTCTCTGGAGCTAACCATATAACAACACTTAGCTCATTTAAAATTCTTTTTTTTTTTTTTTTTTACCCTTCTTCAGTTGTATAATTGTTCCATTCACATTATGGAGATGTGTCATGTCCTGACTTTTATATCCTGGAAAACATGTAGTAAGTCAAACTTGTCCAGACATGATGACACCGCATAGACATGGCAGATTGTAAGAGGAGACAAATGGTTTAGGCTTAGATGTGGAGACAAAAACTAGGGTTACTGGCAAGCATTAAATATTTATAAAGCAGCCAATCTTTGGTACTCATCGGGGAGTGTTTCTGCATGCGGCGCATCAGGCTTTATAATTAGTTATGGGACCTACTATTATTTGAGTTTTTGCCATGCTGTTCTCTGCCTATGAAGGACCGTTATTTTAAATATGTAATAAGAAGAAAGAAATATTGTTTGGTAAAGTGGTAGCTTTTCATTTTTTGAACTTCTGAATGACGTTTATGTTACGGATTCAGTCTAGTAGTGACTTTGAAATTTTGTTTTTATCGTCACATTTTCAGCGATCAGGTTACAATAAAATGAAGATTGTGACCCTTGGTGTAAGATAAAAATAATTCTCAATTCAGGTGTCTTCAGAATGTCTCTCTTAAAGCTTCTTTCTCCATGAGGAATGGCAAAAGCAAAAGTAAAAACACAAATAAAACAAAACAAGGCTCCCATTTGTTTCTGACAATCAGCAGATTTTGATTATTAGCAGAAGTAGACTGATTAATAATACTTAGGGCATTTGTAAATATCATTAAGAAGGAGTTTCCTTTTCTGAAAGGAAGTTGTTAGGCTACAACCGTAAGTTGTTATCATTCTTAAGGGAGAGGGGAAAAAGAAAACCCAAACCCCTCAAACCTTAATAAAAGTTCCCAGCAAAACCATTAGGGATTTCAATTATGAAGCTGTTCTTCAAGACTCTTGTAAAGGTTATTTGTTGAACAATTTCTCTCTAACAGTGTATGACAAATTACTCGCTTGGCACCGTGAATGATGCACAAGCCCTTTAATTAGAATATAGCATTCGATATCTTTAAGACCTTCTAACATTTCTTAGTTAATAGTATTCCTCATATGCTTTTCCAAAGAGATGTGGACTTGTTTGCAGAGTCAAAGTGGGTGATGGAGTAGGGTGGACAGGGACTTTGCACTGGGCTGGGAATATCCAGAAGCCACACAAAGAAAGGAAGGCTCTGACCCCAACAAGTTTTGATTGCAAAGGCGACTCTGATAACAGAGTTTTTTATTATCCATTGCTTTTAGCCTTATTTACCATCAGGCTCTCTTGCCACAAGCATGCTTTTTAGTTCTGACAGCCCTGAATTATGGCCATTGTGGGATCCTATCTCATTAACTGAAATGGGAGAATAAAACATCAAACAATCATAAAAATAATTTGGCACTGTGAAACCACTTAGGAGCAGCTGTCAAACAGGTTGGAAGATAAACTTCTAAATAAAAAGAATAGAGAGAGCTGCAGTGTCCTGCCATATGCTTCCTCGGCATTATAGACTCCTTAATAATATGAAGTGCCTGTGTTTATGCAGAATAGCCCAGACACTCCATATATGATATTGATTATGCCTTAACCCCAATTTAGTAAAGACCTACTCCTCCTTTTCCTAATCAGATATTGCAGAAGCAGTTTTCTGGAAGAAAAAAAAATGTCCCTAATGCCAAGCCATATTTTATCTGCGAAGGCTGTGGCGGGAGATAGGGCTTTGTCTTGCCTGTCATTGTGGCTTGGAGCCCAGTTTTAGGACAGCAAGGCCCCTCTGGGGCTCTTCTCCAGCAGTTTCCATCCAGCGATTCAAAAACATACATCTTTATCAAGCTGTTGTTGTCAGACAACATTAGATAATTAATAGGCCATTTGTCAGCCTGCACAAAACATGTTAAAATCCCAAACACAATCAGGATAAATATAGTTGCTTGCTCTCTGAAGGCTTTTTGTTCTGTCATGCAGGCATTGCAGGCAGATATTTGCTATTAAACGAGACTCATTATTAATCACATCTAATGTTAATTAATTAACCGCCTCTGTGTATTGAGGGCTCTCTGTGACTTTCAATTGTTTTAAGAAGCTAATTGGTAACTTAGCAGTTTACATCTAAGTTACTGTTTTTCATTTCATTCATGTCCGGAGTTTACTCACTGAAATATATTTATTTGCATTCGAGAAATATCCCATAAAAAGGCAGCATTTAAGAATCCATATGTAACTATGTTGAGAAATGATAAAGGGAACGAAAGCCGTCGAAAAGTATGTGCCACCTTTGCTTTTTCTTGGGCCCAGCCTATTAAAAATAATTTGATTTTTATATTGTTTTGCAAACCTTATAGAAAAATGGGAATATGCAAATGTAATTTTTAGTAGATGATGAAAAGAGGAATGACAAGCAGGCTTAGCCAAACAAATGCAGTGTTTTGAATCTCATTCATTCAACAATTATATGTTAAGTATGCATATTCAGTTATTGGTCTGTTCCAGGTCCTGTTGGGAACCCCACCTCTCTCGAGCCAGCACAGAGCTGAATTTTAGTTGTTGCAAACTGGGAGCTACTGGAAAGCAGGGGCCTGACCTCTGCAATATACGTCCCCTCCGTGTTCCCGTACAGGGTAGATGCTCAACTGATATTTCTTCAACTGAGTTAACTAAATTCAAATATAATGTAAATGTCTTTAAAGTTCTGATCTAGTTGCAAAGGAAGATGGGCGATGTGATGAAAAAGAACTAGGAAAAGCAACACTGATCCATCATACATTCATGCAGCATGTTTCCACTTACCAATGGCTGTCCCACCTTAACTTATTTAATTTTTTAAGTTGTTATATCATTCCTGTTCTGCGAATCAGGAAAAGGTCTGTGATTCTTAAGCAGACTCTAGCCTTACCTCTAGAATGTGGCCTCCGATGAAAGCAGCTTTGCTTGGCGGCCTCCCAGGCCGTAGCTGTGTAGTTGGACGTGCGGTGTGAGTTGTGGTGACATGGCTTCCCAGAGCATCTGATGCTATTGATCAATTCCTGGTGGAAGCTTTGATTTATCCAAAGATTTTGTTATTGATAACTCTTATTTGGGAAAGCCCACCCTAAAGGATCACAGATATTAAAAAAAAAATCATTACTGGACTTTAGTACTTTGAGAAGAGAAATTATTTTAAAATTTTATTACGTAAAGAGGGAAGCAGAGAAAAGGTAGAGAAAGTTGTTCTTCATCTTTTGTGCTTCAAAATAGTCACTGAATGATAGGGATTGGCACTTTGTAAGTCAAATCATGTCCGTTGTAAAGATACCTATGAGGAATTTTCCCCCACATCTATTATGAAAATACTTTTGGTGTCTTCTGTAACTTTGTTTATATGTATTTCACCACTGACGCACTAAATATTTTGTGCCAACTATATTTAACATGGAAATAAAAATTGTGAGAATAATCAGTGATACCCCACACTAAAGACATCTACGTAAAATGTAGCAGGCAAAAGGTAACTGATGCTAACGCTGTTTACTGCAAACGAGAGTATTTTCCGTCACCATCAGGAGCCTTGTAGAAGTAGGCATGACAAGGAACTGGGAAATTTGCCATAGTTGATGACATGGATGGCAAACTACTTGAGGATAGATAGTGCTTTTTAATATATTTTTTATTTTTTTGAAACAGAGAGGGTGGGGAGGGGCAGAGGGAGAGCCAGAATTTCCAGCGATGGGGAGACGAAGCCTGGAGCCTGATGCCGGGCTCCATCTCACAACCCTAAAATCATGACCTGAGCCAAATCAAGAAATCAAGAGTGATGCTTAATCCACGGAACCACCCTAGTGCCCCTGGAGATAAATGGTGTTAAACAAACAAACAAATAGGTAACCAACAAATCAAAAACCCAACAGTCAAACCACAGTCTTCTTCTTGCTTTCTTTTCTCTCTAAACTACTGGAACCTACTTGCAGCTGACAGGTTATGTTTTTTAGTGTGTGTATCCTTGTTTATTTTTACAACTAGAATTCCTTATACGTGTAGTCAGGACAGGTATTTTTTCGTGCCTTTTAAGTTAAGATGCTGTGCATTCGTCAGTGCTAGACTTTGCATTTTTATTTAACTATCTCAACTCTAGGGTCCAAATGAGAGAGAGAGAGAGAGAGAGAGAGAGGAGAGAGAGGAATAATTTTCTACCCAAATACATAGGGCGTAAAAAGCACATGCACATACGTACAGAACGGCAGAGCTTAAATTGTTTTATCCCTGTTGAAGTGCTGTTGTTGAATTATATGTAGGGTGGGGAAAGATGCCTGGATTGAAAAATGTTCTTTCGCCAACAAAGATCTAGATTGGAATTTAACTTAAACCAGTCTGAGTGATATTCCAGAGGCTTTTATTGCTGGAAATAATACTGAATGGAAAACAGTTACACAAAGTGGAAATATTTTATATCATAGGTTGCCATACTCTAGATTACAATTATATGGCTTTTGAATCCAGTTCCCATTATGAGCTTGTGAAAGATCCTTTTCTTCTTATACAGATTCTTGGCTTAATTTGTAATAACAGCTCCCGACACAGAGCTTTTGTGAAAGTCTCAGCTTTTACTCTTTTAAGGTAAACTCAGTGGTACCCTGTGAGACGAAGTGAGGAAGAGATTGGCCACGTTGGCTAAAGCCATTATCAGGGTCTGTGCGTTTTCCACGCTCTAAGTAAAAAATGAGGGGCCCCTCAGGAGAACACAGCATGACTTCAACTGTCTTCTTTGGCCCCCCCCACTCCTTTTTTTGTCATCATTTCTTTTTTTTTTTTTTCTGTTTTGTCCTGAAGATGTAAGCTGCTGTTGTCTAGAGGGGGAGGAAAAGGTTTTTCCTAGGGATGTTAATTTCAAGGCTGAGTAGTTTCCAGTCACCAGGCCTTGCTGGAAGTATCGGTCAAGATTTGCCTGGAGGCAGCAGGGGCCCATTTGTCTCACCTGCAAGGAACATGGTCTTGGGAAAATGGCAAGAACTTTTGGCAGCTTTTTTAATTAGCACCTTAGTGTCTTTGGCTTTAGATTCCTTATTTGCTCATTCTCATGGTGATTTTCTGGTGGTATGTGTTTAAAGCATTATGTTGGGAACCTTCAGTACCGTCTTCAAAACCTTTTATACTCAAGTGGTCAGCTAGGTTTATATCAGTGTTTTGAGCATGACACACCATTTAGAAACAATATTTGTTTTGGCATAGCTTAATGACTATAAAATCAAGATACAAACCAGAAAAAAAAATGTTGAAGACCATAATGCTGTTCTTAGTGGGAAATGCTCTTTATTCCCCAGACGCAGCAAGAAGCTGCTCTTGTCCAAATTATGAGTTGTGAAACCCTGCTTCAGAAAGCAAAATTGTTGAAATGTTATTGGGGCATAACTTTTCTCCCTAGAGTAGCTTCTTTGTTGTGGAGAGAATAAGGAAAAAATAAAGCAGCAGCAGTCTTTCTATGATATTCTTACAGAGAAATAAGAAATTTGGAGAGAACAGGCTATCAAAGTTTATACCTGCTTTGCAGACTCGCTGGCCTCGGTTTATCAGACACTATTAAGAAAAATGAGGACTTCAATCAATCGCAGCTGATAGTTCAGTTTTACTTCCTTTTTTTCTGGAGAATCTCCTCCTGTATTTATTTACATACCACCTCAGACACACATGCATGTTGTTGGATAATGAGATATTCAACATGGCTTAAAATCCACTCCCCCCCCCCAAATTATTAAGCTATTTCAAAACAAGAAATAATGCTGAGAGAAAATTTGTATTAGCTTGATTGATTATCTTATTTTAATCCATATTAAAGCTTTAAGTCTCTAGGCGTGGCTCTTTACTTCTAACACCTCATAAATTATAGCTATAATGAAGCAGTCATTTATCCTGAGCTGATGATAAATGGCTTGCCCTAGGAGGAACTAAAGAATAGGCAAGTAGATCATTTTCATATTTGGTGAAAACAATATTAAGTACCCAGACCTCAGTGATTGCCCTAATAAATGAATAATCTGAGGTGAGGGGCTTGGCAGTCAGTGTAAAAAATAACCTGAGCTTTCTCTGTCATTTGTCAGGCTTTGCTATGACAGCATGCATTATGGGTAAATGAGCAATCAGCAAGAACTATGTTATGGCTGGGATGTTTTTGAGAAATTTATCATATGCATTGCTTGGTACCTTAAGACCTTAAGGCTTAATGGCTATAGTGCATGACTGCAAGTGAGCACAGTTCCTATTTACCATGGTATGCTTCATTTGTGCTCCATCTCTCACCTTAAAGAAAGAAAAGACCTTTCCCAAATGAGCTTCATTTGGCTTTGTTTTTAAAACTTTAAAGTCCTTGTGGGTGATGTTCTATCTCTATGTTGACAGGCACTACTTGCGGTAGATTGGGTTCAGGAGATTTTGGAGATCTGAATTCAAATAGAATTTCAGGGTCAGAAATTTATCAGTGTGTGAGGATGTCGGAAGTCTGGGTTCCAGAGTACCTGCAGCCAAATGTATTATGGCAAGTGACATTACCTCCTGAAAACACTATTAAATATTTAATGGTATTTAAGAATTAAATGAGTTTTCCGCCCTCCCCTAACCCACCAAACAGTTGATCTCTTTGATTTATTATTGAATCAGAAATAACCAGGAGTGGTTGAGATATAAATGCCTCCTTGGAATTATGCAATGTGTTATGACAACATCTGACTCATTATGGTTTGCTGCCATAAGTAGTAAAAAATGGAACCAATATTTGAACTGCTTTTCCCAGGCTGGAGCTCTCTTATCCACACTCATCCCACTATTGTGAATCTTATTAGGAAACATTTGATGAAGGAGAATGTGGCTTTCTCAGTGACCTCTGCTTCCATAATACCCAGAATTCACAGGTGACTTTGAAGTTAGGTGCACAAATTCAAATTATGGTATTACCCCTAGTTGAATATATCTGTTCATTCATTACTCTGACATCATTTTCCTCCCATGTAAAGTGGTGAAAATACTATCTTGAAGGTTTGCTGCGTGGAGTAAATGAGCGAATGTATAAAAGATACTTATCATTCAATAAATATTCAGTTAGTTTCCCGTCTTTTTACCTCTACTCAGGCACCTGAGTGCTTTCAAAATTCAAAATGTAGATGATATCTTATTTTTTTTTAATTTTTAGAAGACTTTTATTTATTTATTAGAGAGAGAGAGAGAGAGTGAGCATGAGCAGAGTGAGGGGCAGAGGGAGAAGCAGACTCCTGTCTGAGCAGGGAACCCGATGAGGGGCTCTATCCTAGAACTCCATCCAGGATCATGACCAGAGCTGAAGGCATACACTTAACCAACTGAGCCATGCAGGTGCCCCTGCAGATGACATTTTAAAAAATACTGTATGAAGGCCAGTTGTCTGCTACACTGGAGCAAGATGTTAGTGAGACAAATTCAATTAAGTAAAAACATTTGTTGAATGTCTACTGTGAGTCAGTTTCCAATGATGACATAATATAACCTCTTCATTGTCACCAGGACCATTGTAATAATCTCTGATTTTCCTCCTCTCCCAGCTCTCATCCAAGAACTTTCCAGTTATCTTTCCAAAATGCAGATCTGATCATGTCATCACTGCTGGTTGCCAAATTATTCAGCACCACAAACAAGGGTTTCCATATGCTTTAAACCTGCCATTTCAGCTTCATATCAGGCATCTCCTTTTAATCTTATATTCTAGCCATACAGAACTACTCAGTGGTCCTTCAACAGATAAGTCACATGCATGGGTGTCTTACCTTAGAATGTACTCTACAGCTGTGTTGGCATAGCCAAACCTACATGCAGGATATATTATCTAAAATTTGAGCTCTGGTGAATAACCTTCCTCAGACTTCTAGGTTGAAGTGGTTTCTTCCTTTTAGGTGTTCCCTGAGTACTTTTTGGGGGATAGCCCCCTCATCATTTAGTGGAGTAACCATCTGTTTGCGTGCTGTTTCCCTGTGGGTTTCTTGAGGACGGGGACAGTGGCTGTTTCATCATTTTACTCTCAGAAATTAACATGGTGCCCAGAATGTAGTGGGTGCCTTATAAAGGTGCTTCATAAACACGGAGCCAATGAGAAAGAGGTTCTGCTTATCTTGGAACCCCTCACACCCAAGGTCAGGGAAGTTCTCAGCAGGGGAGATGGTAGGAACCACACATTCCTTGTTGTGCTCTTAACCTACAGATCCCCCACCTCTTCCCGTCCCTAGTCAAAACTCATGAAATGCCTGATTTGATTGACTTTCCCCTGGAAACTGAATGAGAGGGTGGGTTTTCAGAAGGGCAATATGCGGAAAAGTGGAGGTGGACAGGAGAACTCTAGGGTCTGGGTGACAGAGGGTGCCAAGAGGACCTAATTCTTCTACCTCTGAGAATTGGTAGGCATCTCTATGAGGGGTCTGGACTGCCACAAGTAAAGAAACTGAGTTGTTCAAGGTCATTTCATCTGGATCTCAGGGGGTGAGGAGGCCTCTACCCAAGTTCCAAGTTCTAGATAAAGTGAGGGAGCTGGATTCTAAGCTTTTAAATTATCAGGGCCCTTTTTCATAACATGAAAATTTCATAGACCTTTAAGTATTCATTGATTGACAAAATCATACTATAAAATATCTACTAGGTATTCAAGACATTTTAAATTAATTTTGTACTTAACTGACCATGACAGCAAGTGCTTGAGTATACTCTGGCATGAACCGCTCTGATGGACACGTGAACAGTAGTGCTGTGTAGTACCTGCAAGCATGGATTTGAGTTAGTTAGACTTGGGTTCAAATTCTGGTTCTGATCTCATGGGTATGATCATGGGCAAACTCTCTGCCTTCATTTCCTTGTCTATAAAGCAGAGGTGGTAATATTGACATCACAGTGGATGGTTGTGTAGGATTTAAGATAATGAAGATAAATATAAAGCACAGCACCCAGAACAAATGCCCACTTTATATGATCAAGAATGGGAAGGACAGTTTAGCAAATTCTGGGATATAGCTCAGAGCAAGGAGGCTGTCTAGGGCTGGTCAGCATTATTTGTGTAGAGTGGAGTGTGTCAGGGAAATTTGGTGGGGGTGTGTATTGGTGTCTGTGAGGGGAGAACAGGCTGTGATGGAAGCATCTGGGAGATACCTTAAGGTATCTTCCTTGATGTGAGAACTGAGAATCCTCATAGGATTTCAGAGTGAGGATGACATGATGAAAATGATGCTTCAGGAAGCATTAAGAGGGTTTGAAAGTAGACTGGGTAAGAGAGCTTCTGGCAAGGGAGACGTTAACTATGTTCCCAAAGTCATCACCTATCAGCACAAAAGAAGAACCCTGTGATGCAATTATAGGAGACCTATAAAAGGGTGAGTTCAGGGATGGAATTTGGAGATTCTCTCTTCAGTGAGATTTATGAGTGGAAAGAGCTCTCCCCTCACAAGAGAGAGGAGAAGCCAGACTAAATACGTAGTGTCGAGAGTCCTTTTCTGTCTTCAGTTCTTTTTTTTTTTTTTTTTTTTAGATTTTATTTATTTATTCATGAGAGACCCACAGAGAGAAAGGCGGAGACATAGGCAGATGGAGAAGCAGGCTTCCAGGGAGAACCCAAAGTGGGACTCGATCCCAGGACCCAGGATCACGCTCTGAGCCAAAGGCAGATGCTCAATTGCTGGGCCACCCAGGCGTCCCATCTATCTTCAGTTCTTAGAAGCAGCTGGACTCCTCCCTCTGCCTCTGAGGGGAGGACTGCAGGTAGAAAAACCAGAGGGAGCCCTGCTGGATTTCCTGGTGAGCAAGGCAAGCTGCAGGCCCAGTGCTGTAGATGGGGGAAAAGTTCATTTGCTTCCTGAAGAGTATAAGGAAGGGACAACCTGGCCAAACAGGAGAAAGAAAAAGAAAGATCAAGTCATTGGCTTGGATGGGATGGAGGCTGTTGGTAAAATAAGGGCTTCTGGCAGAATGATGGGAACAGAAGCCTGCTTTTAAACTTTACTATCTGAGGGTAGACAGGGGAATGTTCTCTTTCTTTCTTAAAGATTTTATTTATTTATTTGACGGAGAGAGAGAGAATGAGCACAAGCAGTGGGAGCAGCAGACAGAGAGGGAGAAGCAGGCTCCCCACTGAGCAGGGAGCCGGACGTGGGGCTCGATCCCAGGGCCCTGGGATCCTGACCTGTGCTGAAGGCAGACGCTCAACCGACTGAGCCACCCAGGCGCCCTGTTCTGTTTCTTTTTGTTTGTTTCTGTCCCTGGGTCTTAACGCTGCAGTTGGCAGTTAGGGTGGGCAGAGACATGACAATATAAACATGATTGCTTAAGGCAAATTAATTGTCCAGATCACAGTATTAACTTGGTGGGGGGAGCCTGGGGGCTATAGTGTTTCCTCCTTCCCTTCTTGCCATGGAAAGTGGCGTAGTGCCTTGTGCATAATAGGCCTTCAATAAATATTTGACGACCACATGAGTGTAATGAAAGGCTCTAATATGGGAAGCATGAATGGAACCTTCGATGTTGGCTGTCTGGAAGGGAGTCAAGGAGCTTGCTCACAGAGAAGAAAGTGGATAGAATTTCCATTCACACTTTATTCTTTTCCATGGGACAGGAGGAGATTTCAGAGCAGATGGGGAGGAGAGAAATCCCAGTCCTGGTAAGCACTTTCCAATGTTATGAAGAGAAAAATAATCTTGACAAACCTATTGTGACCAGTTGTTTTTTGACACTGAGGGGGATGGGTTCTCTCTCCAGTTTCATTCATTAGATTTGACAGACAGTTATTAGGCACTTACTGAATGCAAGGTATTGGCCTAGGTTCTGTGGTGGTGTTGAAAAGAATATTGACCTCCATTCAAATGACGGCAGTATGGAAATATCTACCTCAAGTAGAGATATTACTCCATTTGACTAGTTCTATACTCATAATCAAGAATGGCAAGTGGGAAAAATTGTGAAAGCCTCATTGTTAGTGTTTTTTTCCCAAGGTTTCCATTCCCCAGCAGTTCAGGAATGGGAGAGAGACCATTAAAAATGGCCCTGTACCTTTAGCTGCGATAACCTCACTTTTAGGAAACTCTTGTTATTTGTGTTGACTGATTTCCTCTCTCCTTTCACGAACATCTGTGATCGCTGTCTCTATAATCTCCTTAGTATATGGTTCCTCAACACGAAACATCTGAAGCTTTCTTTGCCTGCACAGAAGAAATTAAATTAGCATTCCTGCCTAATTGGGATGCTTACATGCCTACCTACTATGGACTTTTATATTGTGTTACTAGCTACCTCTTCTATATATCCTTCATGCTTGCTAGAAGACAGAAGCAGAAGATTAAAGCTCTCTGAGTCATATGTTAACGGCATATGGAGGTTACTTTTAAGAAGTGTAACTGAGATGAAAGATCGCAAAAGCATCTTTTATTTCTGTTATTTCCATCTGCCCCCAAGCTGTAAGTATATTTGATATAATTTCAGACAAATCCATTGGGACAACTTATTTATTTTAATTATTTATTTATTAAAAAGATTTTATTTATTTATTCATGAGACACACACACACACAGAGGCAGAGGCATAGGCAGAGAGAGATGCAGGCTCCCCGCAGGGAGCCAGATGGGGGACTCATCCCCCATTTGCAGGATCACGCCCTGAGCCGAAGGCAGATGCTCAACCCCTGAGCCACCCAGGCATCCCGGAACAACTTATTTTATATAAAAATTTTTCTACAAGGAAATAATATTGTGGTGTGCATAATAAAACATCCCAAATTTGCTAAGGATTCACAGAATGGACACTGTCCTGTCTCCTATGGGATTTTCTGCTTTTTGACAGAGACAGAATTCTTGGGTTTGAAGAAATGGGCAGGTTCTTACTAATACATGTCAGTGATGATGATAGGTTTGTATTGAATCAGAGTTTTAAAAGTGAGGGCAGAGACACCTAGGTGGCTCAATTGGTTAAGCCATGGACTCTTGATTTTGGCAAGGTTGTGATCTCAGGGCTGTGAAATAATAGCCCGCATACGGCTCAGTGCTGGGCATGGAGCTCACTTGGGATTCTCTCTCTCTTTTCCTCTACCCATCCCCCCCTAAAAAATGAGAATAGATTAAAACGTTGTACCATAAACACCAGAAGTGTTGCTCAGTGATAGATTTTGTCATATAATTTTTCATTTGTTACAAAATCCTTGTCATGGAGAAAAAGGTGAACATATTATTGGTCAGGCTCCTTCAGGGAGGAAGATTCTGTCCAAGGCTCTGATGCCTTGACTGACTCCTGGAGAGTGTAGGTCCTGACCCTCTGCCCTCGATGCCAGGCTAAGCAGCTCTCCCAGGTGGCTTAGGGACCAGCAGTGCTGTGGCGCACACTCATGTATGTGACTCAGGCCACACGGGCAGGTGCCAGTTGGGTTAGACTCAAGGTCATCTGTGCTCTTCTTGTCCGGCGGTCTCTGCTCCTCTAAGTTATTTGAACTATTTGTGCACTGAAGGCTTAGTCAGCTTCGCAAATAGAGGATCATCTGGCTTCTGTGACTCTAATGGGATGAAATTTTCTCAATGATCCTGGCCTTACAACTCCTCGGCCGACCACCCAGTGTGAATTTCTCTACAAATTCAGAGGTGATTACTTGACCTTTAGGTGTGGGGTGAGCTGTCCAAACTCGCAGGGACAAGGGGCTCCTGTGTTTAATTTCTCATCTCCCTCTTCCAGCTCCCCAGGTGTGAAGGGGGAAACAAAAGTGGTTTCCCTCAGCAGCTTTGGAGGGCATGCCGCCATCCATCCCTGAAAAGATGAGCAACGATAAGAGGGCCTCTTAACTGAGTGGGAATTGTGCCTTGCCATGAAATAACCCAAATCTTGTCATCCACTCAGTAATAAACTGTCTGGGGTGTCATCTCCCCCACATCCTCCTCCTCAACATCCCCCACCCCACCCCTATCCTCCCACCCCACGTCATGTCAGTGCCTTAAATGACAGCAGGTCTCCATCTTCCTCCAACCCTTTGCTCATTTGGTTCCTCCTGCATGGAGGGATGCTTTTCTCGAATTCCACTTGGCAAATCACGTGCAGGGTTCAAGTCTTCCTCCATGAAGCCTTCTTGTCCTCAGTGTGGACTCCTCACTCCCTCTGCTGTGGTGGTTCAGTTATTTATTAAAGCACTCACCATTTGGTCAGCAAGCATTCCCCATAGGTTTGTGAACTACGTAAGGTCAAGGATCATTTTCTTAAATCGTACTCTTTTATTAGCTAACACCTGATATACTGAAAAGAGTACGTATAACATGATATATGTAACACATGCACAAGTAATTGAATATGAAAATAAAGTGAACACTAGTAAACTTACTATCTAACTTAATTAAGAAACGACACAGGACTATTTTATTGTAGCTTTGCGTGTCCATCTTCCCTTTGCTGCCTCATTCTCTAGGTAACTATTCTTCTGAACATTACTTTTATCATTCCCCTGCTGAAAAATGACTTTATTGCTTATGTATAGATTACCAAGCAATGTATTATTTGACTTTGCTTGTTTTTGAGCTAAAAGATAATCTTCTGGGTCTTGCTTTTCTTTTTGCAATATTTTGTTTCTAAGATTCATCCATGCTGTTCATTTTCACATTGTATACCATTTTACGATATGACTATACCACAATATATTTATGCATTCTATTGTGGATGAGCTTTTGGGTTTGCAGGTTTTTGATGTAAACGATGTTGATGTGAACAGTCTCAAACATGCCTTCCAGAGTGTGTATACAAGAGTTCTAAAGCATATGTTTAGGTGTGGAATGCTATGTCAAGGGAGATAGCACAAGACAGTACAATACTTTTTTAAGGTAGTTGTGACAATTTACACAGACACCAGCAACGTGCAAGAGCTCCCGCATTCTTTACATATTTAGATCACTTGATATTACCTTATTTATCAACCTAGGAGATGTAAAATACTATCTCATTATTTATTGTGTATTTTTCTGATAACTGAAGGGATGGAGTTTCTTTTCGTATATATATGGGCCTTTTGTGTTTCCTATTTAGTGAAATCTTGTTCATGTCTATGAACTATATTTCCATTGGGTTTTTACTTAGTGTTTTTATACTAGAAGTTGTTTTTATATTCTAGGTACTCATCTTTGGTTAAATATATGTTTTTCAAATACTTTTCCCTAGTCTGTAGCTTTCCTTCTTTCCTTTCCTTTCCTTTCCTTTCCTTTCCTTTCCTTTCCTTTCCTTTCCTTCTTTCCTTTCCTTTCCTTTCCTTTCCTCTTTAAATGAACAGAAAGTCTTACTTTTGATGTAGTGAGTTTTATCAGTCTTTGCTTTTTTTAAAGAAAAATATTTTATTTATTTATTCATGAGAGACACAGAGAGAGGCAGGGACACAGGCAGAGGGAGAAGCAGGCTCCATACAGGAAACCCGATGTGGAACTCAATCCCAGGACTCTGGGATCACGCTCTAAGTCAAAGGCAGATGCTCAACCACTGAGCCACCCAGGCATCCCAATCAGTCTTTGCTTTTATGGCTCGTAATTTGTATGGCTTGTTTGACATTATTTTTAATTTATACTTTAATCTCTGCCCCTAGCACCCAAACTAGATTCAAGATCACAATAAATTTCTGTTGAGAAAAAAAGAATTAGTAAATAATATGAACAGAGGAGTCATAAAAACTTCATTTGATTTGCCAAGCACACATGGTCTTTATTGGATCAAACGCTGCATATTGGCACAAGGAAGCCAGGCAATGTCTGAAACAGCTCTTCTGTATCTGCTGGTTGTGCCAGGACTATAGAGGGCCAATGCCCCATCCATATCCCCTCACCATTTCTGTGTATGCCAACCGTGACTTCCAAATGGTTTGCCTGAGTCTGTTGGGTCTGAGCATGGGCAGGTCAGAAGTTCAATGAATTATGTCTCCTGGGATCAGCTCTCAGCAAATGACAGATGAGAATTGGTGAATAAAACCCCCAGCTCCCTCACTTCAGCAATTCTGATCTGCACTGTTTTCCTCAGTTCCCAGTGGTAACTTATTTGATGGCAGACCCTTTATTGACTTCCGTTTCTTCTCTACCTGCTTCCTACTCTTCTACCTGTGTTTCCTGAAACTATCTCTGACAAACTACTTGCTCTCCAATCCCTGTCTCTGGATTTGCTGGTGCAATTAGAAATGTGTGAAAATCAATTTCTGCCACAGGAACTGGAATAATTGTAATTTAGGATTGGATGCATGTATTTTTTTTTAAAAAAAACTATTCTTACTGTTATCCTATATAACACAAGATCAAGTGCAGAGTCAGTAGGTATGTAGCTTAGGAATTAAGTATGTGGGCTCTGAAGCTAGATTGTGTAAGTTTAAATCATGGCTTTTTCATCACTATTGATCACTATTGCTTATTTCTGTCTCAGTTTCATTACCTGTGTAATGGGGATAATAGTAATATCTACTTTATGGGCTAGTATGAGGATTAAATAGGTTAATGTAAGCAAAGTGATAGAACTAGTGTTTGGCTTATGGTAAATGCTCAACGAGTATTAGAAATTAGTCGTGTTATGTACCTTCCTGAGGCCAATGAATGAATAACATATCACTTGATACATTCTAAGAAGATGGCATGGTTATGCATTTTTTGTCACTCTATATGACATTGCAATTAGGCTCTGTGAAATCTTAGGAAATTTGGTCCAACGATTCAAAAATAATTTTTCAATTGTTTTTAGAAAAAAAGTTCCAATCTCATGAGTGTTGAACTCTACTCTGAGATTATAATGGATCTCCTTTTAGTGCCTGGGGAGAAGGAAACATGCCAAATGAAAACAGATTTCTCTGTAAATCTATACTTTTCATTTTCCTTTAACTCAAGAATACCTTTACTCTTATTTGTTGGGGGTTGTGGGGGGAGAAGAGGGAATTATATAAAGAAGGTTTTTGTCCCCGGCAATAACATTCCAGAAAGCTTGATTCTGTTAAATGGATAGACTTGTAATTTGAATCTGTGTGGTTACCAAAGAAGGTACTTCCATGAGCATTTTGTTCACTAATCTTTGATTTTCTATCAGTGGATCTGACATGAGTTTCCTAAACTTTCCCTTCCTATGACTAATAATTGCAAAGAAGTTAGTATTTGGATGTCACCCATAACCTTTAATAGTATGACTTCCTGTACAGAAAGTAAGCTTCATAAGAGACCCGATTTCATAGATTGAATCTGCGTTAACCAAGATATTTTCCTTGTATTTGAAACTATTTGAGACACAGCTTGGTTTAATGGCAATAGACCTGGGTTTGAAGCCACAATACTTGGTATTGTCTGTTCCTTAATTAGATTTGTGATATTGAGGAAAGTTATTTTAATATTATAAGCTTTGGTTTCCTCATCTGGAAGATGGGGAAAATAATGAAATCTAGTTCACAGAATTGTATAAATGGTAAAACAGAATACAAAAACTGGTTGGTTCTTAAGGCGGTTTTATTTTATTCTAGGAACTTTTAAGTTATTCTAGAATTTCATTTGCTACAGCAAAATAAATTTATGTATTTTTCTCATTTATCTTCTCTATGGTTCCAGAAAGATAGTTATGCTTAAATATATTCTTTTTGATGAATAATAAAATAATCTTCAGTAGTTCAAACTCAAGTATTTCAGTTGAATTGATTTGGGAGTTTAGTCAACACATAAAAGTTTATTGAGAATAAAGAATTTCTGAGATTCTTGGTATTTCTTATCCACAGTAATATTTGTTTTTCAATGTAATTTATTATATCCAAGCCAGTCAGTCAACACATAGTTTTCGAGCCCGTTATGTGTTAATCACAGTATTAGGCACTGAAAAGTGGTTGAAAGAGAAAATTTGTGTTAGTGGCTATATGGTATCAGCATCAAAAGACAGAACCATAATTTCAGTGAGACTTTTGCTAATCTAACTCGCATCAAAGTAACTGGCATGTAGAAAAGCCATTTAGCTAGAATTTCCTTTTTTTTTTTTTTTTTGCGTCTTAGAGGCAGAACCAATTGCAAAATATGAACACAATGCAATATTTTTTCCTCAGCTATGTAAACAAGAACATGCATACAAATAAGGGGCTATGGATCTTCTTACCATATTCAAAAATAGCCAGTTGTAGTCTGTTCCTTATGTCAACATATTGCGAAAGATAATTGAAATTCCAGCAAGTGCCTATGTTATTAAGAGTGGAGTTGATGCCATTATAATCTTGTAAACATCTAGACAAATACAGCCAGATATATTGAAGAATGATTAAGTGTTGTAACCTACTGTAGTACTTAATAATGTTACCGTTTTGGTCCATTATTGGAATATCGTATCTGCTTGAATTAATGTTTATAATGGTGCTTTACTGCTATTGTCTGCTTGTTTTTATTCTGATTTATGTGGTTAGCTGACTGAATACAATTTATGTTGAAATTTTTTCAAGAAATGCAGTTTAGCAAAAGCACGAGTTCTTCTGAATACACTTCGAATGGAGATATTAAAGATACAAAAGACATTGGTTTTAGCTAATTGTCTATTGCAAGAAAGTGTGTATTTTAAAAGCAACATGGGTTCACAAGAAGATAAATAGACACATAATCCAGAGGCTAGTCGCCGGTAGAATTTCTTAG
This sequence comes from Canis lupus baileyi, assembly GCF_048164855.1. Lineage (NCBI taxonomy): Eukaryota > Metazoa > Chordata > Mammalia > Carnivora > Canidae > Canis > Canis lupus. Next base: position 35,698,137 of record NC_132868.1, on the reverse strand, counting down.
TTTGATGTGACTCTCTCTTTGACAGTTCTCCTAAGGTAGGTTATTTTGGAGAAAACATATGTTTCCATTTTCTCTCCCTCTGCTTCCCTTTGAGTCCCCAGGCTCCACTAGGGTCACAGAAACATTAAGGCTTTTGTCACTGTGATTAATAGCTCTTAAGATCATCTTTAATTCACTCACTAATGACTGAGGGTCTTTCTGTTCTCCAAGTAATCGGGTGATGTATGAGCCGATAGCACACCTTGTGCCAGAGGTGAAAATCATTCAGGCAATGCAAATATTGTCACGGGAACAAATGTTTTCCCTGTTAATAAAAATTAATGAATTCTACCCAGGAGCTAGTTAAGGAAGCTGTGGCAAAGGAGATCCAAGCACAAATAACTTCTTACTGCGAAGAATCACTTACATCTCCTTTCTTGGTATAGGAAAAGACCGTAATTGCTGTGTATCTCTGCATTTCCGTAAGAGATGGAACAATGACAAACTAATTTAATTATAGAAATGCATTATGTCGTTTCTAAATTAATTTTTCTGGGTCTTGAGTGTATTGAAAACTGTGAACTTGGGCATCTTATTTGTTTTAACCTTGGTTAAACTGCAGGCTTCTAGCACTGTACTAACCTAATGAATACATTCCTCTCTTCATAGCCTAGTTAAAACCAAGAATTATAGTGGTCAGGGTTTATAACTATAAAATGATGTAATGAAGTTTAAATTTGAAAAACTCCTTGTAACACATCATAAAAGATTGATGAAACAGACTGGAGATTAATAAGTGGCTTGAATAGTTTTGAGAGCAAAAACAAGAAAAACATTTGTTAACTCTGTCCTTATATTTATTGGATTCTTTAAAAATAAAAACATCTCCTCTCTTAAAAGTTTGTCTCACATCATTAAAGGTTTTCCCATAATATATCTACCTGCACTCTTAGTTCATTCTGCAAGAAAATAAATGAACAATATTTTGAGAAGGTGTGCCTACTTTACATGTTGAAACTTGGTGGAGAGCAAAATCTGTTGTCTTTTTGTTTCATTTTGATAGTCCACGATTCTTTCTTTTAGTGACCAAAATCCATTGTCTCAATGGAATAAATATTTCTGAAATAACTCCCAGTCCTTCCCCTATCATTTACATCTTAGAACAAGAAAACAGTAAACTTTTAAAAGACATTATTTTACCTCTCCACAGTGCTTATCTACAAAGGAACATATTACTGAGGGGGGAAAAAAGCTCGACTTGTTACTATTATTTCTGGTAGGCACCCAAGGAGAGTAGCTAATTTGTTCTTCATCAATGCCAAGGACAAATTAAAAAAAAAAACTGAATTATGCATTTATATTTTCTTGCTTCTAAAGGGTGTTCTTTTCCTCCGAATGTTCAAATGGAGCTATCAAAATTTTATATTTTGTGTGTTATCTCGGAATCTATTTATGATATTTAAATGAACTGAATTCTGAAAATATTAAAGGACAAATGCTGTTAATTATTTAACTATAATAATTTTAAAAATATTAAGAGATACATACAATTAAATATTAGTTAAATTTTGAAGCTGAAGAATGGGTATAACTGAAGAGGCTCTTCTTGCCACCTTCCCCGTTATTAAGAATAAACCCATTTTTTTCTCCCAAATGAATTCAGATAATAGCTTTCCTATGTTGAACTTGGAAGTAGGATTTTTCTCTAGATTGGCGCTTCTCCAAATGTAGTCTTTGGATCACCAGCATTCAGATCACTTGGGGGGTCTCACCCACAGTCACAGCGAACCTCGGGACCTCTGGGCAGGGACTGGGTATTTGTGTTTTTAACAAGCTCCCCAGACGATTCTCACACAGAGGTTAAGAACTACTGATCGCAATGTTATTGGGAGAAATTTCATCATGACAACATTGGTTGTAATTATATAGGCTCTCTTTTTCTCATTCACATAAAATGAATTTTCCACAATCAGGTTTCACTGTTTCTATAAACTTTTATATCTTACCCTTGATTTTAAAAGAAAAATGTTGAGTTTACACAGCTTCAGTACATACCTGGTGGGTAAAGGTTTCGGGCAAGTGCAGACAACAAGGAAATCAAATATGAGCTTTTTTTTGCCCAGAGAAGTTCTAATCACATAGTAAACAGTTAGAATTTACACGGGTCTTTATTTAATTAAGCCTGAGAACCACTATTTAGTTGCAGCTGGAGCAGAATCTTGGCACAGAATAGAACAATCTCGTGTAGCCTTTAACCTTTCCCCTTTTAACTGTGTTTATAAGAATGTGTGTGTTTCTTGAAGAAGGTGCTGCATATCTTGAAGCTCTCTTTGTATATAGTCTTTGATAGAAGGGTCGCCTCACCGTGCACACATTTTAAATCTCAATAGTATAGAAAATGGATGCAATCGCTGCATAGCTTAACTGAGCTTTTTATAATCAATAAGGTTGAAATAATTTATCCATATGATGAACTTTCATATTTCAAAGTTTTCCTGCTACTTTTAATGAAGAATGTGTGTATGTGTGATTTTGACACCTGCTTTGCTGTTTCATAGATCTTTTGCCACCCACATGCTTCTTTGTTGAATGTTCGTCAGTAACTTTTGAGATCAGCTAAGGCTAGATAAAATAATGAGAAGAAAAGAGCAACACTGGTACTCTCACCATTATTCATGCCAATGTGGCAGACTTAAGCAGGAACTACAGCGGATCTCAAATCCTTGGCCCCCGAGCCCCGGGTGACTTGCAGGTGTATATAGGCTAAGTCAACACAATGTGTAAATCAAACAAACAAACTGGGAAGCTTCACACAAGAAGCCAAATTTCTGGTTTCCTTTGAAGTATCAGAGTATCTGGCCACTCCAGGCCAGTTTTGTACATGGCAACAATCGGCCCTAGCTAAATAGTAGCTGCCTCCCTTAGATGGGGCACAGTCTCAACAGTCCCTCTGTCCTTCCCATCCCTTATTGCCTTACACCCCATTTATCTTTTATGCTTGACCCTTGTAGGCATTTATATATGTAGGCACTAACCCATGCGAGTGAACAGAGAACCCCAAATAGGATAATCTGAAAATCTCAAAACTATGTCTACCTGGCTTTAGGATTTGTGGCAGATCATTCTACCTAGTTGTACTTACCTTCGTAAATATTGAAATTAGTTTACATACCTTTGAGTCTCATTGAATGAGTAAATCAGAAAGGAACTCAGGGAGTTACAAATTAGAGAAGTCAATGTGAGCTTGAAATTTGAAATTTGGACTTTTTGGATTATTATTATTATTATTTTTTTGCATTTGGTTGTAGACACCTTTATTTCTTCTGTGTGGATCTTTGAGTCCTGTGATTCTAGAAGGCACTGGTTTTAATAATGTTCTACTAGCAATGGTAAGGCAGTGGGCAGTGCCGACTTTAGGAAATCATTACCAAGACATCTCTGCAACGTATTGCAGCCTCTTAGTAACCACAGGAAGTTCCCAGTATCCCTGACACAAGCTTGAGTTTCCAAGTGGACAGATCCCTGCCACTCCCTTCCTACCCCTCCCACTTGAAGAAAGGCCACCAGTTCAGATTCCTCCACTAGCTAATAATTTTGGATTTGTCTAACTCTTCTGTAAGCCCTTTGGCATAGTCCAACCCTGCTTCTTTCAGAGGACAAATCTTATCTTTTTATTAGCAAACAGGATGGCTTAGATATGACTTTATGGGACATTTGCTGGAGCCTAATTTAATATGACTCATTTCCCCTTATATGTGAAGACAGTGACTGGAACAGACAAGGGGAAAACCAAACCCAAAAATGTTGGAAACTTGCACTTGAAAATGTATAAAATTCTATTGGAGCTGAGGGATTTATTTAGAATGACTTGGCATTCTTTGCTTGGATGTCTAAATAGGCCTTGTGATACCATTTTTGGCCTCACTTTGAACCTAGTGTAATAAAGAAGGAAATGAAAGCAAAGGTAAACTTAAAGTATTGTTTTACTCTAAATGCTTTCAGTAAAGGGTCTTGTTATCTAATGATTGGTACTAGATGGCTAGTATAAATCGTACAGTCTGTTCTTTGCTCTCATGGCTAAAGGAGGCAAAGGCAAAGGAAATCAATTGGAACTAGCAGGTAACAAATGACCAGTCTTGGGCAAACATAGCAGGTGGGGAAAATAGACTTGTGGACAAAGATTACTAGGAAACAGTGAGTGAGGACTTTTTCTTCCCTTTCCAAATCCCATGCAATTATACAAAGTGACTAATTGCACAATTATGAAAGACAGGACTGTTTTTATCTCTTACCACTCTGGACCTAGAGCCTGGGTGCTACGAGGTTTTCCAAGGGTCTCCTTGAAATATATGAGACTTGAAAAAAGTACTGGCTTCAAAAGATGAATGAAAATTATAAAATAAAAATTACTAAGCACTTATCAACACGGTGCTGTGTCGGCCAGCCCACTACAGTTCCATTCACTGAGGGTTTTGAGGGTTGTGTTTGTATGACGTTGAATATGGGATGTGGATACATTTTAATTTTGGATGTAATGTAGGATGCAGTTTTCAAAATTAAGTAGCTAGGACAGGCAAAAATCTTAAAAAGGCCCTGATGAAGGATCACATTTTATAGCTATATAACATTTTTTGCCAGAGGCCATCGAGAATATTGGAACAGAGGATTTATTGAAAAACAAATTACTTTTAGCTAGTTCTATGAATGGGATGCACTTATTGTTCAAAGTAGGATCTTGCTGGGACAAGCATGTCAATGGACTCTTCCCTTCTGACTTCCCTCAACTCACGTCATTTTTACTTTTCAAAGTTTTTTTCTTTCTTTCAAAGTAAATGCCCTTTTGCAGTCTGCATATTTGTATGTTGAGCTGTATCTGAATTTTGAGCTGCAAGAGGGACAGTGGGACTGTGCAACATCCAGGCCACCCAACTGTGCATTTGTATCATCCCTCCGACCTTGTTTGCTTTGTGCACATGATCTTATTTGAACTTCACAACAATTTATTGATATTGAAAAGTGTTGGTGTCACTGGCTCTATTTGACCAATAATGACAGGGCGACAGAGAGGCAGTGTAGGTTACACAATTTTTTATGTGGAAGGACCTAGAATCCAAATCATCGAACATCTCATCCATTCAACCTGCTAACGAAAAACATTCATCTAGCTGCTGGACATGTGTAACTTAGGATATTTCTAGAGCTGAATTTTCAAGATGTTTTCTCCCCCATAAATTTTACATATTATCTGATAGAAAACAGGTTTATCCATTCATGCAACAAATGTTTGTTGAACATGAGCTGTGTGCTGGATACTGTGCTAGGCTTCGGGTTTGTGATGGAGAATAAGATAGATACATTCCCTCCCCCTTTGGAGCTTAATTCAAATTTGAATTCACTGCTTAGACCAAATCTGAATCAATGTGATTATTTTTACTGCAGAATTATTTTAACTACATCAATAGCATCTCTTCTATACCACCCTAAGACAGATAGATGCACATGCACACACACACACACATGCAATGATTTGATAGGAGGCTTGACTGACTCGTCTCGTTTAGCAGTTTTGGTATCCTATATATGAAATATGAGGAAAAGCTAATACATAGCAAATTTGATCAAGCATTTTGATCCGTCAGTCTGACTGTTATTAACTGCCAGAGTAGGACTTACAGAAGGGAGGTTTCAGAGTCAGAGATTTTCTCACTTAGAAAGTGCTTTAGAATTCACCCCAGTGTCTCATTTTATAGATCTATACCTTTCAGGTGTCTTTAGTTGACATTAATTACACTCTGTTGTTGATACCACACACTTCAATTTTGGGTTTTGTGTTTTAGTTATCTAATTATTTGGTTTCTTCCCTAGACTCCGAGCTTCTTGAGGGCAGGATCTCTTCGCATTTTCACTGCATCTTCTTTTTACCTTTATGCCTTCCCAGTACCTGGCCCTGAGTCTTCCAGCTGGTGGCAGGGTGAGAAGCTGGACGCAGGGCTGGCTTCTGCCTTTGATCCCAAATTCTTTTTGCATGGAATTGCTTGTTGCTTTAATTTCTTGCTGTAAAAAAGTAGATAAAAGCCTTAAGAGTTTTGCTTGTAAGAAATAATCCGAGATAAAGAAATATTTGGCAGATACAAAAAAAAAAAAAAAGAATAGTGTGGATGCTACCCACTTAATTGGCATATTCTTCGACAAATTTCTAAGATTTGTGTATTGCTCAGGCTGCCATAATAAAGCACCACAGACGGGGTGGCTCAAACGACTGAAATTTATTTTCTCATAGTTCCGACGGCTGGAAGTCCAGGATCAAGGTGCCAACAGATTTGGTTTCTTCTGAGGGCCTGTCTTGTTGGTTTGCAGATATATGGTCACCTTCTTGCTGGGTCCTCATGTAGTCTTTCCACAGTGCATGCTTCCTTTCTGTGCCCTAATCTCTTCTTTTAGGGATGTTGGCTAAAGGCCCACCCTAATGACCTCATTTGTAACTCACTCACCACATTAAAGATCCTCTTCTCCAAATACAATCATATTCTGAGGTACTGGGGGTGGGGGTGTGCAATTCAGCCCATAACAATTTGGTTCACCTCTTCATCTTTTGTTGTCACTGCAGGTATCTTTTAATCACAAATATTTTGCCCTGAAAAGGAGTTATGATGGTAGAAAAGATAGTAACAATCCCTAAACTCCTCTCTGCTACAATGATACAAGGTTTTTATTTTAATAAATATTCTATCCCTGGTGGGGTGCTTGGGCGGCTCAGTCAGTTAAGCATCCAACTCTTGATTTCGGCTCAGGTCATAATCTCAGGGCCATGAGATCGAGCTCCAAGTTGGGCTCCATGCTCAACAAGGAGTCCGCTTCAGATTCTTTCTTGCTATGCCCCCCCCAATAAAATAAATCTAAAAAATATATATATTTTCTCCCTGGCTGTTCTATGGCCTTTCAAGATGTTGCTACAGATAACTTAGAATGAGTTTACTCCTACCTAAATTGAGATGTCAGTTAGTTTACCATGACAAGTTCACTACAATTCTTTGGTCAACACAAGGTTGCCCTCCTTTTAACAGCCAAATTGACAGGATTCAGTTCTATCATTGTGTTTATGGTTAAGGATAGCAAATTTCTTTTGAACAGCTGAAGATATGTTTTTCTTTTATACTGAGAATAAATATATGGAAATATATATCTATAGTATTCATGACACTTCTTTCTTGGACATCATTAACTACTCAGACCCACCTACATGAAGCAAAAATCTTTTATCGAGACAAAATGCAAGGCTATTATACTACATGAAGAATCAAGGAAACTAGTGTAGCTCTGCGACTTTACATGATAGTATATATTTAAGTGTCAGGATTTTGATTAACAAAGAGAAGCAGAAAATGTTCAAGGTATGTATATTAGTATTTCTGTAATATCTGAAAACAGTGAATAAGGAGAAAAACTTAAGAAGTTAACAAAAGGCTCAGGAAAGGGTTCACACTTTGAGGAGCTCTCTCTCACATATGCATGCTTGTTATTTAAGAAATGTGGCCCTGTAGAAACAACATAGATGCTGAGTATTGAACTCTGATCCTCAATGTCCATAAGTTGGGGGTTGATTAGTTTCTACTTACGAAGGCTGTCACAAAGATTTAATTTAATATATCTATGTGTAGTGCCTGGCACATAGTAGACATTCATTAAATGGATCTCTTCCTCCCACATTCTCCACTTGCCTTATGTTACTAACTGGGTGGCTTACATGATGTCACCACTTTATGGCTTCGCATATGGGAAGCAAGATTCCCCAAGACTATATTGCACAATTTTCTCTGTTCCACGTGCAGCTCAATTAATCTCAGATTAACTGTAATTACTCTTCTAGCCCTTTTACTTCAGTAATTACTAAACTTGTGACTGCTATAAACTGGCTTTCATATATTTCATGCTATTAGTGCAGAAAACTACTCATTTACTTCACATCAGGTGGATTTCAAAAGGTGAAAAACACTTTTCAGCATGAGCGAACTGAGAAGGATGGAGGGTGAACACTAATTTACTCACATGTTTGGAAGCTTCAGGCGTGTGCTGAGAACACAGTGATGTCATTTACCAATCTCCTGGCGATGTGCCTGAGCATGGGAAGTGTCTTCTGTCTCCGTAGGTGCCCCAACGTCCTGAATTTGTGCTCTGTTTGCGTTTGAGTTGTGCCTCAAGACATTAAATTGCTTTTACATAGAACTGTGTCCCCACGTTCTCCCCAAAGGGCACGCATTTTCCTAGCAGAATTGTCAGAAAAATGCTGATGACTTCTTTCTTATGAGATTATTAAAACCTTTCAGCTGAAGTTTTCACCTGGGTTTTTAGAAATATCTGTGCTTCAGTGGGTGGAACTGACTTAGTTAAAATTATATTTCTGTGTTAGTAGAGCTATTTGTGCGTGAGTGTGTGTGCGTGTGTGTGTGTGTGTGGTGGGGGGGCTGTTGATTGGGTAATGGTTGCCATTTTATTAACTAGTTTTTCAAATGGAAAAGTATATCTGCAATGTTTATTGTAGAATATTGTTAAAATACAAAAAATAAAGAGAAATACTACACGTTAGCATATTCTCACTGATAGCTACTTTCGACATTTTGGGTGTGTTACCTTTTCATCTTTTGTCCTTTGTATAGATCTTATGTGATCAAAAGGCCATCACTCCACTATCTGTTTTGAAAACGTGCCTTATTTTTTTTTTTACACAATATGTCGTAAACATTTTTTCATCTTGTACAATACTATTCTTTTTCAGTATATGGCTGCATTGAATTCCTTTGTGTTTATTTTCCCAAAGCTTTCATTGTTGGACATTTGATTGTTGAGATTTTTCATTTTTATAAATAATGCTGTAATGCTCACACATAGTACAGTAGAGTGGTTAGGAATGTGGGTTTTCAAATATGCCCATCGATTACTGTTTGACCAAGGTACCTTTTCAAAACCTCCATTTCCTTAGCTTTAAAGCTGTGGATATAGTGATAGGGCCTATCTCATGGGGTTGCACTTAGACACTGGATACAAAGTCTTCAGACAGTGCCTGCTTCATAATAAATGTCCAACAAGTGTTATGTGTGATTTTTTTCTTGATTAGATACATTTTCATGCACAGTCTTATTTCTAGAAATGGAATTTCTGGATCAAGGATCACAATCATTTAAATATTTTTGATTCATATTAACATCAATGGGGCATATTTGGACAGAATTTGAGAGGCTACCTGTAGGTTAAGTGCAGGCTCTATGCATGGGAAACTTGAGTTTGTGATTCATAGTTCTGTTTTCTACTGGAAAAGGCATAGGAATGCACATTTATTCTCTCTTAATTGATGAGTTATTCTGGTGCCATTGACGTTGTCTGTGTAGGACATAAAAAATTGAAAGTGCTGCAAGGTCCTCTGAGACAGGAGAATTAGATTTTTATTCTGTAAGCTTATAAATTTTCATTGATTCCAACTGGTTATCTGGGGTATATGCAAGTAGGGAGTCTGTGCAAATGAACACTAAATATTAATTTTCCTCCTTTTCCTCTGTTTAGCTTGGGACATCTGGGCCTGGCTTTTCGTATTGTAGCTAAGCTGAATATATGGTATTGGGTGTTTCTGTAGTGTATAACAGAGCCTTTCCTTCAACTGAATCTGAAACTCTTCCAAAGTCAGAAGGAGGGGAAAAAAAAAAAAAAACTAACCCTGAAAGAAATCGCTTGTTTGACTGTAATAATCTACAGAAACTGGTTAAAGCATTAAACAAAAAATAAATGAATCAGATAGTTAGAACTAGTATGTCAGGAAAATAGACAGAAAATAAAATGCTTCTGGAATCTGTAGGATATTTTCTGGTACAAGGGGGTTTCTGAGTCATGGTTCATTTACAATGTCTGTTTCCTCACTCAGGGAAGGGTTTCTAATAGATTCAAGGAGACGCTAAGCTTTGCAAATGTCTTGCTCAAATAAAGGCAGCTCTGTGAGGGATAGATTTGTTCTGTTTATGGAGAAAACTTGCCAGTCATGTTTCACATTGTGTACCCTTCAGAAGAACAACCGTCTTCTTTCACATCATGGTGAAGATGGAGGTTTGTACAATCGCGTCTTCGAGGTCTCTGATCAGAAGGGTCATGAGCCGTGACTTTTTTAGACTAACTGGAGATTGACCGCCAACTTGTTCCGGAAGTCGTGGTAGAGTTAGAGAGTGTAGGCTAGTCAGATCAGAAAGACTTTGAAAGCCATCCCGAAGTTTTACTACCATAAAATCAGATGGAGGGTTTAGCGGTGCCACTGAAAGGATGCTATTTTCAGCTTTTAAACCAGAGCATCATGGTCTTTGCATGGTAGGAATTTGAAGCAACCTCAGCAGTCTTGAAGATACTTGCTTTAGTTTTCAAGGTCAGAATAAGAAATTGAGCTCTTGAGCTGGTCTGACAGAAGGTGGTCTCCCAGAACAGTGAGTTTTTCTTTTATTTCAACTGGAATAACTACAGGACTGTCGAGAAGATGATGAAACATCATGGGCTTAATGGAAGCTTTAAGCATTTGACTATAAATTCTGGCAGAGGGAGGAAAGTACATTTTTTGGCTTGTTTGCATCTCAGACTAAATCTCTGGGACCATTGGAAACCAAGTAAATATCATCTGGCTATGTCAGGGCCCATCTGTCTTCTACATATATCCCAGCTTTGGGTTTGGTTCAGGGTTAAATATTACTTCTCTGGTAATTAATGATGACTTAATTATTAAACATTATGAGGATTCCATGTCAGAAAAGAAGTATTCAAAACTTTGGAGGCAGCTTGAATGGGACCTAGGGAAATTGTTTTTGCTTGGATGATACTAGTGAGCTTTGACAAGCCATGAGCTTCCTCTGGACCGCAGCTTCCTCATCTGAAACATGATGGAATTCTATTTAGTGACTCTCTCGACTCTCTCATGTCCTTGCTATTGCTAAGGCACCTTACTGGGAACCATGCTCAAAAAATTCTCATTAATGCCAAAGATCTTTACAAAAAATTCCCATCATAGATAAGTCTATATGGTTATTCACAATAGTTTTTTCTAGTATTGGTCAGCTTGGGCTGCTGTAACAAAACATTGTAGACCCGAGGGCTTAAATAACAGATATTGATCACAGTTCTAGGGATTGAGGAGTTCAATATAAGGGTGTCAGCATGGTCAGGTCCTGGTAAAAGCTCTTTCTCTGGCTTACAGCTGACTGTCTTCTGTGCCCTCACGTGATGGAAAGAGAAAGGGCTCTTTGTGTCTCTTCCTCTTCTCATAAGAGGACTAATCCCATTAGAAGGGCATTACCTTCATAACCTTATCAAAACCTAATTACCTCCCAAAGGTAATTGGATATTTATCCATGGATATTATTATTTGGATCCATTGGATATTTATCCATGTTTTGTCATCAAAACACACCAGTTTTCTCTTCATCTCCAAATACTATCACATGGGGGGTTAGGGCTTCAACATACAATTTTTGGTGGGGGAGAGGCACAATCATTTTGTCCATAATATTCCTCTTCCAAAATGGGGTGAGATTTCCTATTCATTGCTGCTAAATATCTGCTAGGGATCCTAGGTAGTTCCCCCTTTAGAGGATAATCAGAAATTAAAGTTGAGAAAGTATGGTTACAGGTGCTTAAGAAACATAGAATTTTTAATGGAAAGGATCTTCAGGCAAATGCTTTCTTTCCCTGAAACCTAAAGAGGTTACTTGGTTTATGGGAGGTACCTTTTCCTATCTTCCTTCTTCTGTTGGTAGCCCTATATGCAAAGTCTTTTTTTTTTTTTTTTTTTTTTTTTTTTTTTTTAAGAAACCTCTTTCTTCTGTGAGTCAGTTACATTGTGGTGATTCATAGTGTCCAGATTCAGAGTGAGCCGTGCTACTCAAAGTGTGGTCTGTGGCTTAGAATCCTATCAGAGCTTGTTAAAAATGCAGAATCTCAGGTCCCACCCAGATCCACTGAATTGGAACTTGCATTTTTACAAGATCTCAAGTGATTTCTCTGCACACCACAGTTTGGAGAGTGCAGTTAGAGCATACAGATCAAAGACTCATGGTCCCAGTCTAGTTATTTCCTCTGCTTACAAGAGCACTCTTTAAAAAATAATAATGATAATGGTTATAATTTATTGTGTACTTTCTCTGCATCATGCCAAGCCTCTTATTTTCAAGCTCTACAACAAGATGGGCAATATTTTATTTTATATATAAAGGTATAGAGATTCAAAGAGGTAAAGTAAATTGTCCAAGGTTGCGTGCTTGTGAATGACAGAACTTGGATTTAAAGTGAGGATTTTCTGACCGTAAAGTCCATATATTTTTCACTGGGTCATATGGTTTAGGTTTTATTTAATACACATTGATGTATTGGACGGCCTGGGTAGGCAAAGCTCTGCTAAAAGTCAAATTTAATTTTTAGTGTAGGGATTTTAGTGCCTTAGGCCTTAAAAATAAGAATAACCTTTTTCTTTTTTGAGTCTATCTTATGGAGTCAAATTGCTTACACAGATGAGTGTGATCTAGAATGTTAGGCAAAGGCTCTTGGGTTCTAGCTCAAGGAAAAGAAATGAACAAATTTGGAATTTTATACTTGCAAAAAAGAAAATTTACCCTTTCTCTGTGGTTTGCTTTACTTTGGGAATAATATTATGTTTCTGGTATAAATTTAGTTGATTGTTTATTTTTTTCCGTATTGGATACTCAGCTTGGGCTTTGATTTCGTTAGTCACCGTTCAGAAATGTAAATGATCAGGATATTTATCCATGTTCTGTCATCAAAACACATCAGTTTTCTCTTCATTATTATACTAATTCCTGGTAAGTTCTAATGTCACACTTGGCAGCTTGGGCAACAAATAAAATAACAAAGGGATGTGAGTCTCAGCTATCACTCTGACATTCAAACATGTAATTGGGAATATATATTGTTATAAATGAGCCTTCCACCTGTAATTAGGAAGACAACAATTTTTTAAAAATGGCAACCGATATAAAGAGCAAAATAAAATACTTATAGTTTGTATTTGCTCACACAACATAAAATATAATATCATGAGGCATAAATTCTCTTCCTTGTAGGATTGTACAGGTTCCCTGCAAAAAGTTAATAGCCTGGTTCTTTACTGCATGCTTATTCTTCCTAAGAAGCCTAGGTTCTTGCTCAGATTAACGTAGATAAGTTGTGTTAGAGAAAAGAGGAGTTCATTCACATCCACCTATTTATGGCTCAGATCCCCCTCTTATCTCTGGAGAAGCGATTAACTTAAAAATGCCTGAGAATCTCTGAGTCTGAGCAGTGACATCTTCCAACCTCAATTCAGAGAAGAGTTATAAACACAAAAAAAGCAAAGATTTTTTTTTAAAAAAAGGATGTACTGTAATTGGTTGGTTTGTTAAACAGAAAAAAAGGAATATTGTCACTGTTTAGCCTTGATTCCAAAAACAGGGCAGTGCAAGCAAGTGGCAAGAAGAAACTGTGGGATCAGAGGACAGCAAGAACTTAGGATTTAAGAAGCAGAGAAACCATCATGGCACCATGTAAAAAGTACTAAAAAGATGGCAAGAATTGGACTTATCAACAGTGGACCATTGACCGGCTGGTAGAGGAGATTGACGATAGACTTAGGGGAAGAAAGTCGAAATTCCATCTAAAATCAGCACAGCAATCTGAAAATGCATCACGAGGCAAGCAACCCCACATTCCTTAATGATGTCCTGAACCAGCTATGATCTAACGTGCACAATAATTGTGCTGGCAAAAAATGGGCATAGAGAAGAAGAGAATGTATTTTAAGAAGACAGTTCATAGTAAACGATCAACATTTCAAAGCCATCAGAACACCCAATAGTGGAGCTCTGAAGAATCTAGAAACCCTAGCCTGTTTCTTGATTGTGACATGTAATATAACTCTTCTTGCTAGACCATGTATTGCCTCTCAGTGAGTCCTCTGAACCTCATTCCAGCAGGATCAGAGTTTTTTTGACTGCAATGACTTCATGGGAGATGTAGTTACAAGAAAAATACTGTATCCTGCCATCATGGCCAAATCTGCCTATTATATTATTCCATGGGATGTTAAGATCCCTTATACGAGATGAAAACACACCCTGCATAAAATTGTGTTCAATGGAACATTTGAGAAATATTCTTTATTTTGGTTATCTTCAAGGTTCCTCCATACATACCTATTTTGTTTCAGAGTGCATGTTCTTTTCCAGTTAAACCATCTTTACACAACTTTTTAGTGCCCATCATATGTTAAAACGTTATGTTCTTGAATCACGTGCTTCGTTTGTAAGGTTGCAAATTCTTCATTTTTGAGAGAAATTGGAACTGAAAATGGAGTCATGTGGCAAGCCTGTTCCTTGAAAGTGATTCACAGTTGAACCAAAGGAGTGAGGGCTCTCTTCTCCATTTCCACTACCTGTAATCGCTTCCTCGGAGGAAAATGCCTTGCCTTGGTCCCGCAGGCCAGCATCTCATGGGGAAATGTGTTTGCTAGTCACCCTGATTGCTCAGATAGGAAGAAGCCACTGCCATGGTTTCTTTGGTTTCTTCATTTTAAACATTTTTCCCATAATTCCCATTTCACATCCAAGGATTCTTAGAATTGGAAGGAAAACGTCTAGCCTACTTACCATGAGAGGTTAATGATGTGGTCATTGAGGATTTGTTGCATAGGCTGGAGCCCGTACCCAGCTCCCATGCTTCCCAGGACTGAGCTCTTGCTTGGAAATCATTTTCACTCTGCCTGGGACAACTGCCTACCTTGCTCAAGAGTTGCTAACTGGTGGAGAGGCCAGGAACTTGGAGAATGGAAGGTGTGCATTTGATGCCTGATTTGGTTCTATCATTTTAGGCTTCAGTTGTTAAGAGAAGATCAAATTTGATGACTCTGTGGGTCACTTCTGATTCTTGGTTTTGTCTCCCCAAGCATAGGTTGTGACTAAAAGAGATAGGGCCAATTTCCACATGTGTAAGGAGGAAAGAGGTGTGATCATAGGGATGTTTCTATTCCTGTATTTAAGGAGTGAAGTGCAAGGTGGCCTCTCAGTGATTGATTTCATGAACTCATCTTGGTTACTATGCTGACTTTTTTAATTGCTCACTTGCACTTGGTGGTGCTTTAAGATTAACCCCCAATCCTCATACCTGCCTCTGTTAATGGTAACCAAAAACACTGAAAATATATGCCATCTATACGCCATCTATTCACTTGTGCCTTTCTTCCTCTAATAAAATTGTAATTTCTTTTTTTTTTTAACTGAGAAAATATCCTATACTTGGTCAGCTTCTGCCTTTTGCTTGTAAGTGGCAGGGTTAAAAACAAATACCAGAATTGGGAAGTGTTCACACACACACATGAAATGCTTTGGTTAGTTATTGAAACACCTGTTTAAGAAAGCCCATTTTTTTTTTTAAAGATTTTATTTATTTATTCATGAGAGAAAATGAGAAACAGAGACACAGGCAGAGGGAGAAGCAGGCTCCATGCAAGGAGCCCGATGTGGGACTCCATCCCGGATTCCGAGATCATGTCCTGAGCCAAAGGCAGACGCTCAACCACTGAGCCACCCAGGTGTCCCAAGAAAGCCCATTTTTTTCCTCGCTTATGAGTTGTCATAGGATTTTTCAAATTATTCCACCATTGTCTCTTCCTGAGCTGTTTTAGAGAGTACAGGTGCTAATGGGTCCCTGCAGCATTTCTGCTTTGCTTGACAAACCCACGTTCCTATTGGCCCCCCAGGCCCATGGGATGTCTTGGTGGCTTCCTGGAACCCATCCCCTTTCGTGTATTTTCCTGCAGAGCTCAGGACCAACTTTGCCCCAAGGCGTCACTAGCTTTTCTATGGCTGCTACTGTTTCTATTACTTCATTATAACTATGCATTTTCTTAGAGGTAACCTGGTTTTCTTTTTTCTCTTAAAACAATTTAAATAAAGTGTAGAGGTTTTGAAGTCACTGGTGCTTTGTGACCACAAATAAAACACCAAAATAAGTGTTTAATGGTAGATAGTATTTCTGGAGGTGAAGTCCAATGGTCACTGAACTGAACCGTTGAAACTTTTTAAAGAGAAAAATCTCTGACCTGAACTGAGGAGTTGTTCCAGTCAAATGGAAATTAGTGACATTTCCGTATATTTCTGTTACATCACATTGTTGAGATCATGATGTTCCCAATGTTCCTCGCACTTGACTCAAACTTTTCTTTTTTTTTTTTTTGCCTCTCTTTTAAAGTCAAACATTATCATAATTAATATTTAAAATGGGATTTTTACTGGGAATCGATGAGACATTTTGGCATTCGCCTTCATTTTCCTTGGAAGATGTTTATTTTCCTTGTCAGCTGCAGGGCAAGAAACCCGCTGTGAAAACTGATAGACCCCCGCTGTCAGGAGCATTTGTCTGGTATGATTTTGATGGCATACCCATGGTATTGCCAAAGGAGTGTCACAGAAGCTAAGTGAGAAACACAGGGAACAGCATCTTTTTTGTGGAAAACAGCATGGGTTTTCAAGAGTAAGATTATTGAAACAAAATAACCCAGAGAAATTCTTTAGCGTAAATATTTCTCTAAGCTGTGGATGGCACATCTGGCCTTGCAACTTTTGGGTCTTTTAGTACTTTAGCAGAGGGCATCGATCTTGCATTAGAAATGCCATCTGCAGTGACAATATGTAATTTGGAACAGTGGAGCCTGTCACGGTGTAGATGTCAAGAAGCCAGGCACGCACGTTCTCCCCAGCTTTACCATGTAGTTGGGAAAGAAACTCACAGAGCAGTGCTGGCCTTGGTTTTTTTTTTTTTTTTTTTTTTTTAACCTGCATGTGGAATCTGTGATAAAGTGATTTTTTTTACACAAGGACTTTTCTATAGCATAAAATATCTAATAGGGAGAATGGCAAGAAAGTCATTTTTATAAACATTCCTGCGTGTGGTTAGTTTGGGGTCTGGATTCTTTGCAGAACAATATCTTTCTCTCTGGTTTTATGATCATCTTTTTCTTCGTAATTAGAAAGAAAAGAGCTTTGCCAAAGTTTTTTTTTTTCTTTTCTGGCATTAGTGTCCTCTGGGAAATGAGAATGGAAATGGCCTAGTTTCTCTTAGTAAAGTCTTCAGATACTTGCATGTAGTTTGCTAGTTTCATCCTGAAAAAATAAAGCACGCTTTTCCACATTTTTTTTTAAAGAGTAGGAGTGAAAATTTACCAGGTTACAATCAATTGAAAGTAGAGCTTCTCAGGTGACATACACATACGTGGAGACACATGTACAAGTGTGTATATATTCATGTAGAGACAGGATCGCTATGACGAGGAGAAGAGAATGGGCAGGAGCTCTGATTATAGTTCATTTCTGTCACTGATTCGATCTAAAGAAAAAAACAAAGCATTTCATGTCTTTATTGACGACAGGTAGGGCTTTTTATTTATTTTAATTTTTTAATATTTTTTCCCCTTGTGCCTTAGGATCTTTTTTTAAAAATAAATTTATTTTTTATTGGTGTTCAATTTGGGTAGGGCCTTTTAATATTTGCTCATAATTAGACAACTCGGCAGTAGATAAAATAAAACAATGACCACATTTTGTATTGTAGTTATGTTGTCCTGAAAGCACTGCTCTGTGAGTTCATGGAAAACATTTAAAGAAAGCTAAATTAACCTGAATATCATCAAAGGAAAGGGGAGACTGTTTTGAGACAGTGCAATGGATGGGACTGGTTCAATCTAGTTTGTGATGAGCTATTTATTCACTCCTCAGCCCGATTCCACAACTCACTTAGCTTCTTAAATGTGGAAGAGAAGTATCAAATGATGTCTCTTATTTGCCCAGCACGTTTCTTCTCTTCTCTGACAAGTATTACTCATGCTCTATGTTACAGAAAGCATGGGGTCTCAGTCTCTAGGGGGGAAAGTTGAGACATTGCCATGGGCCTCCTTTATTGCCCTTCCTTATAAGTAGGCATCAGGGTACAAAGGACACAATAAATGAGAACAGGTCTCGTAAGCTGCCAAAGGGCTATGTCAATGAGATTCCAAAACAAAAGTTGGCCTTTATTCTATCACACTGTCACATCCAAGAAGGGATAGCTGATGGACGACAAACATTTGATATTTCAAAAACCACCAGACAAAAGCCCAGTCTTTTCTCCCCCAAAGTTCTCCAAAAGTATTAGGAAACAAATTAATGCAAATATAATTCAAGTTAAAGTACTATTTTAGCATGGTTGTTTTGTCACAACTCTTTTTCTGGTGGTCATTCTTTGGGTAATTTTTGTGCTAAGCCATTCTGGATTTTGTCTGACATGTTGATGGCAGGGCGGTGTGTCCTATGTGCATGGAAAATAAACGTGAAAAATGACTTATTGTTGCTGTCTGAAAGCGCCTCCGTTTCTGAATTCTAAGGCAAATTAGGCCTCGGGTTTCATTTTTGTAGCTGTAGTATCAGCGAGTGATAACAACTAGAACGTCTGAATTTGTCTATATCCACACACATCAGAGACAAGGATTTTCTTTCCACTAGAACAAGGTTAAGCAGATGTTAAAAAAAAAAAAAAAACCTCACAATATTTCTCTTTCTCTGATTTTAGGTTACTTTCCTCCAAGTGGTTTTAAAATGATAAACTTGAGCCTAGCGGCAACAGGACACATACTCTTCTATCTCATGAACCCAAAGAGAAATTGTTAGCTGATTCAAATGGTATTTGCCATGGTCAGTGAAGAAAATTGCCCTTTAAAGAGAGTGCTGGTAAAGTCCTGAGAGTTCAATACCCAGTGTTAAAAATGCATAGTTTGAAGAGCCATTCTTGCATTGCGACTGTTTGGAAAGTAAATATATTTAAAATAAAATAAATGAAAAATAAAATATTGCATCACACAGAGCTATCCAGTTTAAAACAGGTGGTATCCTGAGCTATAAGTAGCGTGAGTGGAAGCTCTTACAAAATATACACACCTGTGATTTGGGACTAGCTTGTTTGGGATGATTCTTTTGAACAATTATTAACCAACAGCCATGCAAACCACACTGTGAACATTCTGCAGACTCGAGACATGATTTTATGCAGAGAACAGTAGTGATTCTCCCTCAGAAAAAAAGCACAAGCAAAGTAAAACAAAAGAATCATTTCTGAATTCCTGAAGGGATTGAAATGATTTCTTTTTGGTTTCATCAAGTCGGTACACGAGACAAGGTGAACCAGCAACAGAATAATTTGCAATTATTGATCTGAAGCTAAAAGGAACTGTGAGTCACTCTTCTCAGCTTAGACCTACAGGTTGGCGAGATACTATTCATTCAACTTTACGAATGAGTTGACTGTGACCCAGGGAGATTGGGTGATTCTCCTGCTGTCACATAGGTAATATATGGCAGATAGGGAAGTCAATGCTAGGACATCCCCCACCCCTCCTTCATGCATGTCTGACACTACGCTATTCTGTTTTGGCCTGTGAGTTTGTTATTTAATACATATGGGCATCACCACATTTCTTAAGGGCTCACAGGGGTCAGAGCACTATGTTACAAGGAGAGAATTGCCTACTCTCAATCTTTGTTGAATATGACTGCCTACTGCCTTTAGGTATTACTGAAGGCATTTTGCTGGCTCTATGTTTATTTTTGAAATTTTTATAAGTTTAAAAAGTGTTATTCTTCTGTTTTTACAGAAGAATACAGACCTGAGGCCCAACCTGGTTAAACTACTTACCTGAGATCTGTGGTTAACATAGAGCTCACCAGGATTCAAAGTCAGCTGGCTGGGGACACCTGGCTGGGGGACACCTGGCTGGCATAGTCGGTTGAGCATCTGATTCTTGATTTTGGCTCAGGTCATGATCTTAAGTTGGTGAAATTGGGCCCCACATCAGGCTCTGTGTTCAGTGAGAAGTCCGCTTGGGATTCTCTCTCACCCTCTCCCTCTGCCCCTCCTGCTTGTGCTCTCTCTCTAAAATAATAATAATAGTAATAGTAGTAATAATAATAATAATAATAATAATAATAATAATAATAATAAAGGATCAGGAGCTACAGAAATAATCAGAGCTGAAATCTTCATTGGAAAAGAGAAGAGGGTATAGGGCTATGGCTGATTGTTTCAAAGTTTCCATTATCTGACAAGAGATAGACCCTTAGAATATATCTAAGAAAAAGAAAAAAACATGAAACTCCTCAGTTTTGGGAATCCTAAGTCACTTCTTAGTGAGGGCTCTCAAGCCTTGCTCTATTGTCTCGCCAGTTAGGGGTTTTCCCTTGTTGTGTATTAATTCCTCATCCCTGCAGTCTGAGACATTTCAGGAGCAGGAAAGGGCTGTCTGGCTCAGTGGCGCTGGGCTGCTATTCAGTCTGCCTGGTTCCTACCTTACACGTCGATTGATTATCCTGCCTATCATGTGTTGACATATTTTGCTTGCTGTACTGATTATACATTAGGAGTGCTAATTCTTTTATTGGGTTAGAGTTCAAAGGTGCTCATCTGTCAGCAAAAAGTCTCTCGTTTCGTGGCATGCTTGGCCTCCTCTTATATCTGTCATTTTTATACTGTTCTCAGAGGTTTTCCTCTTATTTCTGGTCCTAGTTCAATAGCACAGATCTTGAAGGATTTTCCTTTGTAGTGCGCTATTTTGTACGGTTTTTGGAGACAGATTCTGGTCTTTGAAGATATGCAGAATATTGGCATTTCACAGACTCTTACTGAAGCAATGGAAATCATGCTGCATCCTGCTCTTTGATTTTAACAACTCTGTTGGTGCAGATCTCCAAATCTTGGACTTTTCCCAAACGTGGTCAGTTTCTGAGCCCAACAAATGAAGAGATCCAAACTTGGGCTTTGCATGTCTGTGTCACAGCCTTCTGGCTAACCATCAGGAAATGGACGCCCATGAAGTAGAGTCTGAGGGATGGAGATTTGATTACATAGAACAATATAAAAGCTCACCCTATGCCCCAATTATCTTTTTTTAATCACACCTGTAGAAATTATAATATAGGTATGTAAATGTTTCCAAATATATATATATTTATTTATTTATGATCTCAATTTGGAATCATAAGTAGAAAAAGTCTCCAAAGGTCATTATTTTGGATTACATATGGTGAAATATTTTGCAATGACTGAGATATTTGAGATAAAAGTCCTTCTTGACAAAAATGCCAATAGGTCAAGAATACATTTGTTGTAGCCTATATTTCAATTTCTATTTTTATTACATGTCACATCTCGAAGTTGACCAAAATAATAAAAACAGGTATTATATTATAGTGATAATAATCACGAGGTTGATCTTTATGAATTGATAAGATTATCAGTGATGACTAGCTTTTACTTTAAATTCTTGTGATGTTTTAACAAATTAGTCTTAATTATCATACAGAACATGAGGGCTTACCCCGATTTAGAGAAGCGGCTGAGTTGGCTTTTAAGCAACTGGGCTTTCCAGAAGGAAGTGAAGCAAAGCCAAGGAGTCTGCAGTCACCCATTGGAAAAGAGAGGAACATGGGAGTTATTGTCAAACTGTAATGAGTTTATTTGTCTTTTGATAGTTTGGGTTCTATAAATGATAGGATATGATACAACTATTAGAATAAAATGAAGTAGAATGGTTTGGGAACATCATGCCTGGGTGCCAGCAGAATGGATATACTGGGGACCATGGGTGAGACACACAAACTCTTGGAGTCTTAGTTTTTTTTAAAAAAAATCTGTCAATTGGGGCTACTATCTATTCACACAATAGGTTTTTTTGGTGGAGAGTAAGTAAGATAATGATGTTAAATACATAACACTATGTCAATCTAGCACATAGTAGATATTCAGTAAAAATAAAACTTTATTGCTTTTCATCTTCTCATTGGCTCTCTAAGCCAACTTCATAATATGAACTAAATATGCTATCTTCGTCAGCCTTCAATGGCTCTCTTGAATTTATATGCACATGGTGCTATGCTGATTATGGCACAAAGCATGCTATATAGATGTGGCTCTTTCTAGGAATTTACTTCCACAATCATACAGAGATTGATGGATTCATAGAATATGAGCTGGAAGGGACCCTGGGGGCTCTCTGCATTCAGTAATTTTACAGACGAGGAAATAGATTCCCAGAGAGATGAAAAGACTTGCTCAGAATTTCCCAGTTAATTAGTAGCAGTGCCAGGAATGGGATCTGGGTTTCTAGAGACCTAGTCTATTGTTCTTATTTATCTACCTTTCTTGTTTAGGAAATAAAGATTGTGGCTGTATATTCTAAGAGTTGTTAGTCAGGAAGAACTATTTCAAGAATATTATAGTCTTTAACGATGCACAGCTAATCAGAAAAACAAAAACAAAAACAGAAACACCACCACCTGAAGGTATGTATGAAGTGAGTAAACATCACTGCTGTCTAGAAGTATGGGCGGGTCGTGGTGCCAAACCATGGCAAGGGAAGTCTTCCCAAGCCAGTCTCCATCCTCCTCTCCCAAATATTTGGTAAAGTCCCTACTCTTGTCCAATCAGATTCATTCCCATAAGCTCTTCTGACACAGAAATGTTGGAGCCATCTCTGAGAAATATGACCAAACTTTTTCTAATTTATTTATGCAGATTCTGAGACATTTCAAAAAAAAATCAAGAGCCAGGATATTTGGGGGGTGGGGGTGGGAGAAAAGTCAGATATCCAAGGACTAAAAATTGAGTCATTGTGAGCATTAAAAAGAACCAAAAGATTATATTCTTTGCTACATGTTCACGAGCTATATTTCTAAACATGGATGATTTGTAGAGTTTTAACATATTTGGTACTATTCATTTTGTCTCTATTGATCTGAAACATTCCAAGAGGCCAAAAACAGTCACCAAATTCATATTCTGCAAATCCCAGGGTTTCTTCCCACTGTACAAGCTGTAGCTTCACATGGCAAAAAATGATCTGAATAAGTCAAAGAGCCCCAACTCAATTAAATTAAGTAGTACTACACTTGTGTGTGTGTTTTTCTCTCCATTATTACAATACATAAATTTCCTTATGCATGTCTAGGTCTAATCCTATTATTCATCTGGTATAGAATTTTATCTCTCAGAGACCCCTTGTGGTTTAAGAAAGATCTAAGGACAGAAAAAGAGAGAGATCAGACAATAGGGAAGAAACGCTTCTGACCACATTGTCTTGTAGAGCAAGAGAACCTTAGGAAAGCTGTGACCTGATAGCGTTCATAAACTGTTATCTTCCCCTGGGAGAAGCTGGAGTGGCCATTCCACTGTGCTATAACTCTGGGTGTTCATTAAAAATTCATTCAAGGCTAAATCATATCACTGAACAATGAGTATGGAGGCCCAGATCAGTGTGTCAAAGAGAGGAGGCCATATCAGGGCCAGGTTGCTTTATTTAGTGGGGTCTGTGTCAGGCAGACAAGGGGAATGGGAGGTTTCCTTGGAGGCTTTTGTAAAGCTCTGTGCTTCTTCTGGGGGCTCTATTAGAATAATCAGCGGCCTTGGGAAATTCACACGGTGTTGGTGGGGCTGTGATCCATCATCATCCATCATACTTGTGCGCTGGGTGACTGAGGAGCCAAATACCAGGCCGGCGGGGTGGCCAGAGCCCTTCTGTGCCTGGAGCTCTCTGGTCGGCAGGGCAGGGCTCCAGGAAGCCTGGCAGTGGGAGGGGCATGGCAGGTTGCAGAGGACTAAACCCTCAGATCAGCCTGCACTTGGGGGGCTTTCCCTTCCAGCAGTCCCTGCAGGTGACAGTGTAGGAGCAAGAAGTAACTGTCCAGTACTGTGAAAGAATTTTAGATGGTTTCCTTTGCATTTCCTCAGCTTAATTTGTCCTTTGCTGGGTTTGTTTGGGGTATATTTCTCATTTATTTTGAGTTTGTGTTTGTTTATAGGCCTTACCAATTTTTTTTAAACTTTCTGGATTGTTTGCTGTTTGGCCTTCCTTCTGTGTGCATTTGCTCTGTGGGAAGGATTGGGTTTTGTCATTTCAAATAAGGAAAGACTGTCATGGTGTAGATGTGTGTGTGTGTGTGTGTGTGTGTGTGTGTGTGTGTGTGTGTGTATGTGTGTGTTTTGCAGGGAGACAACCAATAAAACCCTCGTTATATATTCCTTATATCTTTAGCAACTTTTTTCAAACTTTTTTTACCTATGAGGAAATGTGGTTTTGGTTATTTTAAAAAGTGTTTCAAAATTCCAGAATTAGGAGAATAGTGTCTAGTTTTATAGAAAAGTACTTACTGCAATATGATCTCAGAGCCAGTCTGCTAGGGTCCTGTGTAAGATTGAGTTGCTCAGTGACTAATTTGGTTTCTTGGTTCCCAAGCAAAGAAATTTGGCAGCCAAGTATGTAAATTTTTGCCCATCTTCCATTTCGTTTTTTTCTCAGGAAACCAGAAAGAGAGTCAAACATAGATGTGTGCCCACATTATAACCAAAGCTTATCAATCCCAATTTTATGATGTTTATTAGGAAAGAAAATGTGCTTAAAATTTGCCTTTTTCTATTTCAGAGGGAAAAGGAGATTACTAACTCTCAAAAGCCAGAAAAAAATCAGTTTTAAAAAAATTTTAAACACTCAGGTGTAAGTAAATTAACACAGAGATGCCGCTCTCATTTCATTTTGCTGTATATTATTTTATTTGCTTTTGATGGCCACCAAATGGTAAACCCATGCCCTCCCCTAAAAAGGTCTATGACCATTCTCTTTTGGATGGTCCCAATAAGTCCATAAAACAAACATGTGTCTTCTAGCTCATTCTTTTTCTCTTTATATTTTCTAAAGTGAAAATCTGAAGCAGAATGCCTTGAAGTATATTGCAATTTGACAGGATTTGCTTTGTGTGCACATGAGAAAATATGACTCATAAAAAAAGTAGGAGAGATGTATGTGCACCGTGACGCTGTTTTATCGGTATCTATTGCACCCATTGCAGTGAGACTCCAGGGATGTTGGACTTAAATTAAAATACTCATAAATAATGTTAAACAATAATAAATAAAATCCAACATCTACCCTTTCCCTGTTTCCCCCTTTTTTCTTTTTGTTTTTCTACTAAGAAAATACAGAAGTAAATAATGCCAAGCAGCCCCTTTTGGGAACATAGGTTGGGAGTGGGACCAGGGAGCCACCCCCACATGCCCAGGGGCCTTGGAGTTCTACAGGGGGTGGGGGGCAAGCAAGGGAAGGGCCCCGGATGGAGAACGTTACTCTTCCAGATTTCCTGTATATTCACTTATTGGATTTAAAAAAATTTATCTTTATAAATTAGATTTGTTGGCATTAAACTATTTTTTTCCTCAAAGGCCTCAAATGTAGGGGTAAAATTACATCAGCGTCTAATTTTGCCTAATAAATTCCTATGAAAACCGTTGAGATAAAGGATTGTTTTGGAGCCTTTCCCTAGGAATTCCATCTCAAGCAACGTTGATCAAGGAAAGGGTTGTGTATCTGGCGAGCTCTTTGTGACGTGAAGTAACTGAGCTAGGATTACCGAGACATAGTGAACAACTTAAAGTGTAGGAACTTTAGAACATTCAACATTTAAAAGTATAGTTACTAATTTGAAGAACTGAGGCCTGTTATGGAGTGGATATTTCTTAAGAGTCCACCAGACCCAGTGAAGATGTCCTTGGATGCCTGATTTGGCATTTTCTCTGTTTATACCTACAAGAACAACATTTTTTCCTCCTGTCCCCATGCAGATCTTGTGAACCTTATCAACTCTTCCATCAAGGGAAAAGCTCTGGATTCTATAGTGTCATCATTCTCTAGGTACCCAGAGTTCTCTTGTTGCCTCCTGGCTGACCAGGGCTCCTACTTTAGGGTTAGGTTTTCCAACCTTTCTCTTCCTGTCCCCCATGCGTCCCATTCCCTCAGAGTAGTAGACTTTCCTGATCATGATAAACTAAGTCATGAATACAGTATATCAGTTCGTCATGGGTTATTTTACCCCACCCCCACCCTCACCAAATTTTACTTCCTAAACCTCTATTTAGTCTTTATCCTCCACCATCACTGTCATTTTTTTTTAAAGACACTTTGTGATCTCTATGGACTATTGAGGGTTTACCTGACTAGTTTATCTGCCTTGCATGTCATCCTTCCTAAATTTCTCCAGTTATTTATATCAGATGGATCACACTGAAACACAGCTCTGATCTTTCCATTATCCTCCTAAGCCCCTTCACTGGCACCAATTGCATAATGAAAGAAAGGCCAGAGTCTAGAATATGGCATAGAGGCCTTTGGCTATTTGGTCTTCACATTTGGCTATTTCTTCCCATCTCTCACTGCCTCTTTGCTGCTCCAAATCAGGCAATACCAAGAAACACTTAGTCTCACGCATGTTACTAAGCTGTGTCATAGGTCCATAGCTCTCAATATGCCCTTTCTTCTTCTTGAAATGGTCTTTCTTCCCTTGTCTTTTCTATGGGAAACTCCTTCAAAACCGTCTTTATTCTTCAACAGCCTTCTCACGTGTCACCATCCCTGGGCAGCTTTTCCTAATATTTCTCACTCTCAGAATGAATTCCTTTCTTCTCTGCGCCTTGTACGTGGTTTGTTGATCATGGGGACTTTATTTATTTGCACGACTTTCCTCTCTACTGGATGGTGGCTCTTTGGGGTCAGGAATGAGGCCAGTCACTTTGACTTCTAGAGTGCAGACTCGCTGCTGTGCATCCCATAACAGACGTTAAATGCTTATCGAAAGAAACAAGCTATCAGTTGTCAGGAGGGCTCTTGAAGATGGCTTTGCCTTAACTCCAGGGAATGACACTCTAATTGGGGGGGAATTTCGGGTATGAGAGCAGACTAGATCAGGGATATATGTATTTTGGGGGGCAGGGGGGATCCAGCTTAAGGAAGGCCTTGGTCTACCACATTAATGGGAGCTGAGAGGCGGGGGTGCATGTGCATCACGTGGTGTCTGGGGTTTGGCAGAGTGGAGACATCAGTTCTGATGGTGCCCAGATCCCCATACTTAACGGCAGACCCCATAGGTTATTAAAGCTGAGAGCCTATCTAGGAAGATTAGCTGGAGGAAGTGCTTTAGCCATGGAGCAAACAGGCAGTCGCTTGATTAGTGCCTCAGACGTGGTATGGCACTGTGGTGTTGGGTTTCCATCTGAACCATTACCAGGATATTTGAGATCTGGAGCTTCGGTTCTAACCTCACCTTGAGTTTGATTTCTGAGTCCACGCATCAGAAATGGGCCCTGCTCACTCCTCTCGGACTGCGCTTCCCAGCAGTGAGTTTTGTGTCCTTTGTTTTTGGACATTTGAAAGGGATGCTGAGAATTAAACCATATGGTGTTTGTTTAGGTGGGGAATCCTAAATAGCTTCTTGTACCGGAGAACACAGTAGCAAATATATCTTTACAGTAATGTGTTTTAAATCAAAAGGGCTCCATATTTTCCTGTGTGTTTGAATGTGACATTCTTGATCATTCCAGACCCACCTGTCTGAGAACAGGAATCAAAAACAGGAGTCACTCTCAAATTTCACCTCTATTTAATCCATCACAGAAACATACTGGCTTTTCACTGTATATATATAAAAAAACCCACCAGGACATTTAAACAAAGTGACACAGATCATCAGCAGATCAACTGGGAATGACGGCTCAATCAAACAAATGTATGTTGAGAATTTCCACAGGGCAGCTCTCACAGCAGCCAAGCCAAATTTGTTTAGTATACATGAGTTAGCTGCTTAGGAACATTTGCTATGCTGCATGCCAGATGATGACTTTTCTAGGTAAACATCCATTTAGCAGCATATACCCATCCATGAAAGTGTTGGCGTGATTTTGATCTATTCTCTTGGACTCCTGAAGTTATGACTTCATTCCACTGGCAGCCAAGTACCAAATCCACACATGCACCATTTAGGCTAAAAAGGAGGGGGACGGGGGAAGCCATACACTTATTTCAAAATGTAATATAACCATCCAAAAGGTAGGAGAAACTCCATAAAATTGACAGGCCATTTCACTTTTCTGACAAGCAATAAAGCAAGCATCATTAAAATGGATGTCAAATTACAGGGCAGGGAAGCAGCAGGGAAAATACTTACCTCGTTCTTGGTATTTGAAATAGAATGTGGCATATTTATCCTACCTCAGTCTGAACTTGGAGGCATTCTCTTTTAGGGTAGGGGGTTGCAGGCTCATTTATTAAACTGGAATTTCAGAATCAGATCCCAACTAAGTAAGAACATTTGGATTCTTCAGAAAGGAACACTTAAAAGTTCATCTTATTAATTCTTGTATTTGAGCAAGTTACTTATTTCTTTTAAAGATGTCACATTTTAAAAAACGGAAGACTCTTTTGAGCACAATCTTTAAGACCAAGCAAAAGAGCAAAGTGTTTACAAAAAAACACAGAAACAAAACTCAAAACTTTCTGGTAGAATTTTCAGACTCTGCGTACTCTTTCACTGGCTGTTGTGAAATCCAGCATGTGTTGTGCAAGGTTCAAGCTCAGTGCTCTAGTTTATTAACCACAAGCTTTTCTTTCTGATTGTTTTCAACTGGGGAATCCTCAATCTGGGGGGACGTTTCAAACAGAAAGCTTGAGAATTCCTTTCTTTTGGATCAAGGGGTAATTATGTGAAATTTGTTGGAAGAGATCATTTTTTTCCAAACTTAACCTCCTTTAGAAGAGCACTTGGCAACTATCACTTGTTTGAGCAAGTATTTTGAATGGCCAATGGTTTACGAATCCCCTAGAAAATACTTCTTTTCTGGTGGTGGCAATGACTTTTGTAGATAACAGCTTCCTTTGAAATCTGTTTAAGATTCAGAGGTAGGTGAGTTATAAAGTATAGCTTTCAAAAGTGGAAACTGCACATGGTTAGCATTTTCTAAAGTTGGCTCAATTTTTTAAAGTTTTTAAAAAAGATCTGAGTACAGTTGACACACAATGTTACATTATTTTCAAGTGTATAACATAGTGATTCAACAAGTGCATGTTATGCTCTGCTCACCCCAAGTGTAGCTCCCATCTGTCACCATCCAATACTATTACAATACCCTATGCTGTGCCTTTTAATCTGAATTTGAGCATCTGCTATAGTCACAGTACTGGCAAGAAGGTATAAAGATAATCAAGACAAAGCCCTTGCCCTCAAGTAGCTGAAAATCAAAATGGGGAGATAGATAGGAAAACAACTAACGGTAACAGCACGAGGTAAATAATAGATGAATATATTCTGAGGTGCATTTTCTATTCTTGGATCCAACAAGGAAGGAGCTCACTCTCACTGGGGAAGTGGTGAACATGGTGAGTGGGAACCCTTAGCAGATAAGATAACATCGAAACTGGATCTGAAAGAATGTCAATGTATAAATCTTAAATGCTTCCTCCTCCACGAGACCTTTACTGTCTAAAGTGGTCAGCCCTCCTACCTTTCAAACTGCTTTGTTTTCTCCTCAGAACTTAAGACTATCTCATATTCTCCATATTAGCCCTCTTTCCACCAGGCTGTAAGGTTCATGGGAGCAAGGATGTTGTCGGTCTTGCGCATTGCTTCATCCCTAGCTCTCAGAATAGTAGCAGGCCCTCACGAGGGAGTCGTGGAATGGAGAGTGAGAGAAGGGTGTTCTAGATCAGAAGGAAAACAAAACAGAGAAGCCAAATTCCACAGTATATTCAGGGACTCAGAGGAGATTATCACGATAAATAAGATGGGCAAATTGCTTATGACCAATCACAAAAACATTTTTTTGAGGTATCCAGAAAGCTGTGGCTAATTTTTGAGAAAAAAATTGATGAGCTCTAACCGTCTGAAATCTTTCTAAAATTTGTGTCACTCTTGATAACCCAAGAGAAATCTTTCCTGAGTGAATGGTCCACCTTTAGTAGATACATTCATCGGTAAGAGCAGTTGTGTGGTATGTCCTTTAATCCCTTTTATCCAGGTTTTAAAAATGGTATGGTATGGTTATGAGATATATATATATATATATATATATATCATATCCATATGATATAAACATAGATTATATCATATCCATATAATTATATATATTACATATATATAATGTTATGCGTCTGTAAAAAGAATGAACTCTTGCCATTTGCAACAACATGGATGGAGCTAGGGAGTATGATGCTGAGTGAAATAAGTCAGTCAGAAAAAGACAAATACCATGTGATCTCACCCATAGGTGGAATGTAAGAGGCAAAACAAATGAGCAAAGGAAGAATAAAGAGAGAGAGAGAGACAAACCAAGAAACAGACTCTTAACATAGAGAACAAGCTAATGGTTAACAGAGGAGAGAAGGGAGGGACATGGGGGAAATAAGAGATGGGCATTAAGGAGTACACTTGCTGTGATGAGCACCAAGTGTCATATGGAAGTGTCCAACCAGTATATTGTACACCTGAAACTAATATAACTATACTGGAATTAAAATTAAAAACAACCAAAAATAAATAATTTTAAAAATGAGATATAGGGAAGTTTTTTGTTTTAATTATTTCTAAAGTGCTCCCACATGTGGATAAATATTGGTAGCCATCCTCAAGTACACAGGGGAGACATTCATGCAAGTGTACATAGAGCTTTAGTGACTTCATTTTGGGACAGGATAATCTTAGGGCAAGTGGGGATTTGTTGTAAACAAAAGATTTTGTTTAAATATAAATAAAAAATAGGAACAATAACCTGCCAAGTTCCCACATGTATTTACTCCTACAGTGGTAAATTTCACATAGTCCCACGAATACTATTTATCAAAGCAGCTCCCAGGTATTGGGATGAACCAGACGCTTTCAAAGTGTTGACTGATCACTCCTTGCTAGCAGTTCACTAGGATTACACAGCCACTCCAAAATCAACAGCCTGAAAGAAAATGATATGAGGCTTGGAACAAAGGCTGGAATGTAGGTTAGCAACTGCCTCACATTGCAGTAAATACATCAATTAATATTCATCAATGTTTAGAGACATGATCTGGTAAGAGCATGGAGTGAACTGTACACGACAATTCAATTCTCTACCCCCAGAGAAACCTTGGCTACTCCTTACTTTTGCACCATAGAATTTGGAGGGAACTCTGGGTGGGTTTGCCACTCTCCCTAACTACTGAATTTTGTAAAACTCTTGGGAATGTTATCAGGATCATATAATGTATGTATGGCCTGGGAGGTACTTGTTTCCATCTTCATCCATCAGTTCAGATCTAGGAGGTGTTTTCAGAGGTTCACCAGTTGCACCAAAGTAGTGGAAGAAAGTTTTTCATGTTCTTTCATTTGCCAGGTGTTTCAAGGCACTCATTCTTTTTGAAGTGCTGGAATGGGATGTTTGTGGGAGGAATTGAAGTGCCTGACCCAAGAAGTAGGGAAAGAGACAAATTAATCTTGTGACTTTTTCTTCTCCTCTGCCTCTGGGGCTAAAATCATGGGAGAAGTGCATCATATCCCATCATCAAATATTGCTCATTGTTCATTGGCCAATAATACCTCATTCAAACAGAAGCCTTCTAAACTTCTTCAATCTAGGCTGTTTCAGACATCAACACAGAAATCCTGGCAGGGATGTGTTTTGGAAAGAGCTCATCTTTCTGTACCATGTCAATGACCACATTGATTTTTCTTTACATTTGGTTTCAACAAGTGTTTATTGAGAGATTTATTGACAAGGTAGTTTTAGAGAATGAATTGTTCATGAGCCATCACCTTTTGCTATCTGAATACAGGTAGACCTGCAAGACACTGACCTGTAAGACGTGTCTCTTAAGAACTAGAGACATGAGAACCTTTCCCTATAACAATGATAATGACTTTTGGCATTTGTAGTTTCCCCTAAAGTTTACAAAAGATGCTCAAATGCATTATTTCTTCTGACTCCTACTTTAATTTTGTGTCATAAGTATTTCAAAAATGACATTTGTCTAATAGAAATATAAATGTGAGCCATGTATTAATTTTAAGTTTTCTGGTAGGTAGCCACATTAAAATAGGTAAAAGTTAAGCAGGTGTAATTACTTTTACTAGCATATTTTATTTAACTCATTGTATCAAGCCAGTTCAGAATGTAACCAATATACAAGAATTATCAACTAGTTATTTTAGAATTTTCATACCAAGTTTTAATATCTAGTGTATATTTTTAAACTGATAGTACATCTCAATTTGGAGAAGCCACACTTTTAATGCTTAATTACCACATGTATGTAGTGGCTACCATATTGGGCAAATATCAGATATGGATAAAGAAACTGAGGCTCAAATAGACTGAGGGGCTTTCCTGGGTCACATGTTTGGTTAGGTGGACTTATACCCAGTGTGGTCTTCTGGTTTAAACAGAAATTGGGTTAGGTTTGTGGTTTGTAGATTATCTGAATATATTTGTGTTTTATGGGTTAAGATTATAGGATAGGAATCTGGAGATGTTGCAAAGAATGATTCTATCATATACCTAAGGATTCCTAACTGCTAGTTCTGGAAATGCCATAGAATTTGTGTGTGTGTGTGTGTGTTTTAAGATTTCATTTATGTATTTATTTATTTATTTATTTATTTATTTATTTATTTGGGAGAGAGAGATAGAAAGTGAGAGTGGGAAAGAAAGGGGGGTGTGCAGAGGGCGAGGGAGAGAGAGAATCCAAGGCAGACTCTACCCCGAGCCTGAGGTCTGATGCAGGGCCCAATGGGGGACTACATGGGGCTCCAGGCAGAGCTTGATCCCATGACCCTGAGATCATGACCTGAATTGGAATCAAGAGTTGGACACTTAATGGACTGAGCCACCCAGGTGCCCCTGCATAGAATCTGTGTTTTTAAAAATAAACTCCATAGGAAATTTTGATGCACAGCCTGGTTTGGAATAGCTTCTCTAGTCTCTGAACGTCTTAAAGCCTCATTTCTGTATTTATACATTCCCATATTTTTTTTTTACATTCCCATATTATTTATCTATTTAGCAAGTATGTATTGAATATCTACTATGCCCCGGACACTATGCACAGTGCTGCAGATGCAGCTGTGAACAAAGCAGAGTTCCACCCCATGAAGTTTACATTCTACGACCTGTAAGGTATGGTTGGTTCATAGCAAGTGCTGTGATAAATGTTGGTGGAATCAAAATCTAGTTGGCAATATTTGATATTGCTTTACCAATTTCCCTTCCTGGAGGACTCTGAAAAACCTGAGGATGAGACAAAAATATGAGTTATCCATGTAGAGACTTTTTATTTGTTAATTTTTATTCCTTTTATACCAATATTTTTGAAGGGTTTACAATGTGAGGAGGACATGGTTCAAATCTGAACTGATTCCATTTGGTTAAATTCATCTATTAGCATCTTGAGCACTTAGAGAGAGAGAGAGAGAGCGCACAAACATGTAGATTCAGCATGCACTTTCCCTTCCTTTAGTGGGGCATTTTTACTGTACCTTTTAATGGATTGAGGACACAATGTGAGTGATGCCTTTTGTAAATTTGTTAAAATTTCCCAATTTAGAGGAGGAAAGGGTGGTACTCTTCACTATTTTAGTACAGTTGGCTTGCTTTGGCTGATGTTTTCGAGTCAACAACTACACATTGAATTGTCGTGGGCTAGAAACGTCACTGGGTTCTGGGCATTCCGCAATAAATCGGGCATCCAGACTCTGACTTCATCACCTTATAGTCCAGTGGCATTTTGGTGGTGATGGATTTAATGACTTTTCCCATTTGGGCTCACTTGAGTTGGGGTGTGCCAATTGCACGATCCTTTTATGACTTTCCATATATTTACACAAGTTTTTTGTTTGTTGTGTGTATGTGTGTTTTGACTAGATGTGTATAATGCTGTTTCTTGGAAAAATTTATAATGCACTTCTTTTCCACCAAGAAGAAAGAAAGTCTGCCTGGCTGTTTTTTCTTTAGCCGAGTACTTTCATTTGACCCTTTAAGCCAGCTAAAGTGAAGAAAAAAAAAATGCAGCTATAACCTACTGTTCAAAATGGTGTAGAGATCTAGGAGCATTAATTTAAAAATTCATAAATCCTTTGCACTATGCAAATTAATGACCTGTAACCTTTTTTTCAGGTGACTTATTTTGACTTAACTATGTCCAAATAAATGTGTTTATTTAGGAGATCCCAGTGCTACCCAAAGCTGACATTTAGCATCTCCTATGGCTCATAATATGTACAAGAGATGTGGACCACCCTCTGTTTTCTCATTATGCCAAATAATGGAAAGTGGAAATCACTCTAATCCTTTCTTCTGTGTCTGCTGTACCTCTGCAAATATGATAAACTCAATCCAATTAAAAGTCATTACCTCTCCAGGGCTTTGCTGCAGTCTATAACCTTTATTTCACAATCCTCCTGATTATCTGTCTTCATCCCAAGTAGAATTTTTAGCCATCTTCCATTTCAATTTTCTCTTAAAGAAGAGGAATATCACTTTTACCATTGAATATCGCAGTCCTTGTTTTCTGTACCGTTCACTTGACTGTATTCAATGTGGCCTTACATTACACAAGTTAATTCTTTCTATGCATGTGTCTTAGCTCCCTGGCTAGATTTTAAGCCCTTTGGAATCAGTAATTTTACTTTACTCTTTTTATGCTCTCCCTACCCCACCCTGCCATGGTGCTTTGTATATAGAAATATCCTTGATTAAATGATTATTGATCTGTAATCTATGTTGGATTCTAGTTACTAAAATGCAACAGTGGAAATGAGTATTAAAAAGTTAGATGAGGGGTGCCTGCATGCCTTTGTTGGTTAAGCGACTGACTCTTGATTTCAGCTCAGGTCATGGCCTCAGTGTCCTGGGATCAAGACCCTATTTGTTTTTTTTTTAAATAAATAAAACATTTAAAAAAGTTAGATGAAGTAGGTACATTAATACAATGACAATGGCAACAGAAACAATAAAAGCAACAACAGCACAAAGCTTGTTAAGTTATTGGGTAATTATTCTGTAGTCTTCTGGTAATTCTCCTGTCCCCCGGTAAATTTTTTTCACATCATATACTTTTGATAGAATTATAACATTTCCATTTTTTCCTCTCAACTAGTCACAGTTTACATGGATTGATCCACAGTATATCTGAACCAACAAGTATCTTAAGTGTTTAGATGAGTAAACTGATCATTTGGTGGCTTCTTTAGCTTTTAAATTCCACAGTGCCATGAAAAATAGATGTTTCAGTCAATCATCCTGAGGTTTAAGCGATATGATGCCAAAATATTTTATTTAACTCAACTAGCATAGATTAACCTATTAAAATAGGCAGTTTGTAAAGAAGATTTATTGGAGTAGACACAAAAGATGATCAGGAAAAACACAAAACAAAGACACAGATTTTTTACTTTTTTTTTTTTTTACAAATTTTATTTATTTATTTGAGAGAGTGAGCAAGAGAGAGAGCACAAGTTTGCAGGGAGGGTGAGGCAGAGGGAGAAGGAGAAGCAGACTCCCCGCTAAGCAGGAACCCCTGATGTGGGGCTTGATCCCAAGACCCTGGGATCATGACCTGAGCTGAAGGCAGAAGCTTAACTGACTAAGCCACCCAGGTGCCCCCATTTTTTATTCTGAAGAATAATACTTGGGTCTAAGTAAGGGTTATTTTATATAGTATTAATATAAGTGGTCAGCAAAATATTATATGCATATACTACTGAATATGAAGTCAGAAATATGCAGGTTTTAGCATTACTTTTTATGAAACGCCATGATGAGCAAATAGCTCCTTTTTTTTGAAGATTTTCACCAGATAATTACAGCTCTCAAAAATTTTCTTGCTACTCTGGCTTTTGGTAACTTTGACTATCATAGGCATAGGTGGCTATTATTTGGGAAAGGACCATCATCTGTTGTAGTATGGGACATCAAAAATCAGTAGTACTGCCAATTTTTTCTGATGAGCTCTTGCTTTACGTTGGAGGCTTCAGGGTGATGTGGTCAGTCTTCTCTCTGAAGACAGCACTATTCTGAGGTGAATCAGAACTATCTTTGGTTTGTTTGGTACAACTCTCAATTCACACTGGAAAATAAATGCAGTCTGGACCATCTATAGTATAGGCCTGAGGGGGTTTCACGGGCATCACAGCAGTCCCACCTGATCTCAGGTAGAACTTTTAGTCTTTTTTCAATGAAGTGGATCAAACAGAAACACTATTTTACTAGTTACATGACATGGAAACCATCAATTTTTCTTTGCAGTTTTCTCTTGGCTTACTTTATAATGGAAATGTAGACCATGCTATTTTATAACCTGTTGGTTTCATCATTTTATATATTACTTAAAGTAGTAGAGTAAGTCATATCTATTTTGATCCTCATGTTGCTGTGAAGAAATCAGTGATACTCAGAAATCAGTGGTCATGTACATGACCACTGCATTTCCATCAAACAATGAAGAGATTCATTCTTAAAAAAAAAAAAACAAAAAAACGTAGCACATACCTGGTTTTGGTCAATCTGAGGCTAGGAGTTTTTATAGATCGGCATGCCCAATTGCAGGTGCTTCTACTCAACTTTTAACATTCATCACTCTTCCTAACCTCAACTTACACCTTATTGGATTGCATTGTCACATACCTATTACCACTTCTGTCTTTCTTTTTTTTTTTTTTTTTTTTTTAAATTTTTATTTATTTATGATAGTCACAGAGAGAGAGAGAGGCAGAGACACAGGCAGAGGGAGAAGCAGGCTCCATGCACCGGGAGCCTGACGTGGGATTCGATCCCGGGTCTCCAGGATCGCGCCCTGGGCCAAAGGCAGGCGCCAAACCGCTGCGCCACCCAGGGATCCCCACTTCTGTCTTTCTAAGAGCCTTGAGGGCAGAAAAATGCATCTTACCCAACTCTATATGTAGCCTTAGCAACTTGCACAGGGCAAGGCACAACATGGTGCCAAATAACACTCTGGATTGGATAAGTGAACAATAGTGAAGAGTAGCATCTTTGGCAAAGACTATCAGCCCTGCACTACAATCGTCTAATTCTCCTTTTAGTGCGAGGAAAAGATTGAAATCTGGGCACTTTTGTAGTCCAAACTTCAACTGGAATGTGCAATCGGAGCGCTTACACAAAACTGGTAAAGTCTGGGGCATCTGTTTAATCCTTCACTTTTCATAGTATGGAGCCCACCAAAGATTTTGAAAGTCAAATGTATATTTATTCCACAGAGGAAACTTTATCAACCAGTGCAAAAGTTTACTGGCACTAGCTGGTGATATAATGGGTAGTTTAAATCCTGCTAACTGCAAATAATTTTTCAACAGTGTTTATGATTGTGGTAGAGTTTAGTGAGGCAGAAGTACAGATAACATAAATATTTCGACAAAAGCCGATTGTACTGGAGCCATAAATAAATTAGACCCAGTTTGTAAATAAATTTAGTTTTTGCCAGCAAACATTTATAATCCTCTCTTGCTGCAAACGATAGTAATTTATATAGAAGAGGTCCTGAATGCCTTTTTTAAAAAAAGTCAGTTCTCATTAGGAGGCAGTGCCTGGTGCCCGTCAAGTGTCTTAGACTGTGTGACTCAATTAGACATTGAAGGATACTGTACAGACCACCTAATGCTACTAGTTATTGTACATGTTGATAATGACAGTTTCCAGAGACCATACATAGTTTGGTAGTCTATGAAGTTGTCATATTATATCATTCCCTTGAATACGTAGCTTGTGTTACCACTTAGCAATGTTGAAATTACCCCCTCTCAAATCATAAGTGCTATTTAGTGTATGTATACACATATGCATGGCACATCTGTTCATATTTTTCTGAAAACACTTTTTACCAAAGTGTATAATGTTTTCTCAGATGAAAAAAAAAAAACACACCCAACCTTCTTTTATGTTTTTCAATGACATTCCATCCATCCCCATGGTTTTGAATGATTTTACGTTTAATATGATGTAGTGGTGGGAAATTCAATATGGGGGCCTTTATAGCTTACATGGGGGCAGAAAATTGAACTCTTTGGAACCATCTAAACTTGTTTGACACTGAAGACACTGTCTTGGCAATGGGGCCAGAGTCCAAGCTGAAATTAGCCAAATCAAGGAACCTGCCCCATGGAATCACTTTAGGGTCAGAAGTCATTGTTGTCTTTGCTACCAAGCCCCGTGAGAACAAGGACCATTGTTCATTTTTCAAATAAAACCTAATTTTGAGACTCTAACAAAATCCTATTCTTTTGGGCACTCTCTGCTCCTTATCAAACCAAGAGTGTGGTTAGGTTAGTGTTCTATTGCTTGTTCACTTTCCCTTTTATCAGCAAGCCACGGCTACAACTCCCTCTTCTGCCAGACACGCATAATTAGTCTCCTTTCTTTATGTGGAACTCCTGGCTATAAGAAAGCTCTTCTGTTTTGTGGCCGTAGGGAAGAGTCTGCATCAAGTCAGCTGTGAGAATGAACGTGAACTTACATTCAAACTGTTTATTCACTTCTCTTACGCACCTATCTCTGTTTATTCTACGGTAGAAAGTAGAGCCCAATCCCATTTGCTTTTTGATCTTCATCTTTTTTGGGGTTGTTTTGAATATTTTCACCCAGTTTATATTAGAATTCAGTCTCCTCCCTACAAAATGCACTCCCCCTCTGCGCCCCCCCCCTCCCAAATCCCTGCCTTCCTCTAGCTTGTAGCTCCTGAGCTATGGTCTTTCTTTTGGAGGCAAGAAGGATCTCTGCCAAAAGCCACCAAGCCACACTTAGGTAATTATAATAAACAAGTTGGGGCTCTCATTTCACATGCAGAGCTGAATGAAGCAGAGCTGTGGTCAAAGGGATCCCAGTTGCTCCTCCATTAGCAATGGCACATTAATGCGCCCTCATGCTCCCCTCCCCCACTAAAACATTTCTGCTTCTTCTTCTTCTTCTCCTTCTTCTTCTTCTTCTTCTTCTTCTTCTTCTTTCTTCTTCTTTAAGGAAGCAAACCAGGTCACTCCTTAGCATGGGAAGGGCTGCTGCTTTCTTCTGAAACCACCATCAACAACATAAACAAATTAGAGGTAGTAAACCACACATTCTGCCCACACGTAAACCACAGTCCTCACCAGAGGGCAGTCTACTTAATGTGAGAATAACAGCCCAGTTTTATAAGCCTCTACTGGGAATAAATTCCAGTTTCACTGGTTAGAGCACAGTTAGGCAGCCAGAGCACAGTCTCTCCTAGGTTACATGTTGAGAGAGACTAAACCAATTCTCAGAGTGTCTTTTTAGGAAATCTATTTTATAAGCTTTTGGTATACCAGACCTTGACCATCCTTTGGTTTTTATTAGGTAGAGTCAGGATTGCTTGAGGGAACTGAACCCAGGGCTGAACTTGTCCAACGTGCTTATTCTCTGGATAGGGAAACAGAGCTATGACTCTCACGCTCTGACTCTCAAGGTGGCCCCAGGCGCTGGAGGCATATTGCCGAATTTGGATCTCCATATCGTGGCTTGTGTCCCTCCTGCTTTCCCCAGTTGCAAATGGCGTGGTCTACAACCCCCCATCTTGACCCATGCAGGAGTTGTAAAATATTCTCTATACCTTCCTGATGCTGATATGCTTCCTTTCCTGACAATGGTTAGTCCTCCACTAATGTGTCCAGCCCTAAACTAATGTGTTCCGTCATCAGTAAATTCCTGCCTGTGATAGTCTTTTCTTAAATACCTGTTTAAACAGTCATTTAGATAAGAGTGTCCCATTTGTGTGCAACAGGAAATGCCTGCCTTCTTTTAGATACGCTGGCAAATAATTACTGTAGATATGGCTTGAATACTGAAAGGCTGTACTCTGGTCATTTCAGACTGCCTGAGGAGTAACCACCCAGTCTGCTGCACCATAATTTCAGGGCATTTCTGTTTTACCCTAAATGAATCTGAAGGAAAATCACTTTGGGGATATAAAAAGTTTATGAGAAAAGCCATCAGGTCAAAGCTTGCCAAAAGTCTCTTAAAAATTTGTATTGCTAAAAGAAAGTTGAGGCCCATAGTTACAACGTAAAAAGAACCCCTATCTGATCTCTGATAAGTCTGTTCTTACCTGGGCATTCCAGTGGGTATTGGCGACCGTGGTTCCCTGACAACTGAATAAGCCAAACATTAACCAGGCCATGTTTTTCCTTGGAGTAGTGCTCACAGAGCTTTAATGTCTTTATTTAGCTGTTTTAGAATCTGTAAGTAGATACTGAAGGGCTTTACTGGTACCTCAACTATGAATTTTCTGGCGATTTCTTTCCATAACCCTTTTGAAAAAGCTTAGTTCCACCTCTGAGGAGGAACTTTTGAAAGTGGCCAAACCCATTTCATAATAGCTTAGAAGCTACCAGTTTAATTCACAAACCATACTTGTTTGGTGCGATGTCTGTGAAATTCCTGGGAGAGTGGAGAAACTCTTAATCAGATTTAAAAGCCACAGGACAAGCAAGAGGTGTGCCACAATCCTATGAGCAAGATAAATGTTTGCTCATTGATTTGGGTCCCTTGCTTCCAATTCATGTGGTATTTTCTGCCACTTTCCTTGCTGGCCTCCCAACACTCTTTCATACTTTTTGGTCTTTTTGACAGCCCATAAATGAAATATTTTTAGGAAGCACTAGGGGAAAAGTTCCATAAGAAAGAAATGGAATAGCATGGTACAAGGAAGTAGCAAATACTTGAGGAGCAAGGAAGCTTAGAAGGTCATTTAAAAAATTCCATGTGCCAAACCATGTTGATAGATTATCTCGCCAAAATAATGGTCTCTGGAGACACGAATTCTCCAAATGCAGGGCAGTGTCAAAAGATTCCGATGGAGCTCTGGTTTCTTCTCAGCCCTCTCTGGAGGCAGCACCTTCTGAAGACCGCGTCCATCAGCATCGCCTTCCATTCTAGTCGATGCCTCTCTTTTCCAAACCTGTACCGCTGGACCCTTCCTGCAGTCCTTCAAAGGCAGCTTAAGTCAGTTTTCTGGAAACTCATTTTCCTTCCTTTTACTAGTTTCCCTTCTTCCTTTCATTTGGGATCTCAAATTTCATGATCTTGGGGCCATTCTCACTGAATTTTCTGCTGGCCAGTTCCTCGCCTCCTTCTTTGTTCTGTTTGTGCATCTGGCACCGTTGGGCTCCACCCTTGTCCCCAAGCCCAGCACACGTTTACTGGTTGTGTCACCGGTGCAGAAGAGCCGGCTCCGGAGGCCCTCTGCTTGCTCACCAACCCGCTGCTGTAACTGCTCTGGAATTGTCCTAACAAGGGAAGAAGAGCATGTCCGGTTTGAATTCTGGAAGGAAATCGGTGTCCTCCCCCTCCCTTCCCTGGCCCACCACTAGCAGGCCCCGACTCGTGGACTCCTGTTCCTGTGCTCACGGCCTACCAGGAGGTCCCTGGTGGGCCTTTGAGGTTTGGCAGCGCCTGGGCTCCTCCTAGAGCTGGGCACGCATCCTCTGCTCTCAGCCACGTGTAATCCTTCCTGTCTGCTGGCGAGTTGGGCACAAAGTACTGGCGCTTGGGCCCACCCTCTTCTTTAGTAGCAATTAACCTTTACTACAGAGCTTCCTTTGAAGTTTGCTCGTGTTTTTATTACAAAACTGCAATGAGGAACATAATGGGGGGAAATGTCTAAATTTCTGAGTTACCTAATCTGTTCAATTCCCTAGCTGGGCTCCTCCTGGCAGTTGTTTCATGTAGTTATGATCTCAACCAGTCTGCCTGAGATCTCAAACCATGTTTCTGTCTCAGCCTATTTTAAAGATTAGTGAGCTATTACACACGCGCGCGCACACTGCAAACGCACGTGGATGTGTGCATTGTGTGCATGTGTGTGTAGGGCTGAGTATAGAGAGGAGATTGCTTGTTTAATGCCTGCAGAAACCAGCCTCACGTTAGAGTCAGGCTGAGTCCCTGTGCTTTTAATATGAAAATTACAGTCTATTTAGTTGCTAAATGTTTTGTCGCGATGAAGGAACATGAAGAGTGGAGAGGAA
Organism: Canis lupus baileyi; assembly: GCF_048164855.1. Lineage (NCBI taxonomy): Eukaryota > Metazoa > Chordata > Mammalia > Carnivora > Canidae > Canis > Canis lupus. Next base: position 35,656,249 of record NC_132868.1, on the reverse strand, counting down.
ATTATTTACGCTGGTATCACTAATGATAATGCTGAGCGATAAGTATTATGACGGGTACGGAATGCTATTAATGGTGAAGCTCAGGATTTTGAATGGCATCTGCCCAGAAGATTTGCAGTTAAACTAGGCAGAGAGGCCAAGTGAAACAAATGGTGAGTTATATAAAACCCACAAAAAGAAAAGGCATTTTAGGCCAGCCTTGCAAATAAGAACCAAAGAATTACGAGTGAAATGGCATTTTTTTTTCTAGCTTGCCGTTCACAGGAGCTCAAATAAATGAAATCATTTTTCTCTGCTTTTCACTCAGCAGTAAATCATTGGTAATCCAAGGTTAGTAGAAAAGCAACTATGGAACTCAAAGAAAATAAAAGAGAATCTCTTTTTCTTCCTTAGGATGGGTAAAGACTTTCTAAGAAAAATGTAAAAAAAAAATCACAGAGGAAAAATAGACTTCGTTCCATAAAAATTAAAATTTTTAGACAACATAAACCCACTAAAAGACCAAATGATAAATGTTTTACTAGGGAAAGTAGCACAAACTATCAGAGGGATAATTTTTATTATTATTAATAAGGCAGACCAACAAAAGCTCAATTAAAAATGGACAAAAACAAAGAATGATTTGAAAAGAAGAAATACAGATGACAAAAATATTAAGTCCTAGGAGTCAACTGAGATCTGAATTAAAACAACTACATATATATAGTTGTTTTATATGAATATATATAATCTTTTCCATTGTATTAATAAATTTTAAAAACAAGACATAATAAGAAATGCTAGGATAATTGATAGGAATATAAATTGATATACACCCCAAAAAGCAATCTGTCAATAATCACTGTTTTCTTACAGGGCTCTAATTTAAGGGACTTAAAATGGACAAATATACATATTTATATGAAAAGATGTTTATCTTCATGGTGTTTATGCAACAGAAAGTTAGAAGCAACTTAAGTAATTACAACTAGTTCATTTTTTGTGGGTCCATATAATGGAATATTATGCTGTAATTAAATATATTTTTATTTATTTATTTTTTAATATTTTATTTATTTATTCATGAGACACACACACACACACACAGAGGCAGAGAGGCAGAGACACGGGCAGAGAGAGAAGCAGGCTCCATGCAGGGAGCCCGATGTGGGACTCAATCCTGGGTCTCCGGGATCACGCCCTGGGCCAAAGGCAGGCACTAAACCACTGAGCCACCCAGGGATCCTTAAATATATTTTTAGAAAATATCTTAAAAAAACGTTTAAGTGTTCATAATGAAATATAAGTGAAAAAGCAGAAAACAAACTATTTACCCAGTATGGCCACAGTTTTGAAACAAACTTTAAAACTTATCTTTAGAAAAAAAAAAAGCAAATTGCCTAGAGTTACAGACACAGTTGGGTTGGACACCTGCCTTCCAGTCTCAGGTGTTTTTGGATATACTGTTTAGCATCCTGGAGCATCAGATTCCAGATTTGAGAAGTAGAAGATTATTATTGCTGTGGCTTCCTTACAGGATTGAGAGTGTTAAAGTGAGAACATATAGATATACGTCTTTGAGAGTTATCATTATATTATTGCTATTATTTCTGCAGTTTTCTCTTTGTAGATTCTTATGTGCTTTCAGAATGGAACTCTGTCAAGTGGAAACCTATGTTAGTTATTCAAAGAGTCATAGAAATAAATATACTCCAATCCAATAGTGTGATCTGGCTTGGTCTCCAGGGATATTAGAACACTTAAAACTTGAATCGAAGAGGCTGATTTTCAAGAGCATTGCCAAGTCATTTGTCTCAAGTCCAACAATAAGCTTGTCTTTCTGTCCTTACTCAGTTAATGATACATCTAAAGGATGCATGAAGCAAATTCCAGTAGTAGGCAGCTCAGCTCCAAGAAGTTACAAGGGTTATTTATCTTTATGGGACCACTGATATATATAGCAGTTCTTACCTGATACTTACCTATTGTAAATGTGACCAATTTTTTTCCCCAATAACAGAGATTTAATGGAGATAGGATAATTGAGGTAGTTTGTCATTTAGATGAAATGTTTTAGCAGCTTTTTGGATAGATCTTGAGTAATGTACATGGAGGCATTAGTTTACTTTGGTTTATGCAAATATTCAGTGTGGTGTGATAAACTGCATTTGCTGTTGAAAATTTTGAAATGCTAGATTACATTGAAATATTGTTGCGTGTTTTGATATGTAAAACTCAGCAGTTTTCTATTTCTATTTTTTGTCACTACAGCCCTTTTTATATTTAATTCAGATGATACTAGATTAACAGAGGCTTGAAAACAAATTGCCTGGGTTTGCATATACATTTAATGCCTGCCTGTGGATGAATAGGAACGTGAGTCTTTCTCCTGGATTTGCGTGACCTATATAAGTTGTTCTTTAGGTTTAATTGGAATTTTTTGCCATTGTCAGCAGAATTGCATTCAGGCTTTAAATTCAAATTCTTCTGTGCAGCAGCCTGGGCACACATGTGTACTTTGTCTCCACAAGAATTGAAACCCAAATGCACTCGTTTAGATTATGCATTGGGAAAGTTTGTGGGTAACTCAAAGGTCATGAGGTCAGCTATGCCAGTGGGGGGGCCCAGATGGGTTTGTCTCTATCCTTTTTTTAAGATTTGAGATCACTTTGATGGAACTGACAGTATGAGTGATTTAACCCTTTGAGGAAATAGGGGAAATTTTACTGACTTTTAATGGATAATTACTGGAGGAAATAGTTCTATTCATTTGGATGCCTTTTGGTTTCCTGCTGCTTAAGTGGACAAGTCTATAGATTATACAATACTTCCAATTTATGGCACTTACTTTTCAAGAAAAACAAAGTCTTCACAATGTGTGATAAATCCCTTTAAGAATCTGTAGTTACAATTCTTTTGCATTTGCAGTAGTTAAATGTTACAATTCTAGAGAGATTTTATATATATATATATATAATCTGTAGCAAGAGTGCTACTGAACTTTTGGCTTTTAGGTTGATGTACAAAATCTCCCTGAAGGATAGATTTAGATAAACTTTATCAAGGGCGTTTGGATCCTAAAGTATATTTCTCTGAGGTTATTTCTTTAGGACATTACTAAAGTTGTTTCTTTTGATGCTGGGTTTGGAGAGAAGTTTATAATTCGTTATGTTCCATTTCTATGGGTTTAAAAGTGCCTTTTATGGTCAAGATCATTCCTTGTATTTGGTAGAAAAATATTGATTTGATTTAATAGTTTGATAAAATTATATGTTAGGTTAATTATCTATTTAGTAAGTATTTATTAAGCACCTTCATACAGATCACTTGGAGAATTTCTAAGAGCTGTGAGTTCTGAGTCTTCCCTTTATGGGCCAATTTCCTAGTTGGAATAACAGATCCATGCATATTAAACTAAGTAGCAGTACATTATTTGATCATCAGATTTGGAGGTGAATTTTGTAAGAACTCAAGGAAGAGGGATACTTGAGTTAAATGAGACGGTGAGGGGACAAGCTGAAACCTGACCTGAGAGGATGATTATAAGCTGGATGGGCAGAGGAGTAGAGAGAGAAATAGGGTGACCCACCAAGAAGAACTGCAGAAGAAAATCTCACTCAGCTCAGAAGATAAGCTTATTCTGGCCTACGGTCTCCTATTGAGGAGTATTGAGAATCAGAGATCAAGGGAGAATGGTTTTAAAATAAGAGCAATTTTTTTTCTAAGCTGACGAGGTTTGGATTTTACCACCTGTGAACACTGGGAATTATTGGAGGCTATTGCACAGGAAAATGGGTGTGCCCAGAAGATAGCAGCATTGTACGGGCTCAGTGTTGATGGATACCAGAGGTTGGAGACTAGAGGTCTGGAGACATATTTAGAGGACTGTTAGAGAATTTAGGAATGAAAATGTGTATTACATGAATGAGATGAAGGTAAAAATCATGCAAGAAGAATGGACAGCATTTAATGACTGAATAGATTAGAGAATGATGGAGAGAAAATATCCACATTATTTGAGAACCTTAAACGTGGTTAATTAAGGGAAAAATAGTATTCTTAATAGACATGCTGAAGCAGGCAAAAGACTCAATTTGAGGACAGATGATAATGTACAAGATTTTTGATACAATGAACTTGTATGATGATGAGCTTATATGTTAGGGTCAAATGTCTCATAGGAATAAGGTTGTATTCTGGAGTTTGGTTTTGTGCTTGGTTTAAATGTCATTGTCTTATCATTTGACTCAGGAACCAAGCGTTTTATTAGAAAGATACTTTTGCATGTACTATCACTTTGCCTGTCATAAAAATTTAAGAGGAGTCAACAATAGATCAACAATTGTTAATGACTATAATAGATCTCTGTAATAGGTCAGAGAAGGAATTGGACTAGAAGTTGGGTTTTCTACCTTCTAGCTCAATAAACTATCTTGGGAGATTTTAATAGTTTGTAGAACTACAGGGTTGGTAGCATCTTAAAAGGTCATCTTATCTAGTCATCAACCTGAAGCCGAAATTCCTCCACATTATGCGTAATTTATGGTTATCTAGGCTATGTTAGAAACTCTATGATGGGAACTTCTTTTGCCTTTGCAGGGCTCTGATTGACATTTGTCTCTAATTTTGACCCATTTTTCTTAGTTGTCTCCTTGAAGGTCTACAAATCCAACAAATCAGGTATGACTCTTGGTCCATAATCCCTGTGGACAAGAGACGTGTGTTTATTTGCTTTAAGATAACTGAAATCCCCTTCAGCTGGTGGACTGGTGGGAAATTCAAGCTCAGTCACTATCCTTTAACCCCCAGCAAATTGCATAAAAATCTTAAGATCTGAAATGGTACGCTCATTTACTTCCAGTGTGGGGGCTGTGCTGTCTTGTGGAGTCCTGGGAGCCCCAGTGCAGAGTGTTCAGACTCCTTGTTTTACTCTATCTTGCTTTCTTCTCTGGAAAACTCATCTAATTTCTTTGATGGTTTTTGTTTTCACACATGTCCAGAGGAATCACTAGCTTCAAATCACTTTAAGTCTCTGCTCTGCATAAGTTGTTGAGGCAAAGAATACCAATGACTTGGTGATGTGTTTGAAATGGGAAAGGAAAGGTAAAGAACAAACTCAAATTAATATTCCAATAAATAGTTCTGACATACCAAGTTAAGCCTTGTTGTCCATGGCAGCCCTTGGAATCTTTGACAATCTCCTACAATTTAGTCTGAGATACACTGCATGATACAACTTCCCAACACATTGTGTAATGTTATCGCCTCCTGATTAGAAAGGTTTGTGGTGTTGCAGGTACACATATGTTTACTTTTTTTTGTTTTTAATTTATGATAGTCACAGAGAGAGAGAGAGAGGTAGAGACATAGGCAGAGGGAGAAGCAGGCTCCATGCACCGGGAGCCCAACGTGGGATTCGATCCCGGGTCTCCAGGATCGCGCCCTGGGCCAAAGGCAGGCGCTAAACCGCTGCGCCACCCAGGGATCCCCATATGTTTACTTCTTATCTCTACTTTAGTCAGACCAATAATTAAATTGCTGATTGTTTCCCAGCTAAATAATGGATTGAGCTGACCTATGAGAGTATTGACAGTTGAAGATTAGCTCATTTGATTTATGGATTCACCAGAGATAAACCAAATCCCCCATCTGTGAATAACAGAGATTTTTAATGTGGGCATATTTTAACAATGGCCTTCCCTATTTTGTCTTCAAAGAACAATAACATTATAAGGTGGCTACCGAGCTGTGGGATTTTGACGCTTGTATATTAGTAGGAATTCACAAAGTTATCATTTGTTCATAGGTAATGAGTGTGTATATGGCAGCTACCCTGAAATTCCTTTGGAAGAAATGCCAGATGCAGATGGAGTAGCCAGCACGCCCTCCCTCAATATTCAAGAGCCATGCTCTCCAGCCACATCCAGCGAAGCATTCACTCCAAAGGAGGGCTCTCCATACAAAGCCCCCATCTACATCCCTGATGATATCCCCATTCCTGCTGAGTTTGAACTTCGAGAGTCAAATATGCCTGGAGCAGGACTAGGAATATGGACCAAAAGGAAGATTGAAGCAGGTGAAAAGTTTGGGCCTTATGTGGGAGAGCAGAGGTCAAACCTGAAAGACCCCAGCTATGGATGGGAGGTAAGAATAAATGTAGAGTTTATGCATTGAAATATATTCAGAAATGTGAAGAAAAGATTAGTTTTTAAAGTGACCACAAAATAAGCAAATTCCAAATATTGCAAAATGTCTTCAAATGGTCTTTAAGAATGAACCTCCCTTATAATCTCACTTCTTGATAGAAACAAAATGTTGCATAAAGGTATAGTGGGTTAGAAAGGAACTCAACTACCAAAAGGTAAAGAATAGTATCAACTTAAAAACATAACAAAGAAAACAAATACAGCTTTTATGATTAATATTTAGAAGCATCATGTGGCTATCCATATAACATGTGGCATAAGAAAACAAACGTCATCATGTGACAAGTTTATTGTATTTTATCTTTTCTTTGGGGGCAAGGCTTGGAAGATTGGAGGAAACATTTGTTTTCTCCATTTTGTGGCTGAGTTAATTTGATTTTATTTTGTTTTATATGGTCTTTTTGCTCTGTGTACTAATATATTTTGCGACTCTTGTGATAACCCTGCTTTGATTCTACATGCTTCCAGAATGTGAGCACTACACTGAATTCTGTGATGATTCTTTATATTCAAATTGATTTAATGAATAATTCATGCATAAAAGTAATGGCAAAAAAACAATATGAAAATCAGTTTCTGGTTTTAGCCATGCTTTTCACAGAACCCATCTTGATAATATCTAAGGAGAAGTTACAGTCTGATTCCAAAATCAAAGTAAATTTTATCTCAGTAAGAACAGGTAGCTATGTGATGCTGAGCTTATAATTTTTATACAGATCCTGTAGCTGTATCTATTTCCCATTTATTTTTATAACTTGAAAACTTTTGTGGTTAAATTGTGATATTATAATTTCTGGAAAACCTGGTCTATATCTGCAAAATGTGTAGGCAATTTCCATATCAGCAAGAAAGTGTTTTTTAGAGATGTGAGTGACCCTTGGTTTCCTAGTATTTCAGTTAGACAGAAATCAGATAAACTAGATTTATTTGGTCTGTTCTCTTAATATTTATGATCATTAATAGAATATATGGTCAGCATTTTAAATAGAAATAAATACTCAGTGCCTCCAGGACCTAATTTCAAATTTTTGTCCCTTTGTTTTATATATATCCTCTTGTGAAATCTGTTCAAAATGGTTCAATCAAAACAATTCTTGCTCAAATTCTAAAATGCCAAAAGTTAAGATCTGGATTTGACATGATAACAAGTGAGAAGTCCTTCCTTAGTTTTGTTCTTATTCATGGCTCAGGTAAAGTTGTGGTTTGGCTACGTTGCTTTTAGACACATATATTGATAAGAGATTTTTAAAAAATCACTGTAGCATTAACTGATATGTGATTTGAATAAGTTTTAAACCAAATGCGTAGAACTTTACGTCATTTTTGTTCTCCTTAAAATAAAGGCTATAAACATTCTAATAATAAGTAACTCATTAAACTTTTATTACAAAATCTCCAGAGTTAAACAACAAGTTCATTACAGCTCGAGATTATCCAGAAGGCTTGGAATAAACCAAGGCTTAATAACAAAATAATTTTGCAGTTACATGGTTGATAAATGCAGGACTATGTCTCTTTAAACAGGATACCTATGGATTGGGGGATGAATCTGGGGAAAATTCAGCATTTAGAGGAAATTTAAAAATAATTATTTTTCTCCTTGGAGTAGAATGTCCTCAGTATATACACAAGAAAATACTTACCTTGAGAAATGTAAAATGATTCTTTTCATTATGTCAAAACTGAGTTGTTTTATTGCTTGGACTTCCAAGATACTTCTACAAATAGTTCATGACCCTTCGGCTAAAGATCACCCATTCCCTCTCTCTCCTTCAAGAATTCAATTAATGGGCAATTCAATAGTTTTCTTCACCATTTTAATGGTTGCCCACTTTTGAGAGTGTGGATTATCTGCTCTAGATGTGTTATGAACAAAACCAGAGAAAGGGCTTTTTTGGTGATTTTGGCGATCTTGTTATCCATGGAGGAGCACTTGAGCTCTCGACTCTAGGTGTTGTTGTTGTTGTTGTTGTTGTTGTTGTTGTTGTTGTTTTCGTCTTCTAATCTTACCCTAGTTAATACAAAATCCGGTCATGACCAACAAAGGCACTTTCACAAAGGCATCTCGCCCTACTCCTGTGTGCTCATTTTTAATCACTCTCCTGTCATATTTACCCTCAACTGTAGCTGATATCTCTCCTGTTTGGTTAGACAGATTATTGTGATCAACTAGTGTAACCTTGCTTTTTGATACTCCTTTATTTAAAAAAAATGATGAATTTAGGGAGGAAAAAAAAAACCTCTTGGACCAAGGAAAGTATACACAAGAGAGAAAATCCATATTCAGCAAACAATTATTGAGCACATACTATGCATCACATTCTGTCCCACTCTCCCGACAGAAACCCAGTCTATCATAACTGAATAAATCATTGCTACTCCAGTACTTACCTGCTCTTTTCTATGAACATATCTCCCCCCCTTGAGCATTTCCTGTATAATAAATTGTATTACCATCTGTCCAGTGGCGGAAGCCAAAAAATGGGTTATCTTTGACTCTACTCTCTCCCACATCAACTGTACATGATTCATAGTTCCCGTGTGCTATCAGGCCTCCATTCTTTGCACACACTGGTCTTTCTACCTAGGAACCTCTTTTTCCTATCCATCCTTAGCAAGTATCTATTCTTTCCTCAAATTCTCCCCTTCCATGACATTATCCTTGACCTTTCTAGTCACAGTTTCATACTGCTTAAATTTTGCCCCATCATAGCACTAGGTAAATCCATTTAAAGCACTGGGTAAATCCATTTAAAGCTGTATAACATCCAAATCCTGTGCCTAGCTTCCCTAATAGAGCAAAATATCCATAGCTGTAGTCTCTAAGTGCAGTGTCCTGATTCTATCTGTGGTGCCTGTGGGGCTATCTAAGGCTACGTCCATTACCTGAAGTAACCAGACTGGATTAGTCACCTCAGGCTGCTGTAACAAAGGTCTGCTGACTCACTGGGTGACTTAAGTGACAGAAACTTATATTCTTACAATTCTGGAGGCTAGAAGTCCAAGATCTAGGAGGGTTGATTTGGCTTCTGGTGGGGACTCTCTTCCTGGCTTGTAGATGGCCACCTTCTTGCTATGTCTTCACATGGCCATTCCTAAGTGTGTATGTGTGTGTGTGTGTATGTGTGTATGCATATGCACATACCCCCCCTCCACACACACACATAACACATACACATAATGTAAGGGGAAGGGGAGAGTGCTATAGTGTCTCTTCTTAGAAGAACACTGATTCAATTGGATCAGGACCTCACTCTCATTACTTCATTTAACCTTAATTACCACCAAATGGTCTTAGATATCTGCAAATATAGTCACATTGGGAGTTAGGGATTCAACATAATGGATTTGGGGAGGATTCAAGCATTCAGCCCACAACACGGACGTTTAATAAATAATTGTTTGGTAAAAGAATGAGTGACAGAATAAAAGAGCAAATGGAAGAATGATGAATGGATAGAGGATTATGTGGCTCCTAAAAAGAGACAGGGAGTAGGGCTGAGGGAGTTCCATGGAAAAAGCTAGGATCTGGATTTTAGACATGTGGAATCAAATCTTAACTCTGCCACTATTGTGCAAGTCTAGGGAAACTATTCAAAATTAATTGGTCCTTGCATTTTTATTTGACCCACAAGCCAATAATAACTGACCTGCACCATCACTTATTATATAATTAAAATGAAGTAAAGAGATAAGGTAATCTTTTCAAAGAAAGTTTTTAGAAGACAAAGCACAATGATAATATTTCAATTACTGGCCACCTTTCTGAACTCTATTTAGATAGTTTTTAAAAAGTTAAATATATATCCCCCAAAAAACGCATTTTTGGAAAATCATTTGAATTTCTATTTTAGAGAAATCAGTATTTTTGAAAACATGGTTTACAGTACAAAATACAGTTAGGTAAAATAAGCCATAGATATCAAAAAACATTGTTTGAATGATTTCTCCCAACCAGTATTGATTTAATAAAGTGAAACTTTAAAAATAATGTTAGAGTGTGGCAGTGATTGCTATCTGGCAATGCATATGACTTGTCTCTAACAAAAAGATTTTTGAAGACTGGGGAGCACTTGATTGTCTCCAGGACCTAAAAGTAATTAGTGATAGGACATTTTCTCTTTGGTTTAGAACTTTAGAGTTACTGATTGGTTGACTAATAATAACAAAAAATTCTGTTGGTTCAAGACAAGGGTTTTCTCTTTTTTCTTCTAAAGATGACCATTGTGTGATAACATGGAAATTGCATAGCAGAGCAGAGGGGAGCAAGATTCTGAAGCGAAACTTCCCAGACTTAAATCCTCTTCAAGGCTCTGTGTGCTGGTTGAGAGATTTTGCAAGAGTCACCTAATTGGCGCCCCTCAGTTTATATATGCATGACATGGTGATAATAATTGCACCTATCCAATCAGGGTTGCAGTGATAATAAAATGTAATACTGTGTGTTAAAAGCCTACCAAGGAGCCTCCCACCTGGTACAAGAGCTTAATAAAGGTGAACAGCAACAACAAAAGCTTGGCTAAAATAGAGACCTAGCACGGGGTCATTAGATAGGGCAGGGGCCAACTACATTTTATTTATTAATTTTTACAAATTTTTGTTCTTACTCTAACTTCTCGTTTCCTGGAAGTTCAGTTATCTCTGGGATGGTCTAATTATGTGACTCTCGGTTTATCTGAAAAGGAAGCACTGGCTGTTTTCTAATTAACAATTAAAACAAGGATTTGGGAGAGATTCATAAATTTCTTTTTAAGCCAAACAAAAATAATTTGGGTGGCAAATTTTTTGATGACCTGAGATAGGTCACTAGAAAAAGCGTGAAATTTTGTTTCCTTGTAATATTGCCATTTAGTACATTTTCTCTGTTTATCTTCATTACCATTGATTGGTCATCATAAAACTCTGCAAATTGATGTAAGTCAGCTGATGATGCATCTATTTGGGACCAAACCCTTTACTGTATCCCTTTCACCCATACTTGATCCAGATTACTTTGATCAGTTAAAATACCAGATAGGAGTTTAACTTTATTTTTTCTCCTTTCGAGCATACACATACTCAGATGTAGAAAAATGATGACATGAGTGGTCGGTAAATTTCTCTTATGTTTTGTTAAATAGATGGGAAGGAATAGTGGAAAGAGATTTTACTGGCATCAGAAACTCATTAAATAATTTTGATTCAGTGCTTTGACAATACATTATGTTCCAGTAATGTAATCCTGAAATGTGATATTACAGTGAATGTGTGCCTCCCTATATCATTTAAGAAGGAATAGTTTTCACATTTGTAAGTTTATTTTTGAGTTCTGCAGTGATGCCTTGTGCATTGGAACATGCAATCTATATGTTAACTGAAATATGAATATCCATTAAAACAACAACAACATCAGACTTTCAAGAGGCCTAACAACTGAGTTCAGAGTTAGGAGGCTGACAATCAAATAATGTATGTTTGGTAATTTAAAAAAATGGGGTATTTGAGATGTCTTAACATCTCACAGGCACCAAATATCTTTGAATGAAGCTATTTATCTCTTATTTTGCTCTAGATTTGCGTGGGTCAAAAATGAATTTTACAGTGATTTGTAAAATGAAATCAATGGTTTGGCATTGATTTTAGAGACAGCGTTTATTCATTAATAGGAAAGCAAGTACACTTGACAAGTTGCATATTCCTAAAGCCAGATAACTAAGTAAAGACCTCTGTCTTAATAAAAATGAATTGATTCCAGTAGAGGGGAAGAAGTATCAATTATCTAAACGGGTGTCTTTAATGGGCAGTTAAGAAAGAGAAATATTATCTAATATAATAAATATATGTTACCATAAAACTTTACATTACAAAGTATTAATTATATTTTTCAATGTTATTTAAAAGATGACAGATATAGTTTGGATATTCAGTTTTACTTGGTAAGGAATTAATAACAGAAAATACCAAGATAAAAAGTAAGATTTAGCTAATAGGGTCCTGAATATGTCACTAGGGCCCAAGAAGATGTTATAGATTCACTTGTAATATAATGAAATCAAGAAAAGAAAAATTAATCTATTTGATTCATTTTGTACTTTTAGCATACATATGTAGTAGGAATTAAATCTCTGGTAGTTGAAAGAAAACAGAAGTTTACTCTCTTGAAACACCATGAACTACCTATAATTTTGCCCTGGGCTCAAGAGGATCCCATCCTGTTTGTTAAGTGCTTAGAAATCCTCTTACCCCACCTCCTACCCCCTTCACATATGTGCTGTCAATACCTGGGGCTTGCTCTTCTTATGCTTTCTTCCATGAAAGGTGTTGTTGGAGTTCAGCATGTCTACTCATCTTATCACTGTTTTTTTTTTTTAAAGATTTATTTATTTATGATAGACAGAGAGAGAGAGTGGCAGAGACACAGGCAGAGGGAGAAGCAGGCTCCATGCCAGGAGCCCGATGTGGGACTCGATTCCGGGACTCCAGGATCGCGCCCTGGGCCAAAGGCAGGCGCTAAACCGCTGAGCCACCCAGGGATCCCATTATCACTGTTTTGACAAAACTTTTAGTACTTCCAAATTATAGTCAGTAATGTGGACAAGTCTGATATCAAAATTTTTCAAAAGTTCCCCAAGTATCAGTGCACTTGTCATGATGAGCACTGGGTAACATATGAAATTGTTGAATCACTATATTGTACACCTGAAAGTAATAGAATATTGTAAAAAAATAAAAATAAAATATAATTATACACCATATGAAAAAGCAAATAACTATTAAAATTATTCATAAGATAAAAAAAGTTAACAAAAGAGGGTGTGTCATATTCTTCAAAATTTTCAGTGTCATAAAAGGCAAAGAAAGGCTGTGAAAATGCTCCGGATTAAAGGAAAAGAAAGTAACAGAACAACTAAAAGTAAATCTCATCTTATACAGAATTCTATCAATTGGCAAAGTTGGGTTTTGGACAGATAGGTTAAATATAAGTTAGCCACTGTAAAAAAGCAAACAAACAAACCAATCTGTTATATACTTAAAACTTACAAAATATTATAAGTCAATTATATTTTAATGACATTTAAAAATAATATTATTGAAAAAAATGCACACTTTTCAAAAATCATGAATGTATTTCATGTTGATGTAGAGGAAAAAGTGAATGACCACCTCAATAAGTAAAATGCTAATATATTTTCATCACAAAGCCTCTAAGCAAACTCTAAATAAAGGGTACTACTTTGAATTGATCCACATATATAAACATGCTATCACTGACATTACAATAATGAAATAATGTTGGACATTTTCCCTCAGAGATATGTAAAATTCAGGATGTCCCTAACAGTACTCTCTTCAAAATTGCACTAGAAGTCCAAATCAGTGCAATATGGAAAGAGAAAGAAATGAAAAGAAAAAGCACTTGAAAGGATAAAGTAAAAATGTCTGTGTTCACAAATGATTTGATTGTTTACAAATCTATAAATACTAAGTATAAGTGAATTTTAAAAAGTAAGTCCGACAAAAGGTCAATATATGAAACTGCATTCCTACACACTTGAAAAAACAATTTATGTAAATTTAAAATACATTTATGTCAAACAATCAAAATGTTTAATCAGAAAAGTTAAATATGGGAAAATAGATATAATAAATACTTTTAAGATCTCTACACTGAAAAATTCAAAACATAGCAGAACATTTAAAGACAACTTATATAGATAGAGAAATCATGCTCATTGATTAGAAAAGTCTATGCTGTTAAGGTATAAAATTCTTCGCCAAGTAACATATTGACTCAGCGCAATTCTAATCAAATCCTAGAAGGTTTTATTGTGGAAATTTACAAGTTGATTGTAAACTTTCTGTGGAAATGCAAAAGACGTAGAATAAGAAAAAAAAAAGGTCCCCAAGAATCAAGAGTTTTTTTGTTTCACCCCTGCCTGCCTTGAGGATCAACTAGAATTTGCATGTAAGTATTTTATTTTTCGAAAGGATATTGGGTAATTTTCTTCCAATGAGGACGTGTATCCCACAAAATGTATCAAAGTGAGTTTCTTTACCCCCATTCTTCGGTATGACTTGCTCCATCAATAGTGAAACTCAGTTCAAAATATGAAATGTTTAATAAAGATCCTCTTTTAATAGACTTTACAATTGATTATAGGACTTGGTTAATCCAAGGGCAGAGATTCTTTATAATAATTTGTTATCCTAGAATACTTAGTTGGAGCACTACATCAGGATGTTCCATTCTTTAAGCTTCTTCCTCGAAAGTAGGTTCGAAAGCAGTGGGAAGTAATGGCAAATAATGGATGGAAATTATCTTCAAAGGATAAAAGAGTTGGTGCAGTATCTTTGCTCCCTGGTTTGTTCACTGTAATAGTACGGAGAGAATTTCTTTCAATAGCGATAAGTAGGTAGTATGGAGAAATGGGGACACTGAGAGGATTTATGCAATAAATAAAGATTATAGTAATGTAGCATGTTGGCTTCTCGAAGCTTGTTTACACTGACAGAATCATACATACAAATGTTACTGAAGCACTTTTCTTTACAGAATTCTGTCCAGAAATCAGAAAAATGAATTTGTATTTCAGCTACAGGAAAATTCAGTGGATAGCTGCTATTCTCATTTTTGCCCTGCTACATCTTTTGGCCTTTAATAATACAGCTGAAGCCGAAGATAGGTCAAATATTGTGTGTTTTTTAAGAATATGTTCTACATGATAATTGGGAGAATTGTCAAGCCAAAAAATCACAAACAGGAAGAAGTTGTCAGCTCTCATTATGACAAAGAAGAGATTTGGTATGTGTGTGGGGAGCAAATAGATACCAGCAGCTACCTGTTAGTTTGTCATTTCTTTCAAATTGATATTTGATATAACAGAATTTCAGTGCAGCACAAGAAATTTGGCTAGTGCCTTTATTATAAAGGGACTTATTGTATTGGCAGAAGGTGAACAAACATTACACAGAAATAGTGTATCTCACTGAAGGTCCACACGACCCACCCAAAGGAGAAAATCTCAGAGATATCTTCTCAGAGGTACATTCATGGCTGAGAACAAGACCAGCAGGTTCAAGAACAATGAAAAGTTGATTCTATGATTGTTGGTCATGCCACCTGTCCCCAGTATCTACTACTTCCAGATTCAGACCCTGTCACACTATTAAGCACGTATCCCACCAGCTGTCAGAACACATTTTTTATTCCATCAGTCAAATGTTGTCCTAGACACAGGCAATAATTTGTACCTCCTAACCTAATCCTAGGAAGTCAGTTGTAGAGTGTCATCTGAAACAGAAACAATGTCTCCAGAACCCACACTACACAACCTTAGACACACACACACACACACACACAGTATGCCTTCTTATTTATTATTTATTTATTTATGTATTTATTTATTTATTTATTTATTTATTTTTAATGATTATTTTGGAATCTAAATTTTGGATTTGGATTTTGAATCTAAGCATTTTGAATGTTTGGCCCTGTTGCTTTCTCCATGTAACCCATATAACGTTGGGTGCCCATATCAAGTTATAATGGCCATATAAAGGCAGTCACTATAAAATTTTTTTTACAAAGGCCCAGTAACTCCTCCCCACCCCTCCAAAATTTATTAAAAACAAAATAAATCTTTTTCAGAGCCATCAAATAAGGATTTCACTTATAATGTGAAAAACTTAAACCCTTTCTTCCTATATCTATATTCTCCCTATGTCTATCACTCACCCTCTTACTCTCAACATCTCACATATCCAGCAAGTGCTGCTCTCAAAGACTGTCCCTTCTCAAATACTCTCCTCATATCCAGGCCTCTGCCTCTCTGTCTCTCTTTAAATGTGTATGTGTTTGTGTGTGTATATAAAATATATATTTAATAAATGTGTATTAAGTACATTTATATAGTGTATTTTGCATATTTATACATAACATATATTATATTTTATATTATATATAAATATATATTTAAATCATATAATGAACTTATTCAATATGGCCTTTTTCCATTCTAATATTTTCCATTCTAGTGTAGTATACTTTCCATTACCTAATATCTGGATTTGGCTAATAAACAATGAGCCAGCCAGCTATCTGGGAAGGAAGGATGGGCAGGGGATGATGATTACAGATTCCTCTGCTCTGAAATTTCCTCTCTTATTCCTGCCACACCTGCACCTCCAGTTTTCCTTATTCATAGGAAGTATGCATGTATTTTCCGTGGCTGTGACTTATGTTTTCTGTGACCATTGGCCAGTCAGCTCATGTCACATATCCAAGGGAGATCCTCTGTGCCTCCTACCAACTAGCTGACAGTGGTGTTTTCCTCTGACACTTCAGCTGACCTCCCTGGCTTCCCAGGTGTTCATGGCCTGGCACAGAAACCTCAATTGGTTAGCAGCCACAGGTGTGGATGATTTGTTTTTTCTTTCTTCATTTGTTTAGATTCTTGTGGTAGCAATTCAGCAGGTGTGCAATGCCAGCATAGAATCTCCACCCTGGCACAGAGGCCAGCTGCCCTCAAAAAAAGATGTTCTTGTTGGTCTTGCAACACTGCCAGCTTGGATCCCTGTTTTCCTGGAAACCTCACCCAAGGGCAAGACTCTGCCTAACCAATAAGTTAGGATAAGTTCATCTCAACAGATGAGCATGAAGAGTTTCCTTATATGAACCCCACCTACAGGTAGGAGCAGGTTACCTAGTTCTGTCCTCATGGGTTGTTTTTTTTTTTTTTTTTTCCCCATCTTCTTTTTTTCTTTCTAACTTGAGCTGCTATCATTCCAATTACAGGGATGTAGGAAACCCGGGACTTGGTTTCTAAAGAGATACAAGCCATGTTAGGTCTCTGTTGGTGACACAAATTTCTGCTCATTTGATTGAGACTAATTAGTAGAAGTGGATGGAGGTTGGTCCACTTGGAAGGGTCCTTCTATCTTCCTGCTATCTCCTCAGGAAGTTACTTATCCTGGGACCCAATCATTTCTGTATCGAGCCAGGTAAACCTGGAGATCATCCCCGACAATGTCTAGCGTTAGTGGGGGAGCGTGGGAAGTGAGCTGTGGTAACACTGGGGGAACCATATGGTGAAGCCAAGAGCCATTGCCATGAGTCTGTCAGCAATGTGGGGCTGGGGCCAGAGAACCTTCTCTCTTAGCCCTCCTTAACCTTGCAAAACACTTGTACTGTGGTTTCTCTTGGCTAGGTCTGATATCTAAAGAAAAAGACACGCACACTACCTTAGATTTCTACGTTTTCCTTTGTCGTGGATTTTTCCCGTTTTTCTTTTTAGAGTCAAACTTGGAGTTTATTTGATGTTGTTTTACTTGCATTCACATAATGTAAGACAGGGATTTAGGGGGCAGGGAGACCTGAGCTGCCCTATGGGCCCTATACCTCTCTGAATACAGACACTGGTCATCCATTCCCTTTGGATAATAGAAATGCACCACGATGAAATGATGACACGTGTCAGAGGAACATTTGTCTCAGAGGGCAGCAGATGGGATGTGTAAATCATACTTGGAGAAAATGGGTGTCACGCATGAGTATCAGATAGCCAGGAGACTAGTCTTTCATTCTGCATCTTAACCTTCTACAATGCAGATATTTATGTTAATATACATCTGATCTAGCAACACTAGCTGAAGAGAAGTACACATTAAACATCTTATGGACCATTCGGATCAATTTCACAGCTGCTATATTTTTGTAGCGGCATTCCTATATTTGTCTTTAGCTATATTATTTTAATCATGGCATGCCTCAAGAATCTAGCTTTCCTGTAATAATATGTGAGATAAAACCTTTACACGGAGCTCCACAATTGAGGGTGTTTGCTCACATCTCCAGCATTTACTTTATATCCAATTCACTGTCCCCGTTAAGAGTTGAGGAGGTATTAAAAATAGCTCCGTTGCCCAATGGATGATACTCAAAAAGAAAAAGAATTATCATTGTGTCTAATAAGAGAACTGACAGGCCATCATAATTCTTTCCATTAAGTAAATATGTTAGAAAAATTTATTATGAAATGACACATTATGCGAGCCAGGAATCAAAGATGACATCCTTGCATTAAATACGGTAGATGCCATTAAGGAAAACAGTCAATATGTCACCAAGCCATGGCCTGTAAAAATTAAATTGATTTGGTAAATGTAAGTAAGATAGATCTGTTTGCTTTCATCATCAATTTTGAGTGGGTGAACAGGTGATGTCACCAACCTGGGAGCGATAAAGATGCAGGACCATCTGGAAAGGCAGGTGATGAATGGGCAACTGCTTTTGGATAGTGACAGTGCTGTGGTACTTTGTCACTTGGGATGCAGTACTTAATAACTTTTCAATACCATCATAATAAATTTCACTGCCTTATTAATATAGAAATGGTGAGTTATTACCATGATGGCGAGTGTAAATAACTGGAGATGCAGCCGTCAAAAGCTGATTGTTTGGGCATGTTTCTTTAAGCAACACAGTTGACTTGTGATAATCAACCTATGTCTATACCAGTAGAGTTTATTGCACTTGTCAAAGGAAAAAGTAGTATTATTCAAAATTATATGAAGTCGTAATAAACAAGTTTAATATATTATCAGACTTTTCCTGTAAGTTTCCAAACATGAGGCAGTAAATCATTTTTAATAATGTCTTTTCATGTAAAATAATGTCCTTATGCAGTAATAATGCCCTTTCTTAACTATTAACAAAACAGTCGACTTCTTTGTACGTGTTTTAAAGGGTATTTTTATTTGTACTTTTCAATCATTTTCTTTTGCAAATAAAGAGCTAAGGCAGGAACCTTAGAACGTTTCATTAACAAGCTCGAAAGTTGCTGAGTACAGGCCATGTCACACGTTTCCATTTTAATTGAACAGATGTACTTAAGAGTAAACCACAGCAAACGAAATACAGACGAAATTATAAACACGTGTCACTAAGAAGTAGGCAGGAAAGAGCCTCTGATGAGCATCTGTGTGTATTTTATGAAGCCAGCGACTGCCACTTCATAAGTTCGTCACTGATGTCTCCAGTTTAATGAGAAGAAACAAAATATGCAGATAGGTGTAAGCTGAAGATGAATTAGTAGATCAATCACTTAGCACCATTCAGGGTGTCTGCCATTGTGCGGTGGGAAAATAATCAGATCTGAGATGCCGTTCTTGTTTATGTCCCGGGTGTTCGATGTGGGATGGAATATGGGAAACTTCCTCTTTCATGTCACTGTGGTCTTTGGATTGTTTCTTGGCCGGGCTGACTTTTAATTCTGACATTGTCTTTCAGGCTGCAGTCTGCCAGCCTCTTTCTTAAATGAAATGCCTCTCCACCATTTCTATTACTGCTGAAAAGAGAGCCAGCAGTCTATTAACAGGCAATAAAGTTCAGGAAGCCCAGGACTCATTTCTTGGGTCAGAGGTGAAAATTGCATATAAATGAAACAAAGGTGTGCCTTGATCGCTCAAGAAGCAGCACCAGAAAGAACACACGTGTTGTTAGCCAGAAGTCTCCCACTTAAAGGGAAAGGAATAATCGTAATAATGTTGGCCGATGGAGTTAAGTACTCAGTTGAGAGAAATTATATCAATCTGACAAATATAGCCTTCACAGGAGATAAAGTCTCTAATGACCTTAAATGCATATATTTATCATTTAATTCAACAAGCTGATTCCCTTGGGCTTTTGACCAACGACATTTCCCCTAAAGTTTAGAAATTTTTTACTAGCCCAGAGAATAATGGCCATTTGTCAGAGGGTTCCAAAGCTAAACGCAGTTGGAAGCAAAGAACAGGAGGGGGGGCGGGGGTGGGAAATGGCTAATCGAGTCTTTCTACCTCAGAGAATATTAATATGAACTTTCATTGATGCGAGAGCTGCAGTATTTCGTGGCTGAACAGTAGGTGGCAGACATTGTAGTGAAGAAATGGGGACATTTTAATCGAAGCAATTTTCATCTGATTTCATTAACTCCCAAATATGTCATCAGTGTGCACAGCACATTAATTTGCAAAAAAATAGGACCACTAAATAGTTGTGAAATGTTGCCGGTCGAATGTGGAAAAATCAAAAGGGTCCTACAGAAATAAAAGCCAAAGGTCTAATGTTTCATCAGGTAAAGTGTGTGTGAAGCAGGAAAGCCCACAGAATAAAGGGGCCCTTGTGTATGGTGGGCTTTTCCTCACTGTTATTCTTGGTCTCAACTTGATGAAGTGTATTAGTGATACGCACGGAGCCCCGTGACTCCTGGATCTCCCTTTGTGAGGTTGCCCATGCCTTTGTTTGTCTGTCAGTCCTTCTTTCTCTAGGGCGGCCACATTGGTAACCACAGGATCTACTTGCAAATAGATTTCTGTACAACCAGAGTATCCTTCAGCCCTTTGCTGCTTGTCCCCACCCCCCTTCCCTCAACAATCTGGCCATTCATGTGGCGTGGCTCCCTCGCTTGCTGCTTTGTCAGACGGCTAGTGGTTTGTGTTTCAAGCAGGCCGTGTGAGATAGTGGAGGGAACATGGGCCTGGGTGCCAGGAACCTTGAGTTCTTGCCCCAACTTGGACTCAGGACCTTGGGAAGTCACTGGGTTTTCTCCTCTGAAGTCTCACTGAGGCCTAGCCTCGCTTGGACTTTGAGTTTCTGGATTCCATTCCGTTACCAGTTCTTTACTTCTTTGTATCCTTATGGACGTGCTCTGTGTCGTTATGGTTTTAGAGGCTATTTATTTGGGGGTCATGTTTTGGTCTTTGAACTCCTGGGAGGGAGACGAATTGACTTTCAAGTAAGTAGAAGGGAGATGCTTGTTTTAAAATTTCTCTCTAGCATTCAACTAGTATATTTTTGTTTTAAACCTGAAATCAAAGCACCTTTGACATGTGCATCTCTTTTTGGATTTTATATTGAGCAGAGAAGGCAGCTGAAGACCAAGGCCTTGTTTTGAGAAGAAAGTAAGTTGGTTAGAGGGAGGATTCTATTCCCAGTGTTTTTGAAGAGATAAAGGTACAGAATTTCATTCTGTCCCTAGGGTGTGAGTGATTTGGTGCAGCCTCAACTGCATATGACAGCAGCATTTAAAGACACCGCTTGGTCATCTCAAATATAACACATGTGTCCTGGGCTCATCTCTCAAAAAAAAAAAAAAAAAAAAAAAGAGGTAGTGAAATAGAAAGGCTGAGGGTGTCAGCTCTAAAGACAAATGACCTTGGTTCACATCCTCTGCCACTTACTTTGTGCCCTTGAACAAGTACTTAACCTCCTTTTGTCTTGGTTTCCTCATCTGTAGGGTGCTCATAACAATAAGGTATGCCTTGTGGGATTTTTGTGAAGATTACGTCGTAAAGTATTGGGGAGGACTCAGAGCAGGGCTTGGGGTGCCGTAGTAAACACTTCAAAGCAAACCCATTTTGATGACCTTCATCGCCACCACCATTTCAAAGTCGGGGATGTTCCTTGCATCCCTTTCATGAGGGAAGGACTGAGGAGCTCCGTCTTTGAGGTTGGAGCTCTTTGGGTTGACGGAGCTACCACCCTGCAAGAAATTACACATTGTCCCCTCTCTGAGTACCACGGGGAAGTGGCCTCCCTAGAGCTGATATACTTGAAACTCTGATGGACGTTTAAATGAGTCTTATACTGGAGACTCGAGGAAGCATTTCTAACCAGGGCAGAGGAGGAGGGTTTGACTGACTCTGTTCCTAGTGAACTTCTGCTCTCATGGCTTAGGGGGTTGGAGTCGAGAGACCACCCTAGCCCACTCCATATAATCTTCCTGTGAGGGGCTCTCTCTCACCTCTGTGCCTGTCCTTATCTTCCTTGGCTCTCTGCGCTCCTACGTCTGACAGACTCTGCGCCTTCAGCTGTCAGCCAGATAATCAGAGGGAGTGATTTTCTCTAGCAGTAGGTTTGATCTAGGCTATGGATTTGGGGGGTGATGGGTGTGCCTTTACTCCAAATCATGCTCTTCTCTCAGCATAACCTAAGAACAAACAAGCTACTCGCTGCCATGGCATAGTCTGATCTCGTGGGAGGAAAGGATACTTTGCCCATTCACAAACTTGGACGTAGTTTCATGTGATATATCAGCCCTGGTCATCTCGTGAATTTGTCCTCCTCCCAGGTTCTACTCCATCAGTGAACCTGGCTCTGAATCATTGGGACCAACAGCATAACTCCATATATTGGCATTAAGTCTATGAAGTATTTCAGATAAATGGAAATACATATCCTAATCTCTTTTGTACACTGCCAGTTGTTTAGTCTTCGATTTCTCTTAAAGATAAAAGTGGTACCTGGGGGGGTGGGCAGTGGCGTTCTGAGGCTTCCTGGGCAGAAATTTGGGGATTCACAGAGAGGACTGCAGAAGGCCCCTTAGGAACTCACATCTGTAAAACTTCATTGTTCACTGTTGGCTTTTGAGCATTTTGGACAAGAGAAGTATCAAAAGTTGTGGGTTTTTAATTTTCCTAACAAAGAAATACCAAAATATGTGCTATTGAAAACTGTGGGTAAGCTCTCTGACTCACAGGCTATTCGAAGGGGGAGGGAGTACTTGAATTATTTGGTTGAGGATTTATGGCTGAAAGTGACAGTTGCCTGAAGTCAAGTTTGCCTGCATGAAGATAGAAGCTTCCTGAAGGAAGACTTGAAGGGTGGGATGGTGGTAGGGGGCCTCTGCTTCCCTGCAACATGGTTACTTTCTCCCTTCAGTTCTCTTGACCGTTACAACGTCAGGTTTGTGTCTTCTAACTTCTGTAGCATGGACCGAATTGTCACCAAACTGCCACATGCTAATGGTTCTTCACTTACACAAACTCTGCTCTCCCCTAAGATCGCTCTCCGTGTGGGGGCTTCCATTGAGAACAGTTTGGATTTAGTAATACACTTAATTGGAAGGTTTAATAAGAACTTAGGACTTTGTTTTCTTTTGTTACTTGGAAAAGACAGTAATCTTAAGAAAACCAGATGTGAATATGTTTTTAACAAGAGAATTTTCACTTTCCTCGTACCTTCCAAAGCATGAAAATTGTCCTGTGAAGATGTGAATTTTATAAGAATATTTTCAGCAATAATAAGGTTGAAGAATATTTGCATTTGCCTACAGATGAGCCAGTCTAAAAAAATATGGAAAGTACTTGATGAAGTCATGAATTGCTATGATTTAAATTACAGAGCCTCATGTGGACCCCTGAACATTGATTTGTCAGGAACATTATGAAGGGTATTATGGTAAGGAGGTATATAATGTCACTGGGTGAGCTTGACTCAAAAAGTGTTCATTTGAAGTTTGATTCCTTACTCAACCACCATAACTGATTGATAGGGACATGGATCTCCAACTGACTTTAATTTCTGCTCAACAAATCTTCCATGAACCTCACTGAGAGCCTAAGATGCGGTGTAAAGCTTGTAGAGCTTGGGTTTCTATGTATAGTCCAGCTAACCAACAAGAACTGATCCCCAACTGCAATCCTCCAAGTGGTGTTGAGAAGGAGAAAAAAAAAAAAGAGTCATTTTGCCTTCCGTTTCTATGGGGTAGGGTGAAAGGTGCTGCAAGCAGGTAACAGTTAAAAATATTAAGACTTTTAAGTCAAGAAAGTCGAAATTGTGATGTGACATGAGATACGAACATAGATAAACGTGGCTTCTTTAAACTGAATTCTGGTAGACTAGATTCCATGTGTGGTTCGGATGGGGCCGGAGGGTTCGTGAATTCTACTTGAGCAAAAACGATTAAAGAGAAGCACTAATGACCACAATAGGATGTTAGAATTCATTACGTAAGAAGGAAGAGGTTGAAATATATCATAAATCAGATGGTGTTTCCACCATCAGCTGCCCCTCAGCAAGACTCTGTGGCTGTGAATTTACCTGTCATCATTTGAAGACCACTTATGTTTTCAGCCTCTTATGACTTTTTTAAGTTTATTTTAGTCTCATGGAAAACTTTACCCATATTTACTCTTTCATTAAATATTACCTATTCATTTTAGACCAGACCCCAAATCCTTCCTCCCTAAGAAACCCACAACCTTAGGAGTTTCGGAAGGACAGGAAGGCTGCCTTTGGACAGTTATCTTTTTGTCTACTTGTCCTGGGGCTCCCATCCCTTCCTCTGTCTTGGTCTTCTGTTCTATAAAAAGAAAAGGTAATTTTCTGTGGCCCCGCACAAAGCACCAACGGCTCCAAGTAAAAAGCTTGATCTCAACACAGCGTATAAGCCAGGGCACTCCTAGACAGGTCACAAAAATGTCAGAAGAAAATTATGCAGTAAGGAAAACTGGCCTAATTTTTTTTTTTTAAATGAGTGACCCTTTATTTCCAGGAAGCATGAAAACCTGGATTTAATGTAAGTCCTTTGGTCACTGCGAGGTGTCCGAAACCTCGCCGTATATTCCGAAGTGCCATGGGGTTAACATTGAAATGCAAAATAATAAATGCAAAAATAATAAACAGCTGACATTTTAGGCACAGGCTCAACATCACACAAACGACATTGCGTCGAAGCTCTCTCTCTTGAGAGGGTCACAAGATGATGAGAAGCTGGAGAAAGAGAAGTGAGAGGAGGTCACAACACCTTGGTTGGCAACCGAGGACCCATGGGTGTTAACCCCACATACCCATTTTGGCTGCTTAGGGAGGTTTTATTGGTATGGAAAATTGTTTAACAGTTTGAATTTATAGGAAGCACGATGAACAGTGGAAGATGACCTATGGCTCAGAAATTCATTGTTACTTTTGCTCATTGCTCGGTGATGACCATGTGACCTCGGCGAGTGTGGTCTGCGTGTCTGCCGCGGGCCCGGGGACGTGCAGGGGTGGCTGGGGCCAGCTTGCATCTCCTCCTCTCTTCCCTTCCTTTTCTCATTTTCTTTTGATTTCTTGTATATTTTCTTGTCCTTAGCCAGATGTGAGGACAACTCTCTTTACCTGGTAGTTTTGGTTGAATTTATTTGGTATCCGTCTAAGATATGTGTCACTTTCCTTCAGAGCGAATATGCGCAGGATCGGACCATCTGGGGGACAGTGAGTCATTTTGAGGATGCAGGTGGGAGACACACCTGTAGCCAGTCGCTTACAGGGGCGTTTGTCTATCCTGAAATGATTTGCAGGTGTTAAGCACGTGCTTATGAAAAAGGGAAATAGGTATTTGGGTCCAGAAGAAAATTGGCCTCTTAATTTAATACTTGTTTACCCTCTTCCCTATCTCTTGGTTACTCCAAAAACAAACGCATACACTTTTAACTTAATATCCAGAATGGCTGCAGAAAGGAGATAGAAATGCAGCTTTGACTGTTTTCTGTGTTTCATAAAAGCATTCTTCCTGGCTCCGACGATCCATTTATATTTAGGCTTTAGAGAAACGATGCTATAAAGTTTGTTGGCTTTTTTTTTTTTAGCTTTGAGGACAAAATTGCTTATTATAATCTCTGATATGTAGTATCTTAATATATTTCAGCCACATTTTTTAAGGCTGTTATGTAGCTGTTAGCTTTCCTAGTATTCCTAATAAAGAACACAATTATCTAAACTATTTGATGATTACTAGTGAGTATTGGTAAACTCTTTTATGAGCTTTCATGAAAGCGTATTAACCATATGCCACGTACCGGGGCATAAAAAATAGAAACAGTGAGAAATTCAGCAACCAGGATCCCGAGGTTCTGTCGACATCAAATTTGGCAGATTTTGAACATTCTGTGATCATTTTTCTCCTTATGTGACACTACTCTTGTTCATTCTTCAAAAACATTGGCCCTAGCGTGGGGAATTCTAGATAATTTGATGCAACAGGTTTAAGTTACCATTTTCATAGTGAAAAGAATAGCTTAGCATGATCCCGATTTTCCTTGGTTTCCTCCCATTCTCAAAAGAAGCAGAGGTATTCACATTTCTTTGTCTAACAGTTTTATAATGTCTTAAGAGATTAACAGTGAGCATGAATGAGGGCCTACGGATTAGACAACAAAAAGCCTGGGACGTCCACTACCTTACTTGCAAATTTTACATTTTCCAGCATTGCTGAGAGAGTATAGAAACTAAGAAAAGATAATAAGTACCAGAGTCTCAAAAGTGTTTAGTGATTCAAAAAATTCAGATGACATGTCAGAACTGACAGACCGATGGAATGGTCTGTGGCAGGGCCCACTTTTGTGTCTTATGTTAAGCTCTCATACTGAGTGAATGCAGATGTTATCACGGTACCCCAGACAGACAGTCAGTGAAATGTGACAAGCTGTCAGCAAAGTTACACTACGTTGATTTTGTTAAAATATCCGCAAGCTTTATAGTTTCTCTTTATATAAAAAACTCTTACCTCATTTAGTCAGGAGAATGGAAGCTGTTGGAGAGATGGCTTGGGCTTTCATCCTCAGAATACCTTGGTTTTTTTCTTCTTCCCCCTCTGGGGAAATTTTACTTAGAAAATTAAGTAGTAATACACCCCAAATATTGAATCTCAAACTATCTCAGAGTCACCCTTTTTCTCTTTTGACTGGTTCTATAATTTTTTTGCTCCATTTACATTGCATCTCAACACTTGGGCAAAGGATGTTTCAAGATCAGAAAAGGTGAATTTTCTTCATTTAATTGAGGAGCCAAGATGAGAGGGTAAAAGTCTGAGGGGCCACTTTAAACAAAAAGCCTCTCTTAAAAGAAATTTGGGTGTGGAAAATGAAAATGTGAGCTTAATCAAAAGCTAAGACCTTTGCTTCCTCTCTTTTTATTTTTAAACCCGAAAATTAACACTGGCAAGAGAAAAATCTCCAGTGAAAAACTTTTGAGCAACTCATGAAAATCAATTCTGTTTTCCATATATGGTTTAGACATTTAGGTTTTTCGTGTAAATTGGGAAAGGATAGCCAAGAGGAATTCTAGAGAATCTTCAACGCTGTAACATCTTTGTATCTAAAGAGGAGTCTTGCTTATTAAGTGGTCATTTTTTGACATCGGTTTCGGATCCAGTTGAACTCAGGCATTTAGAAGTCAGAACAAGCACAGCAACAATTAATTGAGCACAATGCAATAAAGGACATACATTTGGAAACTGCAGTCTTAACGGTATTGCTTTTAGCGATATTAATGCTATCTCCTCAACTAAGGAAGACATCAGTTTTGACGTTTTAATTTAACATTGGCAGAGTTTATTTGTAGCCTCTGGGTGCAATAATTGGTTGCCTTTCACCCCATGTTGAAGGGCTCTTGTTGCATATAATTTATTTAACTTCGAATTGCAAACTGTTTAGTAGAAGATTACTTTACAATCCTGGTTTCCACAGATTAACCTCTATTTATATATTCGCTTTTGGAAACTAAAGGTGAAAGGAAAACATGAGCCATACTTGTTTTGTTCAATTTATATTGTCACAGAGGACATTAACATACAATGAGAAACTGTTCTGTGATTTTGAAAAATGAAAAGTCAAGACATTTTGAAGATAGCATCTAGCCCAGTGTTTTTATAAAACACAGAACTAAATAATCAAACGAAATTATGCATATGGAGGAAATGATTTAGAATATGTTTCGCTGCTAATCGCACTCATGCTGAAGTTTTAAATTTCATCTGTCTGCTCAGATCTATTGTGAGCCATTAAGTGGCTTCCTTTTTTCCCGACAAATTGAATGCTGCAACTCCAAGGAGCTCTTTTGTTCTTTTAATTCAGTCAGCATGGAAATGATTTTCTCATTTCAGGCCCTTTTCTGTCCTCTCTTCATTGTGTCAATAAAATAGAGTTGTGCAGAGCTGCTCTAATCAGCTTAGAGTGCTAATTCAGTGCTCCGGGATGCTATCTGTGTTTGGCTACAGGTGGGCACTCTAAGGGGTCAGTCTCCAGGGGAGTGTAATTGTGTGTCTCCTGGGGCTTGTTTGCAGAATGACCTAAAGCTGAAGCCCCAGCTCGGGAAGGGGGGAGAAACTGAACAAACACATGCCCATGCAAACGTATACAGCTGTATTTTCACGGCGACCGTTTGCGTGGTCTGACATTCTGAGATTCTAGCAACATTCCTCGCATTCTATCTTTTCTGGGTCTTCTATGATTTAGCCATAAAACACGAATCGTTTTAAAGTTTGCACATGTCCTAAGGGTACAAGCTATACAGGATTTCCAAGATGCAAAGTAAAGTCTAGGCTAGGATTTTAACACACGGGATAATATGACCGACTAGACCAGAAAAGAAAAACAGAAACTGCCAAGTTGGGAAAATATATTCTTTTGTGTCCTGTGAAAGCAGCTTAATACATAAATATGGGAATATTATGAACTAGTAAATTAAGCTTTATGGGCAGTGAGGAATTTCTGACAACTCTGGAGAAGAAATAATGATCAGTTGTTTGGAATAAGAGGAACAATTTGGTAGGCATGGGCTTTTTGAGAATTAACATGTCTTTGGGCAGTCTGGGGGGACAGCAGATCTTGCTGAGAGTATTGTCAGGGTGAGTGTCAAAAACACGTTGTGAATATGGTCTTATTTACTGGGTTTGACGTTTTGGGTATTAGGATTAAAAAGTGCCACGACATCTTCTCTTTTTTTTCTCTTTCTCTAAGATATTTTGATTTTTTCTCCCCCTCTCAGTACATTGGGATTAATTCCAGTCTCAATGGAAAACCTTCAGAACTTCATTACTCAGGTCATTATATAATAACCTTAAGTAGGTTTACAAAGTAGAAAAGAAAGGAGCGATAAAAGATTTCAGCCTTGTGGATCTACCAGTTAACTATAGACGGACTGAGCAAATATTCTTTTATTTGCTTAAGAAACTTAACACTTGTCTAATATATTAGAGAAAAAAAAGTAGCCTTCTTATTAACTGAAGAATGGAGGTGAAATGCTTTATCACTTGAATGATTTGAGAAGAAATCTTTTAGTCTTATTGTAATAAATTTGAACCAGCTTTTAACCAGCCAATTTATAGAGTTTATGTTGTTATATATGAAGTTTGGTGTGAGGACAATAACTGGTTTGTAGAAATACCAGTTGGTAAAATAGACATAAAAAGGAAATATATTTGTCTTCCACATGTTTGGAAGACATTGTTTGGCTTTAATTCTGTAATTCTTTCCTTCTTCAGCTAACATTTCAGCTACATGACATAGCTGGTTGGGTTGATCTTGTTAACACTCCTGCTTCCTGGAAGAGGTTCAGGGTATCACTTAGCTATTTACATTTATATATTGAGGATCAGTTTGGGGTGGCATCAAGAGAGATGAAGGAGAAAATATGGCAACTCATAAAACTAATCTGTTTCATTTTTCTTTTCCATTTGGAAAGGTTTTCATGGAGGGCTCCAAGGTAGTCAGAATTCAAATTCCATAGTCTTCACTAGAGTGAATTCCCCCATTCTCATGATTGCTAACTACTAATGATTTTTCTGATTTAAAAATTATATTTTCAGGCAAAAATAGTTTCACTATTGTTTTTTGAAGCCTACGAGGCGGCTTGTTTGCTTATTTTGTGTTTTAAAAGGGCTTTTGTTCTTACTATTCAGTTACCTAGGTTTTTTTTTTCTCTTCAGATAAGTGAATTTGAGGTCATCTTAGCATTAGCTAAATGCTTATAAATTGACTAACCGTTATGTAGTTAGACTTAGGTGGTGTGAATCATTGCATGAGGAGAAAAAGAAAGCCATGCTTTAATGGCTCGCTTTGGTAGTTTTTGTCTTTATAATAATACATTCTCACTTCTTGGAATAAATCAAAATCAACAGTATGACTTCCTTTTTGCGGGGAGGACCTAAATCATGTTCATATAGTTTTGGTCCAGATACCAAAGTTCTAACCCTGATTCAGTTCAAATGGCCCAAGAGGGAAATCAGAGCACTGGGAGACCATCTACTTGAAGGGGACTTTGCTGTTGTTGTAGGTCACCTATTTCACTAGTTCTCTTCTGCATTGAGTAGATTTATCAGAAGATACATGTTGAAATGATTTGTCCTGATGCCCTACGGCAGAATGCACTGGGCGTGGACTCCAGTGCCTACTGGGTAAAATGAACTTGGCTTGTCTTTGCTGTTTATTATAATTGCCAAGTCCAAGGTTTCTAATGATGTCGATGATCTTTTCATTCCTTGAATGAATAGGACCTGAAATTGGACATTAAAATTTTGAGTTGAACGGTGGAATAAAATTGTTGGATTGGTTTTTCTTCTACCATCAATGTTTAAGGCCACAGGATGCTTTGGGGGAAAAATACAAGAAATATTTTCATGTGTGTGCTTTGAGTTATTAAGTAGAAAACTCTACAGTTTGACTATTACTGTTAGTGTCAAGGAGATGATTTCATAGTAAAGTTAGCAAATTACCCAGACAGTCACTTTATTTTTTATTTTTGCCCAGGTAGTCACTTTAATATATGATTCCTACTTAGTTGTAGATACCTAGACTATGTATCATTTCTGGCTTAACAAATTCCTTGTATAATTCTGCCAAAAGTGACCAGCTTCAAGGAATTATTACCTTAACTTCCTGAGATATATCTCTTTAAATCCAGTCTGATGATCTTCTTGTAGGACTCAGTGATTTGCCCCCTACAGGAATATCTACTTCTTTTCAGTATAAGCAACTATGACTGTGTAGAATAAAATAGAAAATAAATGTAAAATCTAGCACATCTGAATGATCGCTCCTCTTCCCTTTTTTTGTTAAAGATGATGAAAACAAGGCTTACTTTTGCTTAGTGCTGTGGTTGGAAAAATGCACTTTTTGGAAAAGCTTGGCCTCCACAAAACAGCTTCTGGAATAAATGCTTAGCATTCCTAAATAAGAGGTCATCAATGCAATTTTCTGTGATTCAGAGATGAATGGGATCCGTCTATTATCAATTCCTCAATCAGGGAAAAAAGGAAATTAAGTTCCTAATTAGGTGAATTTGGACTAAAGAGGTGGGGCATTGAAGGGATGAGGAAAATTGAGAGGTAGTTGATGGCATTTCAGACTAATGATAGGAGAGGAAATGAAGAAGGAGGTGGGCCTGAGTTGAGCCTGAAAGGTCAGTGACCTTATTAGGACAAGGGTAGTGGTAGATCTTCAAAAGCTTTTACCTTTTACCTTGACAAGGTGTCAGGTTCTGGGGATGGACAAAGATGCAAATACTTGAGAAAGAGGATGGCAAAAATAAGACAACATATTTTTATAAGGAAAACATTTGAATCTTGAAGAGAGGAAGTAACATTCATCAGCCTTGTAACTATTATTTCTTGCTCACTTTTCTATATGCCAGAAAACACATAGACTATTCCTCTTAGATGATGTCTGGATTTACTTTAATGCGGGAGAGATAATGCTTCTTTTAGGGATTAGGTTTCACTGTTAATTTTAATGAGTTTTATCCTTTATTTGTATCTATTAGGAAGATACATAACTTTATTAAGGTTACTATGGCCTAGATTTACCATTGTAAACACAGAATGATAGCTATTTATTAAAATAGTTATCATACAGATGTGCACACATTTTTATGTAGATGAAATTTAGTTTTTCCTTAATAACCTAAATTCTCTGGCTATTACCATGCCAAAATATGCAAACCTTTGGTCGTTAGCCACAGGGCTTCAGAAATTCTCAAGTAAAAGGACTCTTGAGATAAAGTGGATACATCTATCTAAGGAAACAAAAGATGATTTACAATCTTTTAGCCATAATCTTTTTACTAATGTTTTTCTAATTTTTTACTAATGTTGTAAAGAAAACAATGAGCAAATCATTCAGGTGTTTGGGAATGTAAATCAGATTAATAGGATGAGAAAATTAAGTAAGGATTTGGACAATTTTGGTTATTTAGGATAGATGTTGATTGTTAGTATAGTAATTATATGTAACATACTTTTTTACATTTAATGCCCTCTAGTAAGTTTCATGGGTGTTTTAAGTGAAGCTTTGACCTGTGTATTTTTTCCAGGGAACAAGTGTTTATCCTTTTATTATTATAATGACCTGATAAATTAAATATTTCAGATTCTTTCCATTGTAATCCTATCTCTAGGATAAAAACACAGCCATAGTCCCCTTATTACGTTACTGTACAGTGGAATTATAACGTGAGCTTCATATATAATTTAAAATTTTCTAGTAGTCACATTTATAAAAAGTAAAAGAAACGGGTGTAGTTAATTTTTAAAATATAGCTTACTTAATCAGTATACCCAGAGTATTATCATTTTAAAACATAAAGCAATGTAAAAATAATTACTGAAATATTTTACCTTTTTTGGCACTGAAGTCTTTGAAATCCGGTGTGTATGCTTAAAAACTCATCTTAATCTGGACTAGCCCGATTTCAAGTGCAGAGGAGTCACATGTGGCTACCAGCTACTGTTTTCAACACAATCTTCAAAAATCTTGAGGACTCCATCTTTCACAGTGTGATTCAGGTCAATGTTAGTTATCACAGAGTGTGAGCACTGAGAGCCACCATGAAGGCCATCTGGCCTAGACCACTTATCTTATAAATGAGGACACTAAGGGTCGGGGAGGGTCAGCTTTTTGCCCAAGGTCACCTAACTACTTTGGGGAGTAGATCTTAGACCGGATTCCAAGTCTTCTCCTGAATCTTATTTATTTTGAATTTTCTTCAAATATGCTGCTTTTGCCGGCCATTTATGCAAAGATGCCAAAATACGATGAAGGGTAAGAGAACAACTGAGTAAAATAAACAACCAACCAACCTATCAACCAAATAAATCTGGCCATTGTTAAGAAGATAGTCTTAAAACTTTGCATGTCCTGGGAGTATCACTTCCGTAAAAGATTTCTTGCATGAACAGCATATCACTTTATTAGAATTTATCATGTTTTTACCAAAAAAAAAAATTTATATTGTAGGTAGGTAATTAATTTAATTTTAGCTTGGTAGGTCATTTATATTGATATTTCTCTCAGCCCTAAAAAGGAAAATAAAGACAGGACTTTCATTTCATCTTACACTAAGTTACTCCCCTTTTTGCTTTGTTGTGATTGAAGCAATGATGGGAAAATGATGGAGTCCGGCCTCACATTTGCGGGCCCGCAGACACAAAAAAGGAAACTTGATTGTTCAGATTTCTGCATTTTTCTTTCCTTAGTCAATATCTGAAATTAAGCCCCACCTGACAGGGTCAATAAAACGCTACTGATTACAATTTATCTGGAAAGCATAAACGGGAAAGATACGGGTCTTCTTTTACAGAATTGGCAGCTGATGCTTATTGAACCTGAGCTAACATTCCCAAATGAAATGAAATGGGGCAGTGTGAGTCATATGATAACAATGTTGTCATCCTGGGGAACAGTCTCGGTATGAATCAGCACAGTGTGAAAATCAAACATGTGAACACCAAGTGGATGTCACGGAACCTCCCTCAGTTACAGGCGCACATACCTGTACCCATAGGAGGGCTCCCCACTAAACGCTGAAGTGGCCAGAGGTTCCAAAGAAAGAGAAGGGCTGCTGTCACCGACTAGATGGGGTTTGTAATAGTATCGTCCTGTTTTCACTCTCCACAGTAGAAAATTTCTACTAGGCTAACAAGGCAGAGGGTAATGAGAAACATGCCAAGTTTAAAAAAAAAAAAAAAAAAAAAAAAAAAAAAAGGAGCAAGAGTGAGGAGTCTAACCTAGGAACAGGAAACAAATGTGATCAATTACTCCAAGTGTGGAGCTCACAGATACCTTATCTTAGGGCTCCTTAAAATAAAAGCCTGATTGTTACCAAATGCGTCTAAGAAGTGGGGGAGAAAACACATTCGTGGCCAGAGCAAGGAGGGGGCCGGGGAGGAGCGGGGGTGGGGGTGAACATGACTTTATATTGATGTAAAAAAAAAAAAAAAAAAAAAGCAATTCTACTGTTTCTCAGTCTCCTGAAGTATTTAGAGAAGTGGTTAACAACCAGGCATAGCCTTAACTAAGCAGGCAGTAAAACGGTTCAATGTTTGAAAAATAAAGATACTCTAAATATGACATGGGGCCGGGGCATAGACCTACATGGTAATATATAGCGCTGCTAATGGCTCAGTCAGTGTGGAACATTTCTTCTGTTCTACATAATTATTTGTCTCAAAAGGTTTAAAGACGAAATGTTATTTTTGAAATGATTGCAAAGAAAAGTTCTTAGCTGCAGTATATATATATATATATATATATATATATATATATATATATATATAGGCTGTAAAATATGTGTATACATGCCATCTATATGTAGGTATATGTATATAGGGCATTAATTTTTGACTCAGTTGAGATATTCATTTTTACTTTCGTCTATCTGCAAGGGAGTCTACATATAAAACGTTTACATATTCTATGCAATAAATAATAAAAGTAATCACGATGTTGATCATGCTCATTTTAAAAGCACTGGTTTGTTCGTGAGTCCCCAAATAACACGCAGAATCTAATGAAAAGGTGTGAGTATATTCTACTCATCCTCAAATAAGGAAGGAAATATCATGGCTAAGG
The DNA here is from genome assembly GCF_048164855.1 of Canis lupus baileyi. Lineage (NCBI taxonomy): Eukaryota > Metazoa > Chordata > Mammalia > Carnivora > Canidae > Canis > Canis lupus. Next base: position 35,621,660 of record NC_132868.1, on the reverse strand, counting down.
CTATGAGTAAGAACCTCAGGGCTGCGGATCTTGGCTACGCATTCCCCAAATTTCCCATAAGTGCAATAGAATTAACACTATTCCTTTCTTGGAGATCCTGGGTCAGTAGGTGTTACAGGATTATGTTATGAGGTGTGACTATAAAGTAGTGAGACTGTTTTTCACACTCCACACCCAGAAACAGCCTCTTTTTACTTCAGTGGATAAAGCATAATAATTTTTCTGAGAGCATTCACCTCATCTGGTCCTTACGCACATGTGTGTGCACACGGGCAGGACCGCAATATTCCCATCTTCCTTCACTCTTCATGGAAACCATCACTGCTTTCTCAGGGATCCTGGGTAGGCAGATGGAATAGAATTATTTCCGTTAGTAGAAATGATTTTTTAAGGTTCAGTTTCTTTGGGGGAAGATGCCCTGTAGATAAGCAGAGAGAAATAATCATCCATTTTTTTAGAGGACTTTGTTAGAATGGTCTTGCCATCCTGTCCTCCCCATATTTTTCCAATTAAGTCCTAGCCTGTTGGAATCAAATGTCTTCATGGGATGGCAGACTGCTCAAGTAGGCTATTTTGCACATATTCTGTAGCATGCTTAGCAATTGGGCCTGTCAGTCAGTCAACACATATTTATTGGGCGTTTATGTGGCGAACCAGACAAATCCATTCCCTGAGCTCTTGCTCTTATGTTTTCAGGGCCCTGTCATCCACACAGAGTTTCTAATTGAAATTTTCTTTTTCGAAGTAGACTCATCTACATTTGAGTTATAAGAAGGAAGGTGGGACTGCAGGAGTAACAGAGTCCTTTTATTAGGGACACCTTCGACCCATTTAAGGGTAGATAACTTACCTTCTGGACACCTTCCGTTGAGTGTGCCCCTTCCCTGTTTTTGTCTTTTATTGTGGTTGTTATTATGATTGTGAAGGAAACACATGTGCTTAAAATTCAAGCGGTGCATTAAGCATGTCTCCATTCTCCTGATAGACACTCCATGTCTTCAGTCTAACAATTTCTTCTGTATCCCTCTTAGAAGTTTGCACATACGCTCACAAACACACGCACGCGTGCATGTTGTATATATGTGGACAGAAATCTTTTTTGTTCAAAGTGTACTTGTATATTCCTTATTTTTGAAGTAATATTTTGAAGGTTTTTCTATGTGTATCTGCATGTATATATCTCTATACAGCTACCTAACTCTTTAATATGTGTATTTAATTAACTAACCACACCTGTCTTCCATCACCTCCCCTCCCTTCCAGAGGCACAATCAGTATTTCTCTTGTGTATCTTTCTGGATGTAGGGTATACATATAAAAGCAAATGCATACTCTTCTCTTTTACACAAGTATTATACCCTAAACACACCATTTTGCAGTTCACTTTTTTCTCAACTATTTATCTTGCAGATTATTCCATATCAGTATGTAAAGAACCTCCAGATTCTTTTTTTATATGTTGTATAGTATTCCGCTGAATGAATGTACCATAATTTATTATTATTATTATTATTATTATTACTTGCTATTCAAACAATGCTAAACGGAGCTGTGTGAGAATATCCAGAGGATAAATTCCTAGAAGTGAACTGATGGGTCAAACAGTATGTACACTTATAATTATTTCAGGTTTTGTTAATTTTCTGTACTAACCAACTTTCCCGACAGCAGCAGATGGAAGTGTCTATTTGCCCACTCTTGAACATCAACATGGTGTGTAACCAAATTACTTGACTTTTGCCAATCATGGATAAAAAGTGGTATTTCAGTGTATTTGTGATTTAAATTTCTCCTATCCTGAGAGTTTCACATAGTTAAGAGTTTCACATAGTTAAAAATCCTGTCTGGATTTTTTTTTTTTTTTAACTGTCATTGGAGTAAACTTTTTTTTTTTTTCCTGTGCTTCTCGGATAAAATGACTTTATGGTCACATATCTAGTTAATGACAGAGGTAGGACTAGGATTCAGATCTTCTGGTCGTTAACTTAATAATTTAATTAATTTAAAATATTTCCTGCTATAGTATACAGGATAGTATTTCCTATCATTTGAATCCTACCCACCTTGGGTTATTGTGAGGATCATATGGAATAAGTTAGAATGTGAAAGCATTTTCAAAACGAAAAAAGGCTCTCCACCACACAAGATAATGGTTCGTTTAATTTTACAAAGAAATCACAACATTTATCACTCCTGAAAATATGCAGTACATAATGAAAATAGAGTAGGAGTGGTTTGACCCGGCTGCAGTCTGGGAGAGGTAAGGCAATTAGGTTGTTATGAGGCCTTCTGGACAAGCGGAGTCCTGATTTTACTAGCTTCGTGCTGACATGTACGCCTGGTTTTTTTTCCTCCCCTAAAGAATGGAAAACATTGTACCTTCGCAGAGTGATGGCAGTCTTGCTTCGCTTAAAACTTCATCACCCTCCACACGAACAATTTGCCTTGCATTTTTAAATGTGGGGAGGGGGAGGGGTGGTGGAGGCAGATTCCATTTGAAGTTTCATAGATATTTAGGTTGACCGACATTTCTTCATCTGTGAGTTCTTGTTTATTAGGGGAAACTCCAAGCTTTTGGTAATTGGGTCTCATTGTTTTCACTCACGATGGCTCTAGATAGCATAGGGGTTATACATGTGTGCATATGTTTCCTTAGTTATTGGATCGCTCAATGTTGTGTAAAATCACTTCGAGGCATTTAGTTTTATTTATTTTTCATACGAGCTGGGCATACTGTTTATTAATTTTGCATGCATGTAGCTTAAAGACATTACCCAGCACACAGTAATGGCTGTCCTAACATCCATGTGCAGAAGTGGAATTCAGGAGATTAACTTGCATTTGACCTAATTCAGCTCTCCTGGTAATGAGGGGTGCAGGGGCACAGAATTAATCTCTCTCAATTTGTGGCTCTCAGGGGTGCTGCTAAGTTTAGAGTGCTTGAATTTTAAAAGTCTCCTGTTGTGCCAAGAAGTTTCGTTACCCAGTAGAACTCCGTTCACCGTTGTGATGGCTGTGCTGGCTTTATCTATTGCAGCAATATTTGTGACGATTATTATGAATATGTGTGATGTGAGTTAATTGCATGGTTTGGTTCAGAAAGTAAAATGGGAAAATCTTGGGTCGGATCTATTGAGCCATGATGCTTTCTTTCCTTCCTATATCCCTTCAACTCTTAGGTTAGCCAAAAATACAAAAAGCTTTCAAACTGCTTTACAAGTACATCAGAAGCTGTCTGTTATCGTATATTTGTTATTCGATGCTAAAGTGCTGCTGCTGGGAAGGTATAAGTCAAGTTGATATAATTTGGATTGATTTGCTTTTAAAAGCTTTGAAATGACAGTGCAATTATTGCTAAGATGCAGGTCCCTTACAACTGGATTAATGCATTTAATGAACAATTTGACCACATAATTTATTTCTGTGGAGTTAACGTTAACTGTTAAATGCATTTATTCCCTAACAGCCATATTAATACTATGGTAGCGTGCAGCAGTAGCAGCAGAGGTAAGCTCTAGAAGAATCTCTCAACCCTATCTCAGTTCCCAATTCTCACTTCATTCCCACCAAGTTTTATCCTGTAGCAGATCAGTAGCTAGGTCTGTCCTGTGTTTTACCTCTCTCGCTCTTTTTCTATCCTTCCTTTAATACAGGTAAAGGGCCCTGAAGTCCATGGAAAGAATGTTGACCAGAAATCAAAGAACCAGGTGTCCCCAAATCTGCAAATTGCTTCTCAAATTTCAGACAGTGGCGTTAGCCATTCATGTATGCGATGGTTTTTGTTTTAGAGACCTCATTCTGGCTAACCTCCCTGATTATGCTGAGTGGTCCAGGGCGAGTCAATAGTTTCAAATGAAAATAATTTTAGGCCTTTTGAAACGGTCCTTTGAGAGATCATCCTGATTAACCCTTTGGTTTACTGATGAGGAAAGTGGCGCCCACAGAGGCTCAAGGTCATTTGCTAGATGATGGCAAAACAAAGTCTAGAATCCAGGCTTCTTTGCTCTCAGGGCTTTCCTGGGAACCCAGGGATAGAATAGAATAGAATAGAATAGAATAGAATAGAATATTTAAGATTGCCCCATTTTCACCTCCAGTTATCTAACTTGAGCACTTCATATCTTTTGTCAGATATAAGAGAAACAGTCAGTGGTTGATGTGGCTTTCTTAGAAATAGAGGGAAGGTTTACATCTAGCTCTATCTGAGGGAAACATTCTGAAAGATTAAATGCCTGGGAATATTGCTTGCTTTATTATAACACCAAGTCTAAAGTGGTAACTTTACACAAAAACACATATATATAATTAACATGCTATAGACACACACACACACACACACACACACACACACACACACAGAGTGTGGTATTCTAAATTATGGATCTTTAAAAGTAAATAGTGACAAGGCTCCCAAAACATAAAACTGTGCTTTGGTGCTATGCAAAGATCTATCCTTTGATTTTTTTTTCTTTTTTCTTTTGCATGCCAGGGCGAAATACTAATGTTTACAACATCTCCCAAAATATAACGAGATTTTTATATTACTTTCAAAATTTTCAAAGTCGCCAATTTTATGTCTTCAAGTTAGAAAAGTTAGGTTATTTCATATTAGAAAAGCAACACTTTGAGCCTCGTTTGATAATCGTAAGGCGAAGGTTTTAGGCGGTAAATCTGAATGTTAATAATGTTCAATAATTTCCAGGATGGAGACGCAAAATGCTTGACCAATTTAAGTATGTTCAGATTAGGCATATTGTATCTCTTTAACGTATGTCAAATTGGCCCCTCTAAAAGATTTATTAAAACTAATATGTTCAGTAGAGTTGAGTGCCAAGCAGCATATATTTTTACATACAGAAAAGCGGATTTGAAATTGGGCAGTACATAAGAGGTTGGGAAAGCGGTTATGGAGATTTATTTAGGCACTGATTTAAATTTAAATTAACAGCAATACTAAGATTTAATTTTCCATTCGTTTAGCTATTAAAGAAGATAATTAACAATGTGTTTCGCAGAATCCAGCTCCCGACTTTTTTTTTTTTTTTTTAATTTTTTTTTTTAACTACAACATTCCCTTTCAAATCCGGTGAGGCAGTAGGAACTCGCAGCTCGGAGGACGGAGCCAGAGAGCAGCGTTAATGTACAGCGGCCTTCCTCCTGCACCCTAAGATGCCGGGCTGCTTGCTGCACTTTTTTAAGCAGCTGCCAACATTGTCAGCACTGATCTGTCAGGAAGGATTTCTCCTGGCAAAACTCTGAAGCTACTTTCTGACATCTTCAACAAACTAATTGTTGTCTCCTGCCTCTGTGAGCCCTCTGAAGTCCCAACGAGTTAGTGTCTTCTCAAGAGATGAGAAAAAGGACTCACAAAATCAATTTATCAGGCTATTACGCATTGTCATCAGCCCAAACAAAAACCTGCTAAAGACAGGAGAAAAAGTAGAAGAAATGGGTCTCTGAGAAAAGGTTACAGAACATCCATCTTCTCTCCTCTTCTGACTGTTTCCTTTCTTTGCCCATTTTCATACCCGTTTCCCTCCGCTAAAAGACACTTTATGACAAGCATTGTAATCTCTTTAGAACAGAGGGGAACCTCTTCTTTAGGACACAATCTTTGCAAGTTGTGAGTGACAGTGGGAAAGGGTCCAATTGCCACTGAGGACACCAGGCAATAAATCATCCTCCCCTGGCATCAGCTGGCTGGACCAATCCCCACTTCCTGAGGAACTACCAGGCCCTGGATGTCACAAAACAGCTATTGTCAGCTCCTAGCGGCCACATTCCCACTTTCTCTCGACTGAGATTTTCAGTTTACTTAAGACTTTTCACAGTGCAGAGCATATTGGGAAGAAATATTTAAACCACTGCCACTAGAAAGGGAAATATCCTGGCATTAGGTGATTATTCCCACATTGATGTAGGGCGACAGTTATTGGAGGGAACCCTCCGTTTTCATTCTATGTATCATCAAGCGGTCGCTCCATTACCATTAAAAGTTCACATCTTCCCATTTAAAAAAAAATGTTTAAATATATAGAGAGAGTCAGCCTCAAGATGACCCTATAGGAGCAACGTGCAATTGATAAGGTGAAATTTTATAAATAATGTGGAAGGATAGATTGCTAATGTAATGATTTCCTAATTTGGTAGAGTTAGGGCATTTTCAAATGGGTATTTGCTTTCTCTGCAGTGTTTAGTTCCTGTATATTCTAACCGTCAACATGTTTGTAAAATGTAAGGGGCCAATTGATTTTTAGTTATTTTTTATAGAGATTAAGAACCATCAGAAATGCCAAATACAGCAGTTATTTTGTATATAATTTAAAAGTCATACAAAATAATCCAAAATTTAGTGGGACATGAAATTTTGTCATAACAGATTATATATACTTATGTATAATTTAAATATGTTTATATATAATCTTACATGTAAGGTTATACATATTTCATTAAAAGCTTGGTTAGCTGATGAAACCAAATATGACAGGATAAATATTCAAATCTGAGATTTTTAAATAGTCTTATAACTATTGAATTTGTTTTTAAAATTATCTTGAAAAATATATAAAGATTATAGCTATAGGATATTAACCACTACTTTGCATGGTGAAAACTTTTCCCCTCGTTTTTTGAGAACTTATATTTTTAGCACAATTTCCTCGATGAAAAAGGATGACTTAAAGTAGAGGAAATTTGAATAAAGAATTGGCCAAATCCTAATACAAGCGACAACTCTTTATTTACAAAATGCAAAAAAAAATCTGAAAAAGTGAAAAATATAGTCTATCATCCTGATCTAGTTCATAAACATTTTTGATGACTTACTATGTTTATCGAATGTTGAGGATGATCCAAGCATTTGTTATTATATTGACAAAAGATCCGGATAATTGGCAGATTTTTTTGTTTCACCTGCCTGTCTCATGTAGATATAGCTCCTCTCTATTTCTTTCTGCAAAAATGTATTCTTGCCAAAGTTACCTGTCAGTCTCTTTTATGATTATGAAGAATACCTTGCCCAAGAGGTGATGGATTTCCTTTTACCTCCTAAATCATCTCTAGCTGTCACATTCAAGTTGAAACACTTTCATTATCACAAAACTCACACAATGCAGATGATATGCCTCTTTACAATTTAGTAACAAAAGGCTAAATGTATTTTTTAAACATTTTAATTGTGTACACAGCCACTTCCATCTTTCTGCATTTTTTCCCTTTTCTTTCTCATGTTGTAACAACCAGTGATTAACTGCTATCTTTTAATATTTTTTGGTTGACAACGGTAATACTGAAAGCATTCTGGCCCTGTGAATTCGTAGTCAAATGGTGACACCAACCAGACGAGATGATGGTGTACTGGCTCGATGACAGTTCTATCTCAGTTCATCATCTTAACTAAAAAATAATCCTATCTAACTTGAAATCCACAGCAGCTATAAGTAGAAAATAAATCCAAACCCCAGCTCAGACTTGTAACCTAACAGCTATCATAAATAATCAGAGCCTATTTGAAGGTGGAAGATGGGACATTAGAAGCTATTTACACTACTAGAGTGATGCCATCGATCAGTCGCGGCAACCCGTAGATAAGGCGCCTATGATGTCATGGTTATTTATGATGGGCATTGACAGTAAAGCTACTATGGAATTTTCTCCTCAGACAGCTTCATTCATTTTTGTTTGTGATGCATTTTGTTGTTAAAGAAGCAATCAATAGCAAAATCGTGGTGATAAAAGTATTACTTGTTAAATATGTGAAAAATGTGCATGTGTGTAGGAGTGTGGGACAAAAGATGAAGAATTTAAAAATTCTCTGGCGGTGCTTACGTGTTCCAGCTACAAATACACAGTAGATTCATTTCATGTATCTTGGGCCTTAAAATGTGGTCCGGTTGTTCTCACTCTTGTATCTTACTCTCCTGTTGGAAAGTACAGTTCAAATGCTGCCCCCCCCCACCCCCAATACCAAATATCTGACTGACACTGGATGATGTAACAGCAGAGAAATTTATTGTGATAAAGCGAATAGCCGTTACTTTCTACACAAACCTTCTGCATAAGAGAGATTGGAGACCTTATTTCACATTTTTAAATTTCACTTATTTAGTTCTTTTTCTCTCCCACAGCTCATCTTCTGCTACTCAAAGTATTCACTAGACCAGTGCTTCTTGCACTTCTCTGTGCATTTGAATCTTCTTGGGATCTTGCTAAAATGCAGTTTCTGACTGGGTAGGTCTAGGAGGGGGCCTGAAACGCAGCATTTCAACTAAGCTCCCAGGCAATAGGATGATGCCCGTCTAGGGATCACACTTTTATTAGCAAGAAATTAGGTAGGATGGTTATTTCCCTGCCTTTCGGGCTTCCTTCCAGATCATTTGCCTCTATTTTAAATGGGTGTTTCCCCCTCCTTAGTGTAGAGCAGTGGTTCTCAAATGCAAGCTGTATAGAATCTCATGGAGAACTTGCTTATTTTTTTTTTTAAGATTTTATTTATTTATTCATGAGAAACACAGAGAGGAGAGAGAGAGAGAGGCAGAGACACAGGCAGGGGGAGAAGCAGGTTCCATGCAGGGAGCCCGACGTGGGACTCGATCCCGGGTCTCCAGGATCACGCCCTGGGCTGAAGGTGGCCCTAAACCACTGAGCCACCGGGGCTGCCCCTGTTTAAACACGGATGGCAGAGTGTCCACCTCAAAAGTTTCTGATTCGATAGGTCTGGGTGGGCCCAAGAATTTGCATAGCTAAAAAGTTCCTGGGTGACCAAGTTTTGAAAACACTTGGCGTGGAGCCCTAATTTAGCACTGAATTCCAAGCACAAAATACCTGGAGCTCATATATAATGCTGCCCAGGTGGTAGGCTACAGAACAAAGAAGCACATAGTGGAGAGGAATGAGCCTTGGTTGAGCACCTACTATGTGTCAGCTGTTCTATGAAGCTCATGACCTATGTCATCTGTTATCTCAACTGCTCTAATTTATCCAGTGTTTCTCATGGAGCTACTCTAGTGATACAGATCAGAAATCATATTGAACAAGTGGCCTTCAGGGTTGTGACTGTCATAAAAACAGCTCTTCTCCCGATTTCTTCTTATAGGATTCCCGACCTCTACTCTGAGAATGTGAAAATACAGCTTCCCACCCCTCACCCCCACCACCACCCCATCCCTTTTTTTCCTATTGCTCCCACCTGGTCTGTTAAAAATCCATAGACAATGATCCAAAAGCGTATTTCCTATCTTGCAGGTGTTTGCCAGCTAGTGAGGGCGACGGGGATTCTATAAAAGGTAGTTGGTGGCGGAACAGCAGAAAGAAATGCCTTGTGAAGGAACTCAGCCCTGGACACAGGACAGATCCAGTTCACACCCTTCTCCCTTTGCTCTCCTCATGCAGTTTTTGTGCTTTCCAGCATGTGCATACACATGCCCGAACACAGAGACATTTCCCAAATGCCTCTAATAAATCAGAAAGAAGTGTTGTCTTTACAAAAGTTTCTTTGGTATAAATTACTCCGCTTGCCTCATTGCCCAAATTTGCATCTCAATTCAGTAGTCATCTATGAGGTGCCTACCATCCCAGGTACTTGGGGCACAGTGGGGGCCAAGACAAAGCCCAGGCATGCAGAGATAGCTGTGTGGGGTGGAGGAGACCTACAAGCAAACAGGCAGTTATGGTACAGGGCGAGAATGATTACGTTGTGTAAGGAGGACGTGCAAAGGGACCCAGCTTCACTTATTAGGCATCCAGGGAAACTTCTTGGAGGAAATGAAATTTTAGCTGGTGCCTGAAGTGTAAGTCAAAATTGAAGGGCGGGATGGTAGGAATTGGGAGAGCCAGGTTCCTGGCAGATGGAAGGGCTTGTGTAAGAGCCCCCCAGTCCAGAGAGGAGATGAGAGGCTCATCGAAGATGTCCACGTTGTTCAGTGTGGCCGAACACAAACACTCTCCGACGATACCACTGCCAAATAAATGCTAGGTTTCAGGCCTGCACGTTTTGCGAAGGTACAGCATCTGCAAATTTTCTTGCATTCTTCACAAAGGGAATGTTTTTTTTTTTTTTTTTTGAAAACCTGTTTTCCTTTGGTAAATAGTATTGAAAATAGTCACAAAGGACAGATAGGCTGTCATGCAGGGTTGATTGCTGATATCATCTTTACCTTCCTGTAATGGCTGAGTATAGATGATATTAAACATTAGTCACCATGTGAAAAATACCCTTGGACACACAGCAACATCTTTTCACATCTATTTGTGTGGAAAGCTGGAGGTCAAGCAAGGGGCAGTGTCCTGTGTGAACAACGCTCTCTTACAAGGATTCAGTTCTAGGAGCACATCTTGGGCACCTTCTGAGTACACGGTATTTGACGGGGGCCTTAGAGTGTGGAGGTTGTACACAAGACCAACTTTGTCCGTGAGGAGTGTGCATTTACTACTTATAAGACAAGGTGCGCAGATACTGCAATGGGAAATTATTTCAGGCAACAATGACTCCCCCTGGGGTTTGTATCGTCAATTTTTTTTTCTTATGATAATGACATTTTGAGCTAAAAATTTGGAGGTTAATGTTAATATCAGTAAATGTGTTCTCGAAACCAGCAAAAAGATGTGCTTGCCTGTGTGTGTGTATGTGTAATTGATAAATAACTGGAAACCTGTTCTAAGCTTATGCTTTTGAACGATGGATCTGAGAGGTCTCATTCTACTACGAATCACAGAGAGTCATTAGAGGCACTGGTAGAGAAATATCCCTCCATAGAAAGAAAATCGAAGTTATTTTTCCTACTGAATTTCCCTCTTGCTTGAAAAAGCACATTTATATATTGTGTACAGAGGTTAAACATTAACAATGGTGGCATTCTATATCTCTCCCTATGCTGTGCTGAGGCATGGACTCTTAGAGGCTGACTAAAATACTTTCTAAGTTAAACAGTGATCCTATATGGAAATTTTTCTCCGTAGGTGATAAACCTTGTCCATAGAAGCAGTCGTATATGAAGATAGAATCATTTCCTACTTCACAAAAATTTACAAGCGAGACTCAACTACTTTGTTCTCTTTGGGATGGTCATTCTAGTCCTTTTCAGAGTGCCTTCAGTTGACTTTCTCTAGGTCAAGTTATCTAAAGTCACTGAGATTCTTCTTCTTTTCTTTTTTTTTTTTGATCAAATTTTACTCCGTTGTACTGCATGTCAAACCTTTTATGGGTTCCCGATTGTGAAATAATGGTGGTATCTCTTAAATAGAATGCTGTGTTTCTTTTTAGTCCTTTTTATTAAATTTGTTTATTCTAGAGGTCATGCTTAATCATTTTCAAGAGCATTGTCAGGCTTGTAACAATAAATATTGGAGTTAATTTAAATGAGTCAAAGTTCATTCTCATTTAGCAGCCATCTATTTAAGTAAATCACCTGCCCGGACATTCTCTTCTGCATAGCAGTAAACGGAAACAGCTAGAAACCCATCACAAAACTTTTAAGAAAGAAATACAGTGTTCTGATGGAGAATCTTTTTAAAGCATAAGATAAATGGTCAGCAACTGATATGTATTAAACATGTATTTTATTTAAAGACTAATAAGGGAGTTATATTGTTTTACCAGGCCTAACTTTATCATGAGTATAAATATAGTATAACTTTTTATGTTTTCATTGAATTGCTTTAAGATATTAAATCTTTTCTCTCCAGGTTGTGAGGTAGTCCTTTGTGGTGAGCTTTTATTTGATGAGAGAGAAACGTTGTATTTATTAATATTTCTCACTTTTTATAGGAGGCTCTGCTTCTATGACTTCATATGGTCCCCCTGAAAGCTCCCTAGATTGTACTCAGGAAATGTTATTACAAGACTTTCTGTCATATTTTTTGAAAAGATGGCTTCCTGTGACTTACATAGAACAGTATGTGATTTCACTGGAATTTTAACATCTCTGTGAAAAGGGTAAAGAGGTCAGATGGGGTACAATTACTATTTTATATAAAATGATCATTAGAAACACTAACACCCAAAATGGATTCTGGAAAGCCATTTTAAAATCTAATGAAACCAAACGCTAAGAAATAGTAAATTCTCTAATACCTATTTTGCATAAATTCCGCTGTACCTTATTTCTCTTAAGATCATTAAGCAATAAAAAATACATAAAATTATTTTTTTTCTTGTCCTAAGTGGGTTAAGATCATGAAACTGTTGTTTAATAAAAATGAATTTATTTTTTAAAGTAAATTCATTATACAGACACATATGATACATACTATTACAATAATGGATCAAATGCCAGCACAAATTATCAATAAAACCGACTATTAAACTCCTTTTCTTCAAGTGATTTCACATTATCTTGGATTAGAACAAATAAAAGGAACATTAATAATGGAGATATCCAAACACATCATAACAAAAATGAACAAAAATTTCCAGTTATATTGACCGTGGGGTTCTGAGGTCAACTTCTTTTACCGCATGAATCCTAATTGCACATGTAAAGGCTAATATTGAAGGTTGTCCTTACAGAATATTCCAATGTCTCCTCTGCTTTGACTGGAACAAACTGTTCCCATTTTATAAAACTTCTGCCCCAAACTTCCAGCCCATGCTGAGCTCACCTTGGTTTTCGGGGTGCTGAAGGAGCTGTGAGGGCCAACAAGAGGGGACAGCATGCTCTTCTGTCTCAGAGAAAGGACCAAGGAAGATTGTCGTGAGGAAAAGTAGCACAGGGGGTGCTTCCCTCCTAACTCAGAGTGAAATCAGTCCACATCATCACAATCACTGAACTCTCATCAAATCATCCTGAGCTTCTTACTGGCACAATCTCTTTGGTGCCTGTTTCATCTCTTTCTTTTTTTTCCTTCTCATATATGATGTGACTGATATGTATGAGTAATTTTATCTCCTGGCCAATTTTGACCTCCTCGTTCAATCCAGTAGTAGGTGGAATTCAATGTTCAGAAATGATCACCACCTGAGCATAGGGAGAAACAGACCCTTGAGAAAAAACAAACGTTGTATCTCATATAAACTAAGGGGGGCCATTCCTTCCTTATTTGCCACAGGCCAGCAGAACAGAGCCCTCTTAGAATTGCAGTCCCATTTTCCTCTTTTTGAACTCTCTTACCTCTATTTGAGGGATTATAGGTTGAGGAAGGGAATTCTAAATAAATGTGGTTAGTTAAGTAATTAAATTCCAAAGATAGATCCTGATGATGGCTTTACTTGCCTTACTTAGCTGGAGAGCTGAATAGTCTTCATTAGATGGCTCCTCTAGGCTACTTTTGGAGGGTCAATTGGCTTCAAGGAACACTTGCCATCATTGATTTTCCTACCATTTTCTTCTATCTTCCTATCTCACTCCCCCACTCAATTACTTCAGCAATTTTTGGAGCTCATGGATGAGTTAGAAATGTTTGTCTTCCCAGTGGACTTGTCAGTACAAGATCAGCATCCTCCATGGTCTCAACACTTTTCTCTTTCAGTCAGTGGCTTCCTCCCACCCATCCACCAGTGTTCTCCACCTGTGGCTTTTAGCTGCACATTGCAATCAACTAGGGAGTTTAAAGAACTTCCAATCTTCAAGGCCCATCTGGACCAATCAAATCAGAATCTCTGGGAGATGAGGCCCAGGCCCCAGTACTGGTGGAAACCTTCCAGATGATTCTAACTTTGAGAAACACTTTCATAGATGCAATGACCTACTAGTGTCAGTTGTTTCCCCTTGCTCTGCATATCTGTTAAGTTTTACCCAATTAGCTCACCAACAAAGATAAAATGCTTAATAGTATTGCCTCTTGATGTACAATTTTCCTTTGAGCAGCAGCATTAATTCCAGAGCAATAACACTGGTGTTTCAAGGAGGAAAATCCAAACCAATAACTAAAAGTAGTTGTGCAAATTTACTGGATAAATTAGAATTAGATAAAACCAATACACTAGTTCTCTATGGATTTAATCCTATGAGAAAACATAAAAGAGCCAGCAAAAATTTGCACAGTTATTTTTAGTGTTTTTTTTTTTTAAGAAAGTGCTTAATAAAAAGTTGAAAAACACTCAGAAGTGAGTTCAGAGAGATGCCTCAAAAGAGTAAGTGAAATTGCTACTGACTGGGTTTGCTTTAGGTTTTAAAAACAAAGAAGAAGGCAAGAAGGAAGGAAGAAAAAAAAAGGAGGAAAGACAGGAGGAAAGGAGAGAAAGAAAGACAAGAAGAGTAGTGAAAAGAAAAGCAATAGCGAATCAAGGTCCTTATGTAAATCTTCCTTTTTCCCAACAATGCAAACAAAGATGGTGTGTTTCCTTCTTGGTTTGTTTTATTTGACTTTGATTTTTCTCTACCTGCAACAATTGTTTCTAAAATATTATATTATCATAATACCAATCAAAAAAACTTAAAAATTTGTGTCTATCCATAGTAGGGGGAAACAATATTCCCTAAACTTTTATTTAATCACTGAATTACTTTTCCTTAGCTGGGGTCGTGGGGGTGGTGACAGATCTGTTGATTTTGGGGATCCAGCCTTTAAAATAAGAAGAGATTGAGTCGGGGGAGGGGTTTTCGCTGAGCAACTGATCAAATGAAAATCCCCCCTTCTTCCTAATGTCTGTTGTGGGTAATGACTGTGTCGTTGCCCTGTTATTTATCTTATAATTCATTTAATTCCTAAAATATCAGGGCTGCTTTTCCCGTTGGCTTGGCATATCCCAGCTGTTTGCAGCTTTGACGCGGAGCAGTCGAGCAGTCCATGTGGTTGATGGATTACCCCTTTGTGTCTCTTGTCCCTCCATCCCCTCCCCATCCTGCCTAACTTTCTCTAGGCTTTCTTTTTTTTTTTCTTTTTTTTTTTTTTTCTGCTTCCACTGAGCCCGATGAGCAGTTGACATTAGATTTGTGCTTCATAAACATGTATAATCTGTGACCAGACCCTTCTGCTTTTCTGAGTATTTTTAGTGGCCTAGGCATAAAGGAAAGAGAATGTTAATTTAAATTTCATAAAATGGAAAGCTATGTTTTTGTTAGGACCTTATATTTTTCCAGAATACTTTTTTTTTGTTAAAAAAACTTTTTCTTTTTTTTTTTTTCTTTTTTCCTCAATGCCAAACTTGTTTTTTTCTTCCCCGGTAGTTTGAATTTTAATGGTATTTCTTACTAGATTTATCCTCTGTGACTGCATGCATGGCTTACCATAGATTTGGTTAATTTGCTTTGCCAGTAAAATTAACTCACTATCAGGTATGGAAGCTGAATTAGTTAAGACAAGACTGAAATACGGTATAGGTAACCAATAAATATGTTAATTAGTAAGCAGGGCGTACTGTGTTGCTTGTGTCATTTCACAAATGTATGGGTGTCTATTCAAATTTTTGTAGTATTTTTTGAATGCTAAATGTGAATGAAATACCAAATGAAATATCCCATCTGGTACAGACATTCTATACCAAGTGTGTATCTGCGTCTGTATGAGAATGTAGTAAAGCTGATTGTATTTTGCCCTGATGCTGTGTAAGTCATGCACATACCAAGACAACCTTATACTTGTTATATCCCTTCCTCTTGCATGCTCATTAATCACTGAGCACTAATAACACATTTTTTGTCATGGTACAACAAAAATTCTGGCTCTGACTCTTGTTCTGGCTCATTTACACTGGCCTGCCTGTCAGTTCAAAGCTTTAGGGAATTAATATTGCGAGATTAAAAAGTGAAGTCCCTTAAACATCCCATATTATAAACTTGTGGTTAGTTTTTTTCTGGGAGGAAAAAAAGAATTAAGCCTTCAAAGGGCAAGGGGCATAAAAGTTTCTTGATCAAGATTTCCCTTTTCCTTCTTCACTCTTTTTCCCTGAATAATAGAAGCCCCCGACCCTCCACCACAGCATCCTAGGTCCTGGTAAAATGTTGCTTTCTAAGGAGTTGCCCCGTGGGATATGTGGCTAAGATGCAATGAGCTGCTTGATTATTTTGGATGCCATTTCTCTTTAGTTCACCAATGATTTGCACTTTTTATCCATTTGAGGATAAGAGTCCATAGGAACACCTCAGTTTTGTTTTTTTTTAAATAAAAAAAGAAACGTTCTCCACAACCATCTGGTTTCTATGTAAATGTACGCAGTGACTCTGGAGCCATCCAAATCCCAGTACGCATCGCACTTCCTCGCTGACTCTTTGGTGAATCAGAAGAAGAATCAAAAGCCTCTTTGAGGATTACAGAAAAGGAATTCCACATGTGTTAGTGTGTGCATGTATAGGCAATTTATTTTAGAGAAAGGCTTCGCTAAAATCAAATGAATATAATCTAAACATGCTTTTAAAAGATTAAAATAAAAAAAAGATGAATCTGGCAAGCCCTTTGAATTTTATACTAGGGTCAATTTATGTGGTCCATCCTATGTATTTTGAGATCAATCTTAAGTGGGACTTGAGATAAATGATGTTTTTAAGGTCTCTATCATTTTCCAGTGTGTTATGACACTTGTAAAACTATAAGAAACACTTGCAGTGAACTATTCCTGCCTTCTATTATCATTTACTGAAAGATATTTTTGTAGATATATCCTGTCTTCAAGTTTTTATTACATAAATCCTTTTATCACCTTTCCAAAGGGATGTTGGTTAATCCTTTTAAGGCTGTGTATATTTTAAAAGTATTTTAAAGTACAATATTAGAGTCCATATTCGAAGCCATTCTCTTTGGTAGGTATGATGTCTGCTCCCAATTTTTAGATGAGAAAACCAAGGAGTGAGATCCAAACCTGCTCATAGTTTGTAAGTGGTCAAGTTGGGAGCTTGAAGTCACAAGTACGTTCACACGGCCTTCTCTCTTTATTAGCTATGTGGCCAGTGACAATTTGCTTACCCTTTGTAAGCCTCACTCGTCTCACTTGCAAAATGGGATTAATATATTTATGTTGCTAGTAGTGGTATAAGGATTAAATATGTTATATATTTAAGATGTTTGTATAATGCCTGGAATATAATAAACATGAAAAATGATAAGATTCACTGGGTAGCAATTATTGTCATTCCTAGTATGATTAGAAGCACAAGTAGGACTATTTGTGATGGCGTCATAATCAACATGATTATCTAAAATTTACCCACTTTACATTTTGGCAGATTTGCACTTTAGCTATAAATATGTAAGTAGTGGAGCACCACAATTGTCATCTGTGGCGATATTACTTAGGTATGTAGGCAGTAGTATATATTCTAATACAAATTTAAGGTTTTTGAATATAGGTAAAGTGATGAAATGAAAACTTTATTATCTGAGTTTAGTAAAATGGAAGTAAAATGACTTTAGTAAAATGGAAGATATTACATAAATGCAAATGTCACTTATTTTGGTTATGTGAAATTTATTTGTGGATTATATTTATTTTTGTTTTGAAAAAATTAAAATCAAGAATAAATATATTCTTTTGTCCTGGGACTGTATAGAAATAAGAAAGAAAATTTATTTTTTATCGTGTTTCAGATGTCAAAACACATTTTCATGGAATCAGTCATCAGTTATTGCCAGTTTATTACATCGTTATTTACTCTTGTCTAGTCTTTTAGTTGCAGAATTGTGAAGATATTTAATGATATTTTTTGTAGGAGTTCTACTGTGAAAATGCTCTCTTTTTTTTTTTTTTTAACTTAGTCTCAGGCTTGCTCCAGGTGTGATTATATTGCTTTTAAGTAATAGTTAACTGAACTCTAAGCAGATTCTTTTCCTTTATTTGCTCTGCTTTTACACTTCTTTATTCAGCTAATTTCTTTTTACCCTTGAAAACTCCATCTATCCATCCCTTCTTTAAGAATTCTTTACTCCTGAAATAGATTAAGATATTCCTTTTTCTTTTCTTTCTTTTCTTTCTTTTCTTTTTTTTGCTTCCATAAAACTCTGTAATACTTTTCATCCTGGTACTTGTCATGCTATCTGGTAATTTTTGTGTGTGTGTGTGTGTGTGTGTGTGTACTTGTCTAGTTTTTAACTGATTCTTATGGATAGACATATTTTCTTACTCAGCTTCGAATGCTCATCATCTGGCATATAGAAGATATAAAAAAATGGTTATGGAATGAATGAACAGTAACACTTTTAACTTTTTCCCCTGTATCTAGGAGTTTTTTTCTAGTTGAACATATCATACTGAAAGAGAACAAATCATGTTTTGCAATATGACATTAAGAAACCATTTGTGTGTAAAATTTTCCTATATTCATATTTTTTATGAATCTACCCTATGGAGATAGATGGTTTGGACTGGTGCAGTCATCCCACGAAGCCATCGATGATCCAAATTCTTTCAGTTTCTGCCTCATTATCCTCAGAGTTGGTGACTTTCATTCTCAAAGTTTTCTCAGAGTCACAGTAGTGCCACCAGAGTTCCAGCTATCACATCTGGATTACAGATAGGAAAAAGAGGTAGGAAAGGCAAAGGGCTCACACAACCTTTTTTGGAAGGCCCACAGAACTATTTCTGCTTACATTTCATTAACCAGGATTTATTTTTACTTTTTTTTTTTTTAAGGATTTCATTTATTTATTCATGAGAGACACAAACATAGGCAGAGGGAGAAGTAGGCTCCCTCCGGGGAGCCCGATTCAGGACTCCATCCCAGGACCCTGGTCCACGACCTGAACCAAAGGCAGACGCTCCAACACCAAGCCACCCAGGTGCCCCTCAGGGTTTAGTTTCACCTGACCATGGTGATCTCAGGAACATCAGGTTTTACTCTCCTTAAGGCAAGAGGGAAAAGAAAGGATATCAGTTGGGGAGGCAGCAGTCTATGTGACAAGACATTGAAAAAAGATTAAAATGAGTTTGCCGGTAGAGTCACGCATTCCTTCGTATCGTGTTGCGTTCCAATCTCCACTAGCACTCTACCAGAGTTCTTCCTGAGGGAGTCACTCGATGAATGTGAGAATTATAAGCAAGTCCATCCATTTGACTGTGAATTGCATGGTGGTCAGGATTAAGTGTTTCTTCTTCACCGCTGTCTTCAGATTCCAGTAAAGAAAGTGGCACTGGGCATACTGTCGGTGCCTGTTGATATTTTAGGATGAGGGTGAGGATGGAGGCTTTGGTTTGAGGTGGTTCTGATTTGATCAGCTTAAGTGATCTTCTTTCAATAGGTGGTTCCTTCTCATGGTCATTTTCTGAAAAGCAGCATTCATCATTTCCAACCGGATCTTCTATCTATGGTCTGCATCGTGCCCCACTGACACTTCCATCAAAGGTGGCAAGCAAGATGTCATAGAAATGTTTTGTTTTGTATCAATAGTATCAAGTCCCTGGCCCAAGTTTAATAACTGGAACATCTCACATAAAAATTCTGGATTCTGGCTAGACCTGCAGCATTAAAAGGTGTTGGCTACATTGGGCACATGTTGTGGCCAGGCAACAGTCAGGGCCTCCCACCTTACCATAGCATCCAGGAAGCCAGAATCAATCATCTCCCTAACCTGCCTGGCCCTGTAGGACATCTGTTTTTGGCCCCTTCTCTAGGCTCCAGATATTACCTTCTTGTGTAGACAGATGCTTTGTTCAGTGGTTACGATTTGACTTGCTCACCTAGTTTTTATTCTGAATGATTCTTCTTCTTGCCAGGTCTGGGCCTGTTTGCTTATATAACAGACTGAAACAACTTACAAAAGAGACGTATCATAGGGAAATTCTAATCTTAATCTAACTCAGCAATGAAATGTCACATGGCATAATTACTGAGCTGACTGACCTCACCAGCTTCCAGTACTTTTGGAATCATTGGAAGGTAACATTATCATTTTTCACAAAGTCACTCATAAGAAGATGAATCTCCAACTTAAAAAAAAAAAGTTTACATTTCTTAAACCTAAAAGAAGTCAAATTTCTGTGTTCTTCTAAAACGAGAACCCGTGTGTATAGTCGCTGCTGTTTCTGTACTTAGGTCAAATAATGTTTCCTCACCTGAGAATGCGGAGAGTCACCAGATGGGGATTCTGTGTGGCCCGTGCAGGTTATTAGTTAAGGAGCAAATGGTATCTCCCAGCAGCATCAGTTCGGTGTTTCAAACAGTGAGGGGCCTTGTTCTAAAATCTGAGAGATGTAAGTGACTTTAAGCCTCATCTTTTCCATGAGCAGGGTTAAATAATGTGTGCATGAAGTATTTTAGAAACTCAGGTGATTATGGCTCTGGCAGGAAGTACAACAGTCTCCACCTTGTGAGTGGAGAACAGGAGACTGACCCCGTTTTGTGCTACATTGAATTTGGGAGCTAGACCTTAGTCTTGGCATTTTCATTTAGCAAGCAGGCACCTCCTTGCAGCTGCCACTTTTGCTTTCTCTACCACCGTGAACTCACGTTGCATTCAGGACTCCAATAACTTTCATCCCAACACACTCTACTTTCCTAGGCATTGGTTAAATGCCTATCAAATTTAAGTATATTTTAACAAACTAATAACTTCCCTTTCTATAATAGAATGTTTTAAAACACTTACACGGTGCTGAATAATTTAGTTGGGTTATATGATGACAAGACTAAACAAACTTTCTCTAGAGTTCTGGGTTTTTCATTTCGTTACTTCGCTCTAAGCAAGCAAATAGAGATGAGCTATGAAATTTTAGGACTTTGCCTTGAAACACGATCTAGTTGACTTATAAAATTTGAGATGTTGACAAAATGTGCAGTCAATAATCAAATAAATGCAGTTACTTCATTTTATGTCAACAGAGAAGGTGAAAAGTGCAACTTAACTGGCTTGGCGAGATTGGAAGGAGGGGCTGGGAACGTAGGAGAGACAACAAAGAGATAGTTGGTAAGATTTAGAGGCTGGCTGCAGCAGGGGTGGTGAGAAGGCAGTGTGACAAAGTTCAGTCGGGTCAAACAAAGTGCAGAAACTTCCTCATAGACACGGACAGGAGGGTTGTAGCCTGGATAGAAACTCTTCGAATGTTGTAATCTAGAGACAGCTCAGATGGTAGTTGATGTGCTGTTTCTGTCTCATCCTGCTGTTCCTTTTGATCCAGGAAGTAGAGAAATCGCCTTATCTCTCATGTACCAGGATGATATAATTGAAATAGGACATGTTTTTGAAGTGTGGTCTTTAAGGGCTTCAAAGAAGGTGTAGAGTGTTACAGGATCGGGACAAGCCTACTTCTCAAAGGCAGTTATGAGAACACATTTATTTAGCAGGGACATCCTTTTGAAAGAAGGGCCGCCTCAATAATGATAAAGTGTGTATGTAATGCCTGTTGTATCACATACGTTGCCTAAGAGATACGGAGTTTGCTCCCTGACCTGGATCTTGGCAAAAATACAGGTCAATGTCTTTGATGTTGTTGTTATTATTATTATTATTATTATTATTATCATTATTTCACTTCTCTGAGAAGATGGCATCCCACTGGCAAAAAGGTACTCAAGTTTCATTACGTTTCCAAATCAAGCTATATCAGCATATTATCATAAATGCAAACAACGAAAATGATTTTTCTTTTGCAAGGTAGAACATTTGTTTCAGACGAGCTGATGTCTGTGATTTTGCATATGTGGCTACTTGGCACGCCTTTTGTTTCTGACCCTATAGTTGACCTTGGAAGTGGCTTGCTTTAACCATGATGGATGTACCAAAAGATTTATTTTTGTCATCTAAGAGTTGAGTCTTAGGCTATGGGGAGCATAAAAACTGCTTATTGAAAGTAGGCTTGGCAAACCTTTGCTTTCAAATAATCTTCCAGAAGCTCATCTAATTTTGCTAATTAGCAAGAGATAAAATATACTCGCATTGTCCTTTTCAATGACTTGAACCCTCTGCCCTTCCTTGATGATAATAGTATTAAATACATGTGTACTTATTGCATTGAATATTAATTAGCACGAACTGAAAAGAGAGGATTTTGTTACACACCAGTAACACTTTCATGAAATTAATGATTAATTTCACATAAGTACTTTAATACCCCTTCTGAACTGGTAGAAATAACAAAGGTAACATGATTTTAATTTGCTGATCTACAAAAAAAAAAGTGGTTAAATAAACTCTGATTATTGAAGCCTGATTTTAATAAATAATTCAAGAACGAAAGAACCGTCACTTCTGTGGGAAGCAAAAGGAGACCATTCAACTGGTAGTGACCTTGTCACTGAAAATTAAGCTCTCTCTCCGAATCTAAAAATCAAAGCTTAAAAGGCCACTCTCTCCATAATATTTCATTAACTTTTCGAAATGAAATACCTATTGATTAGATTTTCCTTCAGATAATAAATTCTACATGTCTCTCCTGTCACTTCAATTACAGTATTTACTTGTACACAAGGAAAATGTTTTTACATCTGAAATTAATATACTTCTTGAAAACAACATACTGTAAAGGTTCAGGTGGTATAATTTTTTTTCTTTCCCTGAACAGAATATTGCCCCATAATACTCAAGAACATCTAGGCATTCTCTTCTAATGTTTTGCTTACGCTGATTTCTGCCTGGAGGGCCCTCCCTCCCATCCCTTCTGTAGATCCTCAGCAAAATCTTCATCCACCCAAGCCTAGCTCAAGTGTGACCTCCACTGTGAACCTCCTCAGGCTTTTCCAAAATGCAATAATCCCTCCTCTTTCTCGGGGTTCCCATAGCACTGTTGGTGTAGCTCCTATTGCACCCCACTGCCTAAACCTTTTGTTGGATTCTCTGCCATTATGGTTCATGTCCTTCCTATCTTCACCCCCAGTGCCTAGGTCAGGGCCAAGCACGTAGGGTTGTGGAGCTGCATTTGGTGTTACACATTCTGGAAGCTGCAGTGTTTGTTCTAACCCTTTGGTTTCCATTTCTGCCTTGTAGAAATCAATGCAACTTCAGGGATCTTTATCTTTTAATATCTTTTAATGTGAAATAGTTCACATCTGGCAGCTCTCACCCCCAATCCCAATCATAAATAACTTTCAATGTAGTTATTTTACTTTCTTTATTAAAGGGAAGCTAGAAGGAGCAGCAGACTTTGCCCGCCGACTTCTAGAAGGGAAACACGGGCCACTGAGACGTCAGAAGATTGTATATGTTAGTTGATACAGTGCGATCAGTGTTCTTGAAAGATCAAAAACCAAGTTAGTATTGAAGTCAATTTTCCATCTTCTCCAACAGTGTCTCAGTTTAGATTTGAGGGCTGTTGGTGTTAGAGGGCTAGCATGTAGGATGTCTTGGGGCTTTCCATACCCATCAGAAACATTTACCCTCAACTATACAAGAGTGCTACATTTACCCTTCTAAAGGGGATGAACTGAATCATGCCTTAAAAAGTGGTGGTGAGGGATAGATTTCATTTTTTAGTCGTTATATCGTGGCCCTCACTCTAGTATTTCTAGGTCCTCCTGCAGAGAGCAGGGTTTATTAGTGTTCACTTGGAATTTGACTAGCAGAACGGTAACCCACTGGCTCACAGACCATCCCACCCAGACTGCAGTGGTTGCTGGAAAGAGAGTCTCAGGTTTACTTCTATAAGTGAAACGGATGGTCTCTTAGTCTTGCTTCTGTTTTGTGAATGGCCTGTGGCTGCACGGTCACCTTCCATGCTTCTGTTCACCTCCCACCCAGAACTCCATGAAGACTTTGCACTCTTCATAAAGGAGTCCTCAAAGCCATGTCAGGTTAGACTCTATGCTCTGGTATCGGTCATTCTGGGTTTGTACTCTGCTGCCTGGAAAATAGGAGCTGCACATAGTGTGAAGTGTGGTGACGGTCGGAGTCACGGTCTACAAGGTAACGTCGAGGTGTACCAAGTGTGGCTTGATTTTACTGGTATGAGGGAGTTGGCAGAGAAGGGAGGGGCGAGGGGGACAAGAGGCTGCGGAAATACCCTCTGGAAAAAGTCCCCACGGTTGAATCTTCCATTTGTCCAAACAAGTTCTTCTTCCTGGCAGATCGTATTAGTGGCCAGAGCCCCGGCCTACTGTCATTACCCTCTTCCTACAACCAGTGGCAGGGAGGTTTTGTTTGGTTCTGAGTGTCTCTTGTGTGCTTAGTGTTGAGAGAGAATCAGAGTGGAGTGGAAGACATTGCGCCAGGGAAGGAGACCCAGAAGATCTGTGCTGACTTCCTTCTCTTCTGCTCATTAGCTGTGACTTTGGTACTTGGCCTGAACTCCCAGAAAGTCAGTTTTCTCCTTTGCCAAATAATAATTAAGTCTACCTCCGCCCTAGAGGGTTTCTTAAATGAAGTTTTAAGGGATGTTTCCTGGGAAAATACTTCAAAAACTGTGAAATCGTTTTTTGACAAACTAAATATTAAATTTATAGAGCAAAGCATGTGCTTAAAATTCTCTAGGGGCACCCCCACCCCACCCCACCACCACCACCACCACCATATTCTTAAAGGAGAAATGTGTATCTCCTTTCCTCATACTTTGACCGACTCTATACTTCTGATTTCTTCCGGGGCAGATGGCTGTGGCCAGAGCATTTGTTACCCCACCCAAGTGTGCACGGTTTCCTTGTTGGTAAACTGGGAGCAGTGATACCCACTGCCCAGGGTTATAGTGAGGATGAAACAAAACAATTTCTGTACGCACAGAACGCTGTGGGAGCTCGCTGAGCGTTGGTTTCCGCACCCCTTCCCTCTCAACCCCCGGGCCTCTACTCCAGTGAAATAAAATCCTTCTTGTATAACGCAGGAAGCCCCAGGAACACATTCCTGCAAACCATGGAGGAAAGAAATACTTCCCTGTGTCCTGTCGGAGAGAGAGCTGGGCTTCGGCTGGGCTGATGTCATAGCTGTGCTCCTGGCTGCCTTTTGGTCAAAAGAAATTTCAGTGTGCTGAAAAATCGCCAAGGAGGCCTTGTTCCTGTGCATGGGAAAGAAGCCATTTTTTTGTCCATCCTCCAAGTCCTCCCTGCACAGATTACTGTCAAAACCGAGCACTTTATTTATAAAAATGCCAACATACTCTGATTATTTGGCGAATTACCATGCTGCTGTCAGTGAAGAAACAGCACATAGAGTATAAAAACAATCTCCATTTTTATCATGCCTGTCACAGCTGGGAGGCCATGGAACAAGGGTGTATTGTTTGAAGGAAGGACTGCAGAGGCAACGCTCAGGTCCTTTGGTGGCCTCCTGGGCAGAGGGACTGTGGTCAAATTTGGTAAACAGTTACATGTTTTTTTTACTGAAAGGCATCAGTCTTGCCAGAAATTGACTTCTGGGTTCAGTGTTGAGATCTTGACATACTGTGTCTTTTAGATCAGCTTTCCCTGGTCTGTCCGTCTCTCCTCTAATTCAGAGGCCCTCCCAAATGTCTTTGTGCTTTCAAGATACAGAAATATAGATTCAGTGGCTCTACGACAGAGCAGACCAACAGTCACTGCTAGATTTCTAGTGACTTCAAGTTTCACTTCCCAGTGGAACCTCCCAATAAAGCCTCCAGAAGGGAAACACAAAGAATGCTGAGTGATGAAGGGGGAAAGAAGTGATGACTCTCTACTGAACATTGGTTTCCGAACTCCTCAAGCCAGTTATTTCTGAGGTCAGGATGGACACAGGGATCAGTAGCTCTTCTTGTGTCTGTTGTGAATGCATTCATGTGTGTGAATGCATGTGATGACTCTGCACATCCTGGGCCTAATAGATTGGCCCCAGAGAACCATTTCTTTTATCTTAAGACGTGCTCCATC
This sequence comes from Canis lupus baileyi, assembly GCF_048164855.1. Lineage (NCBI taxonomy): Eukaryota > Metazoa > Chordata > Mammalia > Carnivora > Canidae > Canis > Canis lupus. The sequence continues at coordinate 35,596,050 of NC_132868.1, read as the reverse complement.
GCTGTTGGAGCTTTTTGATGAATGAATCTAGTATCATCTCCCTTTCATAGCCACTTATTGGCAATTGTCATTTTTAAGAATTTTTTTTTCTAGAAAGAATTAACTATATGGTGCTTCACTCTTCAAAGAGGGAAATTTATTAGGCTGTTTGGTTGATTCCACCCTGGTTGGCTGTGGTCAGGCTTGAGAGAAAGAGTGTCAAGTGATTTTTAATGAAGAAGCTCATTATACCTAGAGCTTGGTGAGAGATTAGTGTAGTGAGCCACCAGGGGACCACATGGATGTGGGAAACAAAGCAGTATACAAAAAACAAAGCCCTAGATCCTTCTTGGGGATATAAGATAAGATTGGCCCTTGTGCCTAATCTCCATTCCTGTCAGGTAGGTGTTATCTTTATACCTCTACTGGCAAGTTTCATCACATCTCAGTAGAGAGTGAAGAAGAAAAACATTTGGGTCCAGATAGCCTAGTGGAGTTAGAAGTACTCTCAGCATCACCTAAGAAAAGCACACAATAGATCCAGCCAATCCTCCTGCACACTCAAATTGTCATGTTACACTGCTAGAAACTCAGGTGTCTTCTTATAGCTCGGAAATAAATGATTGAGCTGACAGGGGGCGCCACATACAGAGGGATCGATATTATTTTGTGAGATCACATAAAGTTGAAGCTATTTGGAGAAACTGTCCTATCCTTGATAATCCCAGCTCTGGAAGGGACAGCCTTGGAAATTGGAAAAAATCTTCTTCGACTCCTTGTTTCCTTCTAAAAGAAATCTAATTTATTAGTTTGCTTTTGAATTAGGATAGCAACCATTAGGAATGTGGTTTCTCTTTCCTTCCGATTAAATCTCTTGCACCGTCTCTTCCTTGAGCCTCACACCTCACTTTCTAGTAGCACTCAGTTCTTCATTGTGCCATGGTTGAAGTGTTCCCCAAGCCTTCCCTTGACCAAACAAGGGCCCATTCCACTTCCCTGAAGAATCACTGCTCCGCTCTACAAGGCTTTGTTTGGCTGCCTTCTCTTCTGTGACATATTTCCTGATCGGAAGTCATCTCTTCTTTTGTATTCTAATAGTACTCTGTTTACTCAATTTAGCATTTCATGACTTACTTTTAATTTAGCTGTTTATAATTTTTTTTTTTACTTCTTGAAGCTTTACTTCTTGGGCACAGAACCTGTAGACTGTATATTCCCACAGTGCCTTAGGTATAAAGGGGACTCAGTGAATGTTTGCAAATGTTAGCACTGTCCACAGATTTCTCATCAAATTCTTTGTTGAGGTATAATTTATATATATATATATATATATATATATAGTTATATAATTAATATATATATACTTATATTCTATACTCTCTCTATATTTATATATATAAGATTATATATGATCTATAAATGACCAATAGAGCATATGTGTGATCTATAGATTATATAGATTTTATGTACATAATTTCTGATTTCAGATTGCTCACCAAGTTACTTGATGGGTTATTTATAAAATTAGTGAAGATACTTTTATATTTTCTATAAGAATAATAAAGAAATTTAAATATACTGTTATATTCTATATATATAATATGTACAGAGAAAAAATATATATATATAATATAAAGGAGAGAGAAAAATGTGACTTAGAGGGGTCAAAATAACTTACAATGAAAGGACCTATATTTGTAAGGCTCGTTGCCAGGGATTTGACAATGGGTCTGTGCATCCAAGCTAGCATGATTTGGCATAACGTGCCAACAAGGAAGGTGATCAGTCTAATGCAATTAATGCTGAGCCCCTTTATACCTGAGGCACTGTAGGGATATACAGTCTATGGGTTCCATTCTCTCTCTATGTATTTTATATATCTATATACCTATCTTTCTCTCTCTCTTTCTATATATATATATTATTATATATATATTATAATCTAGCATAGAGCCTGGAAAGTAATATATACTCACTAAAGGGCAGGTTCAGTCAAAATTTCAGAGTCATTTTTATTCCATTGTCTCCTTGTGATAGCAAAGCAAAAACAAAAGTTAAAGAAAACAACTTGCTTCAATGTTCAGAATTTCAAAATAAATAAGTGGCTAAGAAAAAAAAGAAAGAAAACGGACTGAATTATTATAATATTATATATTATTATAATAAACTAATTATTATAGTTTGCTTTTCAAACTACATATTTCCCCCTAGAGAAATTCTAGGACTTTTCCTCAAAAGTGAAAGTCACCGGTTTTTCTCCTGGTTGACAGTCCCATGCCCATCCTGCCCCCCTCTTACACCGTGATAATCAGTGCACTAAACTGTAAGTTCTCCAAGAACAGGGGTGCAGCTGGCTTTGCTCTGTGCCTGGCACAAGGAAAAGGATTTACCCTTTTTATTCCTCTCTTACCCCTACCAACTATGCCTTACTCAGCTCCCACTCTCTCTTCACGGATCTTGCTCCATCAACTTTCTTTCCCTCTGCATGTCTTCAACATCTCCCTTTATTTTTAGGGTCACCAGATTCTGTGGTTGGCCTGGGACAGTTCCAGTTTGCTCCTATTGTCTGAGCATAATTATTAACAACATCCACTTTTGCTTTCAGAAATGTCTGATTTGGGTGATAGATTATGTAGTCTTCCTATTTATATCTGACCTTGACCTTCAGCCATGCAAATACTCCAACTGTCCCATCCTAAAGATACTCAATAGGCACACATTCCCAAACCCACACTCAATCCCGTAATTCTCCATCCTTTCCATCACAGCCATACTTCTTTTAAAGTATTGTTCAGATTTATTTTCTCAATTTCCTTCCCTTCCATTTTTCCTCTAGACATCCATTCTTGTTTTCACCGTTCTCCTGAAGCTGCTCTGGCGGAGTGACTCCTAGGTCCTAAATCCTTTGGACTTGTAAAGGATTTTGGTTAGATGAGTTTCAAGCTCCTTCTCCTACCCTAAGAAGACATTATACTTTTGAATGATTTCCTCATTCTTATTTGTTAACCAAGATAGTTCATTTGTTGAGGTTTATCATCCATGTGTCCATAGTCAAACAAGACGTGCTACCTATTTTAGTCCACACAAAACTCTCTGAGGTAGGTTATCATTAGGTAGGTTATCATTTTTTCACTTTATACATAGGGCAAGCGGGAGATCAAATAACTTTCCTACCTTCTCATAGCTAGTAAATGATGGAGCTGAGATTCTTTTTTTCTTTAAAGACTTTATTTTTATTTATTTGAGAATGAGCATGTGCACAAGTTGGGGGAGGGACAGAGAGAGAGAGAGAGAGAGAGAGAGGGAGAGCAAACAAGGAGCCTGACCAGGGGCTTGATCCCAGGACCCCAGGATCATAACCTTAGCCAAAAGCAGATACTTAACCAACTGAGCCACCCAGGCGTCCCAGGAGTTGATTCTAATTTCCAAAGATGGATACTGTCATTTTTCCATTATACTGTTTTACGTCTCTTCTTCTCAACCAAATGTTAATATCTGTTTACATGGGACCAATCCATTTCAAGTACTAAAGACAGGTGGGCTGACTTTTTTTTTTTTTTAAATGCAGATTCTGAAAATTAGACCCACTGAGGATTAGGCATTGTCCTGTGGAATATACCTGGGAGTGCTGACAGTTACGGATATTTAAGCCAGGGATAAGGGAAGTGGCTGTTGCTATATAAGCGGTGAGTTTCTGGATTTCAGTAAAATAAACCAGGATTTTGTTTCTTGAAGTAATTATACTCTGGAGAGAGGAAAGAAAGATGGAGACAATTATGAATGACCTTGCATCTCTGAGCCGTTGAGAACTTCTGGATCAGTGGCTGATGTTTTCATAGCCTTTCAAGTGAAACCTTTCAGTGAAGTCTCAAGCCACAGACCACCAGTTGACAAAAGGAATTCTTTTCCCAGGATATTAACCTTAATTTGAGTGTCATATAATGATTGTCATATTCCAAGAGAAAGAAAATCTCCAACCACATTTTCTAATGCTGTTTAACCTTTCTGAAAACTTTTGAGTTTTGAAATTTTTTAGTATCATCCTTTTTTTATAGGTACTACTATCTTTTGAGTATTATCATTCCACTGACTTCTTTAACTTTAATGCAAGAATTAGCAGGGTGTTTCTATCAAGCGAATAAAACTTTTCTACCAGCTTAAGTCAGCAGCGTTGTTGATATTACTCAAGCCCTCATCCCTGGGCCTTACTGCTCTGTGGACCATTGTAAGTAAAGAAAACTGTTTAATACCAAAGCCTTCTCACGCTCCTCCTCCCACCCCCAGCACACCTTTCTCTGGATCTAGAGAGAAGCAAACTTTTTGTTAAGTTCCCAACACTGGGAAAAAGTTAACTCCATTTCTGTATCTCTAGTATTAGTCTCTTTTAGATCTAATTTATTAAATACTGTGACTGCCAATGTCATAGTTTTAAGGTAGATGTAAGTGAGGAATAATGGGCAGAGTGCTTTATTTTTTTGGCTGCTGAAACGTGTTTAATTAAAATTGTATTCCTTCCAAGTGGAAAATGTCTGGCATGTGTGAATGCACATGAATCCTTCTCTCTGTGTGATATTAGTGCCCAATGCCTCATTTTCTAGAGCAATTGACATAAAATAAAATTATCAAATTTTGTTTGTGACTATGTCAGCCACAAATACATTTCACTCATGGCATCAAAACATTTTTAGTTCATTGAGGCATCCTAAGAAAGTTTTAAAAGACTTATAATGGATGTTTTTGGCAGGTAGTTTGTGCATATTGTCTCCCTGTGTAGGGCCACCACCTTTTTGCAAGATATGAGGGGTGGGTTAGCTCTTCTCTGTTGTTTTTGAGCTGTATATTTACTTAGCAACTTCATTCTGAAAGTAGTTGTTGAAAGAACAGAAGTTTGTAAATTATACAACACTAAACAGTGGATGCTATCCATGGCTTTTAGCCCAGACCCTGTCAAATAGTTTTCTATTTCCTGGTCGGGCCTTAAAAATTACTATGAATTACAGAAGCATTAGCATTTCTCAATTTAAACATATTGCTTCTTAATTAGTTTCTAAAACTCTAATTATGAAAGCACGAGCTCTTGTTGAATATGCTGGGAAAATAATTATTAGCCAAGGGACAAATGACTTTAGACTTAAGCATGTGGGTTCTTGTTTACCCATATTAAGGTATACCCATATTAAGGCAATTTATGATGTTATGGGGTTATGACTCATGATGACGTATGTCTATCCCAGAAACTACAATTTCTTTCAACCCTGTGCTCTTTATCATCTGTTGCTAATGACTGTCAGGAGCGCTGTGTTATGAAGGATTCTGAAGCTCTATTCTGATTCATTGAGAATATACAGAGATCAGATAATAAGGGTTACTGTTGATACTGAAGAGATACAGGGTAGTATATGGCCGTGAATTTGTTATCCACGATATGTACCCCCCCCCTGAAAATTTTGTCCAAAGATCTAGCATACAGAGACATATAAGGATCTTAGCTTTTTGATAACGTTTTTTCTAGCCATTAGTCAGATGACTGAATTCCCTTTCATCCTCCCTCAGAGGGAGACAGAACATCTCCAGAGAGGGTTTCTGTCTGTGTACTTTGGTTCCCAACTTGTGAGCACAACTGTGTTTTGAAAAGAATAAACAGATATGTCCAAATGAAGTGTCAAAATTGCAGAATGGGACAGCATGAGTCTTGGATGAGTGTCTGGGTCCCATCTGCTTCACATTCAGGTCCTTGGGGTCAGGGAGCACAGGGCTGATCCTGGCGGCTCCTCATGTCTCCTTCTCAGTTTTCCCCTGGCTTTGGCTTGGGAAGGATGGGAGATGTGACAAAGCCGTGTCAGCTGGCTCCGAATCCACCCTGGTCTGCGTATCCCGATCACAGAAGCAGCATGGGCAAAGAGCAGATGAGCCATGGTGGGTAAGAGCATGGGTGGGTCTGAGGCTGAGGCTGAGCAATCCCACTCACTCTATGTTTTGGGAAGTTTCCCAGGGCTTTGGTTTCCCTTTTGTAAAATGAGGGTAATAGTAGTTGTGAGATTATTGACTGGGTAACTGTGAAGTGCTCTGCGCAGTGTTGTTCACACGGTAAGTACTCAATAAATATAGGCTTGTTGTTACTATTAATAAATATCTATCAGTATTTAGAGGGATAAAAGGTTATTATATATATTCCAGAATTCTCCAGCTTCTTCCTAGAATTTCTGGATTCCCCTAGGTGCTGTGTAAGCAATTTAATACCTCCTCCTTGTAACCTTCTCTTTGCCTTTTGCTGTACGTCTGCTCCTGAGATTAATGCTTTTTCCTTTCTTCATCTTTCCTCTTCCCTGTTTCCCTCTCTGCTTCTGTCTCCTCCCCTCCTTTTCCTTTCCCTTTTCTTTTCTCCCTCCCACAATTCCTTCTTTTACTGTTCTTTCTCCCCTGTTCTCTTCTCATTTCTTCTCCCACTTTCCTATCCAACGGCAGTTCTGAGAATTACTGAGAGAATGAGAAATGAATGTAAGAAAGATTGGAAAGCAGTAAACTTAATTTATTATTAAACAATCATTTTAATTAACTGATTACATTAATAGTGTTATTTTAAGAGTGAGGCAAGGGCGGAGACATAACCCAGGAACTATGCATGCTGTATAATATTCCCTTAGCACATTCCATCTCTAGAGAGAAATGATTATGGATGAACTCATGGTTGAGAATTCATTCATTTATTCATTCTATAAATAAGTTTCTAAGAATGGGCCACTCACTGTGCACTGGTTTGTGGTGAGGATATTTACTGTGCAAAGTGGTCAACTTATGCTTGGCCCACTTTAGGAAGTGATCAATAAATAACTGTGGAATGAATGGCCAGAGAAGAGAAGTGACCCAGCAGGGCTGACCTGGTGAAGAAGACAGGGAGGAGGATATTCTAGGATGTTAAGGATATTCTAGAAAACTGTAGCTAACTGTATATGGTAGATCACAAGGAATAAAAAAGTCAGCAATAGGATGGGACCGAGACATAAAGAACGTTATATTTGAATTTTGTGTTGAGCTGGGAGGCAGTGGCAGATGGCCTCCAAAGTCCTGGCTTATTGGACTTTGGAAGTTTATTTCTTGATCAGTGACTGTCCTGGTTGGTTGTTCTCACTCACCAGCTTTAACCAGTTTGGCCCACCATTTATTAACACTTTTTAGTATATACCTTCAACTTCCCAACTTCTCAACTAATCCCAAACCCTGGTTAAAGCCAATTCTCTACGTACTCTCCATCAGTCCTCAAGAACTACTGTGTAATCCGTCTGGGCTGCTGTAATGAAATACCAGAGACTGGGTGGCTTATAAACAACAGAAATTTATTTCTCATAGTTCTGGAGGCTAGAAGTTAAAGGTCAAGGCACTGGGAGATTCAGTGTCTGGTAAAGGTCTGTTTCCGGGTCCGTAGATGGCCATCTTTTCTCCTGGTCCTCACCTAGGGGGAGGGTCAAGGAAGCTCTCTGGGGCATTGTTTATAAGAACATTAAATCTAATCATGAAGGCTCTATCCTCATGACCTAATCACCTTCCAAAGGCCACACTTCCTACTACCATCACATTGGAGATTAGGTTTCTTTCTTTTCTTTTCTTTCTTTCTTTCTTTCTTTCTTTCTTTCTTTCTTTCTTTCTTTCTTTCTTCTTTCTTTCTTTCCTCTCTTTCTGTTTCTTTCTTTCTTTTTTAAAGATTTTTATTTATTTACGAGAGAGAGAGAGAGAGAGGGTGCACAGAGGGAGAGGGAGAAGCAGACATTCTAGGGGGCTCTATCCCAGGACCCCAAGATCATGACCTGAGCCAAAGGCGGGTGCTTAACCACCTGAGCCACCCAAACACCCTGAGATCAGATTTCAACATACGAATTTTGGAGGTACACACATTCAGTCCACAGCAACTATTTTATTTTATTATTTTTTTTTCACAGCAACTATTTTATATCCTTTTCTGTTTCCCTTGACTCCCATATCATCTCTTTTTCACCATCAGCCAGTAACCATATTTGTTATTTCCCTGAGAAACAAGACTATGATAAGGATGTCCCATGCCACCTTACTAAATTGAGGAAGCCTTCTATATCTGTTTTCTCTCATTCTGCCTTCTACTCTGTCACCCTGCTCCGGATATCCTTGCTCCAGGCCAAAGTGAAGTCTTTCCCTTGTGTTCTGGATCCCATCCTCTCTCACAGTCCTACAGACACTACTTGGGCAATTCTCCTCCTCTCTCTGCAGCATCACCAGTTTTTCTCTTCAGCTTGATCATTTCCATCAACATATAAACACATTATTCCATTATTATTCCGTCATTATTCCATCTTCTGAAACAAACCTCTTTTGACTCCACTTACTATTCCAGTTATTGCATTTTTTTCTCTGTTCTTCCTAAGAGCAAAATGCTGTAATCGATATTTTCCCTTTCTCTTTCATTCTTATCTCAGGTTACCAAAGAGATTCTCTTGTTAAAGCCATCAGTGACCTCCATATTGCCAAATCCAATGATCAATCCTTAGGCCTTATCATATTCAGTTTACTTTTAGAATCTGACTAATCACTTCCTTTTTTTTTTTTTTTTTCTTTGAGAAAAATTCACTTGAATCCCTACTGACCATTCAATCCTGCATCTTTTCTTACTATACTGGTTGACCCTAAGTCCTTAAAGCTTTTTTGCTGGTTGTTTCTCTCCTTTTTACCTTTTAAGTACTGGAGCACTTGGAGGCTTGGTACTTGGAGCTCTTCTCAAATAGTGAATCTCTTCCACTGTCATAGCTTCAAATAGCAGCCCTACACTGATGATTCCCCAGTTTATATCTCTGTCCAGGACCTCTTCTGTTAACCCCAGCCTTGGAGACCCAACTTCCAACTGTCATCTCCATGTGGATGTCTGATAGGCCTCTCACTATGAACAGATAGTTCAAAAACCGAACTCTGTTTTTTTTCTTCCTCCCCAATCTGTTCCTTCTACACTCTTGTCCATTCTATCAGATGCTCCAGTCAAAAAACTTGGAAATCATCCTTGTCTCTTTTTATTCTCTTACACCTATATCTAATTAATCATTACATCACCTCAGGTCGCTTATTCAACATACACCTAGAAGCCATTTGCTTCTTGCCACCCTGGCTTGAGTCACCACCATTTCTGGCCTAATAAAGGTGATATGTATCTAACTGGTCTCCTTGCTTCCATCTTTGTTGTGCTATAATCTATGCTCCATATGGCAGCCAAGGTGACTGATTAAAAACCTAAGTCAGTTCACTCCTCTGCTCAGAACTCTCCAATGGCTTCTCAATTCACTGGGAGTAAAATACAAAGTCTCTACCACACTCAGAAGGCCCTGGAGGCCCCATGTGGTGTGGCCCAGCTCCTCTCTGACCTCACCTCTTCCCACCGTCTCCTCTGTCAGCTTCCAGTCAGCCACGGTAGGCATCTGCCTTCTCAGAACACTCCAAGTAGTTCCTACCTCTGGGCTTTTGAGTTTATACATAATATTTTTTAAATTGAAAATTTCATGTTAAACTGGGGAGTCAAGTTTTCCCAAATCACAAACTTTTTTCTTTTACTTTTTTGGAGGGGGCCAAAAAATAGTAAAACTAATGGAACTGTAGAACTCATGGAAAAGGTCATAAGCTTGACTTTAGTAAAGAATTTCTTAGAGGACATTGGTCTCTGTATCTGTCCAGTTCCCATTTTCAATTTAGGGAAATATAATTTGTGAAAAACAAAAGTACAAAAAAAAAAAAAAAGTAAAATGTAAAAGAAACACTTTTTCCTTTAAGGCTTTTGACTTGATCAAAAAGACCAGGAACCAGATGAAGCCATTTCCTGTATTATGTAAACTGTGTCTCAAGAAGAAATATGTTTGCACTGTACAGGAAAGCATGGCATTGTCTCTAGTGCCATTTGACATTTCTTGCACTATGAAGCAATTGATATGTGTACTCATGGTAATCATTTGGGGAAGTGTTTTTGATTTTGCTTAGATAGGTGTAGTATTCAAATTTTAAGACAGTTATTCAAAACTGGGATATTTTCAGCTATTTGTTTTATTTTGAGAGAAAGCTCCATTTAAAGAAAACCTAAATGTGGCTGGATACTTTGAACTGTCCATGGTTTTTGTATTAACTTATCAAACTTTTCCTTTCTTGTGCCATAATATAAACCTTATTATTCATTTTTCCTGACAAATATTTTTTCTTTTCTAAAGCAGAGCTGGATATTCAATTTTACTAAGTGACATAACTGGATGTACTTACTGTACAGTGCACAAAGCTCCCTAGTGTGCTGGTCATATACTGTGGTACTGTGATTTCTTTTTTTCAGAGTCATTGTGAAGAATAACTTTAGAACATGATATGACTGCCACTACTGTGGCATGTGGCAAATAGCAGCATGGTTGGCAAGAAATGTAATATCTGTTTTTCCATGGCTTTTGTGTTTGGATATTACTATGCCTTTTTATTTTATTTTCTATTTTTTATTTTTATAAATTTATTTTTTTATTGGTGTTCAATTTGCCAACATATAGAATAACATCCAGTGCTCACCCTCTCAAGTGCCCCCCTCAGTACTATACCTTTCTAATCAGACGTCTCCCCTTATAATTTATCATTCATTTGGCAATTTTGTTGTTTCTACTGCATACTACACCCTGGGATTGTGGGTCATACAAAGAAGCATTGGCTTGGATGCTACTCTCAAGCAGTCTAAAGTCCTTTTAGGAAAACAGATTTTGAGAAAAAGAATATAACTATGTGTGTGTGAAGAAAAGGGAGAGTACTTTAAGATTAGAAAAGAAAGCAAGTCATCTCGTGTGTGAGCATGCACATACCATGCACAGGCTTGCGTGCATATCATGAGCAGCTAATGCTGAGGAGACTGTGGGTCAGGCAGTTAGCTGGTTATGGAAAAGGGCATTGAAGCAAACACCTAAGAACTGAATAATTAGAATGCATGTCTCCAAACAATGACAACGAACTCCCCCCCAAACAAAATAAACAACAAAAATTCTTCTTAAGATATTCTCTAGGAAATCACTAAATAACATCATAAGACTTTCCAGAATTAATGGAACTTTCCCAAATGTCGATGATTTTAAGTTTAATCTGATGACACAGTCTGCTATAAAACCATTAGGTTGAGATACATGGAATTGCCATTTTGTGAATCATAAAGGGTTGACTGTCAGGAATTTCATATGATTAACCCAGTATAAGTGTCTTGAGGGTAGGGACCAGGTGCTTTTCCTTGTACAGATAGTGTCTAGCACTTGGCTTAGCACATAGGTGAATAACCAGTGTTTATGGAATGAGTGCTGAATGTGTGTTAATATGTGACATGTTCCAAAAATCATGGATATATTTCTAATACAGGCATAAATGTCCTTAATCTCATAAAGATCTATGTTATGGAGAAATTAAGAGCAAAATTGCCCAAGTGAATCTTGGGAGTGATTTGGTGATTTTTAATAGTTAGAGAACTTACAGAGTACTAGAGGTATTGTTAGTTTATTTGAGGAATGAAAAGGAAAGGGGTGTGAGGCCCTTGGCTTTCCCTTGTTTGGAAAGGCAACTCCTCCTGACCCCGATCTGTGGTGTTCTAGGGTGTTTGGTTTTGCATTATGGTGATCATAATAGCTGCTTCTATGGCTCTTCATAGCATCATATAGTAAGACGAAGCTATAGAAATCCTCAATGGGACACCTGGGTGGTTGGAATTCGGGTCAAGATAATGGTCTTTGGGAGACCTGGGTGGCTCAGCAGTTGAGCATCTGCTTTTGGCTCAGGAGTTCCAGAATCGTGTCCCAGGTCAGGCTCCCTGCAAGGAGCCTGCTTCTCCCTCTACCTATGTCTCTGCCCCTCTCTCTGTGTCTCTCACGAATAAATAAACAAAATCTTAAAAAAAGAAAGAGAGATCCTGATCATCAAGTTCACATGCTCACTTTGCAGGTGAGGAAACTGAGGATCAGGGTGGCTAAATGACTTGGCCCTAATACAAGTCATGTGCTGGCCGCATAGGAAGCAAGATTCAAGTTATGGACTCTCAGGTTGGTGCTTTATTCTTTACATCATGATGCTCCAACTGAAATTCAAGGTGGTGACTCCCAATTGTGATATTAGTGGTTATTTGTGCCTAGACAATACTTGAGGCAGGTATTCAAACAGGATTGATCTAATATTTGTAATGAAAAGCCCTAAGAATCCTAATAATAAAGCATATATTTCTTCTTCACTTTATACCTTATAGCTTTCTGTTTCTCTATTATGTACCCGCCATTGATTCCTAGAGGAAGTTAATTCTTGAAAGTTAAAGCTGGGAAAGAAATGAAAGTATGATTATATCAATAGTTTAGGCCTCATTGTTAATATTATTTAATATATTTGGATATTTTATCAAATTTTCTGACATTTTTGAGAGAGCTTCAAGTATACATGCATACATATTTTTATATTAAATTTCAAGATTGCTTTAACATTTTTATTTTTATTTTTTTATTTTTTATGTTTTTAGCTTTAACATTTTTAAAAATCTAAACTTGTATGTGTCATCCAGGCCATTTAGCATTTCATCCAAAGAATGTGCTGCTGCCTTGCTTAAGATACAGCAAAGAATTCCTTTTATATTATTTATTTATATATATATTTTTAGGTCTTGCATGTTTGTAGAGTATAGTTCTAGGGGAATTCCTTTGGTAGTCTTCATTGAGCGTCAGCAAAAAATATTATTCTTGGCTTCTGTCCTGATTAACCCAGACATTTTAATGTGTGTTATGATGGGTTGTTTGATGGATAGTCACCTGTACCCTGTGATCAACTAAAACTTGGCCACTTGAGTTAAACCTTAGTGGCTGAATGTCATAATTTCCCATCTTTTGTTTGATTAATACTTCCTTTTGAGATCTGAAAGGGAAATGTCTGGAGTGTCCTTCGATGTACAGCCACACTCAGGATGAGAAGGAAGACGTGTCTTTTATGGGGAGAGAATTCACAAAGTTGGTCATAACAAGCCCATTCAGGACAAAGCATTAGGCACCTCCCTTCTTTAAAAGGAAAGAAGAAATAAACACTTCACTCACATTTAAAAGTGTTTTTTCCTAAAATTTTATTGATATGATGTCTTTATTTAGATTAAAAAAGTAATAGTATGTGCAAGAATATAGTAAAAGAAAATTCTTTAGCAGCAAATGACAAAGACCATTAGCTACAATGCATGAAATTACATGTGATAGTTTTAGGTTTATAAATACATGGTAGGATGTCATGTGAAAATATATAATTCTTATGTGCCTTTTGAAGAGTAGATATAATATTTGTTATGGCTGGAGCAGCCTTTGTGTACAAAACCATGACATTCTTTAGCACACAGAATTTTTAAAAAATTCAACCTCTTCACGTTTTGAAGACGGAAAGGGTTCCTTTTATATGTCAATTTGTGTAATGTGTTTCACAGCATCTATAAATGCAAATATTCAGGAATTGTCTAATTCAGGTCTTGCAGTGTTTTCTCGCAAAGTATTAATTAATTCTCTTCATTTAATATTCATTCTCTAAGATGGAGCCCCTCTTCTAAGTGACTAGGTCTACCAGCTGCCGAAAGGGAAAACACGTAGACTCAGTACTTGCTTCTCTGGAGTTGATCATCTAGTGAAAAGAGAGAGGGAATGAGCAAATAAATGGACATAGCACTAGAACTTGTGATCAGTTTATTAAAAAAGCAACAAGGAGAATCTCATTTGCCAAGAAATGACGTTTAAGGAGATACTAGACGAGTATAGAAGAAAGGGGAAGAGTGGTCTAGCTAAGGTAAATAGGATGGGTAAATACCTGAGACAGGAAAGAATTTGGTCAATTCAGGAAACAAAAGAAGGTCAGAGAGGAGAGCACAGTAAGGCAGGAAGAGCATCGAATGAGAATGGAGAAGTAGCAGCATCTGCTCCAATTGGGCTCAGCAGCCAGGGCAACATGTTCGCATCTTGTTAAAATTGCAATGAGGCATAAAACCTAGGAGCAATGGTTATCGGTGGACACGGGAGGGGACAAGGTAGATGGGAGACAAGCTGGGGAGGCTTCACATTGTTTATCTATTTATGCTCTTTACTTATTTAGAAATCTTTGCAGGTATTACTTAATTGTGTAACATTTAAAATGTTCTGATGGGAAGACTTTTATGGTTTTAAGTAAGGATATATCAACATGATTCTGACTTTGCAAGATTAATTAGGCATCTGTGTGGAGAATAGATTGGATGGGACAAGATTAGGAGTGAAAGACTAACATATTCTAGGGAAGTGATGATCAGGCTGGGACTAGAGAGAAGATTGGCGAGAAGAGGGATTTAGGATTTCTTTGTGAGGGAGAAAGAAAAGCTAAGAATTATGGATAAGCTGTTAAGGGTAAAGGAGGAGGAGGAAAACGATAGTAGTGTTTGGCCGATGGAGCCATGCCCATCGGCCAAACCCATGAAACAGGTTACTGGGAAAGAAGCCAGTTTGGGGAGGGTAAATCAGAAATTTTGTTTTATACTTGGTAAGCCGGGATGGCTGTGAAACCCTAAGGAGGTGGTGCTATCCAGTGGGCAGTTGCATATATGAATCTGCATTGAAGGGAGAGGTCCGGGTTGGGGATATGAGTTTGGGAGTCATCAACTTACACATGCTATTTGAAGCTTCCCTACTATCTGGGACCCTCCAGAGGAGGAGAAGGGGGCAAAGGACTGAGTCCTAGGTCTTGCCCATACTGGGGGCTGGAAACGTAGGAGAAATCCTTAAGGAAGATGGACATGTGTAGATAAAATAGGAGGAAGAAAACCAGGACATTAAGTGTCTCCGAAGGGTTTGAAGCAGGGCAAGAATCCACAAGGCTCAAGTTCTAGTCTGGGTTCTGCTATTTCCTGTTTCCATTCTGGATACGTCATCTAATTTCTTGGACAGTTTCATTTTTCATCTGTGAAATTTGTCCTGTCTGTCACACAGGCCTGAGATGTTCAGTGCTGAGGAGATTGATTGAATGAAAATATTTTATTAATCTATACGTATGGTATATATTAAACTATAAAAATCCCTTGTACTTATTATATGACATTCTTATAATTATACAAAGGCAGATGGTAACACGAATCTCTTTATCTTGGTAACGTGTCACTTAAAACACTTGTGCATTAGTGGCATAAACACATTTAAATCGGAATTAGGTTACCAAGTAATATTGAACTAATACAGTTGTTTGGAAGGAATGAGGGGTAGCAAACTTTACCTAGATACCTTTGTCAAAGAAAAACCTTTCTCTGAACTGACCTGAACTGGAGGAGATCGTTTGAAACTAAGATTTTTCTAGATGATCTTTGTTAACTACTGATGTGCCCGGGTAGAGATTCATCCCCAATAATCATGGTTGTTATAGGGTTAAAATGCCGAGTTTAAGTCAGTCATTGGGAAAGAATAAAAGAAAAGAAAAAAAAAAAAAAGAACCAACCTTTACACACTTTGTTAAAACAAGAACAAAGAACCCATGGAAAGCACCAGGTGTGACATGGAAAAGATAAGGAGGAAACTCTTCTGTGTACATATCACTCTAAGATTATTTAATGACTCAAAAGATGACCTCCACCGAAAGGTGTGGCATGAAAGTGAGCATGGAACAGAACACTAATCATATATTTCAGCAACTCTGATTTCCAGTGGGCCGGGCCTTGGCGCTGACAGTCACTGCGTCCATTGTGAGACAGGTTTATTTCTTGCATAAGTTTACCATTATCCTGGAAGCCCTGGTTACTGGCAGGCACCCTCTCTGCCTGCCTGCCGTCCTCCACGCTTGGTTTCTTTCTTTCTCCCCAACCCTCCCCCCTCCCCTCCACCGTGGAACTCAGATATCTGGTCTCAGCCTTCTTGTTCTGAAGAGCTTTGGGTTTTCTTGCACCGTGATTTGTTTTTCCAGCCCCCTCCAATTAGGTAATCATTTATTAGTCCTTGCCTTGTAATTGAGATGCAAGTTATAATTCCCCCTTGGCTTTCGAGGTGACTTGTTGCACCTACCTTGTGCACCTCCTTATATCACGAGATTAAAGCATTAAGTGAGCTCAAGTAATGTAATAAAATCTGGAATTAATTAACGGCACTGAAGATGATTATATTATGAATTAAGCAGCTCCTTCGTAGAGCGCACTGTAACTACCACAATAAATAAACGTATAAAATGCAGTTTTCGGGGGGTTTAATTTTCAGAAGAGCCTTTAGTGATTCTATTAATATTTATTGAGTCCTATAGGTACCTATGGGATCTAGCCTCATTCATTCTGATTAGAAATGTCTTTCCTTTCACAGGAATGCAAATTTACCAATGACAGAATAAAAAATCTTAAGCTTCCCGCCACCCACCCCCCGCCCCTACATGGGATTTTATTGGAATCAGTGCTTATTGAGCACCAACTGTGTACCCGGTAGTGCCTGGCACGTAGGAAGGACTACAGCTTCAGGAGAGAGTTTGGCTGGGAAGAGAGAGAGCTGTTAACCAAAACTAAGAGAACATTTTAAAAGCCAAGATAGAAGAAAATACGAAGAGATAGGAGCAGGAGAAAAAGACACAAAAGTTATGTTTGTAATCAGCCAAGTAACTAAGGATGTTCTTAATCATATTATATTTTACACTTTTTCAGGGTTATCTGAATTTTGAAGAGATTGGATAGAGTAACGTGGAATATTCTATACAGTGATTGCTTCAGGTGTCCTGCTCTTTGTCCTCCGTGTAGGGCAGCAATGCTGACATTTAAAATATAAGGAAAGTACTTTGACTTCAGAGTAGCCTGGCGGCTTTCACCACCATTAATTCACATTAGATCATTTATATTTAATTTACATTTTTCACGTATTTCGTTACTTGTCAGTTGGCTCCATCCAGAAGACTGTGGTTGGGGAACAGAAGCTGAGGATACATAATTTTTTTTAGATGTGTTGATTGGCTGTCTTGTTCTTCTGGGAACAAAAGGCAAAGTGAGGCAACACTAAAATTAATTTTTTTGTATTAAAACCCCGACCGAACAGGTGACGTATGGAGATGTGTGGAAATAGCTTAACATAGAAAATTATTTTAAAACATCAAGGCTGTCACTAAACACACAACTGGATTGACCACGACAAATATTTGCTGAGCCAAGCATCATGCCGTTTATTTGATTCAATTGATTCACCGGGGTTGGGGGCAAGGGGGAAGGACTGGAACATTTCTCCCAAACTGATCTCTCACGTATGAAAGGTGATGACATTGCTTCCATTGAGCAAACGTGAATGTAACTTCTAGCTACTTCTCTTTGTAGTCCCTTGGGCTTAATAGTCATTTTTTTTTAAACATCTACTTTTCACACAGTTGTTCCCCAGAGACCTGATGTCTGTCCCTAGGTGGTCGGCAGTGTGTGAACTCATTGTTCAGAAACTCATTCCTTTCCTCCTAAGAAGGGACTGTTCATGAGGCACACCATCAATATAGCAAATAGGAGAGAGAAGTAGAACCAAAAAAACCCAAATTAAACCAGTAAACTGTCTGTTATAACAGACTAGGACAATGAAGTAAAAGGGAGGAGACTGAGGAACATAAGTTCCCAATTCACTGGAATTTGCAATATCAGAAACAGTAGATGACTCTTGGATTATCTAAAGACAAAAAAGCAAACAAACAAAAAACCAAAGAGGTTAGACGGAATCAAGATTGCACACTCACAGCTTGTGGGCTGCTTCTGGCTGGTAGTGTGTTCAGAAGAGAAAGAAAGAAATTGGGTTTGAATGTCTTAAGAGGGCCCCATGTTTTTAGTTTCACACAGACCTCACCACTCTCTATTGTCTTACATTTGACTCTTCTCATTCTCATGCTCCTTGCCCTGCCACTAAGGTCCTGGAGGTTGCAACAGGTATGAATGCACCTGGTATGAATGACCTGTAATGTGTCTTCCACCTCTGGTGTTTTAGGGTTCTCGGGGCCAGGCACAGTGTTAGCACGCATAAACATATGTTGAACAAATGAGTGAATAGCAGTGAGGAAAAGATTTAGTCAGTTTAGCCACATATTCCATGAGTGCAATTTTCTGAAAACAGTATCATTGTGTGTCCTTGTATGAAGAGGAAGGAGTGGCAAGGAGCTTTCTTGTCCTGTGGGACGTGGGTAGGGGGCAGCTAGACTTTTGAGGACACTGCAGATTATTGACTTGGAACTTGAGTATATGGAAAATAGTTTTTTTTCCTTCAGTCTTTTGACTGGAAGCCTAAAGACCCCCCTTACCAATACTTACAAGTCTCCTGTTATACATACATTGGCTTCTGCCTTCTATTTAACCTTTTCCTCCCCACAATCCTTATCCTTATCCTCATCAGAACAAGCTGTTAATCAAGCCGATTGGGGATACGAATTAGTTAAATAGTATTGTTTTCCAAGTGACTTGCTTAGGTGATAATATTCTTTAAAAAGCACAAGATATACAAAAGTATTTGAATTTGTGCCACTTCTCTTCAAATAAGAAGTATTAAAGATGTGCAAATAACCTGAGCGAGGCCCCTATTATTGTATGCAAGTTTCAGTTCTGTTTAAAAAAAAATAAAATAAAAAAGGCTTTTGAGCCAGTTCAGCAGCTTGTTGGTTGTTTGCAAAATATTACATTTTAAACTGTCATGTTCTTTTACAGCTTTCCATTGTTCGAAGATATTTATTTACTCTTTCAGTAAATATTTACCAAGTATGAATAATTTGCTAATAATATGGACTTGCCCGATTTCTTCTTCCTTCGGTTCAACAAAAATGGCAAAAGAAAACATTCAAGCAGACAGGATAGGGCACGTGAAACACAGGCTACCATTTCACAGCAGTACGTGTGGCCACCAGGCCTTCCTGGGCCCTATCGTTCTTCCTTGAGCATCTTTCAGCATCATGGGAACTTGACTGATTCCCTTCCGATATCTAACTTACGCCACATTGCAAACAAGCCTTGGCGCATGGATTTCTTTCTTCCTTTTCTCTTTCCTGCCTTGAAGTCACAGACGTGGATTCTATAGGTTCAGGTCCAGCGGGCATTACCGGTGTGCCTAATACCGTCCAGCCCCTGATCGTGCTTAAAAACACAGAGTAGTATGAGTCCCTCCATACTGCACATCTGAGAGAGAACAGTTCACAGGCTTCCCTGACATCCACACAGGCCTGTATTCACTAAGACACCCTTGTCTCCCATCTTCTAGAATAGCCGCATTCTCCTAAACTTTGGGCATTTAAAGAAGCTGCACTGATGTTGGTTCTAAGCCCTCTCTCCTTTGTGTTGCTCCCATCTGATGATTTATACTTGAAGGAAAGTCACATAAAAGGATCCTGTGTTTGGGGTTTATAAATTTCACAGACTAGTTAGGCGACAAATGAAGGATTAGCTTGTAAGTTTCACCTCGGTGTTATTCTTAATGATATAAATTTTGGTGCACATACTCTTATTTGATTAACATGAGTGAAAACTGTCATCAAAATTAGCATATCTTCTAAATATTAGAAGCATCTTACCTCTTGCTGATTATATTATACTGGCTTTCCTAGAGTAATGGGGAAGAATTTAATTTTGTTTAAAATATGAATAATGTTCACACCTGCAAGCCATTATTCTGCCTCCTTAAATTTCAGGGTCTCATTCACATCATCTTACATTTCATTGCTTTGTTTGGGGATGGTGCTGAAAAAGTAAAATCAGAGGACGTGCCACTATTGTTGATTCTAAGTGAAAAGCCATAGGCTATCAACACTGCTAGTGCTTATTTTCTGTATTATGATAGAAAAAATAAAAGACATATTTTCTCCCAACTTTCCCTAGGGTGGATTGGGTGGCATCTTGCTTCATGTGATACGAATCATACATTTTTCTTCTATTCAGAACGCTGTACTCCTGTAATCACTTTGTCAACTTTAAGAGGGAGAGGAAAATGTTTTGATTGGAGGCAAAAATTCTGTTCAGGTTGGATGTAATCTAGTCAGACACTCACCTTGGGCAGCTGTTTCAGTTTCAGAGAATAATCACCACCCTGTGTAGCATGATGAGATATGTTATTATCTAACAGAATCGTACTGCTGTTTAATTAATTCCACATTAACCGACATGACAGCTTATTACACAAGAGCTATGGTCAAGGTTTGAATATTGGACCCACAGAACAGTTCAAGAAATGGAGTTAAGAAAGATTGCTTCAGGTTAATTCACTAACTAGTGACAGCACAAGAAACCCAAGTAAAAGTTCATGTCTTAGTTTGGGGCCACTTATTGAGTGAAGCCTTGTCAAGTCATAATATAACCCAACAAGGTGTTGGAGTGGCTATAAAAGCTAATAGAACCCCAGGCTCCAGTATAGAAGTAGAGTGACCTGATTTAATGGGGGTAATGGTTAGCTCTGTTGTACTCTCCTCTGGTTAGAACCTGTTTGAATTATTGTCCTCACTTTGGTACTATTTTAAGAGAGGTATTCGTGGATTGGAGAGCTTCCAAAGAAAGGATAAATAGATACTAAAAAGTTTGTGTCAATGAGTTGAAGAATCTAGGTATATTTTAAGGAAAGAAGGCCTAGAACGTGAGCACCAGCTTCAAATATTTAAAAGGCTGTCATATACTAGCATGTGCAGGTATATTCATTATTGCCCAGGTAGGTATAGAATTAATTAAAACTGTGAATCTAAAATTTTAAGGGAGCATAGAACATAACTAAGAACTGGGCTAGCTCAAAAAGTTACAGGATGGCATGACTGTAGATATTCGAACAGATGCTGCAAGACCATTTGTTTTATAAGTAATTTTTAAAAAATATTTTATTTATTCATGAGAGACACACAGAGAGAGGTGAGACATAGGAAGAGGCAGAATGTGGGACTCGATCCCAGGAGTCCCCAGGATAATGACCTGAGCCAATGGCAGACGCTCAACCACTGAGCTAACCAGGTGCCCCTATAAGTTATTTTTTTTATTTGAGTGATTTATAAGAGAGGGTATCCTCTAAGAGCTCCTCGTTCTAAGATTCTAAGGCTTCTTCTAACTGAACATGTAAAGTTTGATTGCTTGATACAGATGATAATCGTTTCTTCCTATGAGAGCAGAAACTCAATGTTTAGTGGTTTGTATTTTCTTTAGTCGATAACGTTCAAGAGTTCCCTTGAATGAAGGTTATGACTTCATGGCCGTAGGCTGAGGGTCAAGAGAGAATGATCTTATGGAGACATAAATTCGAAACACTCCATGAACATGTTGAAACTTATTGTCAGAATGCATTCAGTTTGGGCTCCCATCTTAAGCAAAGCACAGATGATGGATCTCTTAAGCTTTGCAAGGCTACTCTAAGAGACTCACAGCTCTGTTGGGCATGTGGGAAGAGTGAAATGGAAAGGAAGGTGAAATGATGTGGAAGGGATCAAGAATCAACAGTTTTGTGACATTTGACATACACATATATTTTCATACGAAACCTTTCTCTAGCCCATATTTAAGAAAAAATTATGGGAGTTTTTTCCATATGATTTGGGGGACAGTTAGGGAGTGGGAAACCAAATACATTAGTATCAGAACTCAAGATACAAAAGAATATGTCACTCTGCTAATGAATTCACAATTTGAATGAAAATGTGGGTGTCAGAATCCCATAGTGACCCAGCGGTATGCTGGTTTATTCACAATTGGGGCCATTGCTTCAGCAGGTTCTCCGGAGAAGAGCTTCTGCGGGTGAGATTCCTGGTTCAGGAGGACTTTGAGATGAGCTCTGATCTGACTGGAGTGAATTTTACCTGAGAGACCTTAAATGATTTGCCTAAGGTCACACAGCTAGTCAATGGCACTGTGGTCGCCTAACCCAAATCCAGGGACCTAATCTTCTACTCCACCCCTAGTTCTTCACTTAATTTTTATCTCAAGAACATTTCGGAAGAGGAAGGGAAAGCAACCATAGCCTGGGTGGGGAGAGATCTCCTGAGAAGCTTCAGCGTGGGTGTGTGCTGGGTGGGGAGCAGTAGCTCCACCTCTTTGCCTCAGTTTGGGTGCAGGTTATAGTCTTGTCTGCACACTGGGAGTGTGCTGCGTTTCAAACCATTACCCATCTATCTGCAGTAAACAGCCCTCCCAATCGTGGTGTCTTGGGTCCTAGTCCTTGAGTAATGATTATAGGTGGAAAGTGTCTCTGAGGCAATTTCTACCAAGCACCAGGAGTCCTAAAACAGATCTATTTATTAAAAATCAGCCAACAGCAGTTCCCTTCAACTGTCTTTTGACTTGTTTGGTTCTTAAATATTCATGAAACCCGCACTGACTTCAGATTAAAGATCTCCACAAGATGCGTAGTTCTTGGAATCTTACATCTCTGGTGGCATTTGGATTTGTTCCTAAGGTTCCCTCGTAATAGTTTGAAATCCCTTTGCAAAGCTTGTATTGCTTTCATTTACTGAAAATGAACAATGCCGAGGCAAGGCCCAAAGGACATTGAAAGCTCATTATAGTTCACTTCCTGAAACCACGGATTTGCTTATCCTATAGGTAAAATCACTTCCCTGAGTGTACAGGCAAGTGTAGTGTTTCTTTCTCAGCACGGCTGTGGTGTCTCTACAGGTGGTGTCTTTACTGAGTGTTTGTTGAATGAATAAACTCAGGTAATTCCTTGCCCCAAGTCTTCTCGTTTTGACTAAATTCGATTCTTAGAAGGGAGATGGAATCTATGTGAACTATTCTGTACTAAATATCTTTCTTTAAATCTTTGCAGCCCCCTAGGGCCACATTCAATCTTTGATTTTAGTTCATCACTAGCATCATGAAATCAAATACTGAAATGAGACGTAACGAGAGGAACGTTTTATATTGATTTTCATATTGATAACATTTAAAATGATCTATATTTAGGAAGTACTTTGATGTCTTCTTCCATCCCATTGTACTGGTTGTACAGTGGTGGCATATAAATACAGATACAATGAGGTTAGTCCACTCCTTAAATAAAAGACGTTTTTATAACACAGAGATTTTCCAAGCAGGAAACTGGTTCTTCTCCCACCCTCTAAATTGCTCGATACTAAAAAAGAAAAGTATTTGTTCAGTTTTATTTCTCTCAATTCCAGATGATAATATGGCTGTAGATGATGTATAATCAGTTTTTATGGGTGATGTTCCCACAAAAGGAGTGGTTTGGGAGTGAATGTGTTACCTTATGATACTCAAAGTTCTCACTTTGTCATGTTAGGCGCTCATCTTATGCTGTTTCTGCTTGTGATTTCAAATCACAAGGAACTTATGAAAAATTTATTTCAAGCATTGGAGGGAACAGTGAGTCTTTCACATGTTTAACTGAAACTCTCTTCAGGCTCTGTGCATTTTCCCTGGGGAAGAATTCCTATGACAACACAGCAGCCCAGTCGCTATCTGACTTTATTTTTCTGAGGTATTCCTTCCTTGTAAGCAAGTCAGTCAGACTTGCCATAAAAGTTAATGTTGATGGTGGAAAGGGAGGTGGGTGGGGGGTAGGGGTGACTGGGTGACGGGCACTGAGGGGGGCACTTGATGGGATGAGCACTGGGTGTTATGCTATATGTTGGCAAATTGAACTCCAATTAAAAAAAAGCTTGGAGAAACAATCTACAGGGGAAAAAAAAAGTTAACGTTGAGGTGTCAAGAGCTGATTTTTTTTTTTTTTTTAGTAGGAGTATCAACAGCATTTGAGTCATGAAAGAGATACCTTAAGTTGAACTGTTCCCAATCCATCTCAGTGCTATTGCTGCCATTAAAAAAAAAAAAAAAAAAAAAAAAGTCGGTCGTTACAAACCAAGGAAAAACAACTTTAGATAGTCAATAGGATTTTTAATTGCAAAGATTTCCTCTGACGTGAGTGTTAATGAATGTCAAAGCAATAACATAAAAAGACATTACTATAGTTTAATGATTGATAGAATAAGAAAAACACAAGGTCTTTTGTCAGATAAATGACTACGGTTTGGTGTTCCTTTACCTTAAGAATATCAAGAGTGATCTCAAGATAGGCAGTAATGGCCCAGGAGCAAAGGCAGGGAGTCATAATGTAGCCTGTTATATAATAACCAAAGCTGGAAGACTAATTAGCGTGGACTAGTATACCTGCTTTCTCTCTTGGCAACTTTGACATTGCTTCAGCGTTTTTTGGTCTGTTTGGATGCTTTGTTGAAGCTTTCTATTTCTGAAGATGTTAGATAAACATATCCAACGTCATGCAACTGGTTTTGTACCTGTACGGCATGTGTAACTCAAGAAAATTTAAATATTGCTCCAAATTGTTGAGAGAGCACAGCGGGCTGTGTTTCATTTTATACAGGGACACAAATCCCCAAGATGGAATGACAGTGTGACATCCAATAATTGCCAAGTAATGGTCATCAATGGGTCTTGTTTTAAGCAAGAGTTTAGATCCCTGGAGTGGCCAGTATTTTGCTAGGACATGCTCTTAGCATGCTGAAAGAATGAATGGTGACACATACTCTAAATGATTAAAATCAATTTTGCTCCACGCGATAAATATGAGGAGTGCCACAGGTCAGTTCTCGTGCTCATGTCAGGAAGACACCCTTAAGTTTCAAAAGTGCTGAGTCGATTCTTGTTGGCTGCCCTTCCTCACTCTCACATGCCTCTTATTTTATTAATGGATCGAGTCATCTGTTGCTCCGTGAAGTTGACTCTGGGAAAAGCTGGTAAACAATGCTAGAAGGCATTTTAAGGGAACCAGGCATGGGTTTCAAGGGCAAACTCTGCCAATTTGGCGAACTGCTGTTTACTCAGAACGTCCTGTGCCCACTGATGGTCTGCAGAGAACCTGCAGGGATGCAACCTTGTTGGCAAATCCACGTCTGATACGCAGTCACTGTGGCCTCTTAAGGAGCAAGTGTCCTGCAGCTGTTGAGGGAGCAGGACAAGTAAACATGCCTTCTGTGTCCTTCAGCCTGCTACCAAAAATATTCTTTGGCATGCTCACTGCCACTCCCACTCCCAGTCACTCTGTTCTCCACTGATCTAGGAGTGTTACAAGCTCCCCCCCCACCCCTGCCCAGCCAGTCCTGTCTGCCAACTTAACCTAAGATAGGTGCAAGGGGACCATGAATTCAAGTCTTCTCACTCGAGAAGAGGGTAAGGGGGGACACATTCCGCTGCAGTGGGGGGGGTGATGCGGGTCTGGACAGAGAAGCCACTGAGAGTGACACGGCTCGGGTTTCATTTTCCTTTCACTCTCCAGGTGCTTCACTTACTGGAACCTATTCCTGGGTGCTAAGGGCATTTTCCCTGAGCAGGGAGTATTGTCGAATCGGGCCAGAGTAAGGTTAGCGTGGTTAGGGTGGATAAAACCAATATATTACTGTTATGTGAGAGCTGAGAGGCCTGGAAAGGAAAAAAAAATCTCTTTCTTCCTCCACCCCTCCACGACTGTGCTTGTGGTTGGAGTAGTACTTGTTTTCTATTCTCTTTGTGCAGTCATTTATAAAGGTTTGCGAAAGGTGTTTTTACTTTTTTGCTTTGTTTTGTTTTGGTGGAGAGGGAGAGCAGCACCCGGAATGTCTTAGGTAAAATTTATCCAGGAACTGAGTATTCATAGTGACTCTAAGAAGAAGAAATAAAATTTTTCCTATGTATTTGAAAATGAATAACACTGATGTTCAAACAGTAAAACAGAATCCTGCTAGTCTATTTTTGCTTTACTGCAATGTTGGTTTTAAGATTCTACATGATAAAAATATTTTCTGTAAGTTGTAGGAGATCCATACAACAAAGTATTTATTTTATGGAATTTTAACTTTCAAACATTATCACATGGCATTTCGACAAGTGACAGTATACTTTTCAATGCATTTCTTGAATAATTACATTTAATCTTCTGAGTTATTTCTGATACCTCTTTATAATTTTAGGATAACAGACTCAATGTAATTCTGTTAAAAACGTAGGTATTTGAAATTTGGGTATGCTGCCACCAGGTGGTGGCAAATCTTCTGAGTCATGTGTGATTGTACTTTAAAAGTTTTTTTTTTAACCCTTTTAGATAAAAATAGTAAAACTATTTCTTTAAATGATTGCTTACTCAGAAGCCCATTATGTAAAATAGATAAAAGTCCGCTAAATTACTATGGTGAAAATGAGATAGGAATCTTGAGATCAAATGTCTGTGCCCATCTTTTCTGTGAGGGTCTTTGAGGAACCACAGGAACACGATTTGAAAACTACCAATCTCAATAATAATATGCACATCTTATCTAGGATTGAGATATGTAGTATTTTTTTAAATAAAAAAAAATAAGCTATTAAAATAATCATCTTCTAGAGCAGGAAGGAGAAACTGGGAAAGCACTTTTCAGAGCCAGGTGGATGTTTGTCAATCAGGTTCCAACATGGTATTGTGGTAGGAAAAGGAATGGGCATGAGGAGAAATACAAGCCCAGACTGTTGGGAGCCCTGTCCAAACAGCTCGAGCTCTATTTGACCAAAGTTAGAACATATAGGACATTCTGGAAGGAGTAGGGCAAGAGGATGTGATTCTCTTGCTAGTCAATGATTGACTGAACTTCAGATTGTGAGATTCTTCACTGTCCAGCTGGAGCCGGTGCCCCAGACTATCAAGCTCTGGCTTGTCTTCTTTCTGTTTTTCTAGTGCCTTCTGTCCCAGGTGAGTATAGAGAAGACAGCTTACAGCACAAACTACATACCTACATACCTGCTTACCCACTCCATGCCCTCAGTCTCCCCAAGCCTACTGCTACTGCCCCTCGCAGGCCACGTCTTGACCTACATTTTTACTTTGTCAGTGACCTCACGACAACTCCCTGCCACGTGATCCATACCTTAGTCACAAGAAAGTTCTTCCTGTCTTTGGCTATCTTTGCCCAGGAAACACCTCTCTGTAGAAATTGCAAACTCTCTTGGAAGCTGTTGGTCTAAAAGCATTCTTTTCTCTCAAAATATCTTTAAATACAGAGCTTAGCATAACCTTTGAATAGAGAAGTAGATAAGGTAAGCATAGTAATATAACTATCCAACAATGCAGGAAACCAAGACTGTGGAGGGTTAAAAGGGAGGAAAAAAGTCACTAACCGAACAAACAAAAACCCAAGAAACAGTTAATGGTAAAGTAATAAAAGGTAAAATAAAAGTAATAAGTAATAAATGGTAAAATAGTAATAAATGGTAAAAGTAATAATAGTAATATTATTTAGTAGTAATAGTAATAAATGGTAAAAGTAATAAAAAATATATATACATATATATACATACGGACTTATGACTTGACTTATAAGTTATGTCCTGATGAACATTGAGCAGATGAATATATTGTAAGCTGAAAATGCATACACTAACCTACTGAACCTCCCGGCCTAGCCTAGCTTACCTTAAGTGTGCTCAGGACACTTATATCAGCCCACGGTTGGGCATAGTCATCTAACGCAAAGTCTCTTTTGTGATAAAGTGTTGCATATCTCATATGATTCATTGAATACTGTCCTGAAAGTGAAAAACAGGATGGTTGTAAGTGTGTTGGTTATTCATCCTCGTGATCAGGGGGTTGACTGCCACCACCCAGAATCGCAAGAGAGCATCGTACCACATATTGCTAGCTCGGGAAAAGATCAAAATTCAAAACCAGAAGTGTGGTTTCTACTGGATGTGTATCGCTTTTGCACCGTCATAAAGTGTAAAAATTGTAAGTTGAACCATTGTAAGTCGAGGACCGTCTTGCGTATGTGCCCAGATTCAGTGATGTGTTTCCAGGAGACATAATTGTCCGTGGTTGGGAAGAAGGAAGGTTCTGTAACTAAGAAATGGTAGGTAATGGCAAGAGGGCCTCAGTTCCTCAGGCTGAGGTCCCCACCTGAGGACTGCCGTAGGGTTACTTCAGTGACTCTCACCTGTTAGAGGGTCGATTCATTGATCTGACAAGTATAAACTGAGCACCTCATCTGTTCCATGCTGTGTTCTGGATTTTATATAAACCTCATGTCCTCCTGGAGTTTTTTAGTGAGAGAGAAGACAATGAACACAAAAGTGAGTCAACATAAAATGCCTGGTGAGGATAACTGCTACAAAGAGAAATGACAATGAGAGTAAAGTGGGGAGGGTGTCATGCAGAGGGTTGATAATCAAGACAGGGGACAGGTATCACCTCTCTCAGAGAAGACATTTGAGTAGAGACCTGGAGGCAATGACAGAGTGAACTGTGGGATAGAAGCCGGAAAAGACTTCCAGGTGAAGGGAAAATGAGGAAGGGCACAGAGCCCGAGGAAGGGCACAGATCCCAAAGAAGGAACAGCTTCTAATTCAAAGAACCAGTGACCAGCATCTCCAGACTGGAGTGAATGAAGGAGGGAAGAGTGGTGGTGAGCTCAGAGAGGTGGGTCCTTGAAGGCCATGGCGAAGAGTTTGGATTGAGTGAGAAGCAAGTCCAGGGGAAGAGGCAGCCGCTGTGTGGAGGGAGCATGGGCTGCAGGGCAAGCATTGGAAACATGGCAATGAGGTGGGAGCCTACTCTGGGAACCCAGGGCAAAGTTGATGGTGGCTTCCACTAGTGCACACTGCTCATGCCAGGCAACTCTTCTCTGGGATTCTTTGAACACCCCGTGGATTCATTCCAGCTAACTCCTCCCAGGATAGATATTTACAGGACAAACATTAGCCACCTGTTTACTGGTCATATCTGTTGTTGGTCATAAGATGGCCTGGTACTGAGGTCTTGTCCAAGTCACTTCACCTTGCTGAGCTTAGGTGGTCCATGTTTAGCTTTTCTCAGGTCTGACATCCTCTGAGTCCTAATTTTTGTGATTGAACCTTAATGAGCTCCACCACCCAAGGTGACCACAGGAGTAATGGAAATCATTAGAATGCCCCACATGCCTCTGAATTGAATATAATTTGATCCAGATCTTTTTTCCACTCCCTGGGAGCCTGCAAACATTCTGCAATACCCAGATTCAGATCTTCAATCTTCGGGCGGACTCATGTGGGGAACTCTGATGACAAGAACGGTCACTGGGTAGAGAAGGCCCCACCCGAAATCCCCTCTGTTCTCTGTACCCCAACTCATGCAGCTTGCGGCTCTTATGAGCTTCCTTAGGGCCCTCCTTAATGTTTGCTTGAATCTGACCTTAAGGGGGGAGTTACCCGGGATTTGCCTGCATCTTCTAGGATTAGCGCAGACCTCACAGTAGGATTTTGTCATCTTCTTTAGAAAACAAAAAATAAGGAGATATCAACAAACTCTAACCATGAGTTTCAAGAAGGGAAACTAAAGCAGCATTTCATCCTTCCACCGTCTTCCATCAGCTCAGTCCCCTTAAAATGCAAGAAACCAGATTGGTTGGTTAAGCATTTGTGGTCCAGTGTAAGGGTCACATTTCAGCCCCATACCCAAAACTTAGGCAATAAATTTAAAGATACAAAAAAAAAAAAAATTAAAAAAAATTAAAAAATAAAAAAAATAAATTTAAAGATACAAATCTATTGAAATAAATATAAGCTCTTGAGTTTTTGCCTGAAGCATGTGGCTCCTTCTGGCAATAGTCACATGCTCAAAATCTGCATATTGGATACCTGGGATTCAGAGTGACACTAATTTGAATCCAGAATCTAATGCCTGACACGAAATACACAGAGTAGCCATCTCCTCCCAAAATAAATAAAGCAAACTCTTTTTGGGTCAAATACAGCCCACTTCTGCTGTCGATGCTCCGAGGATGATCAAATGGATTAATTAACCTGCCTTTTAGTTTTCGAAATCTTAGCTTAGGTTACGAGGGAACAGATTTCCCTGGATTTAATGTGTTCCATACCAGACATTTGCCTACTTCTAAATATAAACTGATCTCCCTGTCACTGGCACAGAGGATTGAGCATTTCTGAAGCAGGCTGAGGTAGTCGAGGAGAAATATGAGAATTTCCTGAGGAGCTCAGAGGAAGGTATGAGCCAAGTTTTAGGGTAATGGTATTTACTATTTAAATTAATAATTATTATAGTCTTATATGTAATGTTCTAATTAGTCATTATATATGTCTAATTCTCCCAGGACCTCAGTAATGTCTTGATAGTGAGTTGGAGGTTGAGTATTATGGAGAAAACCCTGGGGAGCAAGGCTTATTCAAGTGGGGGAAATGAAGGATAAAGAGTGATTTATTGACTATTTTTAAATAATGGGCTTTTCTCATAAAGAGAATGACGTTGGACTCCCGTTCACAGAAGTTTGAATAATATGCAATGAGCTTCAACCGAAGGATGCAGGATTTAGGTAAAGTACACAGAAGGATTTCCTCGTCATAAGTGGAATTCAGCATAGACGGATTTCTAGGCCACAGAGGGGGTGCGGTCGTAGGAAGGTGGCTGGTAACTGTTGAAAACGTGAGAAAAGCCCCAAAGGTAAATGAAAGCAGGGAGCATAAGTTATGGTTTTGTTTGTTCTGGTACATTCTCCAAACTGAACAGTTTTCCGCAGGATGAAATATGAAAACCACCACCGTATCCAAGCACAGTCTGTGCTCCATTGCAGGGGACCCCAAATATAGAGGGATAACTGACATCATACAGCCAGAAACCCAAAAAATGATTTTTGGCCATTCTCAAAGGATGCTTACGGTATTTATGAATCTAGAGATATGGCTTTATTCCACTTTCATGGTATGATTTTGTATAAAAAAGAAAATGTCAACAATCCTACACTTTGTTTGTTGAGTCCCCCAACTTTTAAGAGTTGTTTTTAAATTATGGGGCAATTCATTATGGGGCAATTGCAATTGTGAGATCATATCCAAAGGGATAGCTAATAAATCCAGGTTAAATATTAACTCTTCTTAAAAAATGACTCTATTATATGACATCTTTAAACATCCAAATCAACTTTTGATTTCAGTTTTTCTTCCTAGCTAATGTGTTTTTCCAAAAATACCTTGAGCTTTCCCCCCAGCTTATAAAGAAATTTTGTTAACATTTGAGTATAGCATGGCTCCTCTTTTTGAAGAGAAATTTTCAGGGGGAAAAGACGAGTCTTCTATTCTGCCATAGAAGGGCATCTGTGCTCCCCCCAAAACTGTTTTGTAGGTGGTATCAGGGTCCACATGCTTAAGACTAGTGATGTTGGCTTCTAAGGTGTAGTCTAAGCAAAGAACCTTCCATTAAAGGGCAAGGCCACAGCAATTCAAAATAGTTAACACGGCTTCGGGAGCTTTCACTAAAAGGGAAGTATGTCCTAGAGGCTGACTCACGAAGTTACTTTTAAAGTATATTTTGATCCGATGACGCCAACAGGTTTTAACCTCACTCAGTGGTAGAGTTTGTTTTTAGGTTTCCACATATGAGGCACAAAGATGCAACTAGCTAGATAAAGCTTCCCAACCTTGAATGAAAAGTTAGAATTCTTGCTTCCATTTCTTAAGCTAACTACCCTCCGCCCCCCCCCCCCCCCCCCTTAACTCCTATCCTAGCACTACAAAACTCAGCATGGTTTTTTTCTTCTTTTTTTTCCCCTCCAAATGGTGATCATTTGATTTTACTCGAACTCCCAACTGGCCAATATAAATGCCTAGAGAGAGAGGAGGGTTGCAGAGCCTGTCAGGAGTAGCTCAAGTAGCTGTTTGTTCAAAGAACTTGCTGAAGCAGAAACAACCCTTTTTGTTTTGAAAGCATGTTAATGTGATAATGAAATGCACAAAGCAAAGAGGTTCATCCATATAAATGGGTCATTTAAATAATGAGCAAGGAGGAAGGATGTGGTTTGGTGTCAGTACTGATTAATTAGGACATAAAAATAAATAACCATCTCAACATTGGCTGCCTCCCTTGAAACTCACTCTATTAGTGGGCAATGAAGTTAATGCAATTGACAGTATAATTACAGGTTAGTTAACAGAACAATCCATGAAGAGGCTCTTGCTTCTTTTACAGCTTTAATTAACTAGATAGCATCTCTGTGAATTTTCTCATCTCTACTTGCTGATCTTCTGGTTCCCATAGAGAAATCTAGTGTTTTCGTCTAATCTCTTAGACTGTACTGGAAACTACATATAAAATACATCGTATTGTTCTACATATTCAATTCAACAACTTCCATTAAACGCTCACCACGTGACATTGACCATACGCAACCACGCTACTACGTTTACAGACCTATATTTCAGAAAAATACAACCACGGTGTTTGCCAGTGACTTTCTTCTACTGTAATCCTTTTCTGTGGAAATCTTTGCACCTTTCGTGGGCAAAGTTCACATTTTCTAGGGTCTGAAGTTAGTGGATTGTGTTAAAGTTGATGGCATAGTGTCAGGTTTATTCCCTCACCAAAGGGGTAAACCTTGAGGCAATTTTATTCGGTCTATTTTACACAGTCGTGATTGAGGATAATGCAAGGGAGTTGAAAGTTAATCATCAACTCAGCTTCAAACACTGAAGGAACACATAACTTGAGATCTATTAGCATCTCTAGAAGTCATTGAGGCTACTGGAAGGGCATTTGGAAAACACAAGCACACACACAGACACACACACATCAGGTTATAGGAAACAACAATAAAACCCCACATAAAACCACTTGAGAATCCCCATCACCCTCATAGTATACCAATAAGTGTAAATGTGATTGGGTTCATATTTTCTTAGCACTGTTAAACGACGAATCAGAGGCTGGTTTGGGCTGAGGACAAGCCAGCTCTAAGTCGGTGAATGTTCTCAAAGAACTAACTCCACTGTGGTAGAGAGAATCTTTCCAGTATTATTTTCAGAGGCCCTATTTTACCCTTCTGGTGTAGACGTAACTTTCCTACATCGTGAAATGAGAGAAGAAATCAAAACTGAATTGTGTTTTGGAGAATAAACAAGAGGAATGCTCTTCGTGTTGCAGCAGGGATCGATGCCTTCAGATGACTTCCCTAAGATTTAAACTTTTGTAGATTTATTTACTTATTTGTTCTGCATGTTCCCCAGGTTTTCAGTTCAGATAAATTGCCAGGATTTTTTTTTTTTTTGACCCAAACTTGCCCCTTCCTCTTTTTCTCTCCTTCCCCCCTCTCTCTCTTTCCCTTTTCCTGTCTCTCTCTCTCTCTGCCTAAAACATGAAGAAAGCAGAACTTTCTGTTTTCTTCACAATGGTTCATTTGTATTCTCTGAACCCAAGACTAAGGCAGGTTCTGATGTCTTACTGTTTTATGTCACCACTGAGGTAGCAGTGACATGCTGGCTGCTGATGAATAAATATATTTATCTGGCGTCTAAACCTGCATACACTGTGAATAATGAGCAGATGTTAACAATTACTCTAAATGTCCTGGATATTTTGTAAAACTTTTATCAAACTTAGGGTGGTTTATTGATTTAGTCAGAATCATGCCTTGGGCACAAAACATATTGTCATTTGGGATTCAACGTGGGCAAAATGGATGTCCATTAACATTTTAAACTCAGACACTAGGGTTTTGCTTCTGGAACCTTCTGAACAATAGGTCTCTCTAATATGTTCTTACTCTTCCTGAATAAAATAAAGCATAGCCATTGGCAAATTTTCCATAGCCTCACCTTTTAGGATATGGCACATAGAAATGAGGAATGGAAAATAATGAATATGCAATTGGAACACCAGCTTCGTGCCTTTTAGGTAAACATTACAACCCAGCACAGCGAAAACTACCCAGGCTTGTTTTTAAAATAAATGAACAAAAATCTATATTCCCATTTCTCTGGAGTTATGTTTTGGGTGAGTTTTTTTTTTATTGTTGTTGTTGTTGTTGTTCTTTTTTGTAACATCAAGCCATTTTAGTTGAATGATACAGAAAGTCACTTTGAATTCAAATATAAAATAAGGCCATCCATCATGTTAACAATTTAATTACCTGAGTATATATTTTTCCAGCAAAAAAACCCATTATTTGTTGTGTATCTTATTACTGAGCCATTGCCTCGGGACAACTTGGCTGTCATCACGTAGGCCTTGTGGTAAGAAATGGCGAGATAGGGAGCAGATAAGCCAGGCAGTCCTCTGCCTGCTTTCCAGACCCGCTCTGTTCCGGGTTTGCTTGAGGCCTCACCTGTTAGAGTCCCTGTAAGCTTTGTTGCCACAGTGAAATGGTGACTTGTAAAGGCAGCGAGGCGTGGCAGAGAGAGTGAAAGGGTCGAATGAAATAGAAATGTGATATTTTCTATCTTCTGAGGGCCCAGGAAATAGGATTCCTGCTGCCCAACTGGGGCTGGCATTCACTCATCACGCAGAGTGCAAGAAAAGTTGTGAGATTTCCCTGTTTAGGACTCAGGGAAGGGGCGAAGGAATAGAAGGCACTGGCTTTCTCTGCTTGCTGGGGCATCTGCCTTCCCAGGGATTATGGATCAAGGAATAACTGAGAATGAGGAGATAAGAATAAGGAAGGCCAAGTGGGGGAAAAGCAGCTTACGGGCCTCCTCAGGGCACTGGGAGTTGGGGGACCCCACTCCCCCGGCCGCAGCACTCACCAAATTAGCAGACAGAGGTCTGTGATAGAAGCCTGTTTGTCGTTTGCTGGCTTGCTTTTTAATTGCATGCCCTGATGGCCACGAGTACCTGTAACAACATGAGCTAATACATTGACGAGAGAGCCACCACCCTGTCTACTTTGGGGGTGCAGTGGACATAGAGTAGCAAGGAAACTTCTCCCGCTTTTACGCCACATGATGGTTGGCGGTTTTCTTTTGGTCTGCTCCCTGGCAGCAAGGGTTGTGGACTGATGGAGGACAGAAAACAAAGACCAGACTTCAAGTTCCATTTGTGCATGTTGCCTGTTTCCTGGCTGGGTAATGTTACAAGCAAGAAAGGGGTTCTTACTAAGGCTCTGAATCGGGGATCACTCTTGCATTTCAGAGCGGTGGCCTGATGCATGATAGAGACAATGGGGCTTGGTCTACAACTAGGTGTGAGTCTCCCAGGTAGCAGGGGTGAGCTGCCCTAGTGGAAAACTTTTGCTTCTGAATGTTGTCCATCCAGCTGGCCCTACTGGTCTCTCTTTCTCTCTCTCTCTCTCTCAGCTTTGGCACACATAATTCAAGAAATCTGCTCATTCCACATTTTTTGCCTAAAGAAGAGCTGCTAATCATGCTATTGGTGAAACATATGCATGGGGGTTTCTGTAAAGCAGATTTCCCTGGAGGTGATTCACCAACTGCTGATGATGACAAGGAGAGTTCCTCGATCACTTTACAAATGCATCTGATTTTCCCAGTAACGCATGTTTTCATAAATGGAAACAAATAAAACAGTAGGCAAGGGCTTTCTCAAAAGGCTTGCCAAGTACATTAAACACACAAAAAAGTACGTTCGCAGCGAAAGTTGGTTGAAAACAGCTGTTTTAAAGGATTTTTGGTGGACGCAGTTAACGGCATCATCATTATAAGGCCTGAAGCAAACGTGTTACCGATTACACCCCATTAAGAAATTGGAATGTGTTCCCCCCAAGGAAACACCACAGCACATGCTATTTGAGAGTAACCACCAACCCCAGAACACATTGCTAAGACTTTCCCATAGATTGTGCGGCCTAGCTCTGGAGATAAGACCCTCGGGAAAATGCGAGCGCATCTTATCTTAACCCATCAGAAGATTGTTCACAGGATTGTCTGAGTGGAGGTTTCCTTAGCGTCTTTCACCTTCCGCCCCACTCCCCCCACCACCCCCAAACCTGCTCTGTCTCCTCCAGTCCCCCACTGTGTGGAGGTTGTGCAGAAGAAGATTCGAAGCGAGTCGGGGGTTCGGTTTGTGATGCCTTGCACATCCAGCCGTGCAGTTTGTTGAGTGTGAAACATGCTGTGGCCCGAGGTCAGCTCCTTCTAGAACATGTTTGCCCCTCAGAGCAGAGAGTGAGTGCTCTTCAGGGTGGGGCAGAAGGCTGTGGTGGGGTTTGGGGGCTATGGAAAATTTAATAGGGACCATGGGATTTGTGCACCGAGAAATAATGTTGGTGTGTTGAAAAGGCGCTGTCAAAATGCCCCGTAAGCAGGGCCTGCCGCATGTCTGCAGCTCGCCTGTTATTGTTCGCCTGTGTCTGCACTGTCTGTCCACTGAGGCACGGAAGGGGCTGCACAGACACTTTTCATAATGGCCCAGAAGCCTCCCAAGGGCCCTTGGGGTGGGGGGTTAGTTGGGAAGGAATTTAAGTCCAATATGTGGTAAGAAAAAAAAGGGGGGGGGCTTTTTCACCCTTTCTGCACATCTGAAAGAAGGGTCAGATTTCTCCTCGTGATGAAAGAGTCACTGCTGGGGACTCACCTCCTTTTACACTGTGGGTCATGTCAGGAAGGGCAGCCCCTCCTCTCCCACCGCCTGAAAGCGATAGCCACTGCTGGAGATGGTGGGAAGTGCCCGGTGCCTGTGGAAGTAGGGGTGTCCTGTCCACACACTCAGCAAAAGTGACAGTGATGCTCACGTCAAAAGGATATGATTATATGATGGGAATTTTGTTATCGGTATTTCATTTGTGGGAGGCAAATTCCAGTCCTAGCAATGGGGCTTTTGATAAGCCCTGTAAACTCCGTGGGCCCCCCATGTCCTTAGTTTTCAAAGGAGCTACTTTTTAGGGGACTTATTTTTATAAGAAGATTGAAGTAATAACCTTGTTTTTATAATAGGACCTACTACCCAAGTTTTTGTAGTTTTTCTGTAGGCCGCACATACTAGGTGGGTAGACAGATCGATCCATTGATCGATCCATCCATCCTTAGGGACTTAGGGACCATTGGAGATTGCAGACCGTGAGAGAAGCCTCATTGTTTGTTGATGGGGAGAAGACTCCTGAGAAAATCCCTCTCCTCTGCACATGTGGAACTTTGGAGACCACCAGGGTTAAGCTGAGGCAAAAATAGACTTTTTTCAGCGAGAGCATATCCCCGCCCAGAGTAAGCAGTGATCCTAATCTAAACACTCAGGATTCCCAAGCCCTCGGAGGGGGCTTCCAGAACCTGACCCAGGGATTCCTGAAAGCTTGTCACATACCAGATTGTAATATCTGTGAGCATTAGGGCATCATAGTGCAGCCTCTTATATGCGAGCGAGCATTCACCTTCCTTTATTGCGTCGCCCTGGGAGTGGGCAAGGCTCTCCCCCTGGCATAGACTTGGTGGGGGAGCTCTGAATTCAACAGAGGAATCTCGTCACAGAACCTGGCACTGGTGTATGCACCTGAAGGAACTGTTTCTAATGGGGACACACTTTACAAAGCACCTTTTGTCCAAGTCAACAGTGAGCATGGGGGAAGCTAGTGGAAATGGTGATAAGTTTATTACACCAAAACTTTGATGTAACAGATAAATATATTATTGATAACACTGCAACCGTGACTCTTAGGAAATGTTTTTGATAACATGACACAAATATTAGTATTACCAACTATCAGTAGGAGTCATTTGCCACAAAGAAAATGTAGTTGATTTCGAACAAAGGAACTGGTTGTAGGTGTCAGCCGTGAGGCCGTGCGACTGTGTAGTCTATCACCATTTCCTTTTTCAGTGAATGGTGAGGCAGGTAGATAATTTTCAGGAACCTGCGTCTAAGTGCATTTTAAAAGCAATGTGATCACTTCGAGTAAAATTGATTCATCGCCCGTTAACAAAAGAGTGTGCCCAGTGAAACTGTACCCAGAGATTCTGGAGATGAGAGTATTGGTTAGGTATTTTAGACAGCCAAATGTAAGTGAGCTAGAGATTACTTTAATAATCAAGATAATTCATTTCCCTCCCCCGCCCCACCCCCGGCAAACAAGCTATTTTTTCCTCTTATTGTAAAAATCATCTTTTTTTAAAAAAAATACAAAATCTCTCCCTTCATTTCTTGATTCT
Source organism: Canis lupus baileyi (assembly GCF_048164855.1). Classification (NCBI taxonomy): domain Eukaryota; kingdom Metazoa; phylum Chordata; class Mammalia; order Carnivora; family Canidae; genus Canis; species Canis lupus. The sequence goes on along the minus strand of NC_132868.1, from coordinate 35,558,267 downwards.
TCCCCTTCTCAATTCTTTGATCATGTACTAAATGTCTGCTATGTTCTAGGTACAATTTAAATGACAAGAGTTACAAAGAGAAAGTAGGCGGAGTCTGATTCTCATATAATCATATAATTTCTTTTGTTCAGATTCTGGAGGTGATGGAAGCAATCATATACTGTAGATAACATTGTTCCTATGGGGGAAAAACATCCTCCTAGAATTACTCTAAAAGAGGGGTCTCTCAAGTGGATGCCCATATGCCAGGGGCTGTAGAAGATGATCTATTGGGGTGCTGAAAAATATTCAGGTTTGTTTCTACTACTTTTTACTGTCATATTTTGTAATTTTTTTAAGAGAGAGAGAGGGGGAAGGGGAGAGGCAGAGGGAGAGGGAGAGAGAGGATCCCAAGCAGGCTCCACACCCAGCACAGAGTCCAACACAGGTCTTGATCTCAAGACCCTGAGATCATGACCTGAGCCGAAATCAAGAGTTTGATGCTTAACTGACTGTGCCACCCAGGAGTCCCAACAGTTTTTTTGACAGGGTTTGTGATAAAAACATCTGAAGGCCACTGTTCCAGATTATATTCTCCATGAAAGCAGAGAGCCTCTCCATCTTGTCTGGCCTTTCACTGTGAAAGGTTCAGTGTCTGGCCTGTTTGGGCACTTAATAAATAGCAGAAGAATGAATAAGTAAACCCCAAATGGTTTCTGTCTCCTGTCTTCAGAGCTGCTGAATTAAAACCTGCCGGCTCTAACAAACTCAGTAACATGTAGCAATGTGCTACATAGCATATGTTTTTTAAAAAGACTCTTACATAGAAATATTATTTTTTCCCTAGACTTGAGTCTAATTATGGCTCAATGCAGCACCATACTTAGAGGGGAAACCTTGAGGAAGAAATAGAAACTTGTGATCCTGCTAACACACCTATGGGCAACTGTAGGCCGCGTATTCTTGGTCTTAAAAACAGTGAGCTGTGCAGCCAGCACCTGAAGGAATCTGAAGATCATCTGGTCTGGTCGGTCATCACTTTCTTTCTAGGCTGGATGATATAGACAGATGAGTTTTTACTCTACATTAAACGATCTCCACGTGTTTCCCCAGAAACCTAGTTAAGTGCTGGAATTTGGGTGAAGATAATGGTTATCGGGATGCCTGGGTGGCTCAGTGGTTGAGCGGCTGCCTTTGGCTCAGGGCATGTTCCTGGGGTCCTGGGATCGAGTCCCGCATCAGGCTCCCCACAGGGAGCCTGCTCCTCCCTCTGCCTGTGTCTCTGCCTCTCTCTCTGTGTCCCTCATGGATAAATAAATAAAATCCCTAAAAAAAAAAAAGCATATCTTTTCAACAGGAAAAGATATTGTAAGGATAAGCTCCTTGGGCTTGTTGAATGAGCAGTGCGTAATGCAGCCATTCTTTCTCCTCTCATTTGTGTCAGTAAAGAGGAAGATATAGGTTTTGTGAATGAATGGGAGGCTTGGCGGTATAGCATATAGTTCAAGGGAAATAATATGCAAAATAAATAAATAAATAAATAAATACGCCAGACTGGACACCTCTGGGGATGAATGTTCTGACGTTTTCCCTGCAAATGTGTCCCTTTTACCATTTTTATATTTAGGCTTCAAAGGATTCTTATTACAAATAAATAACACATAGGATTTTGTTTTGCAACAAAATGATCACAATGATAAAATGAGCTTACATCTATCGAGTATCGTACTTCAGAGGTCATGAAGCATTTTTACACTGGTTATCGCATCTAACTTATAGCCATCAGTCTAAGTTTCCTCATTTCATGGAGAAAACAATGGAAATTTCAAGAAGTAACTGAGTGACAGGACCAGGGCCCGGATCGTTCTAAGCCCAGAGGTGTTTCCTTTACATCTGTATTTCTCTGGCTGTAACGTGAGTGCAGTTTCTCTGGGATCTTGTTAAAATTCAGATTCTGATTCAGCACTTCTGGGATAGGGACTGAGATTCTGCGTTTCTAACAAGGTTCCTGGTTGAGGTTGGTGCTTTTATCCATAGATCATACTCTGAGCAGTGAGATTCTGCATCATACTGGTTCCTATGTGTTATGATTGAAGATGGTCTTGTTGAGTAGCTTGCTGTAGTCTGTTTAGGAAACTCAGAGCAAAAGTTTTGAAAATGGTCAGCATGCTTTTCAGCTGGGCCATCACAGCAACCCAGACTCCGGTTAGCATCTCTTCCCTGCCCTCAGCTTCCCTCACTGCTACTTGTCCTTTTGTCTAAAACACAATCTTATGCCATCGTCAACTTTCAAGGTCCACATGGTGCTCCATTTCCAATAAGATGGATCGCAACTTCTGAGCATAGCAAGATTCAGGGTCTTCACTCTGCCCCTTATCTTTTACCTCTGTCTCCTACCACAGCCTGTTCCATGGCCACACATCCCCATCCCCATATGTCATACTCAATCTACCCTAAATATCTTACACTTCCCAAGAATAGTATGCTTGATCTTTTGCTTCCATGGAATTTCATTTCTAAATCTGTTCTAGTTCTTTACATACCCATTGGTTTATAACCTTCTCTCAGGTTGAGAAAAGCTCATAAACAATTGTGTTTATAAACTTCTTATAAGAGAGTGATGGGGACTTAAACTATCTGTGTGTGTGTGTGAGAGAGAGAGAGAGAGAGAGAGAGAGAAAGGGAGATTGAGTGCACTACCTGGCACTGTTTTTTACATAATAAGCACACAATAAATATTTGTTGAATGGATACCCTAGATGCCTGATACAGCCACAGTCATGTTGGATTAATAGGTGAGATTGGTCACTAGTTATGAAACTCAAAAGAAAGTGAATTAATTAAGCTCAGATATTTGCCTGGATTTCACAACAAGTTGCTCAATGTAATCATTTTATGATTAAAGAAATGCATGAAAGTTGCAGACCTTGCAGAGCATTGATTTAGCTGGTCCCGCCCAGTGAATGGCATGTTTAGAATAAGAGAGAAAGATGGCTCTAGCTCTTGATTGTGCCTTATTCTGTGGCATGTCCCAGAGATTTTTCCCCCCCTCCTGCCAACTTTATTTCACTCAGAAGAGTTATAGTTTGGGTGACTTATGGCTGATAATGATAACTGGCCCATTTGTCTTTCTCCCCTCTGCCTCTATTCTATAATTTCTATCTGTGGGACTACTGTTCATTTCAAAGACATCTCCGTGGAAGAACTTTATAAAGGAGTGGCACTTAAAAAATCTTGACTAATTCATAACAACAATGATGTGGTAGTCTTTGGTTTCGCAAAGGAAACAGCAGGACTTTTGCCTTTTGGCAAGCGACAGAAATGACAACCATCAAAAGGATAAGCTTGTTCCGTTAGAACATCAGTATTGTATTTTGCTGAAGAAAAGAAACAAAACAGCATCATCAGGCAGCCTAATTGCTAATTAAAATGTAGATTGAATATTGAGTAAGATTTATAAGATGTACTGAGTAAGTATCTTTGATGATGTTATCATGGAACACAACTATATGTGTATAGTTGTGTTTTCACACCCACAGACGCATATCTGTTGTCATATCCAAACATGTAAGATCTTTCCAATTTGTCAGAATGGAATTCTCTAGCCTTTCTGTTATTAGAGATTTAGAGAGCTTTCTTTTTCTTCCTTTTCTCTTCTTTCTGCTCCCCTAACTCCCCTTTCTGAGCTTCTCTCACCACCACGCACATACCTACTATCTCTCCTCCCCTCATATATATTACATATTTCCCACCCCATGAATATTTAACAGGCAGCCTGCTCTGATTTTCTTAAGTATGGATGGAAGAGGGAGTAGAGAGTGGTATTGAAGAAATTTACCCAGCAAATTCCAATGTTCCAGCCAAGGAATAAGACCCTTGATTCTAAATACAAGGCAAAGGCATGAGTCAAACCACAAGAAAGATTGGGATCTGTGGTTGGGTCCCAGCCCTGCTCTAGGTTGCTGAAGTCCTGATTATTATGGTGGTGGATGTGGTGTAGGAAGAAGAGCTCCTACTCAATTTGGAGGAAATGCTGAGAAATCCAAAATAGGGATCAAGCTAGAAACATGCTGGAGTGAACAAAAACTAACTCTGAACTGATCGCTTTAAAAAAAAAAAGATTTTATTTATTTATTCGTGAGAGACACACAGAGAGAGGCAGAGACATAGGCAGAGGGAAAAGCAGGCTCCCTGTGGGGAGCCTGATGCAGGACTGAATTCTAGGATCCCAGGATCACGCCCTGAGCCAAAGGCAGACCTGAGTCACCCAGGTGCCCCTAAACTGATCACTTAATCTAATTTCATCTAAAGTACTATCAGTCCTGGGAGTGAAGACTGTTTTTCTACCTTTTCATTCAGAACTCACTCAGCCTGCCCAAGACAGGGCGTCAGCGGCCCTCTCCTGGGAGGGTTTGGAGGAAGCCGGCACTGCAGCATAGTTCGTGGTTGGAATGTGGTGTTTTCAAAGTACTGAGTGTTTTTTAAGTGTCTTGACACCTCTGGAAAGAATCAGACAATTCCCAATATTTGACTTGTCTTTCAAGGTCAAGTGAACGCTAAAGCAGTGGATTAAGGCAAGGGAGCGTGAGTTGGTCATTCATCAGGAGCCCTCATTGTGCCTTCTGGATGGGGCTGGCTCAGACTGCTCTAAAGCAGCTCCATTTGACCACTTAGCTTCACCTTTTGCTTATTTTGTTATCTGTCATTTAGCATATTGGTTATCAAAGAAAGTAGTAGACAATATGAATACTCTTATATGGGTGAACCTAAAAAATCTTTCCATTGGACCTTTGGAAACCACCTTTAGATATAATGTTTCTGAAATTATACAAAAGCTTCTCTTTTCTGTGTTGACTTTTATGTTACAATCCTCAAAATAAATTTGGCAGTCTACTAAATTTTTACTGCATTAATTTGGCATAACGTACTTTAAGACTTACATTCAAGTGCTGGAAATAAATTGGACTCCTGTTACCGGCACTTAGAATTGGATCCTGATTCATGGAACTGTGTTAATCCAATGTGTAGACTGACTAAATCACCAGAGATTTTGGCAAAATGAAGACTTGCTTCAGGATGAGCACAAAATTCAGATGATAGCTGAGGGAATATCAGGTGGTTTGAGGCTAATGTAGTCCTTTAAAAAAAAAAAAAGCAAGAAATAACTGAGCACTTGTGTACATACTGGTACAGAGCTTGGTGAAAAATACTAATTTGATGCACAAACGAGATCCCTATACATCATGTTTGTAAAAGTGTGTGTTAAACAAATGTTTCTCGAGAGTTTACTTTGCTCCAGGAACTGTGCTTGGTGCTGTGTTTGTTAAGTGTAGCATCTGCGATGCTTCTTCACAAAGAGAGCCTTGAGTTGGTCCACTCAGGCACACTTTGCGCCAGGAGAATAATTAAGATTTCTTCAGGGTTAGAAAAGGAAACCCCGAGACTGACATGATTAATGGAATGGATTTGAATGTTGCTGGAGCAGATGGTACAGGGGCATCTCTTTGGGAGAAACCCCGGTTGGAAGTACAGAAGAATGTTCTGTGGTGTGAGTTCCCTCGCTACAGTCTTATTTAGTAGTTGGAGCAGAGTTCACGTCTGGGAGCCCTCTGAGAATTAGTCCTTAGTGAACCAAGAGGAAACAGAAGTAATATATATTGAAAGGCTTAATCTGATCTCTCGCCTGTCTTCAAAGGAAGCTTCATTTGTAAAGGACATGCATGATTGTGAAGAAAGGACCCCCATTAGGCAATGCAAGAATAATGAAAGACTCTACGTCCAAAGCCTTTGGTGCAGGGGGGTTAAGGGATCTGCTCTGTGCCCAGTTGGGAGACTGATGGAGCGGGACTCAAATTTGCCTCTCGGATCCTCTGCTCAGTAGAGCACAATTCCTTTCTTTTGCTATAAATTAAGATTTATCTGACAAGAAGCTTCCACATGGAAACAGAAGAGTGAGAACCCGGCAGAGCAGAGTTCACACTCATTCAATTTTGTCGGCTTCTTCTCTTGGATCCATGTCTTTGTTTTGGTGGAGGGGTTATGTCTGAGTCAACCGTTGACTCATAGAGTCAGGGACAAAGTGAACCCTCCTCGGAGCTTCTGAGATGGGGAGGTGAGAAGCACCCCAAGGCAGACAGACGCACATACCTGTTTCCTGTTTTGCTAGATGGTGTTTGAAAGTGTCCTCAATGACCTAAAAGAGAGGAGGAAGTCTCATGAAGAGAATCTGAACTCCTAGAAAAATGGTATCAGTATGTATATGTGAGTGTGTGTGTGTGTGTGTGTGTGTGTGTGTTTAACAGCAATTGGCTTATACTGTGGGTATCTCTATGCAAATTGTCTTTCCCTCAGTATGTAGGGGATATACAGACATATAGATAGATACGTATATGTACACCCCGATATATTGGTCATAGCAAATGCTTTACATATAGTGCTCACTCTGTGCTGTATATTTTCCAAGCACTTTAGATACTACCAATTATTTAATATGGACTTACCACATTCTCTTAAGTCACAGTTAATTTGCTTATTTCCTAGTTGTTGGATATTTAGTTATCCAACTTTTCTATTGTTGCTATGAACAAAGTTGCATCAAATGTCCCTATGAATGCTTTCTTGGTTATGTGTGAGCACTTGAAAAATGACGAAAAGATCTAGTACACATCATCTGATAACAGTGGTTTCCTCTGAGGAGGGAGAGGGGATATGAACTGAGTTGGGTGAAAGGAGCTTTAGCCTTCCGTATAATGCTGCATAAGGCTTTCTAAAAAAAATGCATTCGTGTATTGCTAGTTTGCCTAAAAGTAATTTTTGGAAATAAATATGGGATTAGAAGTGTTAGGCACATGATCTAATCAATATGATCGTGTCCCCCTATTTTCAAAATACCACCTGCCATAAAATCCTGGATGCGTGGTCATAGCTGACCAAATGCAATGTGTTCAATGTGACTGTGTTGGTAAATGGCTTAATACACTCAAGTCACTCTGATTCTAATATATCTGAATTTTAGTTAACAGCAAAAGTATCAGAGTCCACAAGGAGTAAGTATACCAGTGAGTGTTTTCTGGTTTTGACAAAGATGTCATCTACACTGAAAAAAAGAATTTAAGCTGCATTCTTAGAGAGTTAATTCAACATGATAATTAACATAGAGTTTTGAAGTTTCATAATCACCATGTGTATATACCAGCCCTCTTACTGATGTTACAAGTGTACTAATTAGAGTTCATTATACTTTTAAAAATGTAAACTCACTCTGAATATATAGATTCCGGAGCCTCAGGTCTGTACGGCTGTTATAACCATGTGACCACCCTACACGTGTGAGCGTGTGGACACACACATCATCAAATGCGAGCAGTAACAAAGGAAAAAAAAAAAAGAAGAGGGTGAAATCAAAGAGTGTTTTTTAAATTGGTGTTTGTGCTTCGCTGGAAAACTAAGATATTTACTAGGATATCAATGTTCCAGCACAGAGAATGACCTTGGGATGTTATCAAGCCCTCCTGCTCACAAGATATAACATAATTTAAATATCGTAGGCAGGAGACCTTCCAAAAACAGACCCAGTGACGACAGTTGGATCACCATTGCCATCCTGAGTAAATTTCAGTGGCGAAAATTTCTTTGACCATCTAACCTTGTAAAGATAGAAAATGTCTAGTTGCTCTATTCTGTTTAAGAATGACCCTTCCTATAGCAATCTGCCGTGAGGTCAGATCAAATGGTGGCAGGTAGTTTTGACTTCCTGGTTTTTTAAAAGTCCTTACCTTAATATCACTACTCTGGGGTATCCACACCATTTTGACACGTCCCACAGGGAGCATTTCTCTGTGTAAGGTCATGCTTTGAATTCCCCATAGGGTGTTCACACATACACACACGCACACACTGTACACACTTCCATCTGTGCCTTTTCAGGTAGAAGGAAGGATTTCAGCGTGAGCTTTCCCGTAACTTGGCTACTTAACCTCAGTACTGCCCTGCCTGTTTTCTGAAAGTTTGTCTTCCTAAATAGGATTGGGCCAAAGCAAGAATAAACGTTTTTTATGGCTCGACTATGCCACTCCCTATTATGCACCTTTATGGAGCACAACCTTTTATTTTAGCTTCTGTTCTATACCTGTGCTCACTTTGAAGTCCCTGATCAACTCTGGAATCTGAGCTCTCCGATGGAACTTTCTGCAGTGATGAGAACGTTCTATAATCTGTGCTGTCCAATGGCACTTCGGTAGCCCCGGGTCCTTGTAGCTGTTGAGTGCTGGAATGAACGTGACTCGTGCAAATGAGGACCTGAATTTTTACTTTAATAATGCTCAATTGAAATAGTTACATGTAGCTAGTGACTATTGTCGTTGACAGGGCAGCTATAGATCATGTCGCATCCATTGAGATCTAGGACATCTCCAACATTTATATTGTACTCTTTGCATGTGAAAGTCTATCCCTTTGGCTCTGTCTGGCATTATTTAATTTAATTAATGAAGCCATTACATGATTTGCCTGCTTCCAATCCAGGGTTTATTTGTCCTCCAGGGTTTATTTTGCCCCAGATTTTTGTTTTTTCCCTGTTCAACCAACCACCATGCTACCTTCAGCAAGTAGATAGTTTTGAAACCTTACATTTGAAAGGGGTATAATGCTGTGAAACAGGAAAAGATGGCTAGTTCATGAAGCGTGTTATAAAAAGTTCATAGCATGGCTTTCTTGGATTTCTAGTTGTCACAATCCAAATGACTAGGATTTAGACAAATCGTATCTATTGGGTATGTATCTCTCATCTCTCCTTTCCTGAGAATCAGACAGATTTTAAAATTAGCAGTAATCCTCACTCGTCTTTACTGAACTTTGGAGAGGTGTGACACATTCCTTCCTGCTTGTCGAGTTTTGGGAACTGGCTGACTCAGTGGCCTCCACACAGCCATAAGTTAGCACTCTGTGACGGAGCCCATCTTCCTCCTAGGGCTTCCAAGGACTAAGTTGCCCGTAAGTAGGAACTTCCTGCTGCCCTCGTGGGGCTTTTGAATGATTAGGATGAGCAATGATTCTCCAGAAGTGGGTAGAATGTTGAAAGAGTAAACACGTGGATTGCATGCTGTATCCACCCCATTCTTCACACATGCCGCCTAAGATAATAGTCCTTATAGAGAAACCGCAGCATTCTCAAGCTGTGCTCACAGGGTCCTTCTCTTTACTTAGAGGCCAACCAGGATGCCCAGAAAACATGACTGATAACGCCTAGATAATTATTGACTAGTTTTAGTATTAATGGTGGGAGCTATATTCCTTTTCTCTTCCTGGTTATGTTTCATTGATGTAGTTTGCTTATTTCAGTGTAGAGGCAGGATGAGTTTCACTCTCTGGGATGAGAACTTCAGCGCCGGAGACAAAGGTAATTTGGTCGAGCGCACCTACAACGTATGTGGTTTTAACGTTTTGAAATGTTCCCTTGTAAATCTGTCTCTGTGATTCTGAATGTGCAGGGGGGAGGGAGGGGGGGCAGATGTACAACGTCATCTGGTGTATTTTGTATACCTTCCTCTTTGGACAGATGTTCTGAATTGTAAAGATGCCTCCTTTGTGGCAAAGGGATGATGTGGAAAATGTGTTTTTGTAAATCCCTAGATGTTCACCTAAAACACCACGTGGGTAGCAGGAGCACAAGTAACCCAATCTTATGTTTTTGGAAGCAATTTTTCCTCTTCTGCCACTGGCTACCCCTTTTTTTCATATTCCTGGGTCTCAGGCTAGATGTTTCAAGCAGCAGTTAATGTGGTAGGATGTATCTCTTCGTCCAGTGGCTCTCCTCTGCCCCTGGCTCCTGCTCTTTCCCCAGCCCTCTCTGCCTCCTCTCTCTCTCTCTCTCTCTTTTTTTTTTTTTAGTTTTTAAATTAAAGGGATTTTATTAAGAGTACAAATTTTACAACCAGAGCCCTTTGGGGCTTCAAGTGTAGTTTGCACATACTATTCTTTCTGTAAGTCTCGCATGTTTCACCACGCATTTTTAAGGGGCCTTGAAAAATGGTTAATTTGAATAATGCTAATTAACTAAATACTTCCAATGGTTTTTAACTACAACTAATGAATCTTATATTTTGAATTATTTTTAAATGCTTCAGATGCCTTCCCTCCTTACTGTCCTTGCCAGATGCAAGGAAGGGCAAGCTGACCTCCCGCACCTGGTGCCCACCCTGTGACCCTTTTCTCTCTATTGGAAAAGTGTGAGGGATGGGGTGTGGGGAATGACAATGCCAAACACAGAGAAGTTGCTCAAAAGCAAATGTTGAAGTAAATACATAGCCACTGACTTTCCAAGGTCATGGGGGGCCAGCCAGGTGTGTGAATGATTTTCTTTCCCCTTTCTTGACACTTGCACTGTGACGTCTCCAGCTACCTCCAGCTTCTGTGATGGTCTCCTCAGTATCCAGAGAGAATTTAAAAATTACAGTAAAGCCATATCAGAACATTTTAGGGATTATCTTGATAACATAATATTTTGTCTCCTTTTACTGTTATGTTTATTAATATATAATGATAATTTCTTTCTGTCTAGCCAGATTCCTTCTTTCCCTGTTTCTCTCACCTGAAAATATTCTGGGGCAGTGGAAAGAAAGCCAGATGGCGTTCCTGTCACTAACTGGTTGTGGGCTATATGGAAAGGGCTATGCTAGCTGGTCACTAAGGTTTTCTTTAGCTTCAGGAGTCTGTGATTCTATTCCTTCCAGGGTGTAAGTCTCACCCCCCAGCTCCCATCTCAGCCTCTTCTTGTCTTTGCCTGTAATGAATCATATCAGACTTCCTGAAGTCCCGGGGTCCTACTCTGGGAATTAAGGCACTTTTCACAAGCCTGGGGCGGGGGTGAGGGGGGAGGGTGGGCGGGTGGGCGGATGGGACTCCTTTTGTGTTTAGCAATGTAAATTCATGCTGCCAAAGGGTTAATCTTCCAAGACTAAGTGCAGATTGGGTAAAATCAGAGACGATCAATGGTTGTACCAGCCTGCCATGAGTAGGGGTGTTCAATCATGCAGGTTTCCAGCCAGATTTTTAGAAATCTGCATCACAGAAGTCACCTGGGCGTCACACCCTGAGGAACTCTGGGTTAATGTGTGGTGAACAGAAATATCAAGTTTATGCCTATAGGGCAGTTTTCATTGGCATGAGCTTCAGCACAGAAAAAATGGCCTTGGTAGTCTTAATTTTTTTATGGGCAGTTGCACGATAGCTGGTCTTGGAATGTTAGCAGCACTGTTGCAGAACTAAAAATGTTACCCTGAGACATTTTAAAAGACTAATAAATATCTGGTTTTAAAACACAGGCATTAAAAAATTATAAACTTGGAAAGTTTTTTTTTTTTTTTTTTTGGTTGTTGTTCTAACTTGGGAGTGTTAAAGCTGCCTTTTCCTCTCGGACTTCTCAATAAGCAATTCTAGGGCTTGGTACATTAATGATGATTTGACTACTTTGACATTGGGCTGTTTATGCTTTAACAAAAGGATGCCAAGTGATGAGACTGGGTCCCCTTATAAAGGACAGTTTGGCTTCACCCTGTGAAGATGTGGCTGTGCTCAGGGCTGGGCTTGCACACCCTCTGTGTGCCATGCCAGGGACAGTCCTTTGATGTGGAGGGCAGAAGTCATCGTTCGACCTGGTCTGCACCTGTGTGATGCGTGCTTGGAAGCAGATTGCAACCACGGGCACCTGGGGATAGCTGTCCTAGGGGATGGACTCCCATTGGAGAAATGACGCTAGTCCCCACCCCTGTCTACATGGAGAGGGTGCTTAGGCCAGGGAAGATGGTGCCACACACTTGAATGTGGCCAAGAAGGACTCAATTTCTTGTCATCACCTTTAAAACATAAAAACAGTATTACAAAAAATTTCAAAAATCAAAAAGATTTTTGCTCTCTCAAGTTTTGCTTGGCTCTGCCTAATTAACTTTCTTATAGTTTCAACTTTTTCTCACTTAATATTTTATCATAAATGTGGGCCTATATTTCTGCATGGGCTTTATAATTGTTATTATAATTGTAAATATTCGTCTATTTACATACAGTAATTTATTTTTCCCTCTATTATTAGTTTTTCCATGATTTCTAATTTTATGCTGTGGAGTGTAATACCACAACAAATAAACTAATGAGTGCAACTTTTCCTCATTGATATGCATTTGAGGAAAATGTCTAACAATGGAGTTATAAAGAGGAGTGTAAACACAGTAATATTTTTATACATATTATAAAATTTCTTTTCTTAATTTCCAAAAGAGTTCTAACAATCTTCAAAGCCTCTAGCATGAGTGTCCTTACTTGTATTGAGTGTAGCATTTAAAAATATATTTAATATATAAATTTAAAAATTATGATTAGATACATAAATGATATACATTGAATATCTATGTACAGATAAAACATGGAACCTTGAAATTTCTTTGTGATGTGCTTCAGTAATCTGTGAAGGTGACCAATTTGTTCGTGTACCTAGAATTTGTTTTTCCCTTGTTTGAATGTCTACATCTGTCCTCTCTATTATAGTTTTTATAAACTTGACTTAGCAAGCTAGCCAGAGGCCAGATGCTTCAAACAGTTCATCTTTTAAAGCTTGACCATTCATTATTGAGATTCTGATGTCAGAGTAGAGGCTAGAACATTGTCCTTCTCTGATAGGGGGTCAGTGATTTTGTAACCACTTTATATTGTCCATTTTTATTGGGGGTGATTGTGCATAGCAAAGTGACTACTTTTTAAATGACTGTATATATATATATATACACATATTCATATCTTTATGATTATATTTATTATTTTATATATACATATATGTGTATATATAAATATATGTATATTATTTTCTATATCCATTTATACATTTATACAAACACACCCATGTGTGTGTGTGTGTGTGTGTGTGTGTGTGTGTGTGAAGGCAAAATTTAGACAAATATATTTCTGAATTCACTTAATGGCAGGCTGTGACATAATGAAAACCTACTCTCTTTTTAAAGTCCAGGTAAAACTGGAAAAGCCAAAGGTTTCATGTAACTAAAAAGAACTAAAATACTTAGCTTTAGGTGTAAGAGAACTCTTAAATAAGTTGAAAACCTATACTGGAGATATAGCTGGATGCCAAAGGCAAATGATACCTTTGTTTTCTGGCATTTAGGTGAAGGTAGATTAAGAATTCCTGTTACAGAGAACATGATTAGGATTTTTATAGAGCAGGATGCCAAAAAATTAGGAAACGTTCTAATTTGGCAGGAGATTAACTGGAATCCAGTTGTGTTTTCTGCCACAGTAAACCTGGAAAACATGGTGATCATTTTTATTTTCTTGTCACACCATGACTGTGTTTTGAGTTCATTATAACTAAGTCTAGTGCATTCTAACCAGAGCGTTTCATCCATATAGTATTCAGAATTTGTTTGTAAAATTTTTTGATAGGTGACTTCTAGCACCATGAATCAATGGGCAGATATATATGTTTCTTAAAGATGGATATGAAGATACAGGATGGGGCACCTGGGTGCTCAGTTGGTTGAGCATCTGACTCTTGATTGCAGCCCAGGTCATCTGGGGGGCTCTGCGCTCAGCAGGGAGGGGAGTCTGCTTGAGATTCTCTCCCTCTCACTCTTCTTACTTACAACCCCCTTCCCCGTTCATGCATGGGCATGCTCTCTCTCTCTTAAAAAAATATATTATATTAGATACATATATAATATATATTTCTCATATATACTATAGAGAAACCAGCAATCTTTTTCAAAGAGAAACTTAGTCCGGTGATTCCAACCCTCATTTAATCATTAACTTAACATCCTACCTTGGGTAGATAGAGCATTCAACAAACTCCATGCCCGAGTGTATCAATATAGAAAAGGAGAGCACCAAATCCTGGCAGCCTGACCACGGAGGAATCGCATTAGAACACAAAAGTAAACACATGAAAGGACTTTGTGTGCACTGCGAGTCACACCACTCCCAGATGCAAAGTATTATTAAAAGAACTGGATATGATAAGGTGTTTATTGCCTTTATTCTTTAAAGAACTCCTTGACAATTCAGCTCCTTGGTCTAACAATTCCAGACCTGACTTGCCACCGTTTACTAATTAAATCCACTTAGTAATTAGAAAGAACTCGTGTGTCTCTTCCATCCCCCTCCCGGCCTGAAATTCTTAAACAAGCATTGGGTGTGTGGTAAATGGTGCGTTTTAATAAATGTTTTGTAAAGGCCAATTATTCAGTCAATATTGAATTGTGTGATAGGAAATACGGCTGCTTAGCTACAGGGAAGATGTCTACATGCTATTGGCATCTGTTGGGTAGGTAATGTTCTTAAACCACCTGGCCTTCTTCCAAACTTTGATTATTCATAAATCTGTGGAGTGTGGTAAGTTGCACTATTAGCGTTTAATCTCTTATTGAAGCAAACTCAGGAGACTGAAATCTATTTGCTTTAGCCAGCTTGTTCACTGATAAATGTACGATTTAAAATTTTCCTTTTGTGAATTCCTCAGTGCAAGAAAAACACAGCTGGGCATAGCACAGATCATATTTATCTTTTCATTAACTAAAGTACAAGAAGATAGTGGCGTTGGAGGCTTATAAGGAGGGATTGCTAAAGAACAGTCCTCCTCCTGTTTGCACACCCACTTGAGAAAAGCTTTCCAAACAAGTATTTGAGATACTTGTGAGAAAAGCTGGTTGAATTGTCAAAAGAAGACCAAGTGAATGCATATGAAGTGGTTGGATTTCAGATAACATTTTCCCCCTGAGTGTTCAGATTGGTTAAATATTAGAGGAGGGAGATAATGACACTGTTTGTCGCCATAAACGTAGACGTATATCTTTTTTCACAAGGTTGGTATGAAAGGCATATCAAAGATTTTCCATCCCAGATGATTTAGTTTCAATGTGGTAAAGGGCGTTGTAGGTACAGAAAGATTGCTTGGACAGTAAGTGCCTGACAGGAGCATGGAAACTTTGTAGAGACTTTACACTAGATATAATTTTTTTGTTTTGAGAATAACACAATAAACTGATTGGCTGTCTTGGGGGAGGTTAATATATATATTTTTAAATTTTTCAACATTATTCTTTCTGCTAGAGGGAAGATTATGAAAATTTTTGAGGTTTTGGGAGTACTTATCTGCAATATGCACTAAACCAGGCTATTAGGTGCAATCTTCCAGAAAGAAATAAGTGACTTCTGGTTTATATGTGTTAATAATAAATTCTCCACTTGGGAGAGTAAGATGAAATTATAGGAGATCCCCCCAACCCTACCTTTCCCCGAAGCCCCAGATCATGAGGGCTGAGATTGCTTGTGCCTCTGTAGTGCCTCCAATCCCTGGCAAAATGGCATGTACACAGTAGGTGACTAATAACCACAGACTGATTTGTGTACCTTTATAGAACCGCTGGGCTCTGCAAAGATGAGCTATGCCATAGATCTGTTCTTTTGTCACTTTCTGTGACTCAAAAAGAATAGGAAGACCAGAAAAGGGGAAAAAAGGAGGCTCCTGTCCAGCCAAAAGCAGTGAAGCTGCAACCCCCTTGAGCTCAACAGTGACCCAGGGTTACCCAGAATAGGCTAATGGTCCATTGTAGGGGTCAGAGAGACCCAGCCTGGGCTGAAGTTAATCTCTTCCCTATTGCCCATCCTCCAAACCCCCGAGATCCCTTTCCTAAGTGGAACTAGAAGCAGGAAAGGACAGCTTTTTCCTGACTCCATTTACAAGTCCTACTCAGTTTCTCTGAGAGTTAGGCCCAAACATTTCCTGTTAGTGATGGCATTTATTGAAACGTTAGCATATTTTAACTAAAACTTGTTTAAGTGGTCATCTCTTGGTTTATGGATTCTAAAGTTTATAACTACTTGTCCTTCTTATTCTTCTTTTGTTTTAAAGTTCACCAACCCAGTATCAATATTTTTTTTTTTTTTTTTTTTTTTTACACATGAGCATTTAGGAATGATATTGGAAAAGTAGAGATGAGCAGTTGAGAAGCACAACTGGTGAAATGGAGGACATTTCCTTAAGATCATCCAGCCCAACTCAGTTTATAGAGAAAAGAACCAAGGTCAAGAGATGGGAGGAGAACTTTTCAAAGGTCACAGGGTTCATGGAGAGGCGAGGACTGGAAATCAAGCCCCAAGCCAATACTTTTTCAACTTCCTTGTTTTATCTGAATGAGTAACAGAAACTTCCAAAAACAGGGGCTTAAAATTTAAAACAAATCTGAAGGCTGGAAACCAGCTACTGGTACTGCAGCTCCATGATGTCATTGGGAACCCTGGATCCTTCTAGCTTCCTGCCCTACTATTATTAGGTGTGACCTCCATCCTCGTGTTCTCAAGACGGTTGCAGAATGTCAGCCATTCTGTGAATATTCTAAGCAAGAAAAAGGTCAAGAACAACAAGAAAGAAGGGTGCATGCCAGTAAGTCAGCTCCCTCTGACAGGCTTTTTGGGGAGACCCCAGCCAGTGATAATTGCTTATGTCTAATTGATCAGAACGGTCCAGCTTCAAGGCAAGCTGGGAAATTTAGTCCTCCTTTTTTTTTCTCTTCCTTCCTTCCTCCTTCCTTCCTCTATCTGTCTCTCATTCTTTCTCTCCCCAACCTCTTCTTTATCTCTCTATAATGCACTGAATTAAATTGGATTTATTAGCAGTAAGATAAAAAACAGTTGATATTGATAGGCAACTTCTTGTCCTCGTACACTGCATTTCATATTAAATAATTACTTTTGCGTTTGGAAGTGTAAGATCTTACAGTTATGTTTTTCTCTGCTGCCATATCCTCAAATTTCCTGGATGAGAAGACCAAACATAGCATGGGACCAGAAATTCAGGTTGCTTTCTGTGAGCGAAACAACGGGAAAAGAACTTAGGAACTGTCATCTCTGAGCTGCCCGTTGGCTTCCTATGTTCAGTGAAACAGTGTTCCCTTGTTTCTGTTGGCTTGAAGGTGAGCCTGGCAATGAGTACCATGCTGACTTCACCGGGGCACACTTCAAAGATTACTAACGAGGATCATTTAAATATTTAGAAGTAAATAGCAAATAGTTTGTTTACTTCACCCCGCCTGTATAATGGGCACACGCTTTTCAAAGGCCTGAAATTATAAACTGTAGTAGGTCATTTAGGACCATGACTAACAGAGAAAGAATCTCCCAAGGCCCGCTAAGGGGAAGGAAGCTTACTCCCATATAACTTCACCAGCGGATTCATCTGTGGACAACAGAGAAGAGGCTTTATTTGCCAGTAACTGATTGGTTATGAGATTTATGGTGCTGTCTGGCTATGAAGTTGTCTTGACTAAAGTTAGTTCCCTTTGTTGAGTTAACTTGTTTTCTTTATGTTGAGTTGAGTGTAAGATAAGTATTTAAGGTAAGAAATTTGCCAAAGTGAAAGCCTTCCTCAGAATGGCAGCCATGTTACCTCATAACTAACATACTCTATGTCTACTGTTTGTTCTGGGCAGGACACAGATTAGAGAGCTCTGGAGACATCAAGGAGATTTCAAGAAGCAATAATGTGGAAAGACTCTTACACCCTGAAATCCATTAGTGTCACCATGTCCCCTAAGTGAAGAATGGCCTGACAGCTCAATGCTATGAACGCCTTAGCCCCTGCCCACTGTAGTACTGTAGGTCCTAGGGAAGGGGAAGAATTGTGGAGAATGAGAGCCTGATATTTTACCTGGTTGGCATGGGAAAATGTAGTCAATGATGGGGCTAGAACCCATCCTCTCCCATTAGATCTTCTCTAAAGTGTTTGACCTGATATTCATTCACTTACAATTTTATTCTCCTGCTGGTGTTTCACACACTCAGGGCTGGCCAAGAGCCTTTGGGCTCCCAGCTCTCTGATGTCACAAATCCCTTCACTCCAGATCTCTTTCCTCATAAAACCCTAATGGCAAGATTCAACCTGAATCAACCTGAATCTTCGAGCAATTACTGCTGTGTCAAGTTCCAAACCCTCACTCATCATTTTAGAAGTCAGCAGTGTTAATATTAGTATTCATAATATATTAGAGCTTCTTCAGTGTACTTTACCAGATAATTGTTGCACATCTTTGCCTTTGGGCAAGAATATTGTAAATGTACTGATTTTCAAATAACAGAGTTTCTTTGGAGCCCATCTCCGCCTGCACACATGGCGTGGACTGCCGTCTGTCTGGATTCCATCATGCCTGCCTGCCATATCTTATCAGTGCAGAGCCCTGTGAAGAGGATCCTATATATTAGCCACAACATGACCTGTGTGGCCAGGATCAGCCCTAGCAATTATCCCACCGGTGGTGCAGTGATTTAGAATGAACAGCTCAAGGATGCCATTATTTACCATATATCATAGCCCAAGATAAGGTTAATAAAATCTCCCCCCCCCACCAAATTGAGTTGATTTATATATCAAGAATATTGGCAACCAGGCTTTTTCTAACTTCTTTTTGTTTTGCTGCTGTTTAAGTAGATCCTAATTGGTCGAGATCCTGACAATTCTAGCTCTTGACTAATGTAACTACTCAAAGCAACAGTTAGCCCTGAGCACAGTCCCCAGCCAGACTCCTGGCAGGAGTCCATGGGAATAATCTCCTTCCCTTGGCAGCTGCCTGAGCAGCAGTCTGTGCAAAGGATTGCGGTGGGTTGGCAGGATGAGAGTGGGTCTGTATAGCACAATAGGTTTAAATACTCATTGCTTACTATATAGAAAGCTTCAAAAACTTGTGTAAAACACACACTTTAAGCCTATAGAGTATGTGATGGCTTGGACATTGTATTTGAAGGAAAGATACGTCCCACAATAAAAACGGATGAGATGATGCTTCTCCGAGTCTGCTTTCTTAAGGGTTTTGGATTAGATAGCTTCTAGGAAGGACCCTTTCCCTTCTTATGGTTCTGTATCGCTAGGAGGTCTCAGAAATGTAATCCTGCCTGTGCTTAATACTTTGCTATTTTTTGTTACTGATTTTTTTAAATTTATAGCTATGCTATTTCCATAAAGCCCTTGAGGCATCTTGCAACAAAAATATAGGTACAAAGGGGTAAAAACAAACAAACAACAACAACAAAGGCAACCAGCATGAGATAAAATGAGTAAAAAAGGTGGGAGAGAGCAGTATATTTAATTCTGAAGAGAGCTCTAAGAAACTACAGACTCTGTCTCTGAGCTTCCTAATAGCCCCGGCAATAAAAACACCAGTTTATGGAAGATAAAGGACACGTGGTGTTTATTTTCCCATATTGCATGTTACATTCATACTTTCCCTAGAGATGTGGAAATTAAGTATAGCACTTGGCATAGTCTACTTAGATTTCAGATTTTAATTCTGTAGCTACTAATCCTGAACCTAGAATACCTAACTTCTGAATCTATCCTCTGTGGAAATGATCATGCTCTCATTTAATCTATTAATTAATCCCATAGTTCATTTTCCTATCTCAACATTCATTTTGTTTTCCTGGGGAATAGTTGTGTTTTTACACATGGAATAAAAATCAATTTTGACTTGTTTTCTTTCTACCAACATGTTGTGAAATTTGACATATTACAAAGAAGCAAAACCAATTTTACTTAATAATAAGCTTTTGTTGAGGGGGGAGGATTTGTACCCACATCCCCCCATTTCTCAATTTCTTCATGCTAAAACAGGAGGAAGATATTATTATGTAAGCAAATGGGTCCTTGTTTTTAGGTATTATGAATAATCTTTATTAATCTTTGATAGTCTAACTTCTACTTAAGACATCAAACTCAGAATCTTATTTAATATTTCAGTGGTGAGATTAACTGGGATCTAGAATTAACCTATCTCCTTTCCTTCAACCTTCTTATGCATGACCAAAAGAAAATTTAAAAATAGACCATGTGTGCACGTGTGCACATGTATCTGAGAGGAAAATGCTCCGTATGTTATTAAATTGAGGTTTACATGTAGGAGGTCCTGCTCTGTCAGTTTTCGGTGGCAGGACTCAAATGCCTTTTATTTCAAGAAAAAGTGACAAATAGCTAATGTAAATCCAGCTTATCGTTTCAGGGAAATATATGGGTTTTCTTGTTTGGGGTCAGGAGAAAAGACAAAGTATTAGGCAAAGTGTCAACTGAACTGCAGCAAAGGAGTGATTACCCTCAATTCTTGCCCCCAGCCCATTGGAAGCAAGAGATGGAAGCAACCTGATGCATCTTTAATGCCACTCCTTGTCTCCCACATAAAAAGTGCACCTCTTTGGGGGCAAAACCAAAATAAATTCATTTTTTTCTATCACTGTATTAGTCACGATAATTAATGTCTGTTTCTTCAGCAGATAAATCCCTTAATTTCATGGCACAATGCAACAATGGTATAGTCTTGCTCAATCTATGTTTTGTGCTGATTGGTGGGCGGGAGGGGGGTGCTTCCAGAAAATGGGCTGGAGGATCCTGGTTTTCTTGTGATGCTCCCACTGCAACAAGTTTTCTAAATTCATCCTGGAAGAGGAAGAATGAAATGAAGAGGAATCACTGGCTCTAAGGTGCTCAAGCCAAAGTCACCATCGTCTTGGGTTCATATCCCATTTGTCAAACTCAGTTGCATGGCTCTACCTCAGGGCAAGCAGAGCTGGGAAGTGAAGGGATAAAATATAGGAATTAATATGGGGTAAGAAAATGGCTTTCCTTGATATCCGAGAAGCATCTTGTGTAAGAAAATTGCTTTGCATGGTGCATGAGAGAGGGCATCCTGGAGGAAGCATTTGAGTAAGAGTCAAAGTAAGGGCACATTCATCGCAAAGGCCTATTCTGTTGTGACAAATAGAAAAATATGTGCCAGTATGCTATGAAGTAAAGGTATGTTGTTATTATGAAAATTCCTTCGGTCAGCAGCATTCTTTGTCCAGGAGTGGCAAAGATGTGTTATTTTTAGAATTTAGATTGTTGCTGTTGGTAGTTAGAATGGAAGCTCCTGGAGAGCAGCATGTTTCTCATCTGATCTGTTCATTGACTTACCCAAGCAGCTAGAGCAGGGCCTGGTACAGGATAGGGACGTGCCACAAATATTTGATGAACAAATAACAACTTGCAAAGGACTCAGCCAGTATATTCGTTTCCTTTTTCCTGTAAAAGTAGAGGTAATAGATTCTACTGAGATTGTCTCTTTACAAGTCAAAGACAGAGTGTTGAGCTAGTATTTAGGAAGTAAATGTGTCCTTCTGTGCTGCTTTTTTTGTGTATGTGTGTGAAGATAAAACCAGAAAAGGTGGGTACGGCCCAGGAAGGGGTTAGAACCACAGACATGACACCACCGATATATCCTCTTTTTTAAGTTTCTTAACTGGTAACATGTGTTTCGGAGAAAGCTGCCTGCGGTTGATCTACACGGAACTTTGACCATCTTACATCAGTAATTTAACATGACGTACAGTCAGTCAATTAACACAGCGCTCCGTGCATATAAAATCTGTTACTGAAAAAGAACCAAGGTAATATAATTTTGACCTAAATTTAAATAATTTAGTTGTCGATAAAGCAACTTTTTTTTTTGTCTTCTAGAATCTCTCTTTGTCTCTTGCAATAATGTAAAATTACGTTTATTTAACTCTTATTTAGGAGCTAATATTTCCGATTGAGGCTGTTCATGTTCACACTGTAAAGGAACATTTCAAAAGGACAATTATTATGCGACTAGGACCCCAAAGGGAATGAACAAACTACACAGGGAAAAAGTATTCAGGGATCATGGCACATTATCATGGTTCCTTTATCACATCTTTGGAGTCATTAGAACTAAGCACCTATCTATACACTGAATTCTGACCACAGTGAAGGCCATCTTTTCACTAACGATTTGTTAAGCATCTGTCCTGAGTATGACTAAGTTAATTTAAAATATTCAATAACAATACTCATTAAAAAGTCATAGTTAAGCCTGCTTCCTCTGCCTGCAAGGAAATGTAGGAATAACTTTGTATCTTATCTTGTTTCTCTCAGCTACCCCGTATTGACCAACAAATAGAAAAATCTGGATTTTGTTTCAACATGTATTATCATTCTTGACAAGTGCAGAAACCGAAAAGGGGGAAAAACAAGCTCAGTGTATAGCTATTTTAGCAGACTTTGATCATGTTGGAATATGGACAGTGAATAGAGACCGATAAACTCGTAGAGTTCTTTGCCATGAAGGCTACTTTAGCATGAAGCCAAAAAATGAGAGGGGTAGGCTTACTTTTCGCAGATTTAACCAAGAACAATGACACCATTTGCAACCACAGTGCAGAGCCAAAAAAAATCATTGCCAGCATGCCAATGTATACTCCCTAGAGAATGAGTGGAAAATGAGAAACGCCTGTCAGAGATTAAGTTCTATTTCTAATGGAAGCACCGAGCAGACTGATGTCTTTTTAATGAAAATGAACATATCACAACAGATGAGTTTCATTTGCTAGTTTTAGTGTGAGTTCTTTGGAAGCCTGTCACTGCAGATAGTCTTTTTAAAGGCAAATTTCAGAATGCGATGAGTAAGTTTAGCAAGTTGAGGAACCAATATAGATGAAACATTTAGTGGACCAAGTGTCAGGGAATCTGATGTGTTCTAAAAATAAGGAGACAAAAACTTCTTAAATATCAACTAATAAAAAATTAAAATTCGAGATTAATGAACATTTCCCCATTTTATACTTGCTGTCTATTATAATTGGAAATATAACTAGTTACCTGGTGTCAGTCACTATTCTAAGCACTTTTTATGAATTAACTCATGAAACTCTCATAAGAACCCATTTGAGGGACGCCTGCGTGGCTCAGTGATTGAGCATCTGTCTTCGTCTCAGGTCATGATCCCTGGGTCCTGGGATTGAGTCCCGCATGAGGCTCCCCACAGGGAGCCTGCTTCTCCCTCTGCCTCTGTCTTTGCCTATCTCTGTGTCTCTCATGAATAAATAAATAAAATCTTAAAAAAAAAAAAAAAAAGAACCCATTTGATAGGGAAGACCACTGAGACACAAAGAAATTCACTAACTTGACCCAGGGCCCACAACGAGTGATCTGTGAAGCTGAGATATGAACCCACGGAGTCAGGCTCTAGAGTTTGTGCACTTAACCCAATATGTTGCACTATTGCTAGTGACCATACTCATTGTTGGACACTTTATTTCCATATGCCCTGGGCACAAGTGGGCCCTTCTTTGAAAAGTAGAAGATACTTTGAGAGAAAGAAAAGAAAAAACAAAAAAACAAAAAAACATGACCATGCTAGAACCCGAAATCCTAAACACAGGATTAAAGGATGTTCATGGGGCCGATCTTTAAGTTGGTGATACTGGGTAACATAAGCTTTGAGCCCTGCTACCTGCAAACATGTGGCAAAAAGAAATTGAGCCAGAGAGAGTGGAAGCGCAGTAGTGATTAGGACAGCCTGGATTGTTTCTCTGCTTTTCTCTAAAGCAGCCAGGAGTCAAGAAAACAAAATCAATAAAGGGTAGGACACTTTTCTCTCTTGTCTTGGCTTCCGACTTGGCTCCCTTGACCACATCGGGCTGCCTGGTAGGGATGACAGAGACCTTGACGGAGGACAGTGTTGGCCACAGCAGCTCAGTACTTCAATGAATAGACTTTTCTATACTCACAGGAGAGTAGAAACAGCCTGAGATTCGGGATCTCAACCCCTAGACAGTCCATTATCGGTGTTCAACCTGTGGCCTCAGGCTTATCTGTAAAATGGCAGTGCTGAGTCACTTCATTGGGGTTATTTTAAGTATTAAATGAGATTGAACATGTGAATGCAGGGGCAAGGCACTTGTATTTATTTAGTTAGTTAGTTAGTTTTAAAGATTTTATTTATTCATGAGAGACACACACACACAGAGGCAGAGACACAGGCAGAGGGAGAAGCAGGCTCCCTATGGGGACCCTGATGCGGGACTTGATCCCAGGACCCCGGGATCAGGACCTGAATCAAAGAAGACACTCAACCACTGGCCCTGTGAAGGCACTTTTAACTGAACAGAGGTGAGAGTTGATATCATTAAACTTCAGTGAATTTTGGAATTATTTAGGGCAGCTAAAATTCTTTGTGACAAAATTGTGATTTAGTGGCTTTACCTGGCACAGGCCCATTGATCAGTCCCCACTTACAGGTAATCGGCGTGGGTGTTCTCAGAGTGGCTAGCCCTAACTCCCGAGGTGAGTATCCTCTAAAAGGTGACCAAGCAGAACCCGATCAAAACAACACCAGCCACAACAACATCATCAACAACAACCAACATTTAAAGAAACAAACAAAGTACCCAAAGCAACAATAAACTCAGAAGCACAAAGATCAGAGAAAGGAGCCAAGAAGGATTTGGGGAAGGGTTTGGAGCACAGGCTGTGTTCATCCGTGGTTTAATGTGGCAGTTGACGCAGCAGAATTTAGGAGACTTGCAGTGGGGAGACCAATGGATTTATCATTTTTAAATGAGCGATTAAAAATAACCTGGGATTTGAGCAAGTTGGCCCACTTCCCTGGGCTTCAATTTCAAAACTAAAAAAGAAAAAAAAAAGCGTGATTATAATAAACTCTAAAGCCCCTTCTAGCTCGACACCCTGGTTTTTATTGTTTTAATTTAAAATTTATCTTTATTTTTATTTTTTTAAAGATTTTGTTTATTCGTGAGAGACACAGAGAGAATGAGAGAGGCAGAGACACAGGCAGAGGGAGACGCAGGATCCATGCAGGGAGCCTGATGCAGGACTCGATCCCGAGACCCCAGGATCACAACCTGAACCAAAAGCAGACACTCAACCACTGAGCCACCCTGGTGTTGCAACACCCTGATTTTTAAGATCTTTCTATGATGTGTTTGTCATGAGTTTTCTGAAATTGACTTTTTTTTCTTTCAATGCACTACACTGCTGGCACGAGGTAGTAGTTGCTTTCTCGTGAAATAAGATAGAAAGGTAAGGGTAAATCAAAATGCAAGAGGTAGGGAGCTCCCCTCTAATTGCTAAATGAGATGCTGCCTAATTCATGAATTATTTAATAAAGCCGGTTAGATCTTCAAAGGAAAATACGATATTCAGGCATATTGTACTTTTTTAACGAAAGTAGAAGCAATTATCTACACAATTCAGACAGCTTCTCCACAACTTGCTGGTTTTACTTGGTGACTGAGAATAGACCAAAATATTAGGTGATAGAAGGAAAAAGAGGAAGAGAGAGGGGAATAAATGTAATTATCCAAGGTCTTTCTCTGGAGAATTAATCATTTCACCCTTTTTTTGGCTGAGTTGCCATGTCCCTCAAATCGGAAGAATTAGAATCTAAAAATTGTGCAAAAATTAGTCTATACCGAGATTTGGGATTTTCTTCAATGAGGCCTTGAATAAAAACCTGAAGATTAAATAGCTTCCTAGCCCCAGTCTAATGCTACGTAGAATCGACTATTACACCAACATAAATATAGAGTGGTAACAGGAGATTGATCAACTTTGGTAGAGAATTTCAGCTTTGATGCCAGAAATTCAAAATTATCTTGGCAGAGGAGAAGGATATACTTAATGTTTTCTGGAAGAAACATGCAAATTACCTCATTCTTAAACATTCCCTAGAGGCCATTATTATTTTTTTTTATTCCATTCCCAAGTATTACTCACAAAGTGGAAAGGGATGACCAATTTCTTAAAATGCTCTTGACACTCTTTGGTGTTTATAATGTATATCATAGCCTTAGCTGAAGGCCAGGTACATTTACACCAGCTATTTATATTTCTCTGGCTTTGCTCTCTTTCTTCCTTCCTTTCTTTCTTTCTTTCTTTCTTTCTTTCTTTCTTTCTTTCTTTCTTTCTTTCTTTCCTTCCTTCCTTCCTTCCTTCCTTCCTTCCTTCCTTCCTTCCTGGATATCATTTTAATTGAATTAGTTTTAACCAACCATAAGATTTAAAAAAATCAAATGGATTCTCATTTTCGGACCACTCATAAGTCATTCTTTTTACATCCATTAGCATTGTGGTTGACTCCACAGCTGTGAAGCTGTCTCTGTTTGCTCAGCTCCAGCTCTTGCTACTACCCCTAAGTTTAGGAGAGTCAGCATCTAGGCCCTTTGGAAGTTAGGAGATGACTCTACTCTGGCTTCACTAGGACTGGGACCTTGGCAAATTACAATTCTTTTTTTTTTTTTAATAGATTTTATTTATTTGACACAGAGAGAGTGCAGGGCACATGCAGGGGGAGGGGCAGGCAAAGGGATAGGGAGAAGCAGCCTCCCTGCTGAGCAAGAAGAGCCAATGTGGGGGTTGATCCCAGGACCCTAAGATCGTGACTTGAGCCAAAGGCAGATACTGAGCCACCCAGGCACCCCCAAATCACAGTTCTTGCCCTCAGTTCCCACATTTGTAAACTCACTGAGATGAGGGTTTGAGAAGGTAAGAGCAGGGGGTCTAGATGCACTTTTCCATCTTTCCTGTCCTGTGGTTCAGAACTATCCTTTCTGAACCTCCTGCTGATGACTGAGCATATCTGCTGGTCCAGCTTAAAATCCTTTGATATCAGAATCCAACGTCTCCTTCTGTGGAAACATGTCATCCCTACAACTAGCTCCATCTTCTGCCAACTTGACATCCGTACTATTGAATCTGCTTATTTTCCCCGTATAGTCTCGCAGTAAAAGTCGTGGCCTTTGTGACACTTAATCCTTGGAATGAGTGTCAGAAATAATGGATCAAAGAGTAAAATCACCTCTTGGTACTGGAGTCTGTGTGCAACGGAATTATTTTTATTTCAGGATAACTTATATATAACCTTGAATTTTAAGTTCAGTAGAACAGGCGATGTATTTGTTTAGAGGGCAGGACCATTAAAGTCAACTATTTTTTTTTTCTTGTTTGAATTGGATAAAATTGTAATATATCCTTTACGTCACAGTAGCACCCTAGTGGTTATCATATTGCATTAGTTACATGAGTTTTCAGGGAACATTATACAGTATATACTGCCTCCAGTAAATACACCAGTCATGCTTATGGTTACATAGCCAGGGCCAGGAAATTTAGGATGACATTCCCTGCAGGTTAGTAATTCTACCCATTATTTATATTGGTTTGATTTGAAACTAGATGAGGCTAAGTATTTTCGAAGAATTTTTTGACAGAATTCTAGAAAAACTGGGGAATGAATATTTAAAGTGGGTTAAATATCTTTGGATTTTCTTTTTTTTTCTTTCTTTTTTTTTTGAGATCAACTAAATTTTGTCATAAAGTCAAATCATTGAGAACGTCAGGAGAGGGCTTATTCTGAACATAAGATACAAACTCATCTCATCTACAAATTGAAACCACTCATAAATAAAAATCTATCATGGGTATACACTTAATAGCCTGCTCCAGGAAAACAAAATTATTCTAATTCTTAAAGAAATGGAAAAAAATTAGTAATGAGACTGTGACAGAGTCACTGAAGCAGATGTGGAAATTGTGGAGCGTCAGCTTGGCAGATGAAATAGCCTCACCAGCTGGATGTCTTCGGAAAGTGGGGATTTATCATGTTTAAGCCACAATACAGAAGTCACTACTTGAAAATGCTTGTCATAACAGCACAAGATTTTGTTGCAAAGACTAGATGATTGTAATGAACTTGACCAATAAAGTGTGTGCGGCCATGATGAATTCAGACAGCATCATTTTGAGCTTCTAAAATAGCATCTTACTTCCAAGGAGATCAAGCTTGTAGAGCTTAGATACCTCAGGAGCAAACAGAAAAATAAAGAGGCTGATCAGTGAGACTTCTTCTGAGCCACACCATGGTGTTCTGTTCGACAATCTGCTCTTATCTTTGTCCCCTCCTTGATAAGATCTCCATACCTGGTGTCTGGGAGAGGCTATACGAGCAGAGAGACAGAAAAAGTTTTTTGTTTTCTGTTTGGTTTTGTTTTTGCCTGTTTAGGGATGTACCTGACCGTGAAAGATTGTGCTGCATTTTAATTTTAAAAGGTGTGACACTCCTCAGTTCACAAAATTGGCGTGTTAGTTAAGTGAGATGCCGTGGTTTAGTGTCCTGGGTGCTTTCTTTTCTCTTCCAACTTAGGCCTTCTGCTTCTCTGTCCATTATGAAAACCACTGTAAGTAATGTGAAGAGATAGTAGCTGTGTGATTATGGGCCAGTTATCTAATCCTGAAAGAACTGGATTATCAGGGAAGTCAACTAGGTTTCAACTCTCATGTATGCTCTCTGTTGGTAGATCTCTGATCCTTTGGAGTATTTCAGAAGCTGTGGTCTGGCTCCATGGTTTGCTAGCAGCAGTGCGAGCCATGCATTGTGAGGAGAGAAATACACTCGGGGGTTCTGGTTTTGCAACTGGGGGACTAGATGAACTCCAAGACTACATCTAGATTTATCATTCTGCCCTGTACCAGGATCAGTTCTTCTGTGCCCACTTCCAGTTTTATTCATTGCCTTAAATCATTCTGAGTCTTTTGGAGTTTTTCCACTTTTTCCCTCATTTTCCGTGTGATACCCAGTAGATAGCTCTTTCCCTTTTCATAACTTTACGTTTATTTCATACTTTATTATTATCTGAAAATAATATCATGTTTGTCGAGAACAGAACTCGCTGAAAACAACCTCTGTTTTTTAACATGAAAGCTCAGGAAAGTGTTATTCTCACTGTGTTTTCTTAACATGAAAAATAAAATGAAATACACACACACAAAATCTTGTTCCTGAGGGAATAGGTTGTCAGGGTGGTGAAGTCACTAAAATGTAAGCTTCAAGTGGGCAAGAGCTTTTGTCACAAAGAGTGCCTAGAACCAAGTAGAGGCTCAGCGGCACTTGTTGAATGAATAAATTAGTATCTGAATCAGATAGAAGAGACTCTTGGAACATCTCTTGGCTTAAGAATCTCAGACAGTGAGGCTAAAGCAAAACCTAAAAGTCATTTCCTACAGTTAGAGATCAAGTCCATGGGTGACACATTCCTGGAAAGGTATTGGGTTATGCTAGATGACCTCTTACACCATAGATTTTAGCCTTTATTTTGCTTCCCAACAATATCTTCTGGTTGGTTACAGATGTTCAAGATTTTTGCCTTCCCCTCCCCAAAACAATATGCTTAAGTTGTACCCTAATGGCTATGGCAACTCAGAAGAGAGAATTTCAATTGACCAAAAAAGTCATCACATAATCGTTATGAGGGATAACTTACACAAGTGGTTTTGACAAGAAATTATTAAAAATTTTATAGGCATTTTAATATCATTATTCTTTGGATCGTCACAATATGACTTACTACGTATGCCATTGCATTCAATTAAACTTTAATAAGAATGTAATGAGTACCTACCATGAACTAGCTGTGTTAAATACGGTTGGGGCAAAGAAGTGTAACATGTGATTAGGGTAGGTTGTTTGATTAGGGTTCCTTTTCTACATGTTTATGTTGACTTTATATGTTCACATTAAGGTGTGTTAAGCTGTTATAAGAGTTAACCCTGCTTTTCCTTTTATCTGGGAAAAAAATGTTTTATAAACAAAATGTTTCTTTTATCTGGGAGAAAAATGTTCTAAATTTGGAAAATAACATGAAATATCTATCTATTATCTATCTATCTATCTATCTATCTATATCTATCTATCATCATCATCATCTATCTATCACGTGCTCCATGAACAATAACATTTTCTTAAATAGTATATAGTAGCATGTCTTCCTACAGTGAAGATAGGTAACTTTAAGACCCTGATAAGTAACATATTTTATACTGGTGGTATGTGTTCTAAACAATTTTTAGAAAGTGAATTCTAAGAAAAAAAAGTGAACTCTAATAACTCAAGAAGAAAAGAAGAACTGGTGCTCAGACTTGTTGAGAATTCCTTTTGTGACACGCTGCAGGGATGTGTCTTGCCCCTCTCATTGGTCAGCTTCAGTAAGGTTCATTATTTTATTTTATCTATTTATTTTTTTTAAAGTTCATTATTTTAAAGTCAAATTATGTCAGTTACTGTCTAGATGTAGACAGATTCACAAAGGCATAGACACACATATACACACACACATTTTAAATTGTGGGCACTTTTGTGAAGTTGCAATTTCCAACCAAATTCAAACCTTTTGGCCCTGGATTAGCATACTGTGCTCACGTTCATATTCACTTATGCTTGGTAGAATGCAGCTTCCTATTTTTATTTGGGGGGGGGGATGCTAAAAACTCCTAGTTAAAAAAAAAAGCTTAAAAACCTCTCGTTTTAAGAAAGACAAGGCTTTTGAATGTCAAATTGCTCTTACAGAAAAATATTTGATGAGTTAAGTGTAAAAAAATAAGAAACATATGGATTAAATTTCACTGAAAATGCACATGGGCTTAAAAATTAAGGGAGAAAGTACTTGGCAAAATATGGTTTTGGTTTTGCCAAATCCAAAGTTTGAGAATAGATTAAGACATTGAACAAACCCAAACCATACCTGGTGTTAGCCATCTGCTAGCCTGCTGTCTACAAAAACCTTTTGAGGAGGACTGGCTTTCTAAAACTGTTAACGACACCTGAATTTGCCCTGTGGTGTCTTCCATCTTCTGGTGCCTCCATAGGCCAGCTACCTTAATGGTTCAAATTGATAGACCTAAACTTCATTAACAGATTTATTGTGATGATACGTCTCAGGGTGGACTTCTAAGAAGGAAGACATTGGTGTGAGACATGACTGTGTTACTAATTCAATGAATGTTATGTTTAAATATACCAATTAATTATTTATCAAAATATACATCGTAATTATAAATGCTATATTTGTTTTATATAAAATGTAAATATTTGAATGTTACTATAGTGAAATATTTTCCTGTATTATAGTGAAGATTTATTTGTTAATAGGCACTTGATCATATCCCCCAAATCTCCACTTTCTGATCTACCAAAACACTTTTTCTGTTTTTCTCTTCTGATGCCTACCATGTAGATCATTTATTATGGTTATCTACATGCATAGCTTCTCTCCTCTCTCAAACTAAAAGTCATCCTGTGAACAATTTCTGACTGATGTAGATTCTTATGTGTCAAAGATATCTAGGTTATGATATTTAAATAAATAACTTGAGATGAAAATTGTTCCATGCATGGATAAGTATTTTACAAAATATTTTAATAGTCTTTAAAGATAAACTGTTTTACCATTTTGTCCAGACCTATGTCTTCTACATTTCTTATATGTCTATAAATAGTATAATTTTATATTTATTAAAACTGTCCTACCCCTGCTTCTGATCAGGAACAGGTTTATGTGAATTTCCAACATCATGATCTCAGTGAAAGAAATGTGTGTCAAAAACTATACAACGGGTTTAAAATAAATGATACACATTGTTTGGGTTGTCTTCCCACCACCCCCCCAAATCCCAAGTCTGTTTCTTCAAGGACAATGCAGCAGCAAGTTCATATTCTGAGTAATTAGACACTCCCATCCCCGAAACACATACACGTTCCCATAGTCAACAGGAATTTTATTTTTTTAAGGTTTTATTTATTTATTCACGAGAGACATAGAGAGAGAGGCAGAAACATAGGCAGAGGGAGAAGCGGGCTCCCTGCAGAGAGCCTGATGCGGGACTCGATCCCAGGACCCTGGGATCACTCCGTGAGCCGAAGGCGGATGCTCAACCACTGAGCCACCCAGGTGCCCCTCAACAGGACTTTTAATAAGTGAGCACCATTTCACTTTGCAAGCAGTAGTATGATATGCCTACATTTTAATTACACACATATTCAAAAGTTCCAAGTTTCTCTGTAGTGCTGTCCACATTTCATGCTGGAGACACTTGGCCAAGACTCAATTCATATGTCCTACAGGGTTACATATGATGTGGCTCCTCTCCCACTGGGTTACACAGGATATGAGCTGGATCCTGGCGGCTTCTGAAACAAGAATGAGAGAAGCTCTTGTGGAGTGAATTTAAGGAGAGAAAAAACCTCTCTCTGGCATTGAAGTCATTGGAAGTTTGGCATGTCTAACTGGGAGTAGACCTTGGCTCACAGAACTGAGAGATAGCTAAACAAAGATTTGTTCAATTTGATAAACTCCCTGGCTAAGATTGCCTTGCCAACTTTCTTTCTAAAGCAACTTTCACAGCTGAATTATAAAACCTTGAAAATCAAGGGTTTGTAATGGAAATGCTGACAGATGCAACTAACGTGAAGTTGTACCAACCAAGCATTGCTATCATATTTTATAACTGTCTGAGAAGCTTATAGAACGGAACGGTACATTTGCTTCATGGGATCCATTTCCTTTGCTAAAAACTACCAAATGCCCTTATGGTAGACTCCTTCACACTTAGAGCTGTCTTGATAGAAATACATACATATATATATTTTATGAAGAGCGGTGTCGAAACTACTGACTTTGTGCGAGGCTTGAAAGCAACTGTTGTCTCATCCTATATTCTGGTTCTACGTTTGATAAAGAAAACTCAGACCCTGCCATTGGTGCCTAAGTGTTTCTTGCTTACATATTCTTGGAAAACTGCTTAAACTTTTTAACCATTTTACAAAAACAAATATTCATAAAGATGAACCTTCTTTGTCGCTTTTAAGCAAATAGAAAAATATATTCTAAAATCAAAGTACCCATGGTGGGCCAGTCAGTGAAAGAAAATTTCAATGCAAAGTGTTGCCGTCAGCTTACAGGTGGTATACCCTGGACAGATACATGGGTACTAAGTTCCATTTATGCCTCCTTTCCAATTCTAACTGCTTTCTTCCGAGTTTACCATGTTTCATGCGTACTCAAGTTCGATTTCACAGAAAATCATGGGTTAAACGACCACAGGAATAATAAGGAAATAATTACTCACACAAGTAATAAGCCTCAATGTTACTTACCCCCTCAATAACAGCTGAGAGCTGACTCTTGGGAGTTCTGAGACAACCCAGAAGGTTTGAATGTAGTTTAAGTTCTAGAAAAATCCAATGGATATCATTTAACAATAGTGAGGAGTGAGAAGTGATTGCTCTGGAGGCAAAAGAAGGGCCGGTTGGTCAAATATTTGCCTTGTGTTTAAAGGCTTTCACTTGATCTGTGGGTTCCTTAGCAGAAAGGAGAAGTTACAGTTAACAAATTAATGAAAACCAAGTGATGCCTTTGAAGAATTCTTAAGTGAACCTTAACCAATGCCTTGGGCTACATGTTCAATGTGCACAAAAAAATTAAGGTGAACTGGCCACTGCTACTAAGAGTCAATTGACAGAATGCATGGGTCATTAATTTTGTGTCCTTTGTTTTGTCAGTGTGTTTTCGTGAGGCCTGGTAAAGAAAGTAAAACCACTGAAGCTGAAAATTGTCTGCTCTGTAGCTCATTTCCCCTCCCAGCATGCACTGACCCAAGGGAGTGGGCTTCAGGTCACCCGCCCCCATTTCCCTTCGAAACACTCCTGGCTCCCGCAAGTTTGATAACAGATCCATTGGGTTGGTGGAATGGTTAATTCTTTGCAAGTTTGTGCTTAATCATATGCAGAACCTAAGTACCAATAAAAATAAGATGTCTGCTCACACCGTTTTATTGTATTTTAAAAATAAACTCTGAAACAGGCTCTGTGACCTCGCTTCCATTCAATTACAGAAGGGGAGAGAGTGAAACTTAAATTGGTTGGTTTGCCTTAATTCCCTTGTTTCATTACCAATAATCCCTGAGGGCCACCTTCTGGTTTTTTGAGCCATGAATGAGTGATATAAAATGCCCATAATACTGGGGTGGCATCCTAGGGCCCTGGTTGTCTTTAAACTTAGGTTCTAAGTCACTGTGCCCAAAATGTTATTGCTTATCAACAATTCCATAAATCCATATCAATGCAATCCAGACTCTTTCACATTTTATTACCACATAACTTTATTTAAGAACAGATTTTTTTTTTTTAGGATCAAAGTTTTTAAAAGCTGGTTGCCATATCAGGCCAGATTTTCAAATCTCAGCAACATTTTTACAGCCCTTAAAGTAGAAAGGACACACATTGGCCTGAATTAGAGTGAACATACCTCTGCCTTGGGCAGGGTGCCGCGGAAGTTTTGCAGATCTTAAGTAAAGAATATTTGTAGGTTTTGTTGGCTGTATCGCTCATAGTAGTCCAGACATTGTAGAATTGTGTGTTGTTATGTCCTTTTCTTTGGATACTTACATCTGTGTGCTTTGCTTATCGGTAGTGCAAGTTGGTGGCACTACATGTCAGGTGTGGGGTTGATTTTAATCCAGTCGGAAATGGTTCTGTTATGGTAGTTTCTCTTTCATTTTTTTTATAGGCTCTTATAATTCATTCATTTGGCTTGGTATCCACTTCAGTGTTAGGTTATTTATTCATTCACTCATTCATTCGTCAATTGTATCAGGTACATGGTAGGTGTTAGGTAGTCAAAGATAAGTTAGATAGTCCCTAGCCTAAGAAATCTTAGTTTTGTGCACTTTCAGCACATCCATTGTGGAATTTGTTGGAAGGTAGGGCACATGGGTGACAGGAGGATCTTGTGGCCCTCCATATGGAAGAGCCAATGCGTGGGGTGATAAATGTACTTGTATCAGTTTATTAGGGTTAGCATCACAATACCACAAACTGGGTGGCTTAAACAACAGAGATTTATTTTCTCACAGTTCTGAAACTCAACGTCCAAGATCAAGGTGTTGGCAGGTTTGGTTTCTTCCAGGGCCCCTGCCCTTGGCTTGTTGATGGCCGTCTTCTCCCTGGGCACTCACATGGTCTTACCTCTGTGCATGTTCATCCCTGATATTTCTCTTTGTGTCCAAGTTTTCTTTTCCTCTGAGGATGCTGGTCAGATTGGACTAAGGCCCACCCTAAGGACCTCATTTTAGCTTAGTGACTTCTAAAGTCCTCTCACCAAAGAGAGCCACATCCTGGACTACTGGAGAGTTAGAGATTTAACATGCAAATTTGGGGAGCAAACAGTTCAGCTCCTAACAGCCCTGAAAGAAGAGATGACTAGAGAGAAATCAAATAGACATGAAATGCAAGGGTATTCCCAGAACAATGCCTAGAAATGCATCTTGGAACATGTTACACCAGATGTACAAACTTAATTCCAAGACCAAGAATTTATGCAGTGCAAACTGAGAGGTAGATTTAGCAGCTTTCTATTTTATTAGATAATTGCATGTCTGCTATATGCAAATCACCCAGCTAGGCTTTGCTACTTACGGGAGGACTTGCAAAGTAGCCAAAGAAAATCATGTAGGGGTCACCAATCTTCTGATTTACCACATCTCCATCAGAGGTTCCTAATTCTGGCTACATGTTATAATTGCTCTTGTAGATTCGGATTAATTAGTTTGGGGCAAATTTTACAGATAATTTCTAATGTGATTTTAATGATGTTATATGGCTTAAAATTTGTTAACAATTCTGAACACATACACAGTAAAAATTATGGCTAACATTACTTTTAGGCATACCAGGTACTATATTAAGCTGTTACACATATTATTTTATTTAATCTTCACAATGAAATCCATGTCTGAGGTATCATTATAATAATTCCCATTTCACAGAAGTAGAGCAAACTGGGCAAAATTGATAGCTGACATCAGATTGACCCGGGTTCCAGTTTAAATGAACTCCACCACTTTTTTCACAAAATGTTTTAGAGAAAAGTACATTTTGTATAGTCACAGTCTTAGCATCCAAAGATCCAGTTCAAATGTGTGTAGGTTTTATTACTTAAAAAAAAAAAATGTCTTGGTGTCAAAAGGACCACAGAATATCCATCACAGTTCAGCCCACATTTTAGGGGTCATGGGCTAAGCGCATAGTATTTAGTCAATGTTTGTTGTCTAGGGGATCCCTGGGTGGCTCAGTGGTTTGGCGCCTGCCTTTGGCCCAGGGCGTGATCCTGGAGTCCCGGGATCGAGTCCCACGTCGGGCTCCTGGCATGGAGCCTGCTTCTCCCTCCTCCTGTGTCTCTGCCTCTCTTTCTCTCTGTGTCTATCATAAATAAATAAATAAATCTTTAAAAACAATGTTTGTTGTCTAAATTGCTATACTTTTTAGGAATTGTTTTAAGGAATGAACTTAAAACCTGTTAACACCGTTACATTAAAGTGTTCAGTAACCCCTGAATGCAAGAATTAGGTAGAGAGCTTTCTTCTCTATATGAGAATCTTTTTAAAGGGTAGGTTATCACCTGAGAAATGGGCATGTGTTTCCTAATAATACATGCATAGGGCCTGCAGCTAGCACACTACGAAATAAAGAACTGGCCCTGTGCCTTCCATAGAATGAGACTGCTCAATGCAAAGAACAGAAGAAATAAGAAGCACACGTTGGGTAAACACGAGAAAAGTGTATATGCCCTGCTTCAGTTAGTAGGTGGGATTGCTTCCTTAACTTTTCTAGGACTAGAATAGGACTTAACATACTTCAAAGAGGGATAGGCTTGCGTGCTGCACCTTAGTAAAGGGATCCTGTGACAACTGTGGCTTGCGACATACCTGTCGAAGGAGCCTCTTGTCTTCCAATCAGGCATCATGGGCAGGTTGGATGTGCCTTCCAGCCCGAGGCCTCCAGCCTCCTTACCACCCAATTTCATATTTATGTAGCTTACCATGTGGTTTTCCAAAGGTTGGCATAACTTGTTCAATAGCCTTCATGATTTATCAAAGCAAAAGCCGTTTCGATAGCTCTTTTAGATAAATCGTTCTTTTTTGTTGTTAGGCTCAGAACTTTCCTTCATGATATGGATTATCTTTGGAAAATATCATATTTTAATTGCATGGTTGCTTATTATCTATAAATCAGGCTCAGGGTCAATATCTAAGAATTCCCATTAATTCCAAAGAGCAACGCACACTTTTATTTCAGGGGAAAAAAAAAAAAGTCTTGGCAGACAAGTGCGGAAGTACCAGATGGAGAAGGCTGCGCCACATGGATTATAAGTTTTTTCCTCTCTTCTTATTGATGTCTTAAGTTGAACATGTTCCATCTGTCCACTCTCAATAATGAATAGCGACTTTTTTATTGTAAAGGTAACAAATTCCATATAGGATAAATTAATTCAAGCATATAATGAAATGTACAAGACTCAATGCTCTGTACTGTGTAGGTTTTGAGGATTACGTGGGGGAAGTGTGGAAATCCAATACAATTTCTAGAGCAAAGCATATTCCTACTTGGGGAAGGCATTTTAAAAATTCCCTTCCTAAATCTCCATTTTGGTCTCCTCTAGGGATTAAAAATCTGAGTGATGGGTTGTAGGAATTGTTTGAATCCGATTTGTCTTTTAAATTACTAATTCTACAAGAATGACCATTTCAAACTAAGTTATTTCCTATCTCCTACAGTAAATTGTTTTCTTATCATACTAGTAAATGATTGAAGATCATTAAACCACCTTTCTTATGGGTTAACTACTGTCTAAATCCAGCTTGTTAAATGCAATATGTAGATCACGTTTTGATATTTCTTTATTCATAGCTTTGGTCTTTTGAAGCTAACTCCTCTGGTTTGAGGCTTTTCTTCTATCTTGTGGCAAAGAAGGTGGTTTTTCTACATTCAAACCCTAATGCGGCTCTTCTGTTGATTATTTTATATGCTGCGTTATTGATAATAATACCTACAGCTTTATAATGATAGGAACGGAGACTATTTAAGTTTTGCATATTTTAAGTAACTTTGGCGGGACTAAACCTTTACTCTGTGTCTTGTTAAATGGGTGTCCCAAACACTTCCAATGGAAAACCAATAAAGGAGTCATAAGATTCTTTTATTGTTTAAGCAGGATTAAAATTTAAGCAGCTGTTTGGCCTGGATACTACGTATATTTTTAAAGCCTTGTTTTTTGGGTCTGTGTATGCGTGTGTATACATCAACTATTCGTGGCAATATACTTTGAAATGCAAACTTCTTAAATAGCTCAAGACCCTGGCTTTTAATTTTTGGTGAGACAATCTTTTCTTTCTGTGTGTGTGTGTGTGTGTGTGTGTGTGTAGGTGGTGGTGTGTGTGTGTTTTTTTTTTTTTTTTTCTTTCTTTGGTCCCTCTTAAATCTGAAATTGGAAGTTCTTTTTTTTTTTTTTTTTTTGCTTACAGATAATTGAAACCGACTAAACTTGTTAAAGTCAAAACCAACAACGCCATGCTTTATTACATGCTCCCATGTTTGGTCACAGACTTTAGTAGATCCTGCAAATGGCACAATTTATGCAGTGGCATGTCAGAAACTTAATGCTGTGATTTCCCTCTTCTTAATGGAGAATTAAGAATCTAAAGGGCCTGAGCTGTTCACATGGACTGAATCCCCACGGCTTGGGTGCAGAGGTCTCGCAAAAATTTAGTAAGTGAGAAGGAGAACAAAGATTCTTAGTTGGAGGGGAAAAAAATTGGATCGCCTGTGGCTGAGAAGCTGAGGGGGACAGGTAGGCACAGTGGGGTGCAGGATAATGAGGCACATGGCAAATGTGATGCACAGATGTTAAGCCAACTGTAGCTCCGGCTCCCAAAGTTGTGCATGCCACAGCACCATGCCTTGGGGCTATGTCTACACCAGAACATTTGGAGCAGTAAACGACGGCAACATTAGGTTCAAATTAATCTATTACTCCAGAGCTGTGAAATGTTGGTTGCTTGTTTCAGAATTACATTGCCTGTGGGTGAAATGTTTTAGGTAGATTTTAATGCAAGCTCATGGCTTGCTGAGGAGATTAAGAGGAGAAAGGGAAATTAGAACAGTTAGGAGAGTTGTGGAGGGGCACATTTCTGGTTAAAGTATATGAAAAAGTATTACATATTTCACGGGCAGGTCTGGTCTCCTGTTGGCCACCTGCTGGGACTGAAATATCCCACATCATAATGAAGGCAGGTTTGCAGAAGCCTTGTAAATACTTGAGCCCTGCAATTGAAGAAGGCAGACAAAGGCGGCTTTGGGGTCTCCTGGAGACTTTTGAGGGTTAGACCTGTCAGGCGGGTGCTCCAAATGAATTTGGTAATTTATTATTCTGCACTTGTTAAGTGGAACATGTAAAATTTTGCATTTGGGTTTTCACCCTTATGAGTTTTGAGTAAACTTCTCAGTAACAGGTAGCCTTGTGACTTTTCAGAGTACGTTACAAAGTAATCTTGTCCCCTTCCCTCTGCCCTTGCTCCTTCGCTGATATTGGCAGGTCCATTCTCTTGGAACCTGTGTGGGACTCAAATCCTCTATTTTTCCAAAGTGGAAAAACTAAACCTTGAATTAACCTGGATTTTTTTTTTTTTTGTCAATTAAATAGAGTTTATTCAATCAGAGGGGGAAAACTGTTTGGAAGTATCTATAAAGAATTTTTTTTTTTACAATATTGTAGTTTTTCTTATAAAAACACTTAATTGAAATGCCTAAGAGCTGCCCAGCACAAAAGTCAATAAAAACCCTAGAATAGAGTTTATAGGGGTTGTCTATGTACATAATTAAATCCTTCAGGCACTTTAAAACTCTGCAAAATAAATGGTTATGCAAGAATAGCCTGCTGAGAGAAGAAATGCTTGTATCAGCTTTAACCAGCTGCCCTGTGTTCCATGTTTCTGGGTTGGAATGAGAAAGCTATTAGAACACTGGAAGACTGCAAGCCACATACAAATCATCTTTGTTACTGACACTTGGGGGAGTACTTTATAGTGGCTGTCAAGACCAATACAAAACATGGTTTGTGCCTGAAAAAAGTCAA
This sequence comes from Canis lupus baileyi, assembly GCF_048164855.1. Classification (NCBI taxonomy): domain Eukaryota; kingdom Metazoa; phylum Chordata; class Mammalia; order Carnivora; family Canidae; genus Canis; species Canis lupus. The sequence continues at coordinate 35,518,649 of NC_132868.1, read as the reverse complement.
GTGCCATTATTTAGGAAGATGTGAGGAATCCAAATAACTGAACAACATCCAGGATCTTCGCTGAGTTTAGCTGCTACAGAAGCAGATTTATTATTGGGCCCGACTTAAGTAAATTAACATGCAGGTTCACATTCTAGATTTGATGGAATAACAAAGGTTAATTACTTGCAATGATCTATGCTGGAATAGGAGTAAAAGGGGAGAACTGTATTTAGATTTAATTTCACCGGTCCTTGGGGAATACGGTGGAGAGGATGGGATTATTATGGGGGGGGGGGGGGGCAAAGGAAGGAGTGGAGGAAAAAAAAAAAAGAAAGAAAGGGGGAAAAAAAAAAAAGACCACACCACCAGTCTGATGAATGTAACCAATAGAAAAATTGGAGGTTTGTTTCTCTCCCCGGCCCTCAAAGTTATGATAAATGATAGCACAAGGAAAAGATAACCTACCATGAGAGTAGGATCACCAAGGCCAAATACTAAAACTCCCAGCTGACTGGCCCATACACTACAGCCTCTGTTCGTGTTTATTTTTTCTGCTCACTCTTGGTTTCGTCAATCAGTATGATAGACGATAAGTCCTGACTAGAGCAGCCCGCGTCCTGCTCTCTCACGGTGGGTAGCATGTTGTGGTTGGCGCCGAGCAGTCGGAGGATCGCCCGCATCAGGAGCTTGCAGGGGATGAGGCTCCGAGCGGGCTTCCAGCAGCCGCTCCTCCGAGAATAGCAGGCAGGGCCGTTATCAGGCGCGAGCGGGGCTGCCAAGAAGCTGACCACACATTAGTAGCTTTGTTTGGGTAGAGTCTAAGGGGGCTGCAGCTCACCGACGGGAGACACTCTGCTAAATCATCCCTGCTGGAGGCGGTGCCGGGAGGGCCCGGTCACTAAGGCCGCGGGCTCACCGCGCGTCCTTATCCCCAGTTAGAGACCGGGAGCGTGGCCCTGGGCGCTGCGGATGCACAGCAATTAAACAAGGGCTGGGGGAGGGGGGGGGGAGGGAAGGCAAAAAATAATAATAATAAAAAATAAAAGGAAGAAGAAGAAGACTCCCAGCTTTGGGTCTTCCATGTATGTCTAAAGCAACCACCTCCTCTTGTGCAAAACTTTAATGCCTTTGGAGGAGCGCTCCAGGCCCGAGGGGCAGCTGGGCTGGGTTGGTGACATACGGAACACTGCTCAGGGAGCCAACAGCTCATCAGATACATGGAATTTCCTGAATGCTACTCACAGATCGCTGATGTTGTTTATCTACTGTCTCGGTGCTAATACTTTTTTTTTTTTTTTTTTTTTTTTGCATTTCATTCTAGAAGATTTTGACTTGATTTCTCTCATTGGAAACGTTTAGCCAGATTTCTAGGATGGCTTTTTTTTTTTTTTTTTTTTTTTTTTAGACTTATTTTGTGGAAGCTCTGAGACTGGAAAAAAAAAAAAAGAAAGAAAGAAAGAAAGAAAAGTCAAGAATGTCCTGACTTGATTCACTGAAGTAGCCAAAGTGAAATTCTTCTGATATCTGGTGATGCAACATTGGTCAAACATTTCCTGTTCAACGTTTTGTTTTTTTTTTTTTTTCTTTCCTCCCCGTCTAGGTATTAGTGGTTCTTTTTCCCTCAAGAATGAATGCTTTGGAAATCTGGGGCTGTATTTTTTTTTTTTCTTTTTTGGTAGGAAATTTCAAATAAGTGATCAGCTCACCTTCCCCCAAAGTAATGCTTCTTGATAGGAAGAGTAAGACAAACTTGACGGTCCTCCGTGTAGATGAGTTCTCTCTGTTTTAGAAATTACACTAATGTAAGGAATGTTTCCCTTTACCTTAAGGTATATTCCATAAACAAAATGAATACTTTCTGATTATAACCCTCTATACCTGGTGTTATTACTTATAACTGCTGATGTATGTTAAGGTGAAACTTAACACTGGAATATTAGTTTTATTTCAGTTAATTATGTTACTAAGAGCTCATGAACCCAAAGATTTAGGGTTGGTCTGTTTCTAGTTATCCTGCCAAGTTTTTTACTTGATGGAGGGGGTCTGTTTCATTCTACTTGGCCTCTCCACCTTTGTAACCCCTGGTTTCCTCTTTTCCTGAATCACAAGGCTACGTTCTCCCCTTCTGTGAGAAGATTGAACGCTTATTCAACTCCAAAATGACTATGGTCACAAAATATCAACAGTGATTTTTAATAGATCTTTGCCTATCAAAATATTGTTGCTGAATAATAGGGTAAAGGCAGTTGTGGCTGCTGATAGGAAGGAATCTGACTATTAATAAAAAGCAGACAAGGGTCTTGAAACAGTACTTCCACTGTTACAATTTAGACACTTTATATTACTTTATTTAGTGCAACACCTGCAGCTACTCACATTGCTGGTGGCTGAAATAATCCAGGTCCACACCGAGAGAGTATTACAATTTCATTGTGCTATTTGTGCTTACTGTTTAAGCCTTTCTCACAGGAGAAAGCATTAGCTAAGTGTACAGTAGATAATAAAAAGGGGGATTGGGGCTCATCTGTTCCCCTTAAATCTGTCTAATAAAATCTCCCTTTGTAATGAGTATTTGACTCCTTTTCTACCACCGGCTGGCACCTGGAGGTGGGCAGTGGCATCAAGGACTGGCATCTCTTGAAGTGTTTTCAAATGCTCCCCCCCGCCATACACACAATGTCGTGGTTTTATGGCTTATGCCCTCTTCTGAGCCTTGGAAACAGTATACACTTCCTAAGATCCACTTTTGCAGATGCTATAATAGATTTCGGATGGAAGACGTTTGCCATCTCAGTAGAAGAAAGAGGGTGCCTCGTTTTAAGGCAATAATAACATGCCATTCTTCATCTTTAATTGACAACTTAATTTAGATTTCAGACTGGTCCCTTTTAGTGATGCGCTAGCTTAATTTTGACCCCAAAGTGCTGATAATCATGAATCCAGAGGCATGGTCTATAAAATGTTCCAGTTAAACAAATTTTTACTTTTAGGCAGAAGGATGTGGGGCGAGGGGTTGGGGCGGGGGGCTGTGGGCTGAAACCAAGCCAGAGGTCATTTCTTCCTCATCTATGTTAGAACAGCTCAGAGTTCAGGGGGATTCATACCCTTTTGACTTTAATTGCTCTGGGCCCACTGAGGCAAAGCAATGGTGCTCTATTTGTTTTGGGGTCAAAGAGGCAATCACAAAGGCTTTCAGAATATTTTCAAACATTTGGGGGAGATAAACAGTTTTCAGACATTTTATAATCATAAAACTAGTTTCTAGATAGTTGTCTAATTTCCTAAACCATGCTTGCTGAAGTTTATTTGGTTATTGAAACATTAAGCTTAACCAGTCATGTTCTTTCTACTTTATGAAAATGTAGACAGGAAATTATCAGCAAATTGCTCGTTTAGAATTAAAGACAGGAAATGAACTTCAGCAGTTGAATTCTTGTAGTAAAAAGCTTCTGCCTAAAGCATAAGTAAAGCCAGCAAACCTTGCTTTTATTTTTAAGTCTGGGCTTTGTTATATCAACACAATAGATTTAGATACTCTGTCCTTTTTCTCCTCATATTTCCATATTGCTTTTTACAGTATCCACAAATGTTTCTGTTACTAATTTCCTTGTAATTTTTAAGACGTAATTTGTGTTTCCATACTTTACTTATTTGGAAAAATACCTTTTCTTGAATTACATTAATGGATTAATGTAGGATATGACTCAGAAAGAGTAACTTTGCTAATTTATTTGTTAGGACATCCAAAAATGTGAACATCTCCTGGTTTCCACAGTAGTTTCTATCTGAAATTCCAGAACTTGTTATTGAAATCTTGATTATAATATATTTTAGTACGTATTCCCCAATAGTTAATAATTTTCCCTTGAGGTGAACTTTTGAAGTTATTCCTTTTGATAGTTATTGCCTAGATTTTATTCTTTATATATTATATTGTTAGTATGACCAATATATCAGTGGTATCTACAAAATAATTCTTGTACTTAATTTTCTTTTATATTTTTGTTTTGCCATTTTTATTTCTTTCTATATTTCAAATACTCTAATATTCTTTAAAGTTCCCCTTATTGGTGTTACATTATTTAAATAAGCCACAGACATAATTCTCCTCCAACAAAATGATTTGTACCATGTCTGACTATTTTGATTACCTTTAAGGAAAAATGAACTGCTTTGGATTAAACAAGAAAGAACCTCAAACTGTAGCCAAACTTTGAACCATTTACTCAACTTAACTTGAGGAAGTTAGAAAATTCTGGTTTTGTGATTAGTTTAAAATTCACTTTTACAGCAATTCATGTTTCTTAACACTTCATTTAGAATTTTAGAACCCATAAAAGGTGAGAATTACTCTACATTCCAAAAAATATATATTATTAATCTGTTATTGTAGATTCTTATTACATACCTATTATTGTGAAGATGTAATATATTCAAATGAGATTTAAGTAATATAAGACATTCTTGGTATTTATTTGGTGTTAAAATTTTATAGGATCAATCGTATTAAATTTTAACATATGTCAGTTTATAATATTCTGTTAAATGACTAAATAGTGGATACAGATAATCTTGATGTTGTTCTACCGCCATTTTGAAAGTGAAAACTCACATTTTTCTTTCTTAATATTCAAACTAAAAATTCCTTTAATTGGTTTCCGTAGAAGATCTTATTTAAGAGAAAGTTGATTTTCTAATCAGATTTGTTAGGTAGGGTCAGCTTTGTGTCTGATGAAGATATTTATAACAAAGTCCAGGGGATATTCTAGCTTATAAACCTTTGGGCGAGATTGCCTCCAAATTGTTTCAAGTAGTAATTACTTTTTTAAGTTGGTACATTTGTAAGTTGGTTGGTGTGTTTGTCCTATGGTTTTAGTTTGGGTTTTCCCTACCTTAATATGAAGTACATTGTAAGTTTTGTCTTGAATATGCCCAAGTATAATATATTTATGGTCATTTCAGGTAGCAAATTATTACATATGATGTTTTCCAATGTTTCATAACTTTTTTATATCGCTGTGAATTTAAGCTAGTTTATTAATATATGAATCCAGACATCTAATGGAAGAAACAGGACTATTTCTAATTAGCAAGAGGTTTGACTTAAATCTTAAATTCATGCTTACAGCTGGCATGTGAGGATAATTATCAACACTTATTAATTTAAGAGATCCTTGAGGAAGTCTTGTTTTGTAGGAGAAAAATATCTTAATGGTAAAGAGCAATAAAAGTGAAATTAGATGCTAATATTGAAAATCCCATGATAAATTTCAAAGGGTATTGGACTTTAAAAGAAAATGAGTGAACTATATTTATAACTTTAAAATTGGCTAGTAAGATCTACTTTAGACCTTTGCTCTGCTATCCAATTATGTGAAGTGATATTTGGAGAGGACACTTGCATTTATGGTAGATATCCTTTTGTTCATTCAACAAATATGTTCATTCAACAACTACGTCCTGATGGGGACTCATCAGTTACCAGGGCAGATGAATTTCTTGCTCTCATGAAGCTTATATTCTAGGTGGGGGAGACAGCACATCAATAAAGATTAGCTGAGATGGTAATTTGGTGCTATGAATATAATTAAATTGTTACGGAGAGCAAGGGATTAAGAGTGATGAGCTAGCACTTATGATACACCCGATTTTATATTGAATACTGTAACGAGTCATGCAATCTTTTTCTGGAGGTTATCTTTTACTTAAGCAATAGCTCTGGCTCCCATGCTTGAGTAGTGAAATGATAAAATTCAGTGTTACTTACACTGACAATGCTTCACTTTTAATAGTAGTTAGTCTGTGTTTGTTTTATTTGTTTATTTAATGGTCCGATTAGAGAAATGTTCTCATGGAAGCTAATTCTGAGTCTTTTGCTTGAGTTTAACAGTTATGAACCATCTTAATGCTAATTTGATGTATCACAGTTGCTGCCAAAAAGGTTATTTCTAGTATTCGCATATCATCCTGGTGGATATTACATTACTTACTGAAGTTTTGAAGTGTTTAGTTCTGTTTCATCTAGTCAGACTTAATTTAGGAGGAGCTTCATCCAGATGTTTTGTTTATTTGTTCCCCCAATTACTGGTATGAGATTTCAGAATTTATGAGATCACAGGTCAAGTGAAAGGTCACAGTTGAGAGGTCAAGTGAGAAACTAAAATTTGCAAAACCAAAGAAATGACAGGACAGTGCCAAATGAAAGGTCAAAAGTCAAGTGACAGACTCCGTGCAGATGAAAGCAAATGGTGTTCCTTGAATGTCTGAGCGCCCTGAAGTATCTCAATATTCGTGCGCAGGAAGTCAAAGGTGCGTAACCTTGGAATTCACAATTAATAATCATGTGCCACTAGTTATTATAGACGTATATGTTATTTATTCACAGAGAAAAGCACCATTACATTAAGTGAAAAAAGGTTTTTCATTTATTGATTATCATTAGTCAGGGTGACTCTTTTCCTGTGCGAGCTCTTCGAGATGCACAGAGAACACCCACATTTGGGAAATTCTGAATAGCTTTTTCTTCTTGCCAGAGGTAGGAAAAAGACACATAGCAGATCATGTAAGGTGTGAAAAAGCTTACTTAAAATCAGTCTGAGAATGGGTTTTTTTGGGGGGCTGACTTCAGGTTGGTACTCCCACGTGGCTTTATTTCTTCACTTATGTATTCATTTCTCCATTCACTCATTTATTTAACAAGTGTTAACTGAAAGCCAAGTCACCTTTGGTAACTTCCATTGCACCACTCGAGAGAGAAAGTTTACTTGGGAGAAAATTTCTGCTTGAAATATGGCGGGGGTAGCCTCTCCATGGTTTGTGTGGTCATTGACACTTCCTTGATAGTACTATTTAAAAAAAAAAAAAGCAAAATGGTTTGATACTAGAACCATTTTAATGAGTGAGAGATGGTAAATTTTTGTCATTTGGGGAAATTAAGAATGAAGATATACGTGATCTCTGTTTTACATGACTATGACCTATATTACTACTATTAATTTGTTTATTCTTTCTGTAAAGAAAATTTTTTCTTCTGCCCTGGTAACAGAAACATGGCAGTCTATAGTTCTAATGTGGATATACTGTCATTTATTCACTTTTGGCTTATTATTTTGTTTTTGAGGAATAGTAAACATCATTAATATACTTGGGAATTGTGTGTGTGTGTGGGGGGGTGCTCTTGTGTGCATTTGTCATTAGTAATAAATGACTCCTTGTGGTTTAGGGGCATTTTGTCAGTGATTTGTTTTATAGGTCATACAAAGTGACCATTCTTCAAAAGCCAAGTATTTAAGGGAAGTCTCTTTTCATATTCTAGAAATAAACAGCAACATTTTATGACAAACTCAAAAAGTGAATTAATATGTCAGGGATCTCCAGCTCTAAAAGAAAAACTCCCCCCCCCCCAAAAAAAAGAATTTGCTTAATATAGAGTCCTATGCTGATACAGCACAATAGATTGGAAGCTTATTAACAGGTAAAAGTCTTATTGATGATAATAGAAGTCAGTGGAAAGCAAATAAGAGTTTAGTCTCTACCAAACTATAAAATCAAGCTTTAAATCATAGAATAAGTACTATCATTGTCCAAAAGAAGTGTTTATTTTTCCTAAGTTTTACTTTTCATATCAGTCTCATAAATTTTTTTTAATATATACTTTGAAAAGTTAAGGGCAAGCCCTGAAGGGTGAAATATTGCAAACCAATTACAAGCAACTGAAGTGAGATTCTAAAATACAGGAGTTTTCCAACTCATGAACAATATTTAGAGAGCTGGTTAATTTTAATTCCTCTGGGAACCCTAAGTCTGGGCATTAATAGGTTTAGAGTGATAAAAAAAGGCCATATACTGTGCACATATAGATGGTGTTGTCAAAAAAGAAGCAATTAGTGGCAAAGAAAGCATAAGCATGTACACATATGGTGAGCAGGTTGAAATGTGAAATACAGCCAGGGATAAGAGCCAATGACAAAAAAGAAGTGGAAGCTGGGCTACTGTTTTCACTTACTTACACAATGGCAAATCAGTGATTTGCACACAAACAGATCAACTTCGCGATTGCAAATAATGAAAAGACTTTTAGGACGTTTCTTAGATGTTCTTTGTGCAACTAAGAATCTACAGTACATGGTTTTCTTTCACATTCTCCTCTTTCCTTTCTCTCTGTTGCCCTTCCTTTCTTTCCCTTTTTCTTCTCTTTCCCCCTACATTGCCTTATATCCCTTATCTCCAGTCTTCTTTCTCTTCCCATGATTTCCTCGATGACATAATTGACTAAATTGATAATTTAATTCAATTTGCCTCATTTAGAAGTACTGAAGAATCTTGATGGAATCTAAAACGCAGATTTTTCCCAACCCAAAGAAGGCAGCAGAGATAGGGGGCCAAATGACTTTTGACATCTTTCTCAGTGGTTACTGCTTGGATGGCACCCAGTCCCTCTTTGGGGGATGCTAAATGCATACCACCCCAGGCACCTCCCCGTCCATTGTTAGGGCTTGTGCATCCACCCCAAAATCAGCCTCATCATCTTCTCTGAAGAAAATTAGACCTTAAACACATTTCTATGGGAAGTTGACCTGACGGGACACATTTACATTTCAGTTTTTAGAAGTTATACAGCTGTCAGTATAAAGTGTAACAGGCAGGTTGTAACCTTATCTACTATGTTATAGATTTTATGTCACTTTCAAGAGAAATAAGTGGATGTGAAAAGGAAATACATTTAAAAATCTGATAACCAGCAACACATATTTTACTCCTCCAAGTCAGGAAATTGGGGGACATGCACAGGTTCATTTCCAGCATGAAAATCGTATTACCGTGACTAATTTAGATGCAGAACGCACTTTACAATGGAAGGCACTATAGTATGGAATAAATAGGAATAATTTTTAGCATCATTCTCCATCTTAACCCTGTTTATTTTGGCCATGAGTCTTTTTTGGGATGTCATCTTTCCCAAAACCCAATTGCTAAAAGCTGGTTTCACTGGCACAGAAATAAAAAAGACAGTCGAGCGAGGTTTAGAGAGCACTGCAATTAGTTCTGTGTGTATGGAACTGCTTATCTGCCCACAACTGGCTCTGAGGAAACTCTGCTTAGTATTTATTAGGAGTTAAATTTATATGAGAAAAAAACAGATGCTCAATTTTGCTACCTTTCCTTTTAAAGTTTAATGTGCTGTAAAATACAAGGATCTGTACAATTAAGAAGAAGGTGCTTTACCCTTTAACATGTGCCAAATGCCTTTCACCCCCCCCCCCTTGTGCAGATGCCCTCCTATTTCTACAAAGCACCCGATAATAAGTCCGTCTCCAGATGAGATACCCAGTACCATCTGATCCAGGTTGCCATAAGGTGGGCGAAACGACCTAAAGGGTTATCCAACGTGATGGCTGGAATCATTTTCTGTGTTCTCTGGTGTTGGTCCAGGACTGAGCACTACGTTGGGACCCAGGTATTATAAAGAGAATCCTTCAAAAGCAGCTCCAGGGTGCCCCACAATAATTGAAATGTAGGAAAACCAGTATCAGACGTCAGTATCTTTCATTTGGATTTGAAAACAGGAAATGACTTGGCATTTCTAATCTTGACTGGGAGACAGGCCCTGACTTCACAATTACAGAGCATAATTACTCCAAGCTCGGTCGACGAAGAACCCCCAACTGCTTGTTGAGGACCTGCCAGGAAACTGACCTGGGTGAATGGTCTGGAAGAGAACATGAGGTGACAAGAGGCTGAGATGCCATTTTCAAGTAAATCTACATGAAAGGGCTGCTTAGAAAGGTAGAGGTTGTTAAAATCAGCTTGGCACAGGGACATACCAGAGTTTAAGCTGAGAAAAACTGGCAACATGCAGTGCTTGGGGCCTGAATCAAACATTCATTGAAGCTTTGAATAGCGTGGTTCAAAAAAACTTTTCAAGAATTTTATTTTTAAAAATCCTCATTTCCAAACCACACCACAAACATAGTTGAGAACGATGTATATACGCATATATGTTTTTCAAATGGTTACTGGACTTCCATGTAAAATGGGGCCATAGTCCCTTATACTCCCTCTGCGACTCATTTCCTTCTGTAAGCATCTTACTCTCTATTGATGTGTCTGAGGTTACTTTCCACAGATTCACAGCTCACTGTGGTTCTTATGCCAGTCACAATACATAAGTTCTTTGAAGCTTTCCTTTTTTTTTTTTTTTTTTTTTTTTTAAAGATCAACCTTTCAGCTATTAAGTTGGCTCCTAACAAAAGCTTTTGTTGTGGTTTGCTTATATCATGCTTGGAAGGACGGCAAATAATAGGTTACAGTAGTGGAACTGGAAAATTTCAAAAGACATGACTCTTGTGTCCAAGTCGTTTTGCACTTTCATTGTGGAATGGCCTCAAAATGGCAATTTTTGGTATGGTCTTTCAGAAAGCCCACCAGAGCCTGGAATAATTCGAAAAGGTAAATTCAAGAGAAAAAGGAGAAATTCTCAGAACCTTGGAACTGAATTCCTTCTCACGTGACCAGAGAAGGGGAAAAGCTTTGAAGTCTCTTATGAGCTTGGGCTACCCCGGCCAGTCATTTTAACTTATATGCATTGGGTTGGGGGCAATGTCATCCACGTGCACCAGGGCACCATACACGATGGGCTTGGACTGCTCAGAACTTTGCAAGAATAACTTTAAAGCAGCACCATCCAATGTCCAATGTTGCATGCTGAAGAGACAGACACAGGATTAACAACTTAGAAGGGAAAAGACCCCCATTGCCGAACTTTGGCACACTGTCCAAACTGGACCAAGTCAATGGGATACGTGTACATTTGCATATTATTTCATTAAGCAACCAATAAAAAATATTGAGAACTTGCCTAAGGAATAATATTCCAGTTCCTTCCCTTGGCCATGGGGCCGTAGAGGATTTGTCTTTTACCTTCACTCACATCCTGTATTTCAGCCACACTGGCTTCCTTTCTGCTCCTCAAAGATTTCTCTTTCTGGGGTGCTTCTCCCAGCTTTTTGTGTGGAAGGCTCATTCCTATCCTTCAGGTCTTGGCTCAAATATCACTTCCTCAGTAGAGACTTCTCTGACCACAGCTGTCTAAAGTTTCCTACTTCTGTTTCTTCTAATCTCATCATCCTGTTTGTTTTATTTCCTTCATGGCACTCACCATAGGCCATAAGTATCTTGTTAGTTTATTTATGTATTTCCTTGTTATGGTGTGTTCCTCCCCTCCTGCCCGCCCAAAATATAAGCTCCCGAAAGGCAGAAACTTGAGTGTCTTGTTTACTTCCTCATCCTCAGTACTTAGCCTGGTGCCTGTACAAGTAGGTGCTCAATAAATGTTTTGTGACTGGATGAATGAGTGGATGAATGAAGAATTGAATGAATGAAAGAATGAAAAACATACATACATTAGTGCATGCATTGTATTTCTCTTGAGAAGCTTTCGATCTGATTCAATAGAAAACAACAAAAGGAAAAATAAGACTACAATTGTAAGAAATTGCAGCTATGAAGACTATAGATGCAATAATGTCCAGGATTGTAAGAAATATCATTTTGGCCAAGAATATTTTCAGAATACATTGTAGAGTAAATACTTCTTATGATGGAATGAAGGGTAAGGGAGGAAAAAAAGATATTTAAAGGAAAATGTCTATGAATGATGAATTAAGAAAGGTGGAAGTTCCAAAGGCAAGCTGGAATAGGCTATATTCTTTATTGCATTATTTTAACACTAAGAACAAATTTATGCTCATGATGGGAGAAGTCACTGAAGATCCTATTTGAGCAGGGGCACGTGGAGAAGCAATTCTGTATGTAGCTGAAACCGTTCTCGTTCACCGTAAATGTGAGCCAATGGTTGGCCATCACAATGACCAAGTAGGAAATAAAATCAAGTAGGCCTAGGGTAAAAGTTAGACTATGAACCCTAAAATGTAAAAGCTCTACTTTCTCTTTTCAGCAGAAACTTTGAGGCCAATCCAGCCAGTCATTATTGCTACGGGCCCTTTCTGAGCAGGATTTAACAGTTCTAGAAAAGACTTAATGTGAGAGCTGGGCTTCTGAGGAGAAACCTTAATTTAGAGCCTGACACTTAATAGATGTTCATTAAACATCTTTTGAATGATTCACTAAAAATAATGAGAAATTAACTAGTAATGAATTGGTACGTTGGAAATCCATCCAAACTTCCTTTAGGAAGATGGGTCTATTTATAACATCCCCCATGAAAGCAACCTTTGACCTGGTTTCCCAAAGGAAAGCTAAGGGTTCTCTGTGTGAAATGCAATCACTGCATCGTCCTATCATCAAGGAGGCAAGATGCTTCCTATCCCGTGTATCTCAAGAAAGGAAGAACTGGTACACTTGATAAAGGGAGCCTGCAGAACAGAATTTTTTTTCTTTTCAACACAAAAAGAGAACCTTCTGAGAAAGGCCAACATGGCAGATTGAAGTAACAAAGGTCTGACCTAGAGGGAAATGAGGTGACTATCTGAGGTAGTGGCTTCTGAAAAAAGGTAGCTGCCTCCAGACACCAAAGAAATTTTCTGTAAGATGAGAGGTAAATTCAAACACATTTGTATGACCTAGAAAGAGGCCCCTAAAGTAGTTCTTCCTTGACAGAAAATGCTTTGGAGTGGAGGAAGACAACTCAAAAATGTAATTAAGTTGAGCTTTTTTAGCAGTTTTTAATCTTCTTTTATTGGGGCTATCCTTTGTTTTTATCGTATTTAATCAACTCCATGTTTTGCAAATGTTTTTGATTCACATAGGATTATGACGTGAAAAAAATTCACGGCTGAAAGAATAGAAAATCCATACAACTGATTAGAAAACATTCTCGAATTCATGTGACTTAAAGCACGAGCGTACCTGGTTGTCAAGGCTTCCGGGGGGGTACATTAGATCTCACATTCCTGAGTGCTGTTTTGGGGGCATAACCAGAGTAGCCGCCTTAGCCAAACCATTGTGAGGCCCAGCTTTTAATAGTGACCTGCGGGAGGGGAACAGAAGCCATGGAAAGTGGTAGAAACAGAATCCACATCCAGAGCCCAGGCCTTGGTCAGTTCAGGGGGCTCCTTTGACCTCGAAGGATCCTCCCAGAACTCCCTATGTGGTGACCTCCAGTGATGTGAAGTAGTGTCCTCTGCCTATCTGTGGATCCAGGATCCCCCCACCCCCACCCCCACAAGTCACTGGAAAGTCTCATCAGAAGGCCAAGCAAGGGATGCCAGGGCCAATGGAGAACACAATGTCGGAGCCACTGCTTTCCAAGGGATTTTGCTAGAATGCTATTGTCACTTCTCTGGTGTGTGCTGACCACCTCTCCACATGCCTGTTGGCGTGGTCACCAACCATTTCACAGATGTGGATGGCACCTTCTAGCTGAGCGTGTCCTATCCCCCAGGGGTCTAAGGAAGCTCTTCCGCTCCTTACAGGGGACCGGCAAGGTTGGCAGTTTCTTTAACAAGAAGAGCAAGATTTTTTATAGAGCCCCTCTGGGGGATTTTACTATAAGTAAACGGACCATTGACCAGAAAGCCAGAACCAGCGTTTTCAAGCCAGTGCAGTTAACACTCACATATATGTGAGTGTGAAAAGCTGGGGGCCATATAATCAGCGTGTATTTTATCAAGTGATGTTGTGTTATGTTTAAAAACATTGACTAGCATCTTCACCGTGTCCAGTGTTATCTCACCCAGTGAGCCAAAATATTAGTGCATAGTGTGAGCTCCACGAGTGGCCCAGTTCGGGTTTTAAAAGGTGCGTTTGAGTTAAGAGCATAAAACAACCTTAAACTTTTAAAACTGCAGACTATTGTATCCTTCTAACTCCAGAACAGCTCTGTCTAATGCTGTCCAACTTGGCAATAAAAACAAAATGAAGAAAGCCGAAACACTTTTAGACTCACACCAAGTATGCAGTATTTCAGTCTGACAGGATTATTCCTTGGCTGGAGTGACTTATGTTGGAAAGGGAAGTTTGCATGGAAATGCCTTTGAGGTTAATTGTAATGTCATTAGTGTGATGCTATAATCACATCTCTGAATTTCCTTCATAAATTTCTCTTCTATTTTTATCCTGTTTTTATTTTTAATATACTACTTTCTGGAAAAAATCTACTACGGTCTTACAAAAATACACCCCTCTTTTTTTTTTAAGCCTCTTGAAAAACTGGTCTCTGCATAAATTATAGTTTAAAAGAGCATGGTAATCTGTCCTCTGCTACTTTTCAGTTCCTTTTTATTCCTTGATCATCACCTCCCCCTGCACAGTGAATGATTTTAAATGATCAGATTCCAGGGGTAGCAGGTATCACACTGAGGTTAGGAGAAATGAGTCACGTGCTGGTATTTCCATTATGACTTCCCACTGTAGTATCACCCGAGATATGGCTAAACCACCATAGATAATTCTTTTTAAGAAAATCATCTGTTTAGCCAAATCTGTGGTAGATTTGTGGCACAGACTACAGTGGAGGAGGAACTCAGTCAAAACCACAGAAATTGCTCAGGAACGCTGCAAGATTGTTCTGATCAGATTGCTTCGAGCTACTTTGGTGGTTGTCAGTTTTCTCTGTGGTGACGGAAGCCCAAGGGCTTGTCCCTGGGTTCTCTGGCGTTCCCAGCATTGTCTGTCCCCTTGACCTTTGAATCCATTTGTCTCAATTGTTCTTGAGGTCTGGGAGAAAGAATCTCAGATGAGAAGACCATTGTTCCCATTGGGGACCCTGCTCCAAACCCACCCCCTTTGTTTTGGGTTCACAGTGACAAAGTCCCAGGTTTGGCAGTCCTGCCCTCTTGCCTCCTGCATGCTGATAGCCGCTTCTGGAAACGTATCTTGAATGTGCCTCATCATGAAACACTGTCGTGTTTCTCATCTTGTTTCCTTTTCAAAACGAGATATTTTATCCCATGGCTTGCACGTTCTGCATCTATATCGATAATTCTTTTTACTGATGTCACCCTCTCCCCCAAACACATTTCCTGAGCAAAAGGTGACGTCTAGCCTGCTAGTCAGAAAGGGCAAAACTTTCCCTCAGGTTGCTAAGAGAGAGGAGCTTAAGCATTTTCATCACTGAGGTGTGCTCCTTTATTGTCCTGGTTGGAGTCAGAACCTGTTTGTGACATCTCTGTCCCCATAGCCAGAAGACCAAGTGCGCTAATACCTTCTAATCAGTTCATTTGGTCTGATATAGAGAAATAAAAATCTGCACAGAATTTCTCAGAAACATTTACCCAATAGACAAATGTACCCATTTGGTAAATATATTTCTGGTTTAGGAAAAATTGGATGTTGTACCGAAACAGAATTTTGTACCAAAACCACAACAGGCATGGGAGGGAATTTTAAAAAGAATTGTAAAGTTCAGAATCCATTTATATGTGTTCTCTCTCTCTCTCTCCCTTTCTCTCTGCGTCTATCCTATAATCATGTATTAAAAAGAGGACTTGCATTTTGTTTTTTTTTTAACATCATGAGAATTTTTAAAAACTTATGTTGTTCTATGAGAATTATCTAGTCCTTTTTCCCATTAGTAAATGACTGTTATTATTAGTACTGTGTATGGTCTTAACCTATTGCCTCCTTCTCCCAGCAGTCCATCACCATGGCCTATTTTATAGGATAGAATAATGAGTTTTACTAAATAGTTCAAATAATCTTTTTCAAAGAAGGAAGCTGTATTGTCCAGGCAGTTACTTGACTAGGGACACACAGTCAGGAGACTAAAGAAGATGATGTTAAGATCCCTTGTACATGTAAGGCAGGGGCTCTCTTTTATGGTCTAGAACATCTTCTCTTAAATCAAATGACCTCATCCATTCTCCTGCTCATTGCCATGTATACAACAAAACAAAACATTTCTTTGATAAATGGGGGAAATAGAGCTGCTTTTAGTACCGTTCAGAGTATAGTACAAGTCAGTTAAACTTCTGCAGTCAATAAAAACTTTTTGCAAGATCTCTGAATGTGAGCCCTAGAGAACCGCTTTGATTCCATTACTGATCATTGCATATAATCTCTTATATAAAAAGAATATATCTGCTTTGTATGCAAATATCTGAAGGGGGAAAAATGTAGTCCAATCCTATGTTACAGTGTTAGTTTTATGACTTGGGGTGAGTTATCTAAATTCTCTATTACTCGATCCCCTCATGTACAAGACGGGGTGAATAATTGCACCTTCTTGGCACATAGTAGATGCTTGATGTTAGCTCTAGGCACAGACCTGTATGGAGAAATTACAGAAAGGTTTAGGAAATAGAATCTATGTAATTCATGACATTTAAATAGATAAAAGACTTTATATGTACTTCTCACACATTGCTTTATTCATCTCTATAATAGATCTAGAAAAAAGAACAACGCGGAGGGACTATGGGCCCTGTAGAAAATCACATTGTGCTTCTATCCCTTATTCTTTTTTATCCAAGTGAAATTAGCTATAATGATTCCTTTAATGGGTTCATGGGTACCCATAATGTTCATTTCACTCTCCTTGCACTTGGATCAAAAAAAGAAGTGTGGAGCAGGGGTAGTGGTGAGGAGGTACACTTGAAGAGAACAAGGAGATAATAGGCCATCTAGGGCAACTGCATGATGGAATGTGTGCTCAGAAATTGTCAATTTAATGAATGGATGAAAAGATTCAATGAAAGTGGGGCGCCTGGGTGGCTCAGTCAGTTTAAGTGTTTGCCTTCAGCTCAGATCATGACCCTGGGTCCTGGGATTGAGCCCTGAATTAGGTTTCCTGATCAATGGGGAGCCTGCTTCTTCCTCTCCCTCTTCTGCTGCCCCTGTTTGTGCTCTTTCTCTCTCAAATAAATAAATGAAATCTTTAAGAGAGAGGGAGAGAGAGAATAGAAGATAACATGTTGAAATCAGTTAAAAGAGGATCCCCTTTTCTATCTCACATACACTTTTTGGAGCCATGTCCATTGTATCTACCAATTTCTTTTACCAACCTGTGGCCCTTCCTGCAATAGTTTTAGGGTAAGCCACTGAATATTTCATCTGGATCTATAGGGTACTCTTGGGTACAGGTCTTTTTTTTTTTTTTTTTTTGAGTTTGGAATTTTATATTTGGGAAAAGATACACCTAAGACCACTAGCCCAGAGCTTTTTTTTTCCTCTCCTGAGTGCGTCAAAAACACAAGCAGTCCTCCCTATATCATTGTTCATGGTTCAACCTGCCCCGTCCTCAGTGGTTTGGAGATGGTGACGTCCAGGCGTGTACTCCTAAGCAGCTGGGCCACTAGAATCCTTCTTTAGTTAACATTAGCTCTTAACCTGCAGATTAAGGGATATTGAACATGAAATCCCAGTATCTCTCCACTTATATTTAGAACACATTTTGAATTTTCCCCATAGTTTATATATTCAGAATGTGAGGTAGTAGTGTAGACTTCATGCTAAAATTCACATTGATACTGAATGATACCATTTCTCTATAAAACTCATTTTAGAGTCTTTCAAATCAGTAAATTCATTAGATTTGTTAATATCATCTCTGTCTTGATTTACCTGAACACAGTGTTCATTTAAGCTAAGCACACATTTAAGTATGTGAAAATCTGACCAATGTATTTAACAGACTTTGTGAACTTTTTTTTTTAATAAAACTTGGTTTTGGAAAATACATGCATATATTTTGCCAAGAACTTGCCCCTTAATGTTTAATCTTGTGGCTTTCAGGGGAAATCTAATTTGTATCCTTCGTTTATGCTCAACTCAACAGATTGTTGCACTGTTAGCCAAGTGCTGGATGGCCTTACAGCCCATGGGACTTTTCAGGTTTCTTGATTCTCTGTAGGCCCCACTGCCTTGCTTCTCAATCCCTGGTGGATCACAAATATAGTACATTTTAAACTCAGTCCAGCTATTTTAAAATTAAGTCACACCGTAAACAATGGGCTATCTCACTATTTGCAAGAGTTGGGAAATTATTTCTCTCCCTTCATCCTATCCCCAGTGGCCTCACTCTGTTTTTACTATGAGATTTGTTAGGGCAGATCAGGATACAATGACAGAGGCCTAGGGTTTTCTATGAAGTGATTGACTCAGAGTAGAACTGTGCTTTTTCTGTGTGGGGATGACAGTGACTTATTACGTGTACTGGGGCTAGGTTTGGAGAGCACTAAGATGCCGTGGCCTCTCCCTCAAGCCCTGCAAGCAATACACCAATTCACTTGGGCTTTCCTTGTGGGATGAACACCTGACTCCTCACCATGGCTTTGAATTTCCATCGACTCACCTCTTATTCACAGCCTTCATCACTGCTGGGCCTTTGTTTTCCCATAGACACTCCTTTGCCAGTCTAAACATGAACATAGGTAGCAATACTGGTGGTGAGGGGTGGAGGGGAAGGAAGACTTCAATGGACCCTGTGGGAGCTGACATTCTCCATCATCTCTTAGATTCTTCTCCCCCTTTATCTCTAGGCTACTTCCCATCATGCTTCTTAGTGTAGCTATCCTACCACATCCTAGACGGAAAGGCCCAGAATTGGTGTGCATGACAAGCGGCCTTGTCTTTTTCTATGTCTCTGTGTTTGGGGGGAAAAAAGAGTAACTGAAAGAACCCCTAAGGCACAGTAATCAAATAGAGCACTATTGACTCAGAAAACTGTAAGAATTGCTGTTTTTCTATTTCTTGATAAGAGCTTCTGGGTTTTATACCTGGCCGGAGTTCCAGGTCTCCCTCAGTGTTTTCTTTCCCATGCTCAGAACTTCCCTTCCCTACCTCCCTTACCACACCCTCCATTTCCACTGTTGTGCTTCCCTTGGGTGGACCCTACCCTGCTGGAGGTCCTACCCGAGGTCCTAGGAGTCACCACTAGAGGGTTGGGACTTGAAGGAAGAGAGAAAGCAGAAGAGATGCAGCTTCTGACACCCAGAATAAAGCATGAGTATCTTTTCCAATGTACTTACTGTTGAATCAAGTGGTTGGATGTTATAATATTGTTACTACAAGTGATAGATTACTTGTTCTGTTTTGGTGCAACTGTACTTCCCTGTCGCATCAAATATACTATGATGTACCATGTGTCATATTGTTTCTCAGGGAAAATGAGCTATAATCTCATTGTTTCTAAGGCAATGAGCTATAATCTCCAAACAATGAATAAATAGTGAATTTATGCAATCTATCCAATCTTTTAATTGGGAGATATTTTGTCCCCAGACCTCCTATTAAAATTATAGGACTTTGAACATGAAATCTTCCAGTGTAGAGCATGGATCCTCATAGCCGTTCTTATGCCACAGAATCAGTGATTATCATATTCAGTCCCACCATTTTATAGGTGGAGAAATTGAGTCCCGGAATGGCAAAATATTGTCTTCTCTGATTCCTTAATATTCTCTGGCTTTGCATTTTCTTAGAAAAAAAAATGTAAAAAAAATCTAATTGTTCCGTGGAAGAAGGCTCCACTCATTCTTAATGGAATTTCATTTTATTCAATTTTGTGGTGTCCACAACAAGATTATAAAAACAATAATTTGATTTAGAAATCTTTCTAGCTTCAGCAAGGTTACTTTGTGGAGTTGTAGATAAATGACCAGAAGAAAACTTCACAAAATTAGCGTTTACACTTAATCTGGCAACGAGCTATAATTTGATTGGTAAAAAATTCATTTGGTGTACCTCTGGCCCTTTGCTGCTGGATAATGAAAATTTATATCTGCGTTTCAGACATCTGGGGAGGACCTGACAGCTTTGGGGCCGGATGAAAGATGATGTCACACTGACCCCTGTCAGCATTTCCTCACAGACTGGTTACCCAAAACCCAACAGCAGTCACACTTTTTTTTTCCCCCTGCCAGAGCAGACTCTCATTTTATTTTGGAAGGTTAATGACACTGTAAATCTAATAGGCCATTTTAGTGCCATCATGTGGATATTAAAAAATCATGTGACCAGTCAGGGCACCATATGTGGGGTTCGCTGTTGTCTAATGGCAGGAATAAGAGGCTGTAACAAGGCGCTGAGGGCAGCCAATGTTTGGAATTAATTTCAAAACCGTAGGTACCTTTAAACTAATTTGGAATCTCTGCTAATGATTATTACTTGCCATTTCAATTACATTTGCTTTAATAAGCTAGCAATATTGGGTAATGATGGACCCCAGAAAATTCTTCATTACTTAAAAATTTATCAGTAGCTCACATTCTGTGGAGCAGCACTGGCCAATAGAACTTTCTGTGATGATGGAAATATTCTCTACCCATGCTGTCCAGTCAAGTAGTCTCTGGCCACATGTGGCTATTGAGCCCTTGAAATACGGCTCTGAGAAATCATGGCCTGAGAAAATGAATGTTTAAACTTAATTAATTAAATTAATCAATTTAAACAGTGACGTGCAACTAGAGGGTGCCATTTGGGGTAGCACCTCTATGGAGCAACTATAAGATAAGACTAGAATTCTCAGAAAATGGCAACAGCCAAAGCACTTTACCCAGGCCTCTGGTCTGCCTGTGACTGGTGCCAAGCTACGTGGTGACACAGATGAAGTCTGATTTATCTTTGTATCCTTTACGATGCCTTTGTAAAGAGTCAAAATATGTATAAAAAAGACAATGGATACATGAATGAGTGCAATGAATACGTGGGGAATGAATAACGGAAAACAAGATATTTAACTGTTTATCCTCATTTTACTGTGTTTTGCTGCCCAAGCCATCCAAAGCCAGACCACGAGACTTCTAGAAGCTGCCTGCCGACCCTCCCTGAAACATCTCTTTCAGCCCCTGGAGAGCCCATCGGCCTAAATGGCCAGAGGCCATGAATGGACAATTTCCAGGCACATAATTCAGATTCTTCCTTGCACAGAAAGAAGCTGGGGAGGGAAGAAGCAATTCTCTTTGGAGAGCTGGATCATTGATTGTGTAGCCAGACAAAAGTATGTAAAGAGAAACTGGAACAAATTGTGAATTTGCTCTAAAATGCCATTTACTGAAGTAGTTTTACGTAGCCAGTCATGACGGTCACCTAATGCCATCCTCGTAAAATTTTAATGAGGATGATAGTTGCGATGACGATAATTATAGTAATAATAATAATTAACACATTCATTTAATACTGTCTCAGTCTTGGTGCTGATTTCTATGCAAGGATTGATTATTTTATTTAAACCTCACAATAGTATGAGATAGATAGTCCTGGAGTTTCCCCCATTCCTCAGATGAGGAAAAGGAGGGAGGGTAAATAGCTTGCTCAGGTTTATGCAACTAGGAAAAAGCAGAGGTGGATTTTGAATCCAGCCAGCTTAAAACCAGAATCTACGCCACTAAGCTTATTTTATACTGTCTTTCCTTAATCTCTCTCTTTAGTTTCATCGATTTGTTCATTCATTCAGTAAATATTTTTTGAGCCCCCACTATGAGCCAGGCACTGTCTAGCCAGGCACTGTCTAGCCTCAGGAAATATACTAATCAACAAAATAAATATTTCTGCCTTCTTGGACTTTTCCTCTTATTAGTAAGGACAGATAATAAACAAGTAGCTAAAAACATACGTAGTTTATTATCTAGAAATAAATGCTAAGGAGAAAAAATAAAACAAGAAAGAAAATAAAGTGCCAGCAGGTAGGGGACAGGTAGAGACTGTAGGAAAGTCTCGCTAAACAGGTGATGTTTGAGAGAAGAAGCAAGTGAGCTTTATTTTCTAATTCTCCATGAAGCCTCCTGATTTTTTTTTTTTATGCTATGAAGAATGTGAGCTATAAATTTATACTGCAATCTGGATTGGAGATGACCTTAAGTTTTTTTTTTTTTAAGTCTTGATATAGAAGGATCCCTGGGTGGCTCAGTGGTTGAGCATCTGCCTTTGGCCCAGGTCGTGACCCTGGGGTCCTGGGATCAAGTCCCACATCAGGCTCCCTGCAGGGAGCCTGCTTCTCCCTCTGCCTGTATCTCTGCCTCCCTCTCTGTATGTCTCTCATGAATAAATAAACAAAATATTAAAAAAAAATAAAGACTTGCTATAGATGATACTCAGGTAGAGACAGAACAATAGAAAACTCAGGACCTCTGCTTATAGAATTATTTTCCAGTGACTCCTTTGATTCTGTGGACCTCGAGTGTTTGTTTTCATAGCAGGTGAGGAGAATGGGCTGAGTCTTAGAGGTGCTGCAAAAGAGGCCATCGCAGTGACCCTGGGAGGCACGGTGAGTGCCAGGCGTGGCAGGCGCAGACACCAAGAGCTTGGCCCCGCTCAGTCCTGGAAAGAAAGCACGCCCATGTGCAGCTCCACACGTGGGGCCGGGAGGGCGGCTGGTGGAGAAGGAGTAAGAAGAAATACCCTGCTGAATTTGCAAACCCACCCAAAGCCCCTGGAACAGTGCATTTCAATTCAGTACAGCACAACATTCTTGGCCAAAACAAAATTGTAAAAGTAATAGAAGAGAGAAAATGTTGATTCCTGGAAAGGAGCGAGAGGCAAGAAGCAGCAGGTCCCTTGCGTACCTGGTACAGAGGGTGAAACAAAAGTGAACGGTGATACAGACCCCATTCTGTTGTATTTGATCACAAAATAGGAACTTCTCCTAAGGTGACCTGGTATTTCACAGGTTTTGAAGTCACTGGGAGACCACAGGTCGTGGGCTTTATCCGAGAGACGCTCTGCCTCCCCCTGCCTCCCCCTGGGCGCATAGCACTCCTTGGGCCATTAAAATACTCATTCCAATCAAAAGGGAAGTGTCCTTTTGTGATCCCTGGCATCACTTCCTGTTTTTCCTTGTAAACTTCCCACCCAAGTTGTGGTATTGTTGGGATCATTGCCTAAAGTAACTTTCCATTACACTGGCAGGTCACTAAGGCCTTTAGGGTAGGCATACACCTGGTGTCAGCGGTCCCCATTACCGGTTAAAAGAGTCACTGCAAGTAAATGACAGCCTCGCTCTCATGATCCCCCTGTTGAAAATTTTGTCCTCTTATATTAAAATGATGCATTTTTAAGAATGTCACAACCTCATGGATCATTTCTTCTGGAACTTTCCTGAATGTATAGAATTTTTTAATGGTTTATTTTAAAAGCACATGATAAGACTCCTCTTTCCTTCATCATGGCAATAGAAGTTCTCTCCTAGATCCTCAACCTACAAGCTGTATTGTGAAAGTTTTCACCTGGCGTGATTTACAGTGGTCAGATTATTACTGTCATAAGCATTAACTTCACTCTACAGTTGTTACAAGAAAAAAGTATTTAATCAGAACCACTGAGAGTTTAGGTCGTATAATGAAGTTGTTGTCAGTGCCTGGGCCAGGCTATAAAATACCTATTAGGTTTGTGGGTGAGCGGGATAAACAACTCTATGGTGGCATCTTTATAACTTTTCAATTAACGGGCACGATATTTAAGTATTTCATGGAAGTGAAATGAGTTTACATTAATTGTGGACAATTTATGTAGAATCTCAGGATTTTGCTACTTTATCTGGACTTGACCCGTACTGTTTTTAGGTACAATGTTCTAGTTTATTACAAACCCAAAAAGTAACCCTAAATCTAAATCTTTCCAGTTTTCTGTTTTATACCTTCTTACATCCACAGAAGTATTTTATCGAAAATCAAAGGGAGACACCAGGAAAATGAATCTAGGTCTAGCTATAGTTTACTCACACGGGCAAGAGGTGAGAAATCTGATCTGTGGAGATCAAATAGAAGTAAGAGTCACGCGGTCAGTTCTTCCTCTGGCATCACTGTCTGCATTGTTCTATCATGAGTTTATCCCTTAAATCTGTGGGGCCCGGTATCGGCCTTGTGGATAGTCCACCCTCCTGGATGGGGGTGGGATGTTCTGTTAGTGGTTCTATACGGTAACATTCCTATTGATTTGTGTGGGTAGGTGGTGACTAAAGTAATCAATGGTGCATGTTTATGTCTTTCAAGTCATGGGGCAATATGTTTATTCTAAGTAGATTTAAGTAGTCTGTGTGAATAGTTGATGTGGAGATGACTTACTGTGCATTTTTGTTTGTCTTGAGAGAGAAGCCTTGCTAAATAAGTAGTGCATTTATTTCTCCTCCATTTAGAGACAACAACAACAACAACAACAACAACAAAATGAATGCAGGAAGCTGGTGGAAAACCACACATCTGACCACTCGTGACCTCGTGGCCAGTGGTCAAACGTCATTTAAGAGATTTGGGAACATTTCAACTATTGCTTTTAAGATGTACCTACACCTAAGCACCGCTAGAAACAACACAACTGATTTCTATTTAGGGTTGGTAGGATACCAAGAGATGATGTTTACTTTCCAAAGAAATTCATCTAAGTTTTCCATACCCATAAGCTCTGAATGAGTAAGAGTATTGCTGTGAATTTGATTGAAACAGTAAATTCTTTGGGGAAAGAAAAAAAGTTTAAATGGCGGTCATTTTGACATCAAACAATGGCAACCAAATGTTACTTTTGCCATCCCACCATTAGAAAAGAAAGACTTGGAACTTAGGGATCCATGATAGCAGCCAGCAAACTTTCTTATTGTGCAACAAACAAGAGGTAGAAACACTGTTGAGTTGACTTCACTCAGAAGTCCAGAAAAATTAAGGTTGACACTAAAATAACTTTGGCTTACATACGACTCACAGCAAATGCTAAATAATGAAAAAATATGTCTTTTAGCTCTAAAATTTTCTGGGTTGTGAGAAAATACGAAGCATAAATCATATCAAACTATTCCTGGCATTAGGCCTTCAGGATGCATTTGTTTGAAATCAAGGGCCAAATTGCCTGGAAGAGCGAAAACTGCTAGATGCCAGCTGAGGCGGGATGCCAGCCTTGGAACTGACACATCATTTCTGGAGAGATCCATATGCACGACCCTAGTTTGCCTTCAAAGTGGTTCCCTTGAATTGATTTTGTAAATTAACAATATTAGGCCTTCTGTAGGATAGAAAGTGCATTAGTCACACTGCTCTTACTTTACCCAGCAAGGAAATCTATTGTTCTTTTGTAGTAAAATGGTCCAGGGGAGGGGTGAGGGTGAATTTTGTCGCATCAGGTAAAAGGAATCACATTCAGTTTTCAGGCAGGTTTAATGAGGAATTTTAATAATGAGGGTAAAAATCAATGAGCATAACTTCACTAAATGACTCTTAAAGGGAAACTGAACCGGCTCCTGTTTTTACAAGTGTATGTAACCATCGTTGAATGGGTGCCAAGCATCAATTGTTCCAAGTGAGTAAGGACATAGGATATGGCAAAAACTCGCAGCAATTTATTACCAGAATGTTTTAAAAGAAATGGAGGATTTCAGAAAAGGAGAATTTCCACGGATTCATGTTTAAATTCACCATAAGTGATTAATCTCTGTGTTCCATTTTTTGTCCAAGGTCGGTTTTACACACCATGTAAAATTGCTTCTTCTAGAAGAAAGTCTGCTGTTTTCAAAAAAGGAAAAGGGAGGGGTGGACAGCGGGTCTCCCGGAAAATACTTCATAAGTCTCCTTTCACATTAGTTATCTGTGCTTTATTTATGGAAGACGTTAATCCACAAAATATTGTCCAAGGCATAATTAAATAGTGTGGGATATAAGGCGAATTTACACAAACATGGCTACTTTCAGTAAATGATACTGGTTTTTCTAAAAGCTGCCCTCCTATTGTCAAACTTCTATAAGAGAAGTCTGGGCACTTGGTTTTCTGAATCTTCACGTGCTCTGCATTTTGCAGAGGAGAATCTACCTAGATTTGTAAAATATATAATATATACATTAGGTCTTGATGCATATTTTTCCTTTGTAAACTTTTGGACTGATTTCTTCTAATGGTAGAAAATTGTAAGATAATAATCATTGTGTTGTCATCTCTAATTAAAGAAAATATATTTATCAATAAATCCAGGTAGAGATAAAGATTTTCCGAATCACCGCCAGGCATTTCTTCAGATTCACTTTGAATTATTTATCTCATAGCATTTATTAGTATTGGGGTACTCAATCAATTACAAAAAAGACTAAAGAGAGAGAGCATGCTGAAAATGAACAAACAAAACCACCGTTTTCCCTCATTGAAATGTAACCAAAAGTTTCTGAAAGCTATAACTGAAAAAATATATGTTTGTTTTTAATCAAAATGGAGTTTCCTTGCGTTAGGTTTTGTTGTTGTTGTTTTTAATTTAAGGATAAAAGTGTTCCAGATCTTCATTATGCTTGTTTGCAAACAAAAAACTGTGTCCCTTCAAATATGTCTTTGCCACTATTTAATATTAAAGACCTAATTATATAATTAAATTAAATTTGACCAATACATATTAGGCATCCACTGGGTGCAAGGTTAGGTTTCGACTGTTAGAGCTGCAAGCTGAGTGAGCCCTGCTTAATCCCACTGACACCCATACATGTTACTTTTTTTTTTTTTTTTTAATGTTGGCTGGTACAAAGCCACAAAGGGGAACAAATATAGCTGTATTGCCTGCCTTCCACCAAAATGCTTTAGCAATTGAAAGATGGGGGGCAGGGTAGACACTCAAAAATGCTTTGAGATCTTTAGATGAATGGTATCATACAGATGTGTATTATTGCTAATTCTTTGTTCTCAATCACTTGTTTTCAAGGACACTAAAATCCATGTAGCTCCTAAAAAAGATAAATAAGGGCAAGTCACTTTTCTTCCTCCAGTCACAGACTAAAGAAATTATTTCAGATAATATATAGCCCTTCAGCCATGGGAGCAGGAAGTGTTTACTGCTGAAGTCGGGGTCCCAGTTGGTAAAATAAACGGAAACTTCTGGTTCAGTTTTAGGACCCTCTTTCAAATAAAAACTTCATTTTCTCTAGGCAAATAAATTGATTTAATCTGGCATGATTGCAAAAGAATTCATTAAGTTGGGACAGTCTTTAAGGAGTTCAAAAACACAACTTGGGATTCTTTTTTTTTTCCTTTAAGAATCAGAGAAGTTTATTCAAAAACAGGAAAAAAAAAAAACCTTAAAACACCAAAAAACCTATGATATTTTCTTCTCTGATGATCTTTAAAACTGGTTCAGGCTCATTGGTTTGGAGTTATTCAGGTATGTCCGGATTTGAAAATGGACCATCATGTCACTGTCTCAATAGGGTGAAAGTTGAGACAGTAGAGTCGAAATAGAGGAAAAAATGATTAGCACATATGGGATAAACATTTTTTTAAGAGAAAGTAAATGTTGAAGAAGCCAAAACATCATCAAGTTAACCACACTCTCATATAGTCCTAATTTTTTTTTTTTTTTTTGCTTCCTGTTTGTTTTTTTTTGTTTTTTTTTTTTTTTGATCTTCCTAAATCTTATGTGTTGGAAACTAAACCTGGCTCTACTTTTCACAGGCTTATTTCTCACTTTTTCATTACTGTCGAGACCCGTTAATGAAAGAGCTATGGCTTGCGCACTTATGACAAAAGGCTACAGGCCACGTATCAGACCGATCGACAAAATCTTGGTCCTTACGGAGCTTCTATTTCTGTGGTGAAAATTGAAATTCTGTTAGTAAACAAATAAGCAGATGGCAAATAGTAAAAAGCACAAAGAAAGAGACAAAATAAGGTGACAGGATAGTGCCTGCAGGTGAGCATGGTGTTGAGGGGCTACTTCAAAGAGGAGGTGGGGGACGGTTCCCTGGAGATGGGCTATTTGGGTGGCGTCTGGATGAAAGAAGGAGTTGGTGACATGAAAACCAGGCAGGAGAGCATTTCAGGCCAGAGGCAACAGCCCAGGCCAAAAGCCCTGAGGTAAGAACAAGTTTGGGATATTTGGGGAACATCAGTAAGGCCAGGAGCATAGTAACCATGGAGAGTGGAACAACCCAAGGCCAATGGCCAAGTGGAGGCTAAGGTAGAGGTCACAAAGCAGAGGTGTTGCGTGTGTTGTTATGTCTTCACATTGTTTTAAAAAATAGTGTTAAGTGGTCAGTTGTTAAGCTTGGCCCCCTCACAAGCACATGATTCTCACCCTGTCCTTTCTAGTCACTGACCTAACAGTTAACTACAGACCCTGTTCTGTAGGCACATGAGTATGGTAGGGCTCTATAGGTCATGGCATGAGGGTTTTGGATTTTACTCTTGGTTTCTGGATATGTTTTAGAGAAAGCATATCTCAAAGGCTTTTCCGATTCATTGCATGCAGATAGAAAGAAAAAGAGGATTTGAATGGAACTCTCACATATTTGACCTGGGAAAATGGATGACAGGCAGAGCAGGGATGGATGACTGAGAAAAGAGAGTGTTAGTGGGGAGTGGGTGGGGAAGGGGGTACTTCAAGAATTCTGTGTGGGGGAAACTAGATTTGAGTTATCTATTAACCATCCGGATGGAGATGTCAAGGGACAGCTGGCTATAAAGATCTGAAAATCAGGACACCTGGGTGGCTCAGTGGTTGAGCATCTGCCTTTGGCTCAGGGCATGATCCCGGGGTCCTGGGATCGAGTGCCGCATCGGGCTTCCCGCAGGTAACCTGATTCTCTCTCTGCCTCTTTCATGAATAAATAAATAAAATGAATAAATAAACAAAATCTTTTTTTTAAAGACCTGAAAATCAGAAGTGAGGTTAAGATAGAAAATATACATTTGAGAGTCCTGAGCATGGATGATCTTAAAAGTCCTGGAACTGAGGGGAACCTCTGAATAAGACAGTATGGGGAAAGGAAGAGGGGTTAAATCTAAACTCAGATATACCACGATAGTCCAAGCAGCAAAGCAGATGGAGTAGAAGCTCTCCATGAACTAGACATCAAGAGGCTGGTGTCAAGTAAGTCCGTGGAAGAGCACATTTCAAGATAGAGGTAGTGGCCAGTGGCACTGCCGGGGAAGATACAATCAGAGAAGTGGGCAATGATTGGTTAACTTGACAAGAACACAGGAGCAAGGAGGAGAGCCTTATCTTTCCTGCCAGGCGAGACAGCAGAAGACAAGCAGACACACTAACTAAAGCATTGGGACAGTTGGTAGGTAGGAGTCTTTATTTAAGTGTTTATTTTTTATTTTTATTTTTTTGCTAATCTCAGTGTGATCACCGAGTTCATGTTCCAGGCCCCAAGGGGTAACATTTAGGCCCATGAAAGTAGAAAAATACCTCTCAAGAGAGGGAGATCACATACAATCGCGGTAGGTGTGTGAAAGAGAGCTTCCACTCTGGAATACCACTCAGCAGCACAGAAACAAACTGTCATATGTGCCCTGTACTGGGTGAATCTCTCAGGCCCTTAGCCGAGCTCCAGAAACTAGACATGAAAGAGAATAGCCACTCTGATTCCATTAATATGAAATTCTAGAACAAGGAAATGAATCTATACTGATTCGTACAGAAAAGCTAATCGATGTAGATCAATAATTGCCTGGGGTGGGTTGGGAAGAAGGGAAAGGGACACGCGGAAGCTCTCTGGGGAGATAGAACTGTTCTCTCTTGTTCGGAGTGGTGGTCACGTGGCTACACACGTTTGTCAAAGGTTATTGACCTACTCCCTTAAAATGAATGAATTATATCTCAATAAAATTGACTGATTGATGAAGAGAAAGTGAGATCACTGTTTCCCTTGACTAGGTTCTTTTGACCTAAGTCATTTTCCTATCACATTCGTAAGATATTCTCCTTCTTGATTACGTCGAGAACTCTTTTTTACTGTTTTATGTCTGTCAATGTGTCACTCAGTTACTGATATCTACTGTCTATTGTATAGATTATTTTCCATAGAATCCTTCGCAGTATTGCCTCCATCCCTGTAGACATATGCATGCCTATTTTGATCCTTACTTTAACATATAAAGTAATTTACATAAAATGTATCTAGACATGTTCTCGAAGTGCTGACATCATCAGCTTAGGACATCTGTAGCCATGCTATTGACTTGACGTCATTTACGTCGCAAACTCCATTACATCTTTTCTTCTCTGATAACTGACTTCTTGAATTGAAAAATAGAGGCTATTATAATAGAACTTTTATTTTAGAGACAGATAACTGGAGGGAGGCTTTTTACATTAGCTGCAGCACAAGTTTTTTCAATAAGCGAGACCCAACACTTGTTTTAAAAAATTCTATAAAATACAGAAATAGTATCCAGAAAAGTGCCTTAGAATAGAAAGATTGAGTGCTTTGCAGGAGAACTGGGCTTGAGTCTCAGGCTTGCTGTCAGCCAGCCATGTGAGCTTGGGCAAGTTCCTTACTCACTGGGTTTTAATTTCCTTATCTGTAAGAGGTAAAGTAATAATTACCTTTCTATCTTGTTATAAGGTTTAAAGATAACATATATAAACTTTCGAGCACAGAGCCTGGCTTGTTAGAGGGGCTCAAATATGGAGTTGAAATTCTATATGTTGTTACTTCTGTTATCACACACATTGTCAGCATGGGTGGGAAGTGAGGGAACCAGGAAGCCTGCTTCTGAATGTCTAAAGGCCCGCAGACGTTGGTTAAAAGAAGTGTCTCTGAATCCTAAACTGTAGCCTTTTCGGTGACAGAGCAACATTTGATGGATTGTAGAAGAAGACATAAACAATTAGGCATTGCCTAAACCTTCTGTGAAGTTTGGGACTTTTAAGCTTTTGAAATAGAACATTAAAAAAAAAAAAAAAAGACATCCATAACATCTACACTAAGAAACATTCTCCTGTTCTTCGAAATTGATATAGATCTTCACCTGCATATAAAGCATTGCCTTACACGCCGTGCACACACGTACACACACACACACATAAAAATAGGTAGAGGGTTTTTTGTGTATTGTGGTTTTTTTTCCTTAAGAAAAATAGGTCTTCATATCTTGTGCAATGAGGATTCTGAAAGTGAATAAAAGGCCCCATTTACCCCATTAAGAGTCTTCCTTTATACATAATATCTGCATTTTTAAAAGTTTCTTGTGTGAGTAATTGCTGCTTTTCTGATTTTTACCTGCTATTAATTACAGTTTATTCTCTGCTTAAGCTCAACTGTTACTGTAAATGTGACTTCCGTCCTCTGTGTATCTAAATGGGATATTCTGAGATAGTCGCTTCTTCCTGAGGATGTGGGAGTCCTTTCCAGGAAACATTGAGAACTATTCTTAACCTGGAACTCCTATACATCTTGTGTCATCCTTCAGAGATACTGCACCTTTCAGCGCTGCCTGCCCCATCATGTGTACGCTCACTGTTTATTTCCCAGCTATTTTAGGAAGACCTTTCTTCCTCAACGATGAGAGCACATTCCCATGAATTGAGTAGCTTTGGGTAATCTTATAACTTCTTTGTTTAGGCAAGAGGTCACTATGTTTCAAGATCTTTTTGTTCTTTACCCTCTACCTTTGTGGTCGTGTCATTCTGTGTTTCTAGAAAAGTGCAACACTTGCTTTTTTTAAAAAGATTATTTTTATTTATTTTTTTGTTCATGAGAGACACACACAGAGAGAGGCAGAGACACAGGCAGAGGGAGAAGCAGGCTCCATGCAGGGAGCCCCATGCGGGACTCGATCCCAGGACCCAAAGATCATGCCCTAAGCCAAAGACTGAGCCACTCAGGGGTCCTGTGCAACAGTGTTTTTAAGGCCATTTTCTATTACACGTCATTCTCATACCCCAGAATATCTTTTCATATAATAAAATCATCAATTACCTTTTGGGCCAGTGTCCGTGAACCCTCCCTATTCACTAATATCATCCAGGAAACTTTGTTTCCCCAAGTATTATGCCCGGGTCTCACATTTAGAAATTCTGATTTAATGAGTCTGTCCTGGGGCCCCGGCTTAATGATTTTAAGAGCTCTGCAGGTGACCCTTAGGTGAAGCCAAAGTTTGAGGCCCAGTGTTGTAGGTGCAAAAAGCTTTTGCAAGCTTTAAAACATCACAGCCTTTGAAATGACAGAGGATCTCTTGTACGGCTCAAGAGTTGCTGAAGTCTAGAACGAGGTAGTCTTTAAGTCAGAATGGCAAGGAGGTAGATAAAGCTGTGGTTGCTGATGACCCTAAGTTTTAAAGTTTTTCACTTATTTTTCACTGGAGTCACTGTTTTTCTCGACAGGCAACTACCAAAGTGAGGGATCTATGTTGGAGGATGATGTATACCCTTAGTGCCCAGAGGGAAATGTGTAACATTTGACCTTACCTTCATGCCAGCCCCGCCACAAACAAGCTTAGAGTCCTGGTCAAGATAATTTCCAGACAGGATTCGCAAACATAGACGCAGCAGGGGCTAGGAAGCTAACCCTGAGTAGGTGAAACCGCAGGAGTGGACATTGGCACAGAGAAGGACTCCCTCCCACTCCCTCTGCTCAGGCCCGGCCACTTGTTCCTATGGGAGCATGCAAGTGAAGTGTTGCCAAATATTTCCATTTTTAAAGAGAAATAGAAGGTCTCCCCTTTGGGATGAAATTTTCCAATTACTTCTTATTGACATCATTAGATGCCAACTTTTTTATGTGCCTTATTCATATCGTGGGGCTTAATTTGGCCCTCAGGCCACCAGTTTGCAACATCTGGGTTAAATGATTTCTAAAACTCTTTCAATTCTGACATTCTCAGATTCTAAGAGACTAATTTGGACAAAACACAAAAATACTCCCTAAAGGTGGGAAGCTGCTATTTGAGTATGTGCTTAATGGATTTCTCTTTTCCTGAGCCTTCCAATTTTTCTCTCTTATTCCATGGGTCCCGGCAGCTTACCTTCCTATTCTGACCCATCGCCGGGGTTGACATCTCAAGAATTTATGCAACCATCGCTAATACGCCGTATTTACAATATATAGAGGATCCTGGTGTTATGTCAGAGGAAAACCTTGTCTTAACTTTTCAGGAGGGAATGGAATGTACAGTATGGTGTGGCTTATAAATCATTTTCAAATTAGTATTCTGTACATCTGGAGAAGAGTACATTTCTACTCATGCATAAATTGCCTATGAACACATTTCAAAAACCTATGCTTAATCTTAGCAATGAACATTTCAAAAAGTAAATTAATATCTTCAAGGGGAAGAAATACAGTGTATTAAACAGGAACCCACTAGAAACTCGATAGTTAAGAGTCTGTCAGCATTTCCATTATAAGCCCTGTTTTTGAGGGGTTTATAACTCACTTATAAAAATTCATCGTAGGCTGGGACTTGGCATGTTAAGGTCTCAGCCCGGCCGCTTGACGTGATGCTAGGTCTGAAGGACCTCAGATTCTTGTCAAAGGGATACTATTTCAAAGATCCAAGATGAGGTCTAAATAAAGAGGGAGCGTGATTTAAGCCCCCAGAATCCAGGAACTGCTGAGTAAAACTAAAATAACTGCTCTAAGATCAGCAGGTTGTGGTTTGGTTTTATAGAATTCTTCACCATTGTCTACTCTGAACTATACATCTTGTACTGCATAGGGTGGAGTCGGCTTCACTTTCTTGTCTGGGTCACACTCAATGCAACTTTAATTCCTCCTTTTAATAGCTTAATATATTGTCTGTTGAGGTTACAGGTTTAGATGAAAGTTTATAAATGAGGCTAATTAACATTGAACTTGTAACTCTTTTTTTTTTTTTTTCCTTTCCATTTGAAGAAAGGTACTCTTAGGAAGTAGGAATAGAGTATAAAAATGTCTTAGGCTGCAGTAAATTTCTCTTGTAGATAGTTCTGTGATGTGTTGCATGTTTAAATTAGCACAATATGTATTCATTTTAAATATTGATCTTTAAGGAAGCAATGTAATAAATCTGAATACTCTTTTGCATTACTGTTTACATTAGGTCCACTCCAGATTAAGAGAGACAGTTGCCTTGTAAATTTGCTTGCAGAGTAAGCAGTGGCATATAAATAATTCTGTTTCCAATTATACAAAACAATGATGATAAACTATTGGGAGCTGGGACGATTGTGCAGAGCTTGGCTGAATTCACAGCCCCAGACCTGGCCTGTGAGTAACTGATGTGCAGCTGGCAATCGGGACCATTGTTTAGATCAGGAAGCAAATGAAGAAGTGGCACAGAACAAAATTCTATAAATGTAGCTCCATTAAGATGTAGTTCCTCTCCAGCTGTAAAGTTTCTAAGGAGCTACCAAAACTATTTAAAAACATAAAAACACAATTGTTTGGCTTGGTAATGGTAACAATTTGTCTGTAACAATGTTAAGTATGTTGTGGTCACCTTCATGGGGAAAAACCCTATGGATGGACTTGGTTGTGGTTTGGGGTTTCCACCTTCTCCCAGCGGTGGTTCCTGACTTGTGGCATGAACTGGCCTTTGAACCATTTGATAGCTCAACCAAATTTCAGCTAGGAATGTTAAAACATAATGGCTGAAGATTAAGAATAAATTTACACCTAGGCCATATAATTCCAAGGCCAAGATCAACCCATTCCCCTTAACGTTCCCATCATCTATTCCGGAGTGCAAATATTCACATGGAAATGAGGTTGGTTGAAATGTTTAGCTTATATTGGAAAACATATCTGCTAAGCAGCTGAGAAATGTATTCATTTCAGTCTTTCCATTTGACAAGGCTCATTCTCCCAAGTAAAATACTAAGAATGCAATGACAGCAGCTGAAGCCAGTCCATTTCCTCTCCTGCCTTTAATCTCTCCCTGGGAAAAATAGTTCTTGAAATGCTATAATGTGTGTATATTGACACTCTTACTTAGATTTTTAAATAGGGTTGGCCTATTTAAAATACATAGAGGTAGACCCTGTATGTATTCTCTATGCCCAGTGAAATTTTACCAGTTATTTAAAAGGGTGTTTATTATTTTCATGACTAATAATGATTATCATAACCATACCATGCTTTGCAGTTGATAAAGTGTGTTCATATGCATTATTATATCATTACATCATTACCATCATTATAAGAACCTCAAGAAATGAGCTGGATCAATATTATTTTTTTATCCTGATTTTTTTTAAATGATGAAAA
The DNA here is from genome assembly GCF_048164855.1 of Canis lupus baileyi. Lineage (NCBI taxonomy): Eukaryota > Metazoa > Chordata > Mammalia > Carnivora > Canidae > Canis > Canis lupus. The sequence continues at coordinate 35,483,841 of NC_132868.1, read as the reverse complement.
GAAGTTCATTGAGGTTAAGTGATTTGTTCATGTTTTTATAGCTAGTAAGTGTCAAACCTATACTCCAATCCAGCTATTTGAACTCTAAATGCCATGTTCTTTCCACTGTGGTTTTAAAATGGCCTGTTTTCTTTTTTTTAAGGGCCGCATTTAGCACAGAGAGTCCTATGGAAGGTGTAGATCCATTGGCATAAGGCACATCAAGGCTTCTTGCTATTCATCCCTGTGTTGCTTCCTGTTGAGATAGAGTAGGTACTGTAAAATAGACAGCTCTCAAATTTGGTTTTAATTAATGGCTGCAACAAAGTTCATGGGTTCCTTTTGATCATGCATATCTTCAACGTAACAAGAAAATGCCTAGTAGAACAGTGAAAAGATGAGACATGACAGGAAGTTGGTGAGAAATGGCAGGATGAGGACTGTGTTTATTCTAAGACTTTTTGGGTTTGCTATTTTAGACTTTCATTTGCCCATTTGTTGCAGCCCCTTGTCCATCACCCTTCAGAATATGTGCCTAATAAATCCACCAGCTTGCTCATTTGGAGTCTCAGAAAGTTGCACTTAATTGTGAACTCTAAATTCTAGCAAAAAAAAAAAAAATGTTTTACCAGATGATCTTAGTACTGAAGGAGCTTTAGAGAGGAAGGATTAAGGGGAATTTTAAGACATGTGTGGAAACTGAAGCAGCTCATTGTACACTATCTTCCTGGACATTGATGTATTTCTGCACCATGGCTGGGTAGAGGGGACTGTACCAGAGCAATGATAACTCTACAAAAAGTGTAAGGGCCTCTCCATGACTATCTCTGGGAGTTCAGGGTGTTATGTAACTGCATTGGAATAAAACTTTGGATGCTAGAAACTTGACATAAAAAAAGCTTCAAACTTTCACAAATAATGTAGAGTTTAGTCTATTTTGCTTCAAGCCTTTAACTTAGCAAAGATTTTCTTGCCAACTCTGGGAAGGAAAACATTCTATAGTAAAATAAAACACTAATGACTCAAGAATACTATGTGACACCTAATTTAATGATTGCCACCCAAAATTATTTTCACCAGTTATAAATCAATTACTAGGCATAGTTATAATTACATTAATAACACCGGTTTGCCTTTCCAAATCCAAATATTATACAGTGAGGAAATGTTCTGACTCTAAATGGTTTTAATTAAAGAACCAGCTTCTTTTTTTTTTTTTTTTTTAAGGTGGTAAGGAAGTATATTTTTTTGTCCTCACTTTTAGGTTTTTGTGCTCATGGTTTCAAGAAAAAGGAAAGTAATGATTATAGTAAATTACAGGAGTTAGGCAGTGGGGTAATTAACAGGTAATTATCAATAAACAATTTAACCACAAAAGCTTGGATCCCACCTACCACTTGTCAACAATAAAAGCTTAGTAACTCCACATGCCATTGGAAACAGAGTCTACAGGGAGCCCCAGAAAGGACTGCTAATATAAATAAACAATTCTTTCTTGGGAGAATACACAAGGGCCAGGCTGTGAGTGACCACATAGAAGAAGGAAAGAAAAATCCAGTAGACAGGAAAAATATTAGGAAACCAAACATTTGGTTTCAGATTTAGGAGAAAAATATAAATGTGCTTGGTATGGAAGCCAGAAAAATTATCTATGAATGTCTTTCTCATCCCATACATAAATTTTGTGTTTCTTTAAGCATAGTTAGAAGTGTAAGATTATTTAGCCAAGCTGGCATTTTGACACAAGGAAAAAGTTAACTTTATCCAGGTTTAAATATAGTCAGCATGCCTTATAGATTGAATGATTGAAGAATAATTCACCATAAGATATATTTATTATGAAAATCTACAACTAAGTTTTGAAAGAATCTCTAAACTTTATACAAATCTTTTTTTTTAAAAGATTTTATTTATTTATTCACGAGAGACACAGACAGAGAGGCAGAGACATAGGCAGAGGGAGAACCAGGCTCCCTACAGGGAGCCCGATGCGGGACTCGATCCCAGGACCCCGGGATCACACCCTGAGCAGAAGGGAGCCACTCAACCACTGAGCCACCCAGGTGCCCCAAACTTTATACAAATCTTGATTTGAAAACTCTTCCTTTTTAAAATGGGCCAGGTCTCTATGACTATAGCTTGAGGGGGTGAAGGGTTTCTAATAAGCTAGGGAAAAAAGAACCATTGAGTTCAGACAAAAAGACATGACCCCACACAGACAATAACTAATAATTTAATTCTCCATTTTTATTTCATTTTGGCTCTGTTAATGTGGTATTGGGATACAATTTGAAAATAGCTAGATAACGAATTGAATTTCATTTTGGAGATTGTCTCTTTTTGAGTTCTATTTCATCTACACACACACACACACACACACACACACACACGGCCAATGTGTCTAAAAAGACATTTGACTCTATCATAATCAAATGCGCTTATTGCATATTTTCAACACCTGGTGACGTGCTTGGCATCATGCAAAGTGCATTAGGTAAGTACGTTCTCTGTTGCCTAAGGTGTGAGAGACAAAACTGTCTTAGAACACGCTTAAAAGATGTACACGGAACTGAATAAACATTGAGCAGATGGACATATTCAATAGAGACTTCATGAGCTCCAGGCCAAGGGGTAAAAGTATATTGTGGAGTGATGACAGTAAGGCAACTTGCAGGGCTTGCAAGGTTAGATAAGGGAGACTTGAGGAGAAATTGCCATCTGACTGCCCCCACTCATCAGGAAAATCTTTGGGTAGAGGGGAGATTCCGTGTCTCATCTGAATGGCAATCTGCAACAAGCCTGGAACATCAGGGTGGGCAGGCCATCCCTGGAGAGGGAAGGAAAAGCTAGGATGTAGCTCTGGTCTCAACAAGAGGTGCAGGTCTGGGCAGATGCTGCCCAGTGATCTAAGGAAGACTTTACGTTACAGCAGTAGTTTGAATGTTTAGTGTGATATTTAAAGTCCCGTGAAACCTAATTGCCAAAATACCTGACTCTACTGTGCTCTACATTTTGCCTGAGCTTCACCTAAGACGGTTTTCATTTTCTCTCTGGCTTGGCATTATGTCTGCCTAAATTTTTTCCTTCAGATTGCCCACATCCAATCGCATTCATTAGAACTTCGCTAAATGCTGAGTTTCCCATGGTTTTCTTAATTCCCTTTTGAATTTTTTTTTTTAAAGACAAACACAGATCTTGTTAAAAAACCCTCCCACTGTGTCTTCTGTTACTAAAAAGTAATTAAATAAAAAGTGAGGTTTGGATACATCTATCATTTAATTTGAAATTACATATGAGTATAGAGAGGAAAAGTGACTTTGAAAGATCAATTCTCAAATTTTGATTTAAGAACTGTGCTATTAGCCAAAATAATATGAACTGAGTCCATTCTTTTGACCTTTGCAAGGTCTAACCTAGTCAATTATTGCAGCAGAGCAGGGAACCAAAGAATGGCTTTGAATCGGTCAGACCCAATCTGATTTAAGTTTGCATGTGGTTAAATAGACATTAGTTAAAAAATAATTAATGCTGTCTTTGACCTTTGAAATGAGGAAGGACATTCATGGTCCTCTCTGACTGCCACTCCATACATGTGAATCTACTTAACTCATTTCATTACTTAAAATAGAGATCTTTTTAATGTAGCTTGATATTAAATATCTTGAATAACATAAACAAAGTTGTATTCTCCCTAAATGGATGCTGTCAACAACTTTTCCTAGGGTATTTAGAGCATACTTTTTTATATATATAGTTCACCAGCTGACTTTTAAACACACACCCACACACACACACACACACACACACACAGAGACATATCCTTGTTCTATGAAATAACCACCAATCAAATCCCTTTGGCACGGTTTGGTAAGATCCCCTTGGGGTTGTTATGAGCAGATCATTGATTTTTCTCCTTCTAGATTTCAATAAGACCCAGAAATGGGTGCAGTTCTGTTGTTGTGTATGTTAGACACATAGCATTTTAGGCAGGAATTTCTAAACTGCATCACAATGTTTTGCAACCAGAAAGAAGAATGACTTTTCTCTCTTCCCTTTTCCTCCCATTATTTCTCCTTTTCTACCAATTACCACTGCAGTGTGGACAAGGAAAACCGCCATGCACCATGAATTCCCTCGGCTGTTGGGGGCGGGTAGAAACAGAAGGGAAAGAACAGAAGTATCCCCAAAGCAGGCTCTAAAGAAGCAGTTAACTTACAATGTAGTTTTCACATTGTTCTTCATCATTTCCAAAATTATTTCTGGTTCAGATATATTTTGGGGAGTTTAAAAAGTGTGCTCCATGTTTCCCCAAATAACAGTTTTAAATCAACAAATGGAAGAGCCCTACAGGTGACACAGAAGATGCATGAAAGACAGGCACATAGGAGACAATCAATTTGTATGTAGTGAACAAATGAATAAATGGACCCCCTCTAGGCCTTTATACATACCAGTCGCCTTTTCCTCTTCTTGGTCTAGAAAACTCTTATTTGTCTGGTGGGTTTCCAGTTATTTGTTATCTCAGAGGAAGGACTTTGCCGACTCTCTTTGCATTCTAAATTATGTTCCAATTATCTGTTACCACAGCACACTAAATTTCTGTCATATCTTTGATCACATTTGGTTGGGATTCAGTGTTCAGTGTCTCTATCTCCTCCACTGTCTGGGCCTGTTAAGGGTGGTGTTTAGTTCCTGCTGCCCAGTACAGTGATTGGCCAATGGGCAGGTGGACCTGACCAGTGCAGAAGGAAGAATGGGTAGAAAGTAGAGTTCAACTGGAAAGGGAGAAAAAGTAATGAATGGTGGGTGAGATCTGCAGAGGAAAGAGTCCATGACAAGGGAAGAAATTAAAGGAAAAGATGCATAGGGTGGCACAAGGGGCAGAGAAATCAAGACTTTGCAATGCAACGTTCATGCCTAAGCCATGGAAGAATTTATGACATCAAAACAGAAGGAGGAAGTAGGTTAAACAGAAAGAGAAGCAAAGAAAAATCCACAAGAATAGCAACCAGACTCTAAAATAGAAAACATAACAAGGAGGATCTTGCCCACTTATTTTCATTTCTGACCTTATTTTTCCCCCTAAGCAAAGAGAGAACAAAGTGAAGGGAGAGTTTGATATAAAAGTTTGACTTAAGATACATATTTTCCCCCAAAGTAAAACCCTATTTCCTAATAAGTAAATATGAAACACTGAGCCATTGTAAAAAAGAAGGCATCTATTGTTATGAATTGGTCTCAGCAACTTGACATCATCTTTTATTGTCATAAGTCGTAAGTAGTTTACACATTTTAAAATCAAGTCTTGTTTTTTTTAGCATTCACACATATATTTTTAAAATCTACTTTAAAGTTGGTGAATGAAATCTGTGTTTTAGGATTTCCAGGATAACATGTTCTTTGTGTCATTTTGCACAAAGGGGACATGATTTGGTATTTATTTTAACAAATCTGTCATCCACCGAGATGTGCTTTACCACAGAGTTTTTAATCTGTCTCTTCTTAGAAAACTATAGTTCGTAAGAAATGTCATAGAAAGATCAATGATAAATCAAATGCATGTCATAGTATTACATCGCTACTTCTCCTTGGGAATGGGGGGCAAAATATGATGTCTGCTATGGCACAGTGTCAAAGCTGGGTTTTTATAAAGGATGGGTCATTTTCAGAACTCTTCAACCCCTAGTCATTGTTGAGCTCATCACCTACCAAACTGAAATGATATTCCTAGTTTGCACACCCTCATCACTCTGAAACATGCATCAATTCTCTTTCTGTAGATAATTCTCAGAAGCACCTGTGTGGCTAAAGAATTTTGAGATTTGATTTCAGTTTCTCGGACTCTAACATGGATCAGCTGGCTTTAAAAGCACATGGTCCGAAAAGGTCACTAACATTATCATTGGAATAGCCTTGTATTCACATGAACATGACTAAGATCCAAAGCTGCCCGAAAATCTGTCTGGAAGCCTATGGATGAACAGACACCATCTGAAGTAAACTGGGATATCCTAGAGACTCTATTCTTTTATCATATATAGTTCACACATCGCACTTTATTTAAAGTGTGATCACTTCCCACGTTTTTGTTCTTTTGCCAACTCCTTACCACTGACGTACGATCCTTGTCTCAAAACTTCCCAGTAAGTAATTCCAAAATAAGAAAACTGGCTGATGGGTGTTACTAAGCAAAAGTCAAAATAAGACCGCGTCTCATTTTAAAGCCTTATAAATATTGTGAGGCATTCTAAAGTGTGAGGAGTGTATGCCTGTGTATGTATCACAAACTGTGTCTTTAACGACTCTATTTTTCAAACTAAGGCTTGATGATTGTTGGTTTTAAATTTTGCTCTCCCCTTACTTAGAAAATGATAGCTCAGGACATATGCTACCTGAGAATTGGGAAGGAAACAGACCTTATGAGCATCAAGTAAGATACAGATATAAAATGCCATCTCATGCAGGTCATATTTAAAATTATGTTTCCTTTACCAAAGAATGTACCCACCGATAAGCTATCTCACGTAATCAATGGGCGTGACTTCCTGCGAAGGCCACTCGTGCTGAATCCCTATAGTTGGTTAATAGCAATAGAGAGAAGGAACTTGACCGACTCTTCTATTGGAGAACTACAGAATCCTGGCTAAGTAGGAGGCTTAGCCAGAGAGCATATTGGTTTCAGCAGACTATGGTAAAGTTAATTAAGGATGATTAATGGAGCATTTTCCTTCCAATGATATCTGTGACAGAACAAAGCTGTCTGAGGCTTGTCAAGCAGAATTTGAGTTGAATGAGTATTTATGTGATCAAATCTGAAGGCTGCCTCTTGACAGAGCGAGGATTCATCAATCAATTGCTCTGGCTCGCAGTGGTGGGAAATTGGTCTATCCGAGTAGGTTCTGCTCCCATCCCCCATTTTTTTTCATTCAATCATCCCTCAGGCTACAATGCATCTTTTGCTTTTACCTCTGACCACCTTAAGGGCTATCAGAGAAAAGTAAAGGCAGGAGCAAAAACATCTATTATGATGGTTATTTCTCAGCTGAACTCATACAATTGATTTCTTTTAAGCAGAGGGTTATAAAGTGACCGCCCCCCCCAAAGGAATTAATTGGCATTAACAAAAGTTATTTTACAGCCTGATGAGAAATAACTGCGGGCCTAGTCAAAAACTATCTGTCACATAGCTGTACTTTTTTTGTGCTTCTACCTTTTTGCTTATAAAATCGCAGGCTATTCCATGCGGTGGCCCCCGGCCTGCAAGGATAGGCCCTGCTGGCCAACACCTACCTGGACAGCAGGCTCATTTTCACTCAGGATATGCAGAGTCTTGTTTAATTACAACGGAACAGTGTCAATGCAGAGGTCTGACCAGGGATCAGCAAAAATAGAGTATTCATTTCGTAAGATTTATGCAAGTGATTTCACGGGCATTATCCAATTTGATGCTCACCAGAAATTCACGCAAACAGGGGGGGAGCTGTAAGGATTCCTATTAAATAGATGTGGAAATTGAGGTTGGAAGTGGTTTCATAACTTGCTAGAATGATATGGCTGTAGATGGCTGAGATGGGACATGGGTCCAATTGGGGGCACTCCCAGTATGCCCTTCTACCTCTTTTGTGGACTGTGTTCTTTCTGGGTCATGGCTAACTGCTTATTTGCCTCCTCAGATGATGGCACAATACTTGCACTCCAAATGTAAGTAACGAGTAAGTTTTTAATGGTCGATGCAACTTGAACAATTCAGGCTGATATGACATTGGCTGATGCCATAGTTAATTCTGAGGTTGAATGATGGCAGCTGGGAGTAGAGTATTTGTGGTTCAGCGAGGCACTGGGACTCTTGGTGGTTTCGGAAGTAGCACCCAATGGCATAGACTCTTCACAGATGTCAGCATGAGAAAGACACAACTAGAGCCTCCCAGAAGAGTAGCCCCAGTGATCCCTGAGGTGTGTTCAGAAGAAAAAAAAAATCAAATGGATACAAAGTCATATTATCATTGTTATTTATTGAGAGGTTTATAAGGAAGTATTTTTGAAGAATTGGCTTCGTATAGGAGAGTTGAGGTCTTCTTGGTTATTTATCAGAAAATTTCACTTTCCCAAATCATGCTTACTCATCTCGAAATGTTGTCATTGATTTTATGATCTACAGTCTCACTATCTTTGGGAAGCACGTATGAGTAATGATATAATAAAATACACAGTTTTACATGAAAGTGAGGCAACCATTTGCCAATAGAGTATTAGCGTTTTTAGGAGAAAGTTTCATTCCTTTGTTATGTGTTTGCAGAGTGCAGAGTCAGATAAAAAATGATTTAATAAAAGGATTGCCAATGGGTTTGATCAATTTCAAATGATATTGATTTCTCTTGATGTATACATAAACACAAATGCTGATTAGTTTTTTGTGTCTAAACTATAAGAATGGGCTTAGATTTCTAAAATCTTTTTTTTTAAAGATTGATTGATTGATTGATTGATTGATTTGACCCAGTGAGAGAGAACACAAGCAGGGGGAATGGCAAGGCAGGAGGAAAGGGAGAAGCCAGTTTCCTGCTGAGCAGAGAGCCCAATGTGGGGCTTCATCCAGGGACCCTGGGATCATGACCTGAGCTGAAGGCAGACACTTAACTGACTGAGCCACCCAGGCACCCATAAAATCTTTTTTTTTTTTCTGAAATCTTCTTAAATGGGTGATTGACATTCCCAAAATTCAAGATAAGCCTTAGCTTTTCTGCCTTGTTATTCTTGGAAATTACATGAAATATTTTATTATTTAATATTTGTTTCTTCAGATGCTTTTCTGTGAAAATATTGAAGGGTCTCACTTTTGTTTCCCGTTTTCACATATTTTTTTGTGTAATAACTGAAGGCCTCTTGTGTTTGTAAATATTTTTAGATAATTCTTTATTCTATAAAATGCTTTAGCACACAATATTTCTTTATTTTGACTTAGAGAAAAAAAAATCCAAGGAGCAGAAAGGGATGATCCAAAGACAGCCACACCAAGAACTGAACTCCTCAGTCCTTGATTTATTCACTTTGCCCATTCGAGCATTGTCATTAATGCCAGAGGTTGTCCACCAGAAGCAGAGTGAAAAAACTGTTTTTTCCCTTGTTATGCTTATGATATGTCTAAGAATACTCTTGGATTGTAGCAGCTTTGTGGGTGATCATCTCATAGCCTGAGCTTTAGAACTTGCAGGCAACCAAAATCCCTATGTCTGTGGCATGTGAAGTATTAATTAGGTCAGCTTTTTCTCCGTTCAGTATTTAGGCAGTTAATTTCTTAGTCATAAGTGTGGGATATCCATGTCTATAGAATTTTTTTAAATTAATTTAGACATATAGCTTTGACCTAGTGAGGTAATCTAACATGTGAGTTCTCTTATTTCACGGTCTTTCTACTTTGACCGCAGGCCTACTCCTGCCCTCAGACTTATGTCATTTTGTTATCATCCCCTCCACCCTCCATCCAAATCACTGATAAAAAATGTCTGAATGGAATAGGGCAATTTCCAAGTTGCTATTGAGCCATTAATTGTCCCTGTTTGCCTGTCCTTGAGCAGAAATAAACAACAGACTCCAATCAGTAAAATGAGTAAACAAGGTATTACCTACCTTGTATCTTGGATAAATGCATGATGTCATCTTCTAAATTTGTGTAATAGTATAGGTAATAGTGATTCAAGGTGGGTTTTTAGGCAGGTTTGGTAAATTGGACAGTAATTGCAAAATTGATATTCACACTCTCTGTGAAAGTATTAGAGCACTCCCAAAAGAAGTAGACACAGAGAGAGGCAGAGACACAGGCAGAGGGAGAAGCAGGCTCCATGTAGGGATCCCAAAGTGGGACTTGATCCTGGACCCCAGGGATCACGCCCTGAGCGGAAGGTAGGCGCGCAACCGCTGAACCACCCAGGTGTCCCAAGTTTAGAAGCTCTCTTAAGTGTATCTTCAGATGGAACATGGCCATCTACCAGGAATCTGCAGTAAAAGTGAATAAGGAGTCAGCCCTCGCAATGGGCACAGGCCCTACTGTTATTCTGAAATAGCCTTCTACATACTTATTATTTGTAAAATCAGCCACTTACATATTTTCTGAGGGTTCAAGAGTAGATGGGTCACAGAAAGTTTGATTGTATTGATATACAATATGATTGGCCCCAGGGCCCACTTCCCAACTACCAAACTGGTTATTTATACTGGCTTTGCTTGTCTTACTACTTTATTCCTAGCCATCTTCAACCCATGGGCTGAGGACTTACACTGCTTATATGTACCATAAAGTCTACTCCAAAGTTTCCTTAGATGAAATCTTAACCTGTTTTAGAAATTGGCTGAGGTACCATGATTAAGAGAATTGACACCCGTTTAGGAGCCCAAATAGTCTGTTTGTATCCTGACTCCATCGCAGATTGACTTTGTTCAAGGTCGTGATGTGAACTGGAGCAAGCACTTTGTCGAACTGAACTTTCTCCATCTGTGCAATCGGGAGACTGGCTGACCCATGTTTAGGGGTTTGAGATGATTAGACTCATGTGAAAAGATGTTGTAAATTCTAACCACTGTGAGGTCACAGATTGATACGAATTGACAAGTGAGTCATGAATGTGATGTTGTCCACCCAGAGTGATGCTGAGTTTTCTTTAGCCTGAGAAATAGATCTTTACTTAATTCTGGAATTATGAAATGGGCTTCGCAAAGGAGGGGTGTCTGGATGAAGAGATATTTGTAGTGCCCCTCTCTTGTTATGAGTACCTCTGGAAGAAGTCTCCTACTTTGTTGTTCGCTACTCTAAAAATGTATCCAGATTTCTAAAATACCTTGAGTTCTGAATGTTTAGATTTAAATTATATTTATATTATGGTTGAGTACCATTCTTTCCTTGCCTAGATACGTGAATACTATTTTTGTGTGCGAGTAAGCTTAAAAATCGACTGTCTAAATATTTAACCAGAGTTATTTTAAAAGAATTTCATTATTTATCTTCTTTATGATTTATATTATCACATTCTGTGTCTGTAGTTATGGTTTATCATAAGCAGCCCATCTGCTACAACAGCCAAATTGGAACATTCATATAAGATGAGTTCAGATATCATAAACATGACAAGAGATGGGTTACATGCAGTCTTTCTCCATGTTTAACCAATTTAATTTGTTTCCTATGCAGAAGAGGCTCTAAATTTACTTAATATATGTTAGCACTTAGGAACATAGTTAGAAACAAGGCGAAGGTCTTAACCTATTCGTAAATAAATGAGAAGATTCCTGTCGGAGTGAAAGAGAGAGAGAGAATTTATGTCAAACAATCAGGAATTTAATACATAGTGGTCTTTTAGGATGTCCAGTTTGTGTACATACTCTTAAGGCATGATTACGAATAACTTCACTTCCTATAAACAATGTGACTGGAGAAATTACTCACAGATACAACAAAAAGGGGAAGAAAGGTAAGACGTTTTAACTAAAGCCAATAAGTGAATTACTTTCCCTGAAAAGGTTAAAAATGGCAGATTTATTTTTCGTTGCCATAATATTTGTCTTTGTTGGCCAGCTATCTGAGGTATTCTCCAGAAGATGCAGGGCTCATTGAGATGTCACCACATGACCCCAGGTTCAAAGTTACGGCAGAGTCCTGAAGGATTTTTCCCCTCTGTGGTTTGGGGACTCAAGATACCTTCGCCGAAGACTAAGTCTATTGGCTAAACGAAAGTATTGATACTGCTGTAGTGAAAGCTTTCAGTGATTAGACTGGATTTCCCTTTGCCCCTGGTAGAGGTCAAGTAGAGGACTTTTTAGTGCAAGCAAAAGAGTCATTCATTTTTCACTCTTTAGGTAAAGGACTTATGTCATATTATTAGTGAAAACGTGATTAACTGTTAAAGCAACATAGGCCTTAATGATCTACAAAGCCATTTCTCTCAAAGTTATGGATTCATTGCTCTGCAGTACTAAATATATGTTGTTCTAGGATCATGCAAGTCATGAATACTAAAAATAAAAATAAACATATTTCTTTGATGATGATTTATTACCAAACAATTTGGAGCTAATACATTCACATTATAGGATGCAAATACAAATATGACATAACTGAGTGGGCCTTTAAGATGAAGTGTCATTACTTTTGGAAATATGGGCAGTGCTTCAACTTCATCACAGCCTTTGTAACATAATGTTTTGAGAGCCTGTGACTGATGTTTCAACTTGCAGCAGTTTGGTTCTTAAATTCCATACTTAACAAGAGAATGGTTTCATTCAGCCTCATTGATGACCTAAAAACCCATATGTGGGGATATTATATGCCATTGTGAATTAGTATGCAAAGCTGGTAAAATGAGATTGGGGGGTTCCTTTCTGGTAAGATGCTGAGTTCACAATGAGCACAAAGGCAGAGCCATGGCAGAGGCAGACCCAGCAAGGAAGGGCACCACAAACCCATGTGCCTAAGGGTGGGCACCCATCGGTCCTCTCTGAGACCTTCAGAAATACTCCTGGGAGTACTAATGCTAATAGCATGCTTATTTTTCTGCACCTGGGTAAAGCTCTCTCAGTACCTGCACTCTCTCAACAAGCTAAAAAAGCAAGCTAAAAAGCTGTGCATGTGTGCATCAAGTTGACCCTGCTCTCATCTTTACCATCTCCGTCTCTTCTCCTTCCAGAGCCACACTTCCTTGTCTCTTTGTTTCCTCATTCTCTCTTCTGTTTATGATCTCCACTCCCCTTCCTTTCCTTTCTTTTTATTTTTCTTTCCCCTCTTCTTGTCCTCCTTCATCGTGTTTCTTGCTTTCTGCATCTGGCTAGGAGGGAAGCTGACATTAAGTATCGCAGGCTTTGTATCTTGGCCCCATCAGCAACCCACTTAACGGAAAGAGGTTTTCTGGTATCAGGAGAGAAGAGCATTCCTTGTGACAGGAGAATATGAAATTCTTTTCCAGGTCTTGTAACGGTACTGCTAATTCTATTACAGCAATCTAAGCGGATCCGCTATTTTCTCGGCAATTCTTTCCATTGGTATGACGCGAATAATAAGATAGTTAAAAAAGGTGTTTGTGCGAGGCCTTTAAAAAATAACTTAGAGGGGAGAAAGGAGGACAAAGGAAGCAAATGATGGAGCAAAGTACACATTATATGAGCACCGCAGACGGCTCTACAAGTTAGACTGCCCCAGTGTGCGTCTAATTTATGTAGCTGATAACCCAAGTTAACAGAGACCCTGGCACTATTATGGAGGTAATATTTTCTCAAGGATGTACAGTCTTAAACAACTTCTTCCTGTATTAGGTTCATACATGGTTTTCTTTAACATAAAGCAGGTATGTCTGTTCTCTTGTTCCATTTCATTTTCTTGGAAAAATAAATTTATTGCAGGCCAGCTGAATGGAAATTCTGCTTACTGTTTACGACTGAAGTGGCTCTCCCCTCTCCTGTATTACCCAGGGAATTAGTTCAATATAGAGCCTTATTCCACACCCATTTCTTTATTTTTCCCCCCCTCCATCCTTCTTTTCAGGGTTCTGTTTCAAAACCTATATTGCCACAGAGCAGCTGGTAGCATTTAGCAACCACCTGCACAAGTAGTTCTGTTTCCAATGGAAGAAAATTTAGCTTACATAAGGCAAAAAACTGTAAGGTGTCGGCTTTTCCATTTTTATTTGTATTTGTGTACATTTTCTTACTCACTGATGAATGTTCTGCTAAGTGAAACTTAACTCCTTGGTAAAGAATGAGAAACAGTATGGCGCAGCAGTCATTTGTTTCAGCAAGGTTCGGTTAAATTGAAACTCTGTCAGGAAGGCGAGAGGTTGATGGTAGCCAGGAAGAGACTCTTAAAATATGTAACTTCTTTGAAGGGTGAGAAGACACCCTCTTGAATTGGAAACTTCGACTCTGATTTTCCAGGTAACGGTCCCTCCTGAAGACTCTGACAAGCGTCATGGTGTGCGCTGGCTTTCCATGAAAGGCACTGTATGGTCAGACTTTGAATACCCAACAGTAAATAAATTACCTTCCTATTGCTTGGGAATAAGTTTAAAGCTCTAAGTTTTTATTAAATTGTTCACATAACTACACACTGAATATTGATCTGAACTGCACCACCAGTGACTAATGTGTCAAGTGGTGACTTTCCTTAAATCAAGGTAGCTATTCCATAAATGAAACTCCAACCTGAAAAGCCAGCCATCTACAAATAATATCTGATGACTAACTTAAATAAGCAGACTGCAGCTCGTAAGTCATTTTTGCTTACCTCTCTCATGCACTCCTCTGTTGGCATTTTTCCCCCTAGGTAGAGCAACTGAATCAGAGGAAGGCTCTGTGACCTGGTGAAGGTCGCTTAGTTGTTAAGAGTAAATTCATCCAGACTTCTGGTATAGTCACCTTTTAGGGAGAAGAGTTTAGCAGTTAATATTGTTTTAAATAGGCCTAAAAGTTATTGAGAGCCATTGTATAGAGATATGCAGTCATTGCCTCTAGGAATCTAGACCGTGTAACTAGTATCCAGGACTGTGAACCAATGCTTCTTTTTTTTTTTTTTTTTTTTTTTTTTTTGAATCCCATTGTGTGATGGAAAGGATCCTAGAGAGATTTATTTTTCTAAAAGATTTTGTATTTATGAGAGGGGGTGGAGAGAGAGAGAGAGAGAGAGAGAGAGAGAGAGAGAGAGAATGAGCAGAAGGAGGTGGAAGGGTAGAAAGATAAGCAGACTCCCCACTGGGCAGGAAGCCTGATGCAGGACTTGATTCCAGGACCCTGGGATCATGACCTGAGCTGAAGGCAGACGATTAACTGTCTGAGCCACCCAGGTGCCTGCTAGAAGAGATTTAGAAGAATATCAGGGCTTTATAGATTAACAAACCAAAATATATGACCAAGGCCATCCACTAGTTACTGGCAGTGCTGAGACTAGAACCAAAATCAGTCCTTTTCCATCCCTCTCCTTTTCCTCCCTTCTTCTCTCTTGCATTTCCCCTTTCCTTTCCTTTCCTTTCCTTTCCTTTCCTTTCCTTTCCTTTCCTTTCCTTTCCTTTCCTTTCCTTTCTTTCCTTTCCTTCTTTCCTTTCCTTTATTCATTTTTCTCTCCCCTCTTTCCTCTCTTCTTCCACAAATACTCCAACCCATATTCTGAGCCAGTTTCTACTCATCTAATCTGGGTGTTGGAAAAAAAAAAAAAAAACATTATTAGGTGAGACTCCTTCCCTGCCTTCAGGAGGTTTAATGAGGGATACAGTTGACTGAACTGGTACAGTGCATCTGCCATGGCAGAGGTACAGGATAATAGGTATGCGTGATGCTTGGGAGGGATAGACAACCAAATCTAGAGGGAGTCAGAGAAGTTTCCTTAAGGGAATATGTCTAAACCAATACCCGAAGGAGGATTATTCCAATGAAAGGGAGCTATATAGTAGCTGAAAAGAATATTCAGGTATCAGCCCAGAGGCAAGAGAAAGCACGGTGGAATTTGTGTCATGATAGAAGTATAGTGTGAGTATGGGAGGCCAGGGAGAGTAGTGAGATAAATACCAGGATGAATTCCCTTTAAAGATAAATTGAATTCAACAGGCATGAGGTGCTTGTAAGACACCATTAAGAGCTATGAAGTTTACAAGATAATACTCTAATTATAATGGAATAATCTAGGGCTGTGAATGATAGAATGATGAAGTCTCCCTTAAAATGATACAGATTATGAACTTTTCTTGAGACTCAGAGGCAAAAGAGGTCATTGTGGGCCATGGTAAGCCAAGAAGGTATCAAGGAAGATTTTGAAAGATGAGTAGCATATCTCTAGATCGTACCTTCTAGGATCCCTTTTCTTCATGAGCAAAGAGTCTTTACCATTTCTATTGCCTCAATTTCCATTCAGTCTTCATTTTACTACAAGCTCTATTTTTCCCACAACACATGAAGAAGTAGTAGCGATCTCCAATAGCCAACTGCCAAATCCAGTGTGTTTTTTCAGTCTTTGGCCCACTGTAATGTCCTTAGGACACTTTTCTCCTTCTTGGACCCTATTCCTCCTCTGGCTTCCAGACCACCACTCACTTCTGTGTCCCCCTCTAATTCTATTTCCTTATTTTCCCCTTCATAGACCTCAAATGTTGGTGTTTCCCAGTGTCCAGACCTGGGCCTTTCTTCCTGTAGTCTTTGGTCTCCCAGGTGATATCCACCTGAAGATACTATTTATCCATTAAGGACCCGCAAATAGTGACCTTAGGTTCCAAACCTATGCTTCCACTCTCTTGTTGAACATCTATACTTGAGTATCTTATCCTACTTCAAGTGAAGTGAAGTCCCCCTACCTCCTCTAATTTCCCATTGTCGTTAGTGATTTCACCTTGGTCCTCAAGCCAGAACTTGAATGCTTACCTTGACTTCTTGCATTTCTTTTCTCTTCACTCATGTCTAACGATTTGCCAAATTTAATATTCTATACCTCAGAGACATTCCTTGATTCTCTCAAATGGCACTGCTTTCCCCTTGATTCAGAGCTTTACCACCTCTTGCCAAAACTGCATGTAAGAGTGCTGCTGCCATCTGGGACCATTTTCTTCTAAACATCCCTGAGATAGTCCTGAGATAATCTTTTATTTGCTTAAGATACTACTCTGTCTCCCCGATGTCCACAGCAGTAGTTTTTAAGTATATTCTGCTGAGTTGCTGGACCTCTTAAAGTTGTCTTAAGAGTAGCACTGGGAGAGGGGCTCCCGAGTGACTCAGTAGGTTAAGCAAAGGACTCTTGATTTTGGCTGGGGTCATGATCTCAGTGTCATAAGATCGAGCCCCATGTGGGGCTCTGTGCTCAGCATGGAGTCTGCTTGAGATCCTCTCTCTCTGTCCTTCCCTCTGCTTGTACTCACTTTCTCTTTCTCTCTAAAATAAATGTATAAAATAAATCTTAAAAAAAAAAAAAGAGTAGCACTGGGGGAGGAGGAAGTCTAGCGAGTCTGTCTCGTCTCTACCTCTTCCTCAAGCAATGCAACGTCATTTTCTACTTGTTTACTATGTGAATTTGTGTAAGATTTTGCTTGGGAAAACAGTGTGCTGTGGCTAAAAACTCCTGAAAGTTAGAAAGTTGAACTCTGTGGCCTGATACACATAGCCCTTGGTGATTTGATTCCTAACTTTCTTTCTCTTCAGCTCCATCTCTTCTCTTTCATTGCCCCTCACCCTAATCATCATTCACTCATGGTTCTCCTGAAAGCACTGTGCTCTGTCACCACTCCGTGTCTTTGTTTATGCTGATTTTCCCACTTGGAAGTCCCCCATGTTTGCTCTCCATTTTCTTCACCTCTTCATTCTCTTACCCGGCAAATTCCTGATGATTCAGCTCCAATCTTGCTCTCATAGCTGTCCCTAAGAGAACAGTCGGCACGATCATAATCTCTTCTGCAATCCTTAACCCATCAGTTTACTTCATCCACCTCCAGACTGCTTTTCCTGTGGCCTCCTAGAAGGGCGGATAATGAGTCTTTTTTTTTTTTAAGATTTTATTTATTTATTCATGAGACACACACACACACCGAGAGAGAGAGAGAGAGAGAGAGAGAGAGAGAGGCAGACACAGGCAGAGGGAGAAGCAGGCTCCATGCAGGGAGCCCGATGTGGGACTCGATCCTCAGTCACCAGGATCACACCCTGGGCTGAAGGCGGCACTAAACCGCTGAGCCATTGGGGCTGCCCCCAGAGAATGAGTCTTACCTTTGAATTGGTAGCCCAGCATCCGTGATGCAGAAAGTGCTGCTTGGTTTACATGAGCTCTGGTTGCTTGCTCTTCCTTCTGCTGCTGTTGCTACGATGGCAAAGCCAAGGGACATTTTTGAGCAAAAAGAGTAAATATCAAGGATAGACTTTCAATGTTTAGGATGATTGATCCCAAAGTCATGTGCAGAATAGAGAGAGAGAAAGAAAAAAAAAGAAAGTCTGGGGTCAGGGAGAGAGGGGTCTAGCAGAGATTCTCAGAAGAGCATGGTAGGAGTTAGATTAAAATCTACCATGGGTTAACTGCTGAACTGATGAGATGAGAGAAAATATCTCAGAGGAGAGCGGTGGAAGACTAAGAAGGATGTTCATTTTCTTTAGAAATCCTAACTGTGGCAATGAGAGTTTTTGTCCGTCCCCTTTCCACTGTGTATTCACTCTGTGGAGGGCAGATAAGCCACTTGGATCTACTAATCCTCTCCATCTCCATCACAGAGCTGGAGTGGCGGCAGCAACAGTGACGTGTCCTTGTACGTGCCAAACACTGTGCTCCCCACACTACATGCACAACGTCGCGAGAGGTAGTGAGATTAAGTACTATTATTACCTTCACGTTAGAGATGAGGACAGCAAGGCTCAGAGAGAGAAACTAGCTTGCACAAAGTCTTGTAGCCAGGAGGTTGAAAGTAGGAACTCAAGTCTCTGAATCCAGAGCCTGACCTCCATTCCACTCACTGCTCAATCTCAACAAGCTCTGTTTAGCCAAGGACTTTTGGATCTTATATCAATACTCACAGGTACTCGGGTAACATTTCTTTCGTTAATACAAACCAGAGAGTTCAGTGTTCCAGAGAAACAAATCCCCCAGATGTCTAAAGCTCACCTCTTTGAGCCCAGTAGCTTCTATAATGTTGCCCTAAAGGATGCAAAACTTTGCTGAAATCATGATTCCGAGAAACCAGATAGCCAATCTTACTAGATTCTTGTCCCACATCAAAGTAAATTGTCACTGAATGACTCTCTCTTAAGAAAAGTGTATAAGCTCTGGCACGTGGGCTTAACCTCTGGGCCGTCCAAATTGAAGGCAATTTTCCTACACGTGTGAGTTTTCACCCAGGTCTCATGTAACTGAAGTTGTTCAATGGCTTCCAACAGATGTTGACTCACAACTTACTTCACGGCCTTAAACCAGTGGGATCGCAAATAGTTTCCAAAGTGCGGTGGACCACATGCATCACAAATTGGGATACTGCAGATTTCCAGACTTAGCCTCATGTCTCCTGGTTTCCAAGCTTTGGGGCAAAGCCCGAGAACCTGCTTATTTTTCTGAAGTGAAGCACAGTGAAGAGGAGCATGGCGATGGTCCTTGGGATACCGGGGGTCTGAAAGTGCTGAGCGTGGTTGTTACAGCATGCAGACATTTAAGAATAGCTGTTAGCCTTGGCAGCTCCATTTTCTACTGCGCCCTGCCAACTGCCTTTCAGCTGGGGACCTTCTGGGATAATTAATAGCAAGCATATCAGCTCTGTAAATGTTTTAACTTGGTTCAAGCAGCTCTAGATCTGCCCAAGTAAACCCTCTTCCTACTGTTCTTCATTTTGTTGTTTAGCTTTGATTTGCATTTTTTTGTCTCTAAATATATATGAGTAGGTTTCTAAGGGTCTCCTCTGAGCAGGAGCTCTACATGTGTCCCAGTTACTGCTTGGAAGACCCTGCAAAGGAGACATTATTAGTCTCATTGCATGTGAGCAAGTTGAGACTTCAGTAGCTTAATTCATGTGGCCAAGGTCATGGAAGCGGGGAGCTGGAACTGAAGTTTGAACCCAGGTCACCTGACTCCGTAATCAGACCTTTCTTCAATATGCCAGGTTGCTTCACACCACTTGGCTGCCTTCTCGATAGGTACACATACAGCTATGGTTTAAGCGTCCTATCCCGGACCTGTGGGAAACACTGTCACCAGAACTGTTTCTGTGGCACATATGTCTGTGGTACATCTGGAATCCTCCCCATCTTTTAAGTGTTATCCTACAAAAGAATAGGTAAATTGTATCACTTCACCTTTGAGGCATAGTTGAAGTCTGGAATTATTTTTAGTAGGAGTTTTATTTGTTTGTTTTTACCAACTTCACTAACCTAATTATGAGCCAGTGTGTGCAGTTGGGGTGTGTGGAGTCTCTTTTTCTCAGGCATCACTGCTGATTTTTTTTAGTCAGCAATGACCAAGAAGACTCTCTGCAAAGATAGAAATCTTCTGCATTGTTCTATACAGTTGGCACTGGCTACATGTAGCTAGTGAACTATATGGCCAACATGCCTGAGGAAAGGAATTTCTCATTTTAATTAATTTATGTTTAAATTTACATAACCACAGACTCCTGGGTGGCTCAGTGGTTGAGCGTCTGCCTTTGGCTCAGGTTGTGATCCTAGGGTCCTGGGACTGAGTCCTGCATTGGACTCCCCGCAGGGAGCCTGCTTCTCCCTCTGCCTATGTCTCTGCCTCTTTTTCTGTGTCTCTTGTGAATAAATAAATAAAATCTTAAAAAAAAAAAAAAAACTTATATAGCCACATGTGGCTAGTGGCCACCATATTGGATAGCATAGGCCAAGATGGGTCTACAGCAAGACAGCAAAGTTGAATGATGAAGGATTCAAATCTGGAACCAAAGTGACTGGCTTACTAGCCTGTATAACTTTGTGCAAGTTACTTGACACATCTTTTTTTCATTACTTTAAATATAAAATGGCAGTAATAATAGTATGTGCCTCACAGCTTAGTTGCAAGGATTACATGAGCAGTTCATGTAAAGATTCTTAGCACAAGCCGAGCACATAGTAAGGGCTCACCAATGTTAGTAGCTATTATTTTGACTATTACTATTTTCAGCTCAACTGCCTAAAGATTTTGAAGGTTTTGCCTTTTTTTTGTGACTTGAAATCTGCTTAACAGTGCTGATAACGTGGTAGCTGCTTAATAAATATATGTTGAATTAAGTTTTTGAAATCCCTGATTTGGGACTTTTGATACATAGACTGATATGCGTATGTGGAGAGAATGCTGGGGAGAGTCTCAGAGAACGCCTTCCCTTCTTCAGATATACAATAGGAAAGTAAAAGTCTGTTTGTCAAGACAAACGAGAAGGAAAGGAAGTGAAGAGGCTCTAATACTTAGAAAAAAATAAAAATTCCCTCAGCCCTTGTCCCATGTCACTCCAACACCCATGATCTTAAAAAGTCCATTTTAAGTTTGAAATGTGTGAGGGGGTGATCAAGGAAAGGGCGTTTTAATAGGACACATGATAAGTAGTAGGAAATGGGTTCTGCTCAGGCATATTATAAATCCATCTCGGTGATTTTTATTAGCCAGTCTGTATTGAAATAACCACACACACCTACAGACGCTTGCACACCGCATTCAGTGTGTACGTGCATGTCTGTTTGTGTGTGTATGTGTATGTATATTAAGGCTGACATTAAAATTAGATAGTAAAACCTTTCATTTAGTGCCAACAAAGTCTAGCCACAATAAATTGAAAATGTGAACTACTTTGGCATGCCTTCGCTTTATAAAGCCCTGTAAATGGCTACACAAATATTTTTCTAAATGGAAATCATATTAGACTTGAGGTTTAAAGTACTGTAGATAGGAAAGAGAGGTAAATAGTTGCCTTTTTTTTTTTTTTAACTTTGTGACCATATTATAAATGCCAGACAATGGAAAAACTAGTAAAATTAAAAAGGAATTCCTAAAGTAAAACAACATCATGGCTCACAATTGTCTTTCTTCATCATCTGCGTTGTGGATTTATATTGAGTATGTTGCCAGCGACTCAGTGGCGCAGGGAATACTCACGTGGCTTAGCGTGGGCCTGGGCTGCAGGTCTAGGACCGAGATGGTGTGGGAGGTGGGTCTCAAGAGGTTCCGAGCTATCAGTGAAGGCTTATGGCTGCTTGCTTGACAGCTTAAAAAGAGAGACCAACTGCTCGACCAAAGGAAATATAATATGATCTTTTAATGAGTTGAATGTGGAGAAATTTTTGAGGAAAAGGAACTGAGGTCTTTCTGAAGGGATTTGGTGGTCACAGTCTACACCTTCATTAGCTGGCAAAAAGTGCCTGGTGTAGATGTTTGGCAGTTTACCCTGAAGTAATTCCCTGCTTTCAAAAACTTTCAGTGGCAGGCTACCAAGATGGCCCCATTGTTACCGCCTTGTTTAACTGTTGACTCTGTGTTGATTTGATTATTCAGGTAGGCCCCACCTATTGTTTCAGAGGTCAAGGAGCTTTTTCATTGCGTTTAGTCTCAACTGTAGCCCTGGTCCACCGCACTCTTTCTTCTTAGGCAAACATTCTGCAGCAGCTGGGTTGGAAACTATCATTCCACACATCACAGCAAATCTCAGACAAGTTGAGTTTAATTATTCCCTGTTGACTAGCTCTGCCATTACTAAAATCTCTTTTAACACGCTGACATTGAGAGTGGAAGTGTAGGGTTTCTGAGCTCTCAGCACAATAGCTTTTGCATTAATATCTCACAGTTTATTTCATGGAGCAAAGGCCTGCCTGTGGTGTCTAAAATTTGTTTAAACATAAATTGCAAAGAAAGGCATGGTGACAAAATAGAGCTGTATACAGGGAAAAGAAAGCCTGTGAATAGGCTTAGGTATTTTTTTAAGAGTGCATTTCTCTTATTAAAAAGTTTTTAATTTTTTTATTATTATTTTTTTTTGCCTTTCAAGTGCATGTCGAGGAGATTTTAATCACCTTTTTGTTTTTGTTAATTTTTATGTTTTATTACTCTGCTGAATAAATAGTATGGGTATAATGTATCCCAAATTAAACTTTTCATGATGTTTAACAAACTGTAATTTCATGATTAATAGTGCCTAATCTGAATGTCCCGTGCAACTTTGTGCAGTGAGAGGTGTTCAGTGTTAGTGAAGGTTAGCAACCTCACAAAATGGACAGTTCAGTGATTGTTTCCAAGGAGATTGAAAGTCTTACGAGTTACGAGAGAAACAATAAAGCTCTGGCATTGGATATCTAGTGTAACAAGTCCTAAGATTTATCACTACCCAGAAATTAAGGACTACGGAGGGAAAGAACTGAATATGTTTTAAAAATTCATTTTGAAGTATCAGACAAGGGAGCATCTAGCATGTGGCCACTATTGTTTTAAAGTTATATGTACTTTCACCTTAGCTGGTGAACACCCATTCATGCCACTAAATACATGGCCAGAACCTTCTGTTTCTTTGCTGGCCATACACTGTTTTCCCCACCTGAGCTCCAGGAAATTATGCCTGTAGAACACCCAGAAACACAGTAGAAGTGACCCTGAGAGACCAAGCTTCTTCTTGATGGGCATACCTTGACTTTGCTCTATTTGGGGGCAGAGGCATATCACCAATTTCACAAGTAATATTTTAAAAACCCAAATCTGATTATGTCTCTCTGGTGTCAAAAACCCTCCAATGGTTTCAGTCATGATAAAGTTCAAAATTTATATCATCACTTATGAGGCCCTCCATCATCTACTCCCGCCAAATCCTCAGCCTACCACTTCTTTCCAATCTTCAACCATCTCTCAGTTTCTTAAACTTGCCTCCAGCCTCAACCACATTGAAAACATTCTTTCATTTATTTATCCATTCATTATTTATTGAATACGGACTGTGCCAGGCACCATGTTGATTGCTCAGAGATTTGTCAGAGGGCAAAATAGATATGGCGTGTACCTCCCACCACCCACCCCTCAAAGTTTATCAACTAGTCAGAAAGCCAGAAATGGAACAAATAACTATAAAAGCTATTCTGTAAGCCATTTTTCTGTTGCATGTAGCTATCTCATTTTTACATTTCATGTCTCTTATTAAATATCCTGTCCTGAAGGAAACTTCCCTGATCCTTCCTCCAGGTTAGAACCTCTTAATACATGCTAAAGAAATAAAGCAGAACCAAACTAGTAGAAATTAGACTTTAAGACTTTATAAAGGCCTAATTTGGCTCTGTGGCTTCTGGATTCTTCATGAGTTTTCATCAGTCATCTTTACTCACTTGATGATGTTTAGCTCCTATGGTTTAAGGCCAGGCCTACCTATCTGGGGGGAAGGGCTGATATACGACATAGAGAAGAATCTCTAAACAAGTTAGAAAGAATCATTCGGGGGCATCTGGGTGGCTCAGTTGGTTAAGCATCTGCCTTTGGCTCAGGTCATGATCCTGGGGTCCTGGGATCTACCCCCACTTTGAACTCCCTGCTCAGTAGGGAGTCTGCTTCTCTCTCTCCCTCTTTCTGCCCCTCTCACTGCTAGTGCTCACTTTCTCTGTCAAATAAATAAATAAAATCTTAAAAAAATGAAAGAATTATTTGTGGAGTATGTATCCATCACAAATATTTTACTCTTATTAAAATATTTGACCTTTATATAAACATTGCGAAATGAGTACAGAAAAACAGAAGAACATAGAACTAACAGTCCAGAGCTCTAGAGACGGACCATCAAATCTGCCACTGGGACTCCCTTGTTACTCAACTGTACACTGAAGATAATAGCTATTTCTTAGGATCACTGGGAGAGTTACATGAGATGATACACACAAAGCCATTCAAAGATGGGTGGCACATAGTTTAGTGCTGGCTCGTATTGTTATTCCCATATATAGATGAGAGAGAAGGCTGGCAAGGTTTAGGTAACTTTTGAAGATCATAGAGCTAGCAAAAAAAAAAAAAAAAAAAAAAAAGGCAACAGAATCAGGCATTGGATTGAGAGTCAGGGTTGAGACACAGGTCTGCCCAATTTCAGACTCTAGTATCTGTTCTCTATACCAGAGAAGGTAAATATCATCCTAGTGAGTGAAGGTGATAGAAAAGTCAATCAATAGTTACCAGAAGAGAAAGGGTCTGCTTTTAAAAGCCCGAGTTTAAAAAATTTGTCTTCATGCCTGGTTTCTGTGAATAAAGTTGTGCTTGATTCCTTAAGTAATGGACAGCGTTGGTCATTTGAGTAATGTGCCAGATGGTTGCATAAATCCCTGAGAAGCAGCATATTCTTCTGTTTAATTTTAAAATACAATGTGTCAGGTTGAGAAGGGAAGATAAGAAAGGAATGACCCTGTCTTGTGCTGATTAATTGCTTTGTCCAAATGTACCTTTAGTTGGATACCATTCTATAGAACCTCTTTCCTTAGAAGGTACAAGGAGCCATGGTTTAGGAAAAAAAATCTCTGCATTAACCTGATACGGTAAAATATGTCTTTTAAAAAGTGTCCATAATTGAAGCGTTGTTGACATAACTGATACTTTAGGTGTAAAATTATCAAGTTTAGTTTTCTTTATACAAATATATCTTTATTCAAGGTTTCTTTTTGCATTGTGTTTCTTACAATTATCACTTTTTCTACCTGTCCTTTGCAGTAATTCAGAGCATTAAAAAGGAAACCTTTAAAATGTTGATGCTATGCCTCCATTCCTGTCCCTTACACTAGTAACATATAATAATGTTGGAAGGAAACTCTTACTGGAAGGACCGATAGCAATTTGTTCAAAGTTTACTTCCACTTTAATTAAACATCTAACATGAGCCAGGGGAAAATACGTGTAACACATTTTTTCTGGTCACAGAAGTCTTTGAGTTTAGTGGTAAATATATAGAAATGGATATTTTTAAGAAAAGGTACACAGATTTCTGCCTACGGGGCTGTGGAAGCATAGCAAAATGCCCACCCTTGGGAGTTTGGGGATTTGCCGCACATTTCTGTAAATGAAGTCTTTAAAATGATGAGTATGAGTAAGCCAGGTAAATAA
The DNA here is from genome assembly GCF_048164855.1 of Canis lupus baileyi. Classification (NCBI taxonomy): domain Eukaryota; kingdom Metazoa; phylum Chordata; class Mammalia; order Carnivora; family Canidae; genus Canis; species Canis lupus. The sequence goes on along the minus strand of NC_132868.1, from coordinate 35,458,340 downwards.
TGGGTAGAAAGTGTGTACTGAGAAAGAGGGACCTGCCAAAGCAAAGGCTCAGAACCTGAACCATGACGGTGAATGTGAGGACTTACAATCTGGTTTATACCTACAGACTGCAAAGGATGATGAAGGGAGTAAGAAGACATCAGCTGACAAGGTTGGTGGAGGTCACATGAGCATTCTGCATGTCATATTAAGTTCCTTGGCCCCCAGGCTGTCAGTAATGGACAGTCACCGAAAGACTTTATGCAGAGAATTAAAATGATTTATTTGATTGTATACAATCTAAATCACTAGCTGCATTAGTCAGAATGGATCTAATGTGGACAAATCTGAATGAAAGAAGTTGAGTGTGATCGTTAAAGATGGAGAAGACAAGCAGTAGAGAGAAGCAACTGATATGGGAAATGTTTAGGAAACATAAATCATGAAGCTTGGGGATTGGCTGGGTTTGAGACAAGAGAGAGGTAGAGAGTCTAAGGTAATGCAAGCGGAGAATGAGAATGAACACAAAGTGTTTTTAGAGTTGGCCACACTGAATTTATAAGATGCCTCTGGGACAACTGGGTATGGAGTCAGGGAGTTACCAGCATAGGGAGGGATGGACCATTAAAGCTTTGAGAATGGTCAGAAGAAAACTAGCGGGCATGTTAAAAGGAAAACAGGCAGAAGACAAAACCCTGGGAGAAACCCAGCATTTACTCAGCAAGAGGAGAAAATGATCCCAGTGGGGGTCCTGAAAAAGAATCCAGAGGAGCAGAGGGTGAGCCAGGGAAGAGTGAGTCATGAATGCCAAAGAAGTAGACCATTTCAAGGAAGAGGTAGTTATTAGTGTCAAATGTTGTAATTTTCATTTATATTTTATGTTTATTCCTATGCTCATTTTTTTACCATGTTTGCTAATGATAGAAATAGGTATGCTTTGAACGGGGCCAAAACAAAACAAAAAAAAAGTCCTTTCCTTTCAGTAAATTATGGGGAGACAACATTGACATGTACATAAAATAATTATAATAACAATCCCTAAATTGACAATTATACTACTTAGAGTTTGTTAGGTGCCCTGATATCCAATATCACTTTAGTTTCACATGAATCCAAGAAGATAAGCACTGAGACCTTGGATTTCTCCCCTTCTTCCCACTGAGGAAGCCAATGTGCAGTGAGGCTGAGTGACTTGCCAGGGCTAGCTGCTGGTGAGCTCTAGAGCTCGGACAATACACTAGTATGTCCTCAGCCTCCTGACCCATCAGGCCTTCATAACGCCGAGTTAGGAATCCAAACACAAAATCTTCATATTCTTTCTTCAGGTTTATTACTTTGCTCCTACTCATTAGCAACCAAAATCTTCAAATTCATAAAATTGCAATAATTAAAATACCCATTACAATTTTTATATTGTCTCTTTTCTGTTCCATTTTCCCCCCACAGAAAGGAATTTTTGATTACAATTTGTTTTTTCTGAGGTTATGTTTATTTGGGGAATAGTTTCTAGAAGTTTAGGCCTTTACTTATATCTACAAGGATTATCTATGGAAGCAAATAAAATTAAAACCTATGCAATCCAATAGATAGATAGAAAGAAAAGAGATTGATATTTGCCTGGATTTTGTGGGATATTGGGAAATATCTTGAATACAATAGATAATAATCTATACAAGACAACTCAAAAAAATTAAATTCATGCCTTGGGAGGCGGCATGATTGCATTAAGTGATCTGAGGTATCTGCTGTCCCAGTTCTTAAACATGAATAGCATGTTCGTGTCAGGTCAAATCAGAGGCAGACTTTAAAAACATGTATATATATTTTTTCGTGTATAGTTCTCTTAGTAAAAATTTGTAGCATCTAGAGTGAAAAGAGAGTTCTTGCTTCTCATTCCTCAGTCTTTTCTTTGTCAGTATCACGTGTTAGATTTCACGTAGGGTTTCACATGAGTTTCCTCTGTCTATACCCCACTTTGGATGGAGCCCTTTGAATGTTGGTTTAGTTTCCTATTGCTCATTCTCAAGTGACCTGGTGTTCCTTTTGTATTAATGTTTACTCTCTTGGGAACTTTCTATTTTGCTAGTCAGTTCTCTGGCTTCCCTTTAGAAAACTAAGGCCAGTAGTTCCCTGCCCCACTGCTTCATCTACATCTTAATAGTTTTCTCTAGTACTTCTTCCAGGCAAGTTTCCCTGTTTCTCTTAATGGACTTTTCCGTTTTACAATAGCTATGGTGTAACATCTTATCCCTTTTATTATACATTTTCCTTATTTCCTTCGTCTGCCTCAGAGTAACATGGAGTAAGTACTTGACAAATGACTATCAAATTATTTATTCCAATAATCATTTATTTTACTTAAACTTATTTTCATTTTCTTCTGGATCAATTTCTAAATACATTTTAGCATCATTTTTACACTTGTCTTTTTAAAGGACTGTAATGGCCATGATATGAAATGTTAAAGAGCTTAATAACTGTGTTATAAAACAGTATTTCAGGCTTCATTTTATCAAACACATACTGGGTACCTACTTGTACAAATCACTGGACTAGGCATTAGAAGAGATATAAAAATGACAAGGACCCTGTCTCCAAGAAGAACAAAGCCTAATAGGGAATTCAGGATGAAGGAAAACTGAAGAATCTACCTTAAATTATTATTGGTTATTATTTTCCGTGAGAACTAAAGCAATTTAATTCATTCCTATAATGTCAGCAAAAGTTTCTAATAGAAAAATACAATAGCATTTTATGTGCAGCATCTCCTTTCTCCAGATTTTCTCTATTGCTTCGTTTGTCTTTGCTAAAAACAAAACAAAACAAAACAAAATAATAATAACAAAGTATTCTCTGGTAGGAAATCGGCATGTTTAAAATTAAATTATGCATGTATTCTCAGAGAAAATATTCTTATGTAATTTTTTTTATTTTTATTTATTTATGATAGTCACAGAGAGAGGGAGAGAGAGAGAGAGAGAGAGGCAGAGACATAGGCAGAGGGAGAAGCAGGCTCCATGTAGAGAGCCCGACGTGGGATTCGATCCCGGGTCTCCAGGATCGCGGTCTGGGCCAAAGGCAGGTGTTAAACCACTGCGCCACCCAGGGATCCTCAGAGAAAATATTCTTAAAATAATGCAAGGCATTTGTAAGCAACATTTATATGAAAACAAAAACAAATTCCAGCTGTACATTTTGAAATTTCCTTATTAATTTAACAACATGGAAAGAAGAATATCCATTCATTTTGGAGTTTTAGTGTATGTGTGTGAAAGACTGTTCTGTATTTTATGTATTTTATGAAACATTGCCCACTGGGTTTAGAATTTGTTATCTCCTAATGGAGAATCAAAAAGTCTACAGTGTTCATTGGAAGGGACATAACGGGTAGAAACTTAAGGGCACCTGTAAGGGTATTTAAAAAAGGGTTAATGCAGTTACTTTTATTTTCTTGTTAACTGCCAAGGTGAACAGTGTACTCTTCCTCAATAATATGAGCGAGAAAAACATCCCCAGCTTCAACTTTTATTTGAGGAGACACTGAGTCTTCCAATCCTAGGTAAATTGCAGGGTAGATTCCTGTGCAACTTTGTGGAATGTTTCTAGAACTAGGGAACTTGGTTCATAATTCAGAATAAAAAAATTATCAGAGCTTTAGCTACTCTGTGCTGAATGGAAAAAAAAAAAAACAACACTGGACTAGCTTATACTTTTTGGCACCCACACAAAAGTGCATATACCTTTGAATTGTGCCTTCTTTTGACCTGATCTAATTTAGTACCTTGGGAAACAATATAATTTGAAGGTTACTTCTGAGAGAACAGAGAGGCTTGGTGTTGACTCTTTAAAGTCTGAGTTGGAACAGACAATTTTAATGATTAAAATAGGTATCTAAATCAACAGGTAAAAATAGAATGCCTTGATCACAAGAGGGCTTGCTGTGTCAGGCAAGTATATGAGATAGTTTGTGATAGTCTTGGGATTTCATTTCTAGTATGAAATACATAAATGGCTAAATATAATTTTCCTAAAATATTACTTCATTGGGCCAGTTGTAAGATATGATCTTGGCCTTTGTATTTTGGCTGGCTGACATTTTCTTTTTTCCCATGGAAAAAAAAAGTAGAACTGGACTCATATAGAATTGCACAGAACAGAGTGTCGTACTGCCCCTCTCTGTTTATTAAGATAAACTTCTGATAAGATGGTTAAGCAGGAAGTTGGAATAGTTCAGAGAAACTAAAGGCTACTTCTTGCTCTTGCTATCTGGGACATATTATTTTACATTTAGAAATCTATTTTGAAGGTTCCTTTTTTTTTAAAGTACAAGATGTACTGAGTTTTGAATGATACTTTAAGTTTCCTTTTAATGGATATTGAATAAGTGTGAAAAAATGTCAATATTTTTATTTGTATTAACACTCTGAGGTCAGAGTAAACATTTAGTAATATGAGAGAAAGTATGCCACTTGGGTTCTGGAATGTTTGCAAAGAACATAGCAGAACACACTTGGAAGTATAATTACCATCATTTTCATTTATGAATAATTTTTATAGCATGTTGATTATTTCAGTCCAAACTAATGAGATTAAATTTCATCTATTTTTGGTAACTCCATATGTTGATTTTATCATACTATCAAGTCTGTCTTCTACTTAGCATGTTCAAATCAGGGAAAGATTTCCCCTCTGACCCAGAATAAGCTATTAAGAACTCTACTTCTGCTGAAAAGCATGTGTGACTTTTTTTCCCTATATTAAATAATAAAGCAGAAAACAAATTCTTTTTAATGACTATTTTCATCAGCTAACACACATCGTTAATTTAATCTAGGCTTACGGATTGAATTTGTGCTAGATGAGGGAGAAATATTATCCATAACTCTTCAAAGTGTAGAAACCAAAATCTGAGCAAATATAATTTATTTTTACTCACATGACAACTTTTTAATTAATAATATATGTGTACATTTAATGCAGATGAATTTTATCTATAATATTCTAAATCACAAGTAATTTCCTTTTACTGTGTTCTTTGAATTTTTCTATATGGTAAATAAGTTACATCCTTGTATGGAAATTGAATTTTTTCCTTGTATTCCAACTTCTCTGTGTGACTTGCCAATTGTCTGGTTTCAGTCAGAAGAGCTATCTCAATGAAAACCAATGTATTATTTGGTTATTTATAGTCCAAGCTATGAGCTTTAAGCACCAAGAATCTAACAAAGTCGACTAATGAGGTTTCCAAGACAGTTTTGATACAGAAAAAAAAAGATTAGATATAGAGTCAACATAGACCTTTAAATTGACATAGGAAATGAATTGAGGATCTTTTTGGTTTGCCCATAACTAATTATAATGCAATTGATGTTAACAAATCCGACCTAGCCGGATTTTAATCTACAACCTGGCAACATTTACCAATTTCACAGTTACAATTCTTTAACCTAATATCTCTCAGAAAAACCAAAATAAAATAATACCATAATTTAATAAAGAACCAACTAGTTTAATTTAAAGCAGCATAGAAAAAAAAAAAGATAATACCATCAGGTAGAAAATTATCAGCATTAGCTCTGGACTCTAAAGCGTTTCCAACCAAAATTCATTATAAAAAGTCTAAAAGTGGTTTCAAAAATTCTTCTAAAAGTGATCAAATTATTTAACAATAGTATTACCATTCCCCCCCCCCCCCATCCCTGTCTTCATGTGACAAGCTGCTATTCTCTTTCATTTCTTAGGGATTTTGCTTATTGTATTTATTTTATTTATTTCATTTCACAGAATATGTTAAAGGCAAATTCTCTTCCAGGACCAGAGTCAGCAGCTAGGGGAATAATAACTCTATTAATTCAGAAACTGGAAGGACAAGTACTTAAAAGCCATTTACACATTCTTGTTTTAATAAAACGTATGTTTTATTAAATTAATTTTGGAATCACATGCGCATACACGCATACAGAATCATTTTCCTGCCTTCGGGTCGCACGCCTATTCATGGAAGTATAGATTATATACACATAGAGAGTAAATTTTCAATTACCCAAGGACAAAATAACTTTTCTTCGGAGGAGGGGTTGGAGGGTGATTACCCACGGTGAAAAGCAATCATAGAGGATTTGTGAAAGCAGTTTAAATTACTGTTAATCATCTGAAATATTTATATATTAAGAGCTCTTTATTATTTAGAGCTGCACAGTAGATAATAAATACCGCAGCATTTTAACACGTGGGACCTGGAGTTCCCTGGCCAATCGGATGTGTCATAGATTGGAAAAATGCTTTCTTCCTCTACTCACTGCCCATCTTTAGCACCTAGGAATGGCTGGCCCCCCAAAAAGGCTGGAAAGCCCCAAGGCTTGCAGCAGCACTAGAGGAGTGGAATATGTAGCTGCAGATACACTGCCATACAATTCATCCCCTACGTTAGAGACAAATTGAGGAAAAGTAAAACATGCTAGGAAACAAACAATAAATAATAGATTATGAAAGTAGACCATGATATTTTGGCTCTTTCTTGCCAAACAGTATACATAATTTATGTACATTTATGAACATAGTTTATTTGCATGGTTTGCATTTTTAGTTGTAAAAACTTATGAACTATTGTTTTGACTCTTTCAGATATAAAACAGGAAACCTGTTGTGAAATATAAGATGTACCTCACCTCAGTACATTTGCATTACATAATTATTTTACAATATTTTGGCTTTTTCTCTTACCTTTGTTACTTTTGTTCACATTGAATTGGCATTACGTGTGATTGTCACCCACACTCTCTTCAGTACCTTACTTATTATAGTCACATAAAAAATACTGATACTTCGATTTATTTATGTACAGCCCCTTACCTGGGAAGGGATTTGAAAATGATTGTGAAATATTTAGCTGTTCTGCAAAAACTCCTTTTGCACACATATTTGGAGTGAGGTTGAGAGACTAATAAAAATTTAGGCAATTCAGATTATGTGTACTGGAACGTTCAGTAGCCCCTTCGAGAAAGTTACGAAAGGTCCCGAAAATAAGAATGCAATCTTCCCCTCCCTGTCATTCTGTTATTATTATTATTATTATTATTATTATTATTATTATGTACTTTAAACCTGTTGCTTTCTCTAGCCACCACACAATAAATGGAAAACCACAAACAGTTTTTAAGAAAAAATGTATGTTTTGTTCAAGGATAAGTTCTGGTGATCAGTGTTGTAAGCATGACGTATGAGAAAGCTGTGATAATAATGAGAAGCTATTAGGAGGAGCAAGCGGCAAGAATGGAAAGAAAAAAGGGAACCTCTCCTCGCAGTGAGAGAGATGGGATCCTTCAATGAGAGTGGAATTCATGATATACATAGTATGGCCCAGCTGTTTGGGAACATTAAAAATCCCTTCGCTTAAGCTGTTGAAAGCTGCAAAAAAGACCAAATGTTTTCCATCTCAAAACACATTTTACTTAGCTGTGTTTTGAAAGCTGTTATCTAAACATTAGGGGGAAAAAAAAACCCAGCGTATTCTAACATGATTTCTTCCTTGGGTGCAAATCAGCAGTTATAATTTAATTTAGGAAAGAGAGTGAAAAAAGGTAGAAGGAAAAGGCACATTTTATTCTCCTACCTTCTTGTTTATCTTTCCTTAAAGTATTTGAAGGACATAAAACAGTGAAATAAAAAAGTCACCGGCATACAGTTTTGTTAACTTATCTCGTGAACATTAAACATTATGCCTCAAATTTCGTATGGTACATAAAGTGTTTCGCCTTGCGAGATCATGTATACAGCACTTCAAAAAAGCCAGTAGGACAGCTCAGTAAATGTAATGGATGTGTAACAGCAGCTCTTTAGATCTCTTGTATTTAGCATGACAACTTTGGGTTCTTTAGGTGCTTTAAACATGATATCTAAAACCACATATTTTTTTTCCCAGTGATGAAAAACATAGACTAATTACAAACTTCTTGTATGCTAGGGATGGCTTGACCATCCGGTGCAATTGAACATTTTGATTCTACTCTATCTCCTTTTGTTACTGAAATCCATCAGTTTTACAACCTCACCTTGATTCCTTAGTGCATTTTCACTTTATTTCTCCCGGAGTCATAGTCATAGTTTGGAAATGCGTTGTCTAATGGTGCGGTAAACACTTTCTATCTATTACCCAAAGCTTTGGAGGTGAAATCTTAACTGCTCCCCGATGCCTGCATCCATCTATGTCTTCACTAAAATCCTTACCAACTCTTATTAAGCAGTTTCAAAAGATTATCTTGAAACAGAGGGACTTCTATAACCCACTTTAAGAGTGACTTCTATAAACCAACTTGTTTCCTGTCAAAACTTATGTTGGCTATTATGTAGACAAAACTTGTCAGGAAACTTTACTGGGAATCTGGCTCAGACAAGGACTATGACATGGGGTCAGTGCCTTGCACCCAGGATGCAGACCACAAGTGGTTTTTGATGATAAAAGCACAAGGAAGTTTCAAACAGTGTAAATAATCAGATAAGGAAGCCGATAGCCAGGGCAGGCACGCTGGATTTAGGAGGAAACTGCCACTAATAACCCTAAGCGACCTTCCGTGGGCTAGGAGACATAATTATGGTTTAATGACATAATGTTAAACATCAAATTTCATTGTTTTTACTAGCATCCCTTTATGACAGATGCATAGCTGTGGGCAGAAAAATGAGAAATTGTTTTGTTTCCTTGTATTTTTACCTTTCTGTTTTTACACAAGTCTACGTGACCAATGTAAGATAAGGATAGGTAATACGTTTTCTAAGGTCATGTTTGAGAACCTTAGTAGATGAGAAGTCCTCTCTTTCTCTGACTTGAGTACTGAGTTTCTTTTCCATGTGCTTTTTCCTAACAGACTACAATTAAAATATTTTCATCAATGAGAGAGTAATTGAAAAAAAAATGGGATGATGCCACAAACCAAGCATTGGTACAAATTTGTTCTCACTCTGATTACGATTGAGCCTTGGGAACATCATGTTGCTTCTCTGGTCTCCATGTTCACATTCGCAAAATGACTGCATTAATTACTAATATGCTATATATATTCACTGATGTCTCCGGAGTTTAGATTGGCCTTGAAAATGCCCCTAGTGGGTTCTTCCTTCATTTATCTAATACGTGTTGTTAAACCGAGGTTAATATCCCTTAGGGTCCCTGTCAGTCTGTGGTTGGCTCAGAGTGACCCTGAATGCCAACTCCCAATGGCAGACAGATGACATCTTTGGCAAATTAGGAGGCCAGGCTTTCTGGTGTTTATGTCTGAGGTAGTAAAGCCTGGGGAAAAGTTATATAGCAGGATAGACAGTCATTATTGATCATGGTTTGAATCCCTTCTTTAATACTTAACAGTTGTGTGACTTAGGGCAAGTTATTTACTCAATCTTACCGAGTTCAGTTTTGCCATCTGTAAAACAAGGGCAATAATCACTTATAGCCCGTTAGTGGGTTATTAAGTGAATATTAAGTGAACTGTGTCACTTGACACAGAAGAGGCACTTAATAAATCATTGTATTATGATCGTTATATGTTACCATCTTATCATCATCTCTTGCTTCTACTACTTCAATAGCTTGCTAATTATTCACCCAGCATCCAGCCAAATTCATTTGCCACATTGTTGCCATTAGGGTTTTTAAAGATGAGAATTTGGCAAAGATCATGTCTGATTTCTTTCTTGAATGAATGAATAAATGAGTAAAATTAACTAGACTGACTAATGTTAGAAATAAAATATTAGTGACTGGGTGACGGGCACTGAGGAGGGCACTTGATGGGATGAGCACTGGGTGTTATTCTATATGTTGGCAAATTGAACACCAATAAAAAATAAATTTATTTATTAAATAAAATATTAAAAGACACTTTCTTTAAAAAAATAATGGATGTCAGGCTCCTGGGTGGTTCAGTTGGTTGAGCATCCGACTCTTGGTTTTGGCTCAGGTCATGATCTCATGCGCCTTGAGACTGAGCCCTGCATCAGGCTTTGCATTCAGTGAGGGGAGTCTGCTTGAAACGTTCTCTCCCTCTGCCCTCTCCCCCACATAAATAAATAAATAAATAAATAAATAAATAAATAAATAAATAAATCTTTTAAAAATGGCTATATTGCCTACATTTATTATTAAAACCAAACAATTTACAAAAAAGTTAAATCCATGAGTTGATTTTTTTTTTTTAAAGATTTTATTTATTCATGAGAGACGCAGAGGCATAGGCAGAGGGAGAAGCAGATTCCCCATGGGGAGCCTGATGTGGGACTTCATTCCAGGACTCCGGGATCATGCCCTGAGCCAAAGGCAGAGGCTTAACCACTGAGCCACCCAGGTGCCCCATGAGTTGATTTTCAAGTAATCGTGACACACAGAAAAACAGCAATGAGCATATGTATTTAGACATTACACTTACAATTTAGAAATGTCTTGTGATTTTTGTTATTGTTATTTTTACTATCGCAAATAGGTTGACTACAACATAGAGTACGTCTTTGGTTGTTAAAGAAAATGGAAAAAGCCATTTTCTGAAATGTTTCTAGCGTACCTACAAAGCATTATGCCTGGATATGTACCTTTAGTATGTTATCAATTATTCTTAGGTTAATAAAAAATTACTCTAGAAATTTCATGAGCTTACCAGTTGCTCTTAGGTTTTACCAGAACTATTATTTTTCAATGCTCCTCTAATTTATGTTAACAGATTCACCCCGGACAGAGCATAAATCTGTCTGGTACATTTGAATCCATCAGGAAAATTGATCTCTTTGTTTAGAACACACATGAATATACACATACCTAAGATACTATAATCTATAATTCTAAAAACATATAGGGATGATTTTATACACCTAAGGAACAATAGGGAGGTTAGGTTTTATCAAAGCAATTAAGCAAACATTGAAAATACATTTCGCTTAAGTCCGGCACACAGTAAAATCCCCAGAACTATTCTTTTCCACTTTTGCCAAGCCTTTGAATGAGTGCAAGTCTCACTTCTCCCATAAAGCTTCTCCCGCCATGCCAGCCTTCACACATCTCCCTCCTGTCTGAATCTCTGCAGCAATTATCATTTGAGCCACATAATTTAGTACTTAATGACTTACAGTCCTGTGCTACTTGCTGTTCTTTCAAGTAGCTTAGTCTTTTCTCTCTAAATAGATTGCATGGGCCTTAACAGCAGGGACAATTGTTTATATTAATTTTTTATTTCCTCTGGCTTCTAAACCTTATCCTACAGCAGATTTAGTTTGGTCATTTTCAACTGTGAATCAAGAGCCAAGGCATTGGAGAGAGTGGCATGTGATAGAGGACACATTCCAGAGTTATTCTGAAACCCCAGAGTCCATGCAAAATGTGTGTGTGTGTGTGTGTGTGTGTGTGCATGTACGTACATGTGATTGTTTATATGCATACAGAAATTCAAAAAAGAAGTTCAGATTTGACATAGACTTCCTAACTTTTAGATTGTGTGATCTATTGCCACATTCAAAAAAAGAAGTTGTAGAATAATATGTACGGTATAACTCTATTTTGGTAAAAACAGAACATACACATATATTCATTTCTTTGTTTTGTGTGAGCAGACAATACCACAAGAAGAACACAGTGGGTTGAATATTGATTACCTTCGAATAATAAAACATCTTCACGTTGTATAGTTTGGTTGGCAAAACAAATGTGTTCTTTTTGTAATTTGAAAGACTTCAAAGAAAATGTTCCAAAATGAACACTGCAAAGGAAATATCAAAGTGAAGTGGAGTGATAAATAAAATTACCAGATTTTTCTGTAAGAGAAAAAAAATAAATATAAATTCGGCCTCTTTGCCAGGATAGGTGGAGAACCACCAGCGCTTTGGGAAAAGCATTTGCTAAGAATCGAAAAGCTCTGGCTTCCAGCCACAGGGCCAGCACTTACTAGTGTCGGGACCTTGGGCGAGTTCTCTAATGTCTACATCTCCTTTTTCAGTTTTATTGTGGTGATAATTTGACTTGTCATGCCCCTTCATGATTTTGTATCATTAGTGACTTAGTTAATTTAAGTGGAAAGTATATCCCTTGGGAAGGATAATGTATTATCCCTACTATGCTTCTCTGTCACATCTGATATGGTTTGGTTGGTACTTAGAGGCAAACCTGGCCATTTCTCTGGGAGCCTGTGGGGATGGCAGCCAATAGCTACTTTATCAGAAGTGGCTGTAGCTCCTGGGAGAGTTTTGGCTACTACCAGCAAGGGACAAGGTCCTAGTCCATGCCAGGAGTGGAAGGGGAGAGAAAGAGAAATTGCTAGTATTATTTTTCACTGATGCGTTTGGCACCGATACGGTTATGTTGCCTTTCTTCTAGCTTTGGGCTAGAGTTGGGGAAACTCCTGGCAAGCAGGTTAGCAAGGGACTTCTTTGTTCAAAGATCAACATCTTAGTCATTTTATAAAGACAACAAAAATCAGTCTGAATTTGCACAGCAACTAACCCTCATTTAGTACATGCCACCAAACCATGATCTCCTATATGATGGCTCTGGAAATAAGAAACAAATCTTTCCAAAATCTTGTTGTTAGAATGTCAGCACTCTGAAACTTGTAATAACTGCCTTTTTTTCTGTTTTCAATCTAATATAGCTTAAATTCCAACAGTCTTTGGAAAGCGTTCCATAATTTGGCCTTATCAAGTCTTAGTCACTAATGCTTCTCAATTTTATGGCTCCTGGGACCTCCTAATGAGTATATATCGAGCAACAATTCATGAGCAGAAATGGAGGCGAGTATTATTAGATGAGAACATGAAAGCGCCCCTTTGGAGCTACAGCAGGCTGCTGCTAAGTGTGGGCTGGGAGCCTCATGACCAGAAGAGGTCAGGGCACTGAACTCTCCATATCCACCAAAGAGCATTGGCTGGTGTATTTTGCATCTTTTCCTGCATAATAAATCACCCCCAAACTTAGTGGCTCAAAATAATAATAAACATTCATTATTTTCAGTTTCCGTGGTTTAGGGAATCAGAAGCCACTTAGCCAGCTGGGTAGTTCTGACCCAGGATCTTATCAGGTTGCAGTTACGACCGTGGCTCCTGTCATCTGAAGATTTGACTGGCGTTGGAGAGCCATTTCCAGTGGCCACTCACTCTCATTTGAGGACCTGGCCAATGGAACAAATATAGTGCGATCTTCAGGATTCACACCAACTTCTTATTCTGTGTATCTTCTTTCCTTTTCCTTGAATATTTCATGCCCCATTTTCTCTACATTTTGAGGAATTACGTCTCTTAATAGCTTACTTCAACTAGTGAGCAAACTGCACTTCAAACTGATCTTCTGTTCAAGGCTTATTGTAAAAACATGTACAACTTCTAGTAGAATGATGAAGACTCCTGTTTCTCTTTCATGTGCTTTCTTTTGCCTATTTCCAAGATATTCTTCTTTTTAGATATATTTCTCTCACTAGCATTGGGACTCCTAGCTGACTTGTTAGAGACCATAATGCATTTGTGTTTGAATTGCTTTTTTTTGGTTATTCTTCTCTGGTGCTCCGTGTTTCCATTTCTATTTCTCCAAAATAACCTGCTGCCCGAGTGACCACAAATACATTAGGAGAAAAAAAATGTTTGTCTTCTAATATACGGATGTTGATGAGAAACACAAGCCATGAGGGCATTTATATCGAAGGTAATTATTTTATAGAGTTAGGACTCCTTTTAATGATAGCTAATGTTAATATAGCACCTAATAGTTAATGTTTATTAGGTGCTTATGTGCTGGTACTGAGCAAAGTACTATGCATGGATTATTTTATTTAATCTTCTCAATAGCCCTATGAGATACTATCATTATCCTCATTTAAAGACGAAGAAGCCGAGGCGATAGGTAACTTGGCACATGTCACTTGCCTCGCATATAGTGAAGCTGTGATTTAAATTCAGGCTGAACTGCTCTAGAGTCTGTGCTTTTAATCACTACATTGTTTCTCCGCCTTATGAGTCTCTGCTATGTACCAGGCATTATACTAAGTTCTTTTTTCTTTTTTTTAAAAGATTTTATATATTTATTATATAAAATATAAGAAAAGAATGAGAGAGAGCATGAAGGGGAGGGGCAGAGGAAGAGGGAAAGCGAGGAAAAAACCCACACCAACATTGAGCTGAGCACAGAGCCCAATGTGGGGCTCGATCTCATGACCTTGAGATCAGACCTGAGCCGAAACCAGAGTTGGATGCCCAACCGACTGAGCCACCCAGGCACCCCAATATATTAAGTTCTTTATCTACATTATCTTCAGTTTAATCCTGATAACCTATGATATAGGTGCCATTACCATAATTTTAAAGACTGCATCAAGAAATTTAAGCAACTGTCTCAGTGTCACATAGCTGGATGAAGACTCTATTGAGGCCTTAGGTATCAGAGGGTGACAACTTAGCCAGAAACTGTGGATGAGACTGATGGCTCAAGAGCCCAAGTGAGTTCCTATGTGCAGGGAGGAAACCTGTGGTCCGCTGAGCCCTGGGAGGATCTTCTTACTTCATTATGGCAGCTTAGCACATTCAGTCCATCACTTTCCCTACTAAAGGCCACGAGAGGCAGGTTGCTTGTGGAAACAGACTATTGCCACCACATCCTAGGTGTGAGTGATGTGACAGTTGGGTCGTGTGAGTCCTGCAGGAACCACTCCATCACCTAGACAATATTAAGCAAAATTGGGGGAGGGGGCGCAGGGAAGAGTTAGAAAAGAAATGTTAAGTTGTCTTCTGCAAATACTAGGTAGAGGATATGTTAATTTATTTTCTTGATTATTTATTTTGTCAGTGCTATGAAATATTTTTCAAAACCTAAACAAATTCAGTCAGTTTATATTTTATTGAGGGCTTAGATCATGCAGTGAGCAAGTCATTGGAAATCGGGTGTAATCAAAATTTCTCTTGCTCAGCCCTTAAACTACCAGTGTTGATGCAAGTTACCTTGGCTTTGGTGAAGCATCAGAGAAACGGATGTATAGTATTTGCATTCATATACTGCATGGTGTGAAAAATACATGATCTCTAAACCTGAGAGTTACACACTCAACACAAGATACTCATCAAAAAAAAGACATTTAATTCCTGGTTCCTATTGAGGGAACAGATGACTCATGTCTCCACCTCATTCTCTTTCCTGGGTAAAAGATCATTCAGTCTCTCTCTCTCTTTCTTTGAATCCCCCTTTCCTCTCTTTCTTCCTCTCCTTTCTTTCTCTTCAGAAAAGTTGAACATCAGTAGTTTGACAACGTATATATTACATTGCCACTATACCTCCCAAGATTAAAAGTTAGCAAAATAGATTTTATAAAGCCTTTAAATGACTTTTTTTGAAATATTTCAGAAGTGATATGCACAGGAAATGATAGACATTTATTATGATGCTTTCTGCAGAAACAACAAAAGCCACAAATTAATGCAAACACATTCCATAGCTAAAGTGTACTTAATGAATTATCTCAATTTGATTCATCTACCCATTTTTGAGGATGGATGAACTTTGCTAGATTCAAGGGTGGAAGTGGGAAGGAGAAACATAAAAGTGTGTAAGATGTAGTATGATATTACACAAAAGCACGAGTTGAAAACTTAAAATCTGTAGTCATTTCGATGTTACCTTTCTAGGCTAATTTCAATTTTCTTCATCTTATGACTGGGTTCCATGTTTTATTTGTAAATTTATAGTCTACATCATATGGGGATAGAAATTATGTGTGAATCAGGGTGCGTATTTTTCTTTCCTCTCTAAGTATTTCCATTCATGTCCCTTCTGGCATTCTCCATTCTAGTGGTAGGGCACTGCGTTAGCTAGCCTGGATTCGTTTTTCCAGCCAAGAATTGCATACCAAAACACAAATACCTTTGAGAATCTGCATCTTGGAAATTGACCAGTACTTAATTCTGGAGTTTAGAGACAGGCTATATAGGATTTTATTTGAAGCTAAAGAATTGACTCAACAAAATTTACAGACAGATACTTTTAAAACCATGGCTGAACTCAATGTCCATATATTCATAATGATACTGAGATTTCATTGGTACTTTAACCAACTGTTGGAATATTTTGACATTTTACCTGTGATATGTATTAAAAGAGATGTGACACCCATTCAGTGAATTGCAAGCCTAACACACTTTTCTGGCTCTGTGGGGTTTTAAATTTTTTTATTGGGTCTGGCTGTGGTCATCGATGTTACAAAATTGGAATTTTAGACTTTCCAACATAGAGAAAAGATAAATGTTTCACTAAATCATTGACAAGAGCTTAACCTATTGATTATTTCTTAATAATTCTGTAACGGACACATCATAACCAGCATGTACTGTCAAAGCTTTGGAGTGGAGTGTTAATTCTGGGGTCAGAATTGGCCTACCACCCCTCCCCTTTGTTTCATGTACGCCTCTCTAGTTAGAAGCAAGCACTTCCAATAGATCACAAATTAATCACAGTCATTAGTGTTCTTTACGGAGAAGATTGTGTGGTCGCTCCTGTGAAATGGCCTGTTCCTCAGGATGATGAGTTAATTCATCTGGAACAACGTTAGTTCATCAAGGTTTGTGGTTTATCTAAAGATCAAATTCCTGTAATTTTGTATGCCATCTGATTTAATGTCCACTTAGTTTAGTGGTTAGGCAGCCATCGGCAGGCACAACACATGAATCCAATATCAAAAACTGGAAAAAAGGCAAATTCTTAAACATCTAATTCAGGCATCCTTAAACTGAGATTGACTTGCTGCTTTTTTTTTCCTCCTGGGGAAGTGCAGATCTAGATAATGCCAAATCTTATTAAGAAAAGCCTAAATAATGTATAACATTGTGTGTAAATATGCCCATGGTAAAATCTATGCTTTAGAAGAGCTTTTAATGGAAGAGGATAGGAAAGAGTGGGTTGATTTCGAGATGAGATTATACACATTCCTTTGGAAGGTTCTCGTACCATACTCTCAAATATAATTACAGCAGTTCACAGGGCGAGGATCAATTGGCTAGAGCTTACTGATAACCTACTTTTCTTGTGAGCCTGATAGACCTTCCGAACGCTTTCAATTTGAATGAAAAGTTGAGGCTTGATTTCGTTTTTATTCATTGATTACAATTTTGTAGTAACATTTTTGATCAGGAGTTTAAAAAAGTCAACTGATAGAAAAAATATTTAAAAGAATACTTATATGCTTTGCTGAAACGGATGCAAAGTAACATAAAATTGTTTCCCTTACTTGTCCCAGTGGAAGGGGGAAGGGGCTTTCATACATGTTTAAATATTTTTGTTGATGCCCCATTAAACAAGTCAAAAGGTTTCTTTACTGAGGGACTTCTTAGACTTTTAGAGTCCTAGAGCATTTACCATGTTGATGTTCACTGTGAAGCCCCAATGGGAGTTATCACCTTATTTAACCACAGAACACATTTTCAGGGAATACTTGTTAACCAGGCACCGATTAGAAAATGCTCACGTGAAGGGTATTTCTTGGCATTAAACAGCCTACAGGTAGATTGGCAGATAACAGAAATATTCCAAATGACCCTAGATAGGATGACTGACTAGTGAACAATTTTAACAATGGGTACTGTAAGAATTTCAAGGAAGGGTGCCTGGGGGGCTGTGTATGAGCTTGACAAATAGAACTATTATTTCTATTGTTTCATCTCCTGAATGCTGTGACTATCAAAGAAATGTGAAGGGCCCACATGAACACAGTTAAAGGACCAAAAGCTTCTGTTCACATCCCTAGTTATTAACCAGAGCTGAAGATTTGTTTAGAGGGAAGAATCAGGAAACAGGCCTAGAAAGATAAATTTGACATCAAATTAGAGAGGAGATTGCATTTGGGATTAGGGGCTTTATTTTCTAACACATTAGGAGCCATTGGGATCTTTATTAGTGTGTTTTTTTCTTTGTTTTTTTTTTTTTTTTACCTTATTTTAAAAGTAAGACAAAACATTGTTATAACTTTGTTATTTCAGGAAGGCTAATTTGCAGTATAAAGCAGTCACGAAATTCAGGCCTGCAATGACAAGGGCTTCCCGTAGGTCAGTGCCAGTGGGAAGGTGAGGGCCCCGTGGAAACAAGTGAATGGACTGACCAAAGCCATGATTGTTTACTGGGGATAAGGGAAAGGAAAAAGCCCAAGATGCTGTCCAGGGCTGGCACTCAGGTAAAGGGCGGATGTTAGAGTAACAGACATTTGAGTGATGGGGAGCAAGGAAGTGCTGCTTCTGGGAAGTAGCAGTGGCAGGAATTTCTATCTCTAAATTCCCTAAAAGAGACTTATCAGTGCCTCGGTTGGTTCCCATGGGGGAGGATGTTAAGTAGGCTAGTTTGCTTGGATATTTAATGCAGCAATTCCTCATACATCTAGCCATAATTAATTCAGTCTTGCAAGGGAAATTCAAAGGTGGTTTCAGCCCATAATGAAAAGATGCTGCTGAAGATGTCAGTGCGAATAAAACTTGATTCCATCGTTAAGAATCTTATAATGACCCTTCAGGAGGATTTTTGATGATTTTAATAATAAACACTGAAAAGCATTATAGATACTACCGCTAGGTAAGATAGAACTGGCTATGAACCAGGAGAGAAGCACGGATGATTTGGGGTGAATGATGGAAAGGTCAAGCTTGGTTGGTAGCAATCACTGGGCATAAAAAGGGGAGGTCTTTGAAGGGCAGATAAGATTTCATCCAAGATAATCAAGGCAAAATGAATTACAGGCTGAGGAGCGATAATGGCTATAGTAACAATTATTTCAGTAATCAATAATAATAATATCTATTTTGATTGACCATACGCGAGGCACCGTCCATGATTCTAAGTGATTTACATATATGGCTTCATCTAATGTTCAAAAAAATGGAATGAGTTTATGCTGAAACGTTTAGACAGCTGAAACCCATTGAAGACTTTTAAGCAGGGTAGCGATTAACAGCTGATGCTTGGGAAGATGAACAGTGTTGAGCTTTAATAAACTGGTGGGAAGGCGAGCCATGGTCAGAGATCTTTTAGGAGGTCATTGCCATAATTCAGACAAGAGGTTAAGAGGCATCCAAGCTGGGCATCCAAGTTAGGTGGGAATGAACATCAAGGAAGGTCCTGATGCCTCTTTTCAGCAAACATCTACTGAATACCTACTGTATGCTTGGTGTTAAATAAGGCTCTGGGCAATGGACACAAATATGATAGACCCTATCTGTGCTACCCTGGCACTTCAAGTCTACCAGAGGACACGGTAGAGAATAAATTTCCTGGTCTTGGTAATAAATATTAACCTAAAAGTCATCCGGATGTGTGTGTGTGTGTGTGTGTGTGTGTTTGTGTATGGATTCCTAACCTGGTTTTTAGGGATCTTGAGTCTCCTTGGCATTTTACCTCTGCCTCAGAGGTCTCCTTCGTACTGATTGGCAGAGAACACAGTGGGGGGGACAGAACAAACTCAGCTGCAAGCCAGACAGAGACAGACATCTTCGGGGGCAGCACAGCTTGAGAGAGAAACAACATTTTTCTTAAAATTCTTTTCTTCCGTAGGTCAGGGTAAGGATTAGGGCAACTGACATTGGAATGGAAGAAAAAAGGTAGAAAAATACTTATATTTTGCCATTCCTCAAAATATAGACTAGACTGTCTTCCTCATCGTGTATGTATGTAAGTCTCTTCCAGCCCATTATACCAACACCAATACTGTGAAACGTGCAGTATTTTGACCTGTTCCCATGAACTCAGAGCGGTTCTCACTCTTATTACCCAATTTGTTTTCCCAAAACTCGTGGTAGGCTGATATTATGAAACTTTCATGGAACCGAACTCAAAGGTTAAGTGACTTACCCACAGGCACATAGTTAGGAGTGGAGACAGGAGTAGACAAAGGTCTTCCAACTCACTTTCCCCACATAATTACGAATCTAGAAGCACTCTGAAATGGTGTTTTTATAGACTCGGGAAAGAAGCTGACCCTAGAGTTACTGCATAATGTGTCCTGAAAGATTATATTAATTAAAATTAATAAAGTAATTAAAAGTTAATTCCCAAAAGAGTTGAGGTTAATTCTAAAGGCATTTCATTCTTTGATCTAAAGTTAGGAAGAGTGAGGGCTTTGGCTTTTTGAGACTAATTATAATCATGATCCAAGTTATCATCCATAAAAAGAAAAGACAATAGTAATTTTTGCTCAGTGATCTACAGTGCTTACTGTCCAAACAAACCAGATCGATGTTATGTATTTTTTGGTGAATATTTGTTTTTTGTTTTCTGTGAATATTTATTTGTTCATTTTTTTAAAGGCCTCTTTCAATGCATACACATCAGATCATTAAGCACTTCTACTTTGGGTGGATAAGGAAGAGAAAAACAATAGTATTTTGTCTCTTTTTCTCAACCAAAATTTTACTCAAACATATTTCATTAAAGTTTTTATTTTATAACAGTGTTTTCATTTAAACTTGGTATAAATTTTTTGTTGTTGTTGTGCTTTAGACACAAAATAACCACTCAGCGTAATAGCTTAGGACTGAAATACATCAAAATAGCCCAACAAAAAATACTTTAAATATGGCAGTCTTAATTGGAGTTTAGGAAATAAATCTTTGACTATAATAATTTATTCACTCGAGCTGTTGTCTCAGCAAAGTATTTCATCTTAGTTTCCAAAGACCTGCTAGTCATTACTAAATATATTTAAAGTCAAAGCAAAATAAATAAATAAAAAGGAAATTCACTTTCATCCTGGCCAAATATACTATAAAATACTCAACTGGTAAGAAAGTCGCCTGCCTTTTTTTTTTTTTTTTTTAAGAAAAAGATCAGATAGGTGATTACGCTTATGTAGTTAATTAATACAATAGGAAGTAGGTAATGGTTCACTGGGGAAACTTTTATATCACAGTATCTGTTATGAAGGATCCCATGCTGGAGGGACAATAACGGGGTGCTAATTCTGAACGCACACAGTGCCGTCCTACAAAGACATCAAGATTTGTAGGAAATCAACCCTCCAGCAGTCCTGGCAAGCCAGACTGACCCCAGCAAATGAAAATAATCAAAAGTAATTAGAAGCGTGCTGGACTACTCCTCGGAGAGCCAAGCGGGAGAGTAAACATGCCTGAATCCTCGAGCCACTGCAAAAGCCCATGTCTGAGCTGTTAGGTGCCCTGACCTTGTCCACATAAAGATGTGATTTATGAAGTGCAGGGCACAGCAGCAGGGCTTCTGTCTTCTCCTGGAGAACCAAATTACTGAGGTGGAGATTAACATGCTTTCAGTAGGGCCCATTTCCAGACCAAGGGAAATTTTTTATTTACATTTTTTTTACCTTTAATTTCCTTTTTTCTTTTTTTTTTCAACAGTTCCCCCCCACACCCATAGATTTAAAATAAAATAAAAAAAAATTTAAAAAGGACAAAATCCATCAAGAGAGACCAGAAATATCTTTGCTGAGCAGCGATGATGTATGTTGGTGACTATAGACATTCAGAGCCCTTTTTGTTTATAAATTTTTTTTTTGTGCTGGACTATTTTGTTTGGGTCTACCTACCCAGAACCACAGAATTCACCTTCAAATTGAGGTGAGCCCATCTTGTGAAATACTCCCCTGATGAAAACATATAGACTAAAAATTAAACTAAATATTGCCTTTGATTCCATGGCTTTCTGATCTAGTTTCTCTTGCTAAATGTGGTGCTTCATCAAAAGCCTCACTTTTACGTAAAAGTATTTGGGAGAAGAACTTGTAGGTGGTCGAGAATTTGGAGAGAAAGAAAGAGGAGAGACAAATTGGAGCTTCTGTATTGGGAGAAAATATTTATATGAGAAGCAACGGGGAGTCTCTTGAATCCTAAAGACATATGTATTTTTTTTCTTATCTTCGTCTCGGCTAAGTTTTACGAAATCCTATTGCGATGTGTTAAAGGAAGCATCGATTTTCTTTTTAAACACACATCAATATCTATACATGAAGCTAATTTAATTAGCAAGCAGTTATTGTTCGGCCAAATGTCAATTTCTCAGATTGTTTCATGTTTCTGGACGTGAACTGTATGAAACAAGATTTCACAGGATCTCCATGAATGAAATTGCACTTGAGAAATGTAAAAATGCACTTGTACGTTCTTGAAAAGCTACAAAAAAAAAAAAAAACAAAAAACAAAAAACACCCCAAAACAACACCCAGTGTTAAAACAAAAATGTCAGGCTTGAACTTCAGTGTATATTTAGCCACCTCAAGAAACCCAAAGCTGCGGAATTAAGGGAACTCTACTTAGGCTGAGGTTATAAAGTGCCTTCCTCTATAAACTAAAAACATAATGTCAGGGTGAATGGGAACATACTTTATTAACTTTATGGTATTGAAAACTGCCAGCAAGTTGTCTTGTTTTTAAATATTGTCCTCTGCAGAGCGTTACAGGGCTGTTTGTCCACAGGAAGCCTATTAAAAGTGGACAGTGCAGTCATTTCATCTGGCTTTGGCTGGACTGCTTTTCTTTCCTTTAATGACGTGCTGGAATGTACCATGCCCATAGGGTCTCCATTAGCAGAACTTTTACTTCTGGGACAACCATGAAGTTTAAGGCTTAAAAGAGGCATCAGCTTACAGTCTTGGGGGAATCCCTTGAATACTGGAGCACTAACTTCTTACTGCTTTAACTAATATATTGACTTATTTTAAATAAACAGTTACACAATGGAGGCAGAGCCAGTGGCCTTATTGGAAATCTTTGAGCCTTTTAAAGATTCTGCAATCCTCGCGGATGGGGGAGGAAGGAAGGGGCCTGAGGAGGGTTTATGCCCTTTTCAAACCAGGAAGAAAACACATTAACCTCTCCCACCTCAGCCCTGCCATCAGCCAAAGGGGGATCTTTACAGCTCCCAGAAAATCTATCAACTCACACTCAAACCTCATATTTTCCGATGCCTTTTTCCTGGTACGCCGCAATTAACAGAACGAGAGAGAGAAAAGACAATAATTCCTTCTGGAAAAGAATGCTTGAACAGTCCGATTCTCTCTTTAAACACCGCTGATGAATCACTCTTCTTTTCTGCTTTCCCCCAGAGCTATACGTTTGCTGTCGTGGGCGCCTCTGTGCCATCCCCTTAATATTTAGATCATTTGTCCTGATACATGTTTGCAAATTAAAGTTGGTTTGAGATTATAGTAAAACCATTATTTTTAATAGCCCATTTCAAGGGCAGCGCTAAACACTGCAGAACACGCATGTTACTGATTACTGCTGAGCAGACAGCGGCTTTTGCAGATTAATTTGTAACTGGGAACTACTGTAAACAGATTTCACCAGAAATCCCAAAGAATAAAGGGAATTGGTGGTGGTATTTGGCTCCTTGTATTTATTTATTGTTTTAGAAGCCTCCTGATGGAGAGCCAGTTACCCAGGGAGGAAAGCCAGCCCCCGGGCCCCCCCCTGCCACCACCTTGGCCTCCAGCTCCGGCCTCCTCCTCTGGTGCACTTCTCCCGGGGGGAGGCCGTGGGCCAGGGTCTTCTCCCAAACGGTCATTTAGATGGCAAGAGGCTCCTTCCAGGAGAAGCAAGGCCCATCTGCCTACCCTGGGGTTTCAGGACCTTCCGCTGACACTTCCCGCTGCGCCCTCGGGGTCCAAAAGCGGGGTGACTCCGTCTTTATATGGAGTTTGCACATCTCCTATCATCAAACAAGAGAGGGGGGCGGGGTGGGAGAGAAGGGGAGCAGCGCGGGAGCCAAGGCGGTGGTGGGTGCGGGTGGGGGGGGGGGAAGCGAGGGAGAGAGATTAATATTTAGTGTTTGCCCGGGTCCTTCTGATGATTTCCTTGAGTCCCTGTCGCCAGTTATTCAGTGGGGAGCAAGACGGATGATGATGCTATTAATAAAATAATAATGATGAGGCCAAGTAACCCCCCATCCCTCGAGATAAATCTCTGCAAGGTTTCAGAGAGGAGGCGTTCACTCTTCTGGCCCTGCCTGGAGGAGGGAGCGCCCCCGGCAGAGGTGGCCCCGGCTCAGCCCGGTGGCCCCGCGGCCCGGGCTCGGTCCCAGCCCCAGGCGGCGGCCGCTGCACCTGGGCGGTTAGAGCCGCGGCCGCGGGGCCTTAATTCGGGGCGCAACGCCATCTACCGGCCTCCTGCCGCACCTGCAGGTGCCCGGGCTTCCAGAGTCGCCCCGCCTCCCCCACCCGAACCCAATATAAGGAAAAAAAAAAAAAAAAAAAAAAAAACTCGGAGGCCCTTTCCACGGAATCCTAATTTAGCCGGGACCTGCCGCTGATTCTGCTCGACCTTTTGTTTACCCACCGACGTTTCCTCCTTTTCAGAGCCGCTTTTTTTTTTTTTTGTAAAGGGCAAGGAGGGGGTGGGGGTGGGGGGCCGGGGCGGGGGGATTGGGGCGCTGAGCTCTCAGACCCCCTGATCGGGCCGCACTGTCTGAAGCAATCGGTTCCCCAGATTACTTGTATTTAATACACAATGCATCATAAAACAAATCCCTCATCCTGACAGGAAGAAAATAGAACAGCTCATAGCTCGAGCCGGTCCAATTTATGGCTAAATTAAAAAAAAAAAAAAAAAAAAAAAAAAGGGCTCCGACAATGGGCAAGTCGAGGAAGGGCCGGAATCCGTGGCAGCAAACCGGGAGCTCTTAAAGGTTCTCAAGCGCCGAGCTCCATGGGAATATCTGCCCGGGTTTTAGGTTATTTACAAAGGATTTTTCCTGTCCTACCTACCACGGCTGGCTGTGCGATTTTCCCTCAAACAATGGCCATTATCTGAAATAACAGTTCAATGTCACAGATAACAGGCCCCCGAAACGAATTAGTCACCACCTCTTGTCATTTCTCTCTCCCCCCCCCCCACCTCCCTCCCTTTTGTTACTATTTTTTTTTTTGTTTGTTTTCCAATCAGCATTTTGGGGAAAGATACATCGACTAGATGTACACGTCTGTTTGCACTTGGAGAAGAACAAAAAGGGGACTTGGCGTGGTCCCCGGTTGCTGACAGAGCTGAGCATCCTCCGCGGGCCCCTCCGCGCCCCCTCCGCGCCCCCGACCCCGCGAGGGTCCCTGCGACCCGCTCCCTCGGCTGAACTTCCCATTGTCGAGCCCAGGAGTTGGATTTGTTCGTTTATTTTTATGAATGGGGTTTTGTGATAACAAGCACTTCTTTCCATTGAACCGGTGGGTTTTACTAGATTTTTCCAAGGGTGGCCCTAGGTACACCCGTAGGCTCTTTGGGTTTGGCCACGCATTCCCTATATTCTCTCTTCCAGGGCCGTTTCTGAAAAGTTTTGATGGAAACTGACCCTGTGCATTAGAAAGTTAATTCATCACCCCGGACACTACGACTGATCCCCCAAAGCAGCGTTGATAATGTTAAGAAGTTTCTAAGAATAACCTGAGCTGTGAAACTGCTTCATTCCACTTTTTTTTTTTTTTAAGAAACGTTCATGGTGTTTTAATGGACCTATCACAGAATCTGGCAAACAAACAAACGCAAACAAACAAACAAACAAAACCCTCATAATCGTCCATCGCTCCAAGCCCTTAACACCTTAACACTCTTTGGGCAGGTTACATGCCAAAAAAAAAAAAAAGTTTCAGATTCTGTAAATGACTTCTTTTAAGGAAACTATGGCTTGAAAAAGCAGCATGCTCTTCAGCTGACCTAACTATAATACTGGAGGGAACAGAGGATGCATTTCAATAATCATCATTTTTAAAAGATGCTTAGCAGAAAACTGGAAATGGACAGGTCAACTTTCAGTGTCATGACGGCTGCTGTTTTCTGGGAAACCTGTGAACTAATGACTGAGGTGTGAGCAGGAGCCAGTGTCTCTCTACCCTACACCCCAAGCTCGCCCCCTCCGGCGCCGCCCCACCCCCAGCCTGGGTGCACACACCCTCACACCCCCCGCCCCAAAAGCACCTCTCCAGCCGATCGCTCCCATCCCCCCTCTCCAACATCTACACACACACACACACACACACACGCACACACACGCACACTTACACTTGTGCTTTCAGGACAAGCGAAACAGAGGCTATTTCCCTAGGGAAAGAAATCCTGCCTGGCGAGATCTCCCCATTGGTTGTTTACCCGGGGAAATCTACATGTTTAAGGGGGATGGTGTATCCACAGTCAGTCCGTCCCTATAGGACTTGGGTCTCGGCGACCTTTTTGTGACCTCTCCCGCCAGAGGAGGCTGCTGTCACTTTAAAAATTTACTGAAAGAGGAGCCCGTCGTCTGGCTTCCGATCACTCTGGGCGGCGGGAGATAGCTCCCTTTCTCCCTCGCCCCGGGTTCTTTCTGGATGGCCGAGCAGATCCTCTTTAAAGAGACAGTCCATGAAATAGAAACCCGGCGGCTGCGCTTGGAGTTGCGAAAGGGGACGATCCCGGGAGGGTCTCGCACCGGGGACGGCGCTGCGGAGGATCTCGCAGGGGGGCTCCCGCTGCCCTCGCCTCCCCGGGCCCCCCCACCCTCTCAGGCTCCCCTCCTCCTGCCTGTCCCCCCCCACCCCACCCCTACCCCCACCCCACCCCTACCCCCACCCCACCCCACCCCTCGGAACTGGGAGAGAGAGAAGGGGAAGAAGTTTTAGTGGGTTTCAGATAACTTTCATTACACATCGGGCTGATAAGAGCAAGAGAAAGTGAGAAAAGAGGGAGGTGATGTGAACCAGAAGGAACAGCTCCGAGCTCATTGAGGGAAAGGGGAGAGAGGGGGAAAGAAAGGGAAAAAAAAAAAAAAAAAAAAAAAAAAAAAAAAAAGCCCAAACACACCAAACCCGGGTCACCCAGACGAGAGGAGACTTCATTTCTGGTCTTAAAAATACACAGTTGGCGGACAATAAATCTGAAACGCGTGGTCCTGGCGAGCAGATCCTAGAGGCGGACAAAGTTATCAGAGAGACCTATTCGGAAATCGAGACGCGAGGCTTTTTTTTCTTTTTTTCTTTTTTTCTTTGTTTTTTTTTTTTTTTATTTTTTGTTTTTTGTTTTTTTTTTTGTTTTTTGTTTTTTTTGTTTTTTTTAAAACATCCCGAAATGTGGTTCGGGATCGTTTGAAAGGATTTTCGTGCAGGAAAGCTGGGGGCTGCCGATGATGGTATTTTGTTTGTTTTCATTCTTCTGTGATTGCCTTTTATTGCTGAGTTTGAGGCCATAGAAATCTGAAGGTAAGAGAACGCTCTCAAAAAAAAAAAAAAAGAAAAAAAAAAAGAAAAAAAGAGTCTTGGCGATGTGCAGAGGCTGTAACTCGGGAGAGTTTCCTGCCTTGGCACCCCTTCCCCGGGGCGCCCCCCGCCGCCTCCCCCCACCCCGCCCCCGGCCGCTCTTCCCACTCGCCCGCGGCCCCGCGGAGCCCGGCGGCTCATCTACGCGGCCCGCGCCGGCGGCGTCCTGGTCCCTCCTCGTCCCTCCTCGTCCCTCCGGGGCAGCGGTGCGGTGTGGACGCGTCTCCGGGGTGGGTCGCCCGGCCTCCGGCGGGTCTGTCCGCGGGCTGCCGGCCTTCTTTCCTCCCGCGCTTCTCCCTCCCTCCCTCCCTCCCCTCCCGCCGGGTGTCTGTCCGTCGGTATCAGGGACGCAGAAGGTGGGGTTTTGCCAAAATCTGAATTCCTGGCACCGGCCACGCGACTTTGGAGCCGCTCTCGGGGCCGGGGCCACCTTGCCAAGTGCAGCCGAGCTGTCCAACACCGCGCGCTGCTTCGCGAGAAAGTCACACTCGGACCCTTTGGCTGGATCCTGGGGATTTTTTTCCCCTTCTTTCCTTTTGCTGTTGGTTTCTTGAAAGGGCCTTTCTCTGAGTCCACCTAAAGGGAATTCTTTTTTATTTTCTTCCTTTCCTTCTTCCTTTCTTTTTTCTTTCTTTCTTTCTTTCTTTCTTTCTTTCTTTCTTTCTTTCTTTTCTTTCTTTCTCTTTCTTTTTTCTTTTTTTTTATTTCTTTATCCTTTCTTCTTTCTTTCTTTCCTTTCTCTTTCTTCTTTCTTTCTTTCTTTCTTTTCTTCCTTTCTTTCTTTTTTTCTTTTCTTTCCTTCTTCCCTCCTTCCTTCTTTCTAAGCTATCTTTGGAACTTGACAGCTTTAAAGAAAAAAAAAAAAACACAGGAGTGTGTTAGCTGAAATGACGGAAGATGCGTTCTTACTTTATTTCATTCGAGATTTCCGAGACGATGAAGACATTGGGGGACACAAATGCAGTTCTCTTGGCAAATCAAAAGTGGATAATTCACCCCCGGGGGGCTGGGGCTGGGGCTGGGGCTGGGGCTGGGGCTGGGGCTGGGGTGGGGGGTGGGGGGGTGGGGTGGGGTAGGGAACGTTTCTGGAGAAAGTTCAGATTTTTGTCTTGGGGCAAGAATATGGAGAGTCAGAAAGGTACTAATGTCGGGGAAATAGTTGAATGATCCATGTAACATATCTGCAAAAAGACATTCTTTGGAAATGAACCTGTTTTTAAATTAATTCCACTGTTGACAGTGGCAATGGCAATAATGTTAACACGGAATAAAATTACACCTAGGATTTTTATGTGCAGTAGAGGCAATCCTTAACTCCCTGCCCCCGCAAAAGGGAATGCTCGAAAGCTAAGGGGATAGATGATGCTTGACTTTGAAATTAACAAGTTTTCCACGTCTTTCTGCAAATATGAAATGGAACTGGTGTTGCATTTCACTGACTTCACCCTATTTCCTTCATTAAATATTTCTCTAGTGTGTCAGTAGAACTGCCTTTTTTTTTTGCTAGTCAAGAAAACAAATAATAAAAGATAGCCAGAAACCAAACAAGTCAAAAAAAAAAAAAAACCCAAACAAAACAAAAATCCCAACTTTTTTACTATTTTAAAATGTGTATTGCTGTTGTTATTTATGCTCCCCGTAGACATCTGGGGGGCGGGGGTTTCTCAAGTTGCCATTGGAGTCACTCAGCATTGAGAGTTGAGGAAAACAACTTAAAGTTTGTGATTTTAAAAATGAGAAATTGTTAACATTTGTCTTTCTCACTAGAGAGGGTATTTAAACGCAGACTTTCTGTTGTTAGTGTGAAGAGGTGTTTTGAAAACGACCTGATTTGTGTTGTGTGGGTGTCTGTGTGTGTAGCAATTATTATCCCTATCTTCTGTTTTGATTTTTCTTTCTTAAATCGTGGGACTACTTATTGCCCTTTAATTGCCTCATGGCCAAAGGCTTATTCATAATGCCTCTTGACTAGAGCCCTCAGAGCACTGGGCTTCTTCTTGAAGTTTGTGGGTGAGTTAATGAGTTGAATCTGCAACTAGGTGATTACCTGAATTCTATGCAAGATTGCTTTTGGTCTATGCATCCAAGAGTTTAATTTTTACTTTTAGATGGGTGTAAATACGGCAGGGTTCTGTGGGAGTTATTTAATTCATTATTTTTTGTTCTAGGCTGTCTTATTTAGTCTGTGATAGGAAACTTCCTCAAGTTTGCATTAACTGATTGACATTAACATTACCACCCTTTCTAGTTACTCGCCATTAGGTCAACAGCTCTGCAGTTTTTGCTATTGATGTTTAAAACATTATTGCTGCTAGTGAATCAGAATAGCTGCGTTTAAGTGTGGAAAACCTTACAGAGGGACGTTTCCCATTTCAATTTTTGTTTAAGGTGTCCTAAGTAATGATTAATATTCAGGATAGGCCAAATGTAAAATCTCGTGAAAAATAACAGTACACAGCCATAGATAATGGTGGCAATTTATTACAATATTATTATATATATTTTTTACCTGTTCACAAGCCAGTTTTTTTTCTTTTTCTTTTTGCTTACTAAATGTGAAATTGAAACATGCATTGGCAGCTGTTAACTAAATCATTAGTTTGCCATATTTTGCATGAGTGTTCACCAATCGTTTGTTTTCATTTATTTTTCTTAAGTTTGGGCAGAAACATCTATGAGACAAATCTTATTATCTTTTTCCATTAAGGATGTGATTCAATTGTTTCATGGTAGTGAAATGCAAAGCGAAAAGAATTTAATGATCTTTAAAGTTTTTGAATTGAATTTATTTAAAGGGCAAAAATGTGAAAGTATACACTTACATGGGAAGACAATCTGAACCTAAAACATGGACTACTTAGTTTAGAAGTATTAGGTTAATATATGCTGTTCAATATTGTGTTTTTTGTAAAAATTACATTGAATAAAATTAAGTCAATAGCACTCATTCATGCATAACAGGGAAACAAGCATTTTTAAAAACCGATTGATCAGTTTTTGCAATAATGTACAATTGCTTTGTTTTTTAAAAATTAGTACATTGCTGCTTCTAAGATAACTTATTATTATTCCTCCTTTATTAATATGCATGCTGTCTGACTTTTTTTTTAAAGGGCATAAAGGAGGACTATACACTCGAATAAAATATTTTCAAGCAATTAACCATTCTAATGAATGAACTGATATGGGAATTGATTGTTCTCATCTTCTTCCTTCCAGATCTTAGATGAGTTTTGCAATGTGAAGTTCTGCATAGATGCTAGTCAACCAGATGTAGGAAGCTGGCTCAAGTACATCAGGTTCGCTGGCTGTTATGATCAGCACAACCTCGTTGCATGCCAGATAAATGACCAGGTATGTTGTAAAGATTTTCTTGTCTTTCTTTGAGAGCACTAAAGTATCAGTGAAGCCTGATGAATAAAAATAACAGTGAGCTGCAGTAGACCCTTGTGGCCTGTTTGTTGATATGGTGAAAGGTAATGCACAAATATGAGTAAGATGCAGAATAAAGTTATTTGCAGTACTACTTTCTTTCAGTGCTACTTTTTTGGGTAGCTTACTCACTTTGTGACTTTATAAATGCTCCAGTTTTCTGAATGTGCTTGAATGATTTAAGGACAGTGTGCTATTTATTGCTAGTTGTTCTTTACCTTTTTTTCTTTACCACCATAATAGGGAAACATTCATAGAGAGTATTGAGCAACTCAATAACACTTTATGAATTTGTGCAGAAATTGGAAGTGATACACTTGAAATATTATATAGATTTTACTTGAAATAGTAGGTAGATATATATATGTGTGTGTGTGTGTGTGTGTGTATGTATGATCTACATGAGGACTTATCTGACTGTGCATTTTATATTGATTTGCCTATTTATAAATGAGAAACACTTTTAGGTTAATCAGAATACTCCCCCCCCCTTTTTTTTGTATATGTGAAAAGTTAAAAAATATCACTGCTGGAAATTGCTTTATGGAGGCCCATGCAGTGAGGTTAACTTTAATAACAATAACTATGAAATAAGATCATGAAAATATCATGAAGCATATTTTGCACTCAATAAAGTTAGGTTATGAATCTTGTAACTTAGTATGACAATAACTAAAACAACAAAAGGTTTTAGCCTGTTAATTTTTGTTTTATAAACACTGTTGGGTTAGAATTTAATTATGTTGTCCATCATTTATTTCTTTTAACCCAATGGTTACCTAAATCAAATATGTTTCAAAGATCATATTAAAATGGTTGTTTGGCAAACTTACTGTGAAAATCACCACCAAGAAAAAGAAAAGTTTAAATTAGATGTTTCCAATTGAAAGCTGTTAAGTAATGTTAGCGTCATATGGTCTAAGACTCTATTTCAATCATCATTATGAGATTATTCTTTGGCATTTTACCAGCCACCAGATAATTTTTCCTGACGAAACTGTAGAAGAGGTAGTAAATTGTAAAATTAGGTTTAAATAGGTATCATTTAAAAATCTTCAACATATATCCAAAATAATAACCCAATCAATTATTTTTTCCCTTTGCTGCAAGAAAACAAGAGGCATTATTGACAAAGGAAAACATTATTAAATTGGCTATTGATTGAGAGCAGAAAATATCCCAAGTCCATCATATGAGTTACTGTCACATCAACAGCGAACACTTTTTGAGCATACACTATTTGTAGATGTGGGAAATGCATAGGTGTTGTGAGTGAATGAATTTTTCATGTTATGTTTCCTACAATAAAGGAGCTGACGGACCTCAAAAGGTAGCTGTAAGAGGAGATAATGTAGTTATATCATAATAATTATTTGCTGTCTATACCTACTGACAATAGGAGCTATCTCCTTGGACAGATAAAACTGTTGTAGGACCAATGAAAGGATGGGGTAAGAATGGGACTTGTGGCCAAAACATTTTTTCATTTAATATTTATGCATCTACTATTTTATAGTAAATATACTCATCATTGGGAATCTTGATTGCATTAAAAAATGCAAAACTACTTTGCTATTGCTAACCATGAATTAGGTTGCTTACTAGGGTAGGCATTTATACTTTTAACACGGTCACTTTTGAGGCACACATTGTAAAATATACTGCTTTCAAAAGAAAATATGCTGGCTTCAGACCATAACGAATAGCATGTTTACTTATTTTAACTGAAGAAATCAGGGGAAATTGTTAATCAGGAAAAAACATAAAAGGCCAATATTAGACACATACCTATTATTTCTGTAAGCACTCGTTTTAAATTTATGTATTTTGCTGGCAGAAATCTAAGATGGTAACAGAGTACATATCAAATAACATAATTGTGAAATTGACATTACATGGTCAAGTAAGTTCACCCATAAACAACGAGAGAGGAAAGTCAGAGGTAAAAGTCAGATTTGTATGATAGGCGATATATGCATACAATCATACTTAGCCCAGTTGACAAGACAAAAGAGAACAGATACCCAAATAATGTATGCATATTTTATAAACATATTCTTCTATAAGCTTGTATACATAGTTCTAAAAGTTAATTAAGACTACAATTTCAGACAGCTTTGAAATGTGAATGGTAGACCAGGTACAATGATATAAGAAAGAGCTGACCTAAGAGATTCTCTAGGTCTGGTTTTTGTTTTTGGGTTTTTTTTTTTTTTTTTTCTGCTCTCTTTTCCATGAGGAATGAGAGCTGCCAAATGGTGAATAAGCACAACTCATCACATTGTGTGAGATATTATTTAATGTCCTTAAAGAGAGACCCTGGACCAGGAATAATTACTAGACACGAGCAATATCAACTCACCTGTACAACACAATAGCAGATGAAGCGCTCTCAAGAAACTATAAAAAAAAAAAAGTGTTTCTCTTTGCTCCAATTTTTAGATAGAGCTCAAGTTTACATAAAATGAATTTTAATAAGAAGACAGGCGTAAGTCCTGGGCTACAGGGAAGAAGGATGTCAGATGAATCTTTCAACTGTAGTCTAGTCATTACAATAATTATGATGGTGCACAAAGAAGGGAAAAGATGGCCCAGAACAAAACAAGGGTTTACAAATTATAGCTCATTTTTGCAAAGATGATATTTTTAGAAATTCTGATGTTAAAGATCAATGTGGATCAATTAATCAATGTGGATCAGCTTTATAATGATGTAGAGGAATTCTGTAAAAGAGAATAAATGTGCTTGCTGAGATGATAAGACAGGTTGGTAATAGTGAGACAGTCAAAACATGTGGACTGGATAAAACCCATACTTGATTTGTTTAGGGGTAAAGAAGTACTTAGAAACAGCACGGATTTTGATTTTCAAGTAAAGTTGAAAAAAGGATGTCATCTGGTTTGTCTCATAAAAACAAAGGCTATGCGATTAACATTTTCCTAATACCTCTATACAAGCATTTTATTTGAGGGGATTTTCCCAAGTTTGAATTTTCCAGTAGATTTCTGCAAGTTATTTTATTTCAGGGTCCTCCCTGCCCCCCCCCCCCCCCAGGCCAGAGTGAGCTTTGTGGCAGTTTTCTTTCCTAATGCTTCCTAGAAAGACTCAACCTTATTGTTTTTAGATGTTTCTTCATGTTTTCAAAATTATTGTTAGTGATGTTTTTGGAGATAGCAACTCTGAAAACACTGTAATGAACGGTTAAAATCATAATTTCTAAGTAGCTGTAGCTCCTGGCTGCTAGCCTTTACCACCTTCTGGAAAATACTCTGTTAACTATAGTAATTTATCTTTGTAGAAGAAGGCCACACCAAAGACACTAGTAAATTAAGCTCCAATCACATTCAAGCCATAAAACACAAGATCTATAATAATATCCAAGGTTCTTTATCCTTGAAGTCCTAATTATTTTCCCCATATTCCTCAAAGTTCCTGTACAATATTACAGAGCCACACTGCTGTGCCCATGGCATTTAGCTGGGAATTTTTCTTGAGACAGACAATGCTTCAATATTTTTACATTTTAACAGTCTGAAATTGCCCCCGGTTGCTTTCAGGACCAAGAGCTGGTACTGGGAGGAAAAGCAGAGAGTTGGGTGAAGAAAGTTCTTTCCAGAATAGGTTCTCAGGAGGACCAAATATGTAAGGGAAGTGTGAGAACAGTTAATTATTTTGAATTTCATTTACATCTGGAAACACCCATGTGTTTAATGTTAAGTAGGCAAACGTCTAGTTGATTTGTTGAGCTTTTCTTTCCTTCTTTTCTTTTCCTTCTTTTCTTCTTTCTTTCTTTCTGTCTTTTTTTTTTTTTCCTGGATATTCTGATGTCCTTTCCTTTGATGTTTGTAGATAACTTTACAAACTATTCTGCGGGGTGGATGTAGCACATTGCTTTAGATTTGGTCTCACCTTGCTCTTACCTTTCCCTCCACTCTTTGATAAGTTCCCTCATACCTCTGTATTTCTGTACCTTCACCTTGAACAAAGGCAAGGTGACCCACAGACCCCTTATGCACCTCAAACAAGGCCAGTTCTCTATCTCCATGCTATGTTTGCAAATTTGGGGTACTTTTGCAATAGCTAGCTCTTTGCACACAGTTTTTCCTCTGATACCTCTTCGCGGTGAGACCACATTGGTTGTAATCAGACAGGTCACTAAAGCACGTTTCATAATAACTTGACTTTTTAGACCTAAGACCTGCCTTTCCGCTCTTGATCATGAGAATGATCTGGGCGTGTGCTTGGGCGGGGGGGGGGGTGGGTGGGTAACATTTCATATGTATGTATGTGTTCTGCATCCTGGAGAGGAACAGGGTTTCACTCAAACTCCTGGCCTGCCCTTAACATGGTCTATAACTGGAATAAAGTTCTCAGAAACCCAAGACATTATTAATCTTGTCATTTACACAAGGTGATAAGTCCTTTCATTTTTAAACAGGCCCTTGACAGCTGGTATTTAGTAAGTAGAATAAGAGAAGTCTGCTGTTCACTTCGAATAAAAAGAAATGTGTCAATAAGAGATTATCCAATGCCTGATGTATATTTTGAAGAAATAAGATATAGAGGAACGAGCGCCCCTCAGAGAGCTGAAGGTCAGCATTCACTCGGGTTTTTGCCAGCTCTCTTGTGGTTAATGAACGGCAGCAAGACTCGACAGTGTTTTCAGTTGGAACAGGCATTGTTCTCGTTTGTGCTTTACCTTATAAAGTTTTAACTGCTTCCAGGACGATCGTGGCTGAATTGGCACACCCACTTTCCCTCTCCTTAGGTCCACGTCAGTGGTTCTATCAAGACGGCCGTGACACTAGGCCAGTATTATTACTGCAAGCTTATTATGGGCTCAATTATCAAGTTATTTTCTTTGGCTTTTTACGGAGGAAAAAAAAATGTTTTCCTGAATTATTCAATTAATGCAATTTGGGCGAAAAAGCAGGGAAGAGCAGCTATGTAGAAAGCAAAATGTAATTTGTTCGCCTCTTTCCACTTTTTAAAAATGTTTGCGTCAACTGTCAGGTAATTTGTTAATTTGCTCTTCCTTTACAAGGATTTCTGTCCACATTTTCTATGACCTCTTTTGATGTTAAAATTATTATTGGCTTTGGGCATTTTCTTTGCTTTCCTTTTAAGTCAAGTTCCACTTTTATACCAAAGTTATGCTCTGCTGTTTTAAGATGAGTGCCAGCTGGCAATACCCAGAGACTGGCCTTGTGAACAGGGCCTAGGCTGACTTTGGGGGGGATGTTGTCTGGCTGATAAGTTACTTCCTTCACCCGAAGATGAAACTATCTCAGGCATAGTTTGCCATTTGATATTCACGTAATAAGACAAACAGCACTTTTTGGGGGGGAGGGCCTCCCCCAAAAAAGTTTCCCTCAAGTAATGATGCTCAGGACAGAAAACAGCCATAACGCTATGCAGGCTAGGAGTTTTATGAAGATTCACCCGTCACACAAGTTGAAAAAGTGGGTAACCTGAAGTATTCTGTGCACGTTTTAAGTAATTAGTGTTTGCATGTGTAGAACACCTGTCATTCAGGAAGATCTCAGAGCATCACATCCATGCTAGAGTCCAGCTAATTCTGGAATGGTGCCGAAAAGATAGTCATCAGAATGCATTAAGATCCATCAAGGAGGAAAACATGTTGGTTAAGGACACAAGAAAACCTCCAGCCTACTAAAAACCCCAAACATGTGATCTTTAGCTTCCTCATCGTGTAATGATGAAAGTCTTCCCAGGCATGCTGAAACCATTCAGAATGATCCATTTTCATAGAATTACATGAAATGGCCACATTTAAGACAGGTGCCTACTGGATAATTCTGTGGGAACTGTAGAGTGATCCTTAAAGGTCATTTAATGGAAACTTCCAAGGCTTCCAGGCTGGGTACACTGTAGGCTCCAGATACAATAATTGGTGGATCTTTATCATCTGCTCTATTTATACAAACTAAAACCAACAGTCAGTTCTCTGTTTTGTGTCATCCAGTAAATTATACCTGGCTTTCTCTTCATGTTATTAATAAAGAGATAAAAATGGAGGAAAAAGCCTCTCCTCCGGTAATATTTTTGTCCTGAAAATAACCAGTGGATACATATTGTTTGGATGTAGGAGGACGGTACCTCATAGTTCTCAAAATATCTTTTAGTCTTTAGACTGTCATCTTAAAGAGGGATATGGTAAGCCATCTCCTTGGAGAAATTAAGGAAACTGAGGGTGGTTTGCTTTGGCAGAACTTGGCCATGATAAAGCTTCCATTCTGCAGGACAAATGTCTCTCTGTTCTGTAATCAGTCTCTCTGTCTCCTGAAGACACTTCTCATTATCTCTTACCAGTTAGGCTGAGAATGTATAATAGAGTCCCTCTTGTTGAGACTAAAAGCTTGACATTACTCCTGTCCTCCTGAACATTGGGGTTTCCCACATTGCTATGGGTTCCAGACCGTGTTTTCTAAAGCCAGAACACATGCACACATTGTCTTTGGCAACCTGATGTTAACTCTCTGCAGCACCAAGGCTGACAGATGTGTTCATATCTAATGTTGACTTTGTTCAGATATGCAAACTGTCACCTACCTCCCCTCCCACCTAGCTTCCAAATGTTAAAGCTCCACTCAGCCTTTCCTAGTCTGCTGACTGCTAAATTGCATGAAGTATAGAAAATAAAGCATTCAGGCTGAATGTTGGGAGCTGGAAGAGGGAAAAATCAACTGTCAACTTCAAAGCGAGAAGACAGCAATAGTCTGAAAAAGTTGTCTCTCAGTACAGATTCTGCAGGGAGTACATTTCTCTATTATTTCAATTATTACAACTTCCTGAATAGGTTGAAGGTCATTCATAATTCACACTTCTGTCATTTTTAGACATGCCAAACGCAGTCTATTAAGCATAAATAAAACTTCAGTGCTTGACCAGGAAAAATAAACGGGGTTTGTAACAATGAGGCCTTGTTCATCTTTTTAAAAGTAAATGATGTGTTTTCCTTTTTTTTTTTCTTGTTTTCCCCCCTGTGCACTGAATTTCTCTTCTGTCTCAATAGTACAAGCACAATACTTTAAATTGATCCAAGCATAGCAAACTAGACTGTAAGTCTGGTCTGACAGATTCTAGATTTTTCTATTTTATAGGATAATAAACAAGAACCCACATTATTACCATTTATAAATACAAATAGTAGCATTGTCTATTTGATGGAGGACTAGTTTGAACACAGGCCTTGACAGTATAAAACAGAATTCGTCTGAAGTCTTTTATAGCCTATTAACTTTCCTGTTGGAATGCTTGTAAGCGTCCATACTCTTTTTAGTGCTTGTGCTCCTGGACTTAAATAACAAAAGAACAGAAATATTTAATAAAATAGGATTAATTCCAATTCCAACTATATATAACTATATATAACATATATTATATACAACATTCTGTATATAATATATAATTATACATCGCTTATATGATATATAATTAGAATTAAGCATATGCCATTAAATGTTCATTTACATTAGTACATAAAGTATGAGATTGCTCATATTTTATGCAAATTTAAAATTTCCCCAAGGTGTATACTTTGCCACATTTATATATATATATTTATATATAAAAATATATAACATACTTAAACACATTTATACTTATATATATCATTGTATGAAAATATATCTTTTGGAAGTCTAAAATTTGTTAAATCAAATCCAATCACCACTGCCTTTTATCCCTAGCTTAGCCTTGTGAATATTAACTGAACGGATATTCTTTTGGCATTTGGAACTGGTTTCAAGGTTTGATTAAAATACATACATTTAATTATGTTTGGAGTAATTCCTATGTAGATGTACATAATATTACATTTATGCCTTAAATCATGAATTTTACCACTAGTAAAAGTGAACAGCTTGGGGAATTTCTAGTTTTATTTTCAAATGCTCAAATGATTTGGAATGAAAAAAAAAACATTCAGAAATTCCACTACTGTGCTATCTTAGCAAACTTAGAAAATTAAAAACTATGAAATGATCTATTAAAACAGTTACTATAAATATTTATTCTTATAAATGAGTCTTCTAGAGATCAAGATATAATATTCACACTTACAAAGATAGAAATAGAGCTTTTTGGAAGAATAAAAAGAGTACCTGAAGATATTGGGAAATTTAAATTTTTTATATGATAAAATAAAAAAAACACCTTAACTTTCAAAAGTGTCAAATGTACACACAGGTCACGGTCATAACATGGTGTATTTCTGGTATTTGTTACTTGCTACCAAAGAGAAAACTCTAGAGGAGTTAACACACTTTAAAAATACTTATCATGACTTTTAAAAGAATGGAATTTTTATATCTTCCTATTATCTTATTCTCTAAGGGCTCCTTCCTCTTATCTTTCAACTTATATTGTGAGGAATTGAGTTTTTTCCTTCTTATAAAGGATTCCGAGAGAGATACAACAAAATAATAAACCGACAGCCCTTTTGTATCAATTTGAACTTTTTCTAAGTCTTTGAGACTTTGGAGTCCCTCTTTACATACTTGAGTTTGAATTCATCACAAAATCCCAGATCCAGGACATTTTTATTCTGGATGTAGATAGCTTTTTCCATAAACCCCCCTCCCCTGATGGGAGAGGAGAATTCAACAGAGTAATGATTCCCTTCCATTTTTCCCCAACACAAAAACCAGAGAGGTTACATTGGTAGGATCTCTGCCTCTGGTACGTAACTCAGATGACATATAACTCATAGGACTGCAGTAGAGCCGAGATTTTGAGAATACACTGAGTTCAAAGACATTATGGTTATATATTTTATGAGCATGGCCAAGAATACCTAATGTACAAACCTGTGGGGAAAAGCTACTTAAATCACTTCTGTTATTTATTATATTTTTATTTGCTGAAAGACCTATTTTTATCATATAAAAGCAGAGATGTGATACCTTATTTTCTGAAAGTCTTGATTCCTCCAAGATGACATTCCATCATTCCTCCACATAATTGTTTTGAGGCAACAAATCGTCATTATGTTTTTGTTTAAACTCCTCCTCTTGCTTCTCAAAGGCTTGTAGAGTGTATTATTATTGCTAGAACATAAATTAATGTCCTATGCAGACATCTCTGGATTCGAGCATTCAAATTATATTTTTGGGTCGTTGTAATTATAGGTGGAAAAACATAATGTTACCGAATCTCTCGGAGATCCTAAGAGATGAGTTATAAAGAGGATCACAAGTGGCAGCAACACCTCGAAAAAACCCACTAGATCTTTAAGGGTGTGGTAGATGGGACTTTGAGGCACATTCTTATTGCTATATGAGGAAGCGTGCCCAGAATCTGCCCTCATTACGTCTGGTGCTTGCCAGTTCTTTTCAAACCTCAGTTTCATGAGCACCATAAAAATTCACTTAAAATCGAAAAGAACACCCTGAAGTTAAAACCCACTCTGCTTTGCCTTGCCTTTCGTGGCCTGGAATGTCACCTTTTACCTCCAGTAAATAAAGCCAACATCAACACTCTTCCATGTCTTTTATTTTTTATGCACTCAATATTCTTCACATGACAGTCTGGACACTTACAGGGAATTACCGTGGTGATCAATGTCCCTGCAAAGAGAATTGTCTCTATACTGTGTACTTACAACATACCTATCATTTTCTTTTGTTTCTTGGACTGTTCACATTGGATTGAGTAAATCTAAAATGGAATTAAAAGAGACGTGATTAATACTGGACCACAAAGAAATCATGATATCATAATACTTTCTTAAAATGACCTGGTGTGTGTGTCTAAGCAGCGTTCCCCAACAGAGACAATTGTACTGTGTGACGATCTTTCAGGGTATTGTCTCTTTAACCTCACTATTTCCGAGAAGCCACCGAAAAGTTCTAATATGTCACAATTCAAATGTCAACATGTTGTTGGAAAGGAAGCTAATAAGTTAAACCTTTGAGAGATGCCAAAAAAAGAGGTGATTCAAACTGTTGAGAGAAGTCCATTGTTTTCTAAGGGGAAACAGAACTCCAGAATGAAATAGGGTGCTTATAAGCATTTAACTGGAAGGTTTAGGGGGAAAAAAGGCGAATGCACAGTAATTTTTCTCAATCTGATAAACTTTTTGAACAGAGCTATCCCTCTTAAAGGATCCCTCTTATTCTTTCCAAAACCAGGAAACTGTGCAGAGTTAATAAGATACAAACTGCAAAACACCGATTTTTTGTAGAAATAACACACAACAAGGAGTAATTTTCTTAAGACAGTCTAGAGTCTATCTATGGGTAGATGTAAAGAATCTTAGGTTATATT
Organism: Canis lupus baileyi; assembly: GCF_048164855.1. Taxonomy (NCBI): domain Eukaryota; kingdom Metazoa; phylum Chordata; class Mammalia; order Carnivora; family Canidae; genus Canis; species Canis lupus. The sequence goes on along the minus strand of NC_132868.1, from coordinate 35,417,418 downwards.
ATAACGCATTCTAGCAAAATTTTGCATTTGGCATTATTTCCTATAAACCAATTTAACGTGATTAAATTACTGTTGATTGGGGAAAAGAAAGATTTTATTTTGACAGGAAAGAAAGTAGTCAGAAAACACTCCTCACTGAGTGATTTTTTTTTTTTTTTTTTTGGATTTAGCACAATTTGTGCTGTGATGTTTTTTATAGAAAAATAAACAATTGGACTTTAGAGCCACCTACTGGAATAAAGAGGCACATACTTAAATTTGATGTCTTCTGCTTTTCAAAAGATAAATAGATAAATACCGTGAAAGTTATGCACATTTCTGCTGATCTTATAAGATATGCATTTACTCAGTTTTTCTCGGTTTGAAATGTCAAATACCCTGCAAGAAACCAACATAGTTAAAGCAATATGCCCTCTAAAGATATGTATTCTCACAGTTCTTGGTAACTTGTGTGAGTTTTTTCCCCATTGGATTGAGATTGAGCAGAATTGAATCCTTGGTTTTGTTGTTGTCTTTGTTGCTCTGGTGGTTTTGTGCGTGTGTGTGTGTGTGTGTGTGTGTGTGTATGAATGTTACTGGTTTCATTTTCACCGGTTAATTGTATAATCTCATTCTTTCTTCCACAACCCCGATCTGGTCTTGGAATTGTTGTTGAATAAATAATCTTAGATTACAATTAAAAACTAAGAACGTTTTTTTTTTTTTTGGTGGTAAAATGAATAAGCACCTTAAATGTTTTCATGATTAAATGCTTTTTTATTGAGATATGATTGATGTGTAACATTATATTAGTTTCAGGCGTACAGCATGAGAATTAGGTACTTGTATATATTGTGAATTAAAATGCTTTTATAAATGAAAAACATCCTGAAGCTTGGACAAGTAAGTTGGACAGTGACTTTCCTAAGGTCACAGAGCTGGTTGGGGGAAAGGTAGGCAGCTCTCAGAAATTATAGGTCCACACATTTGCGCCATGGCTTTTTAGTTAGTCATTAACGAATTTATTAAATTCTTTCTCTTCTCAGCATTTTGCTAGAAAGCAGGGGAATAAGCACCACCCCCTACCACCTTGGTGAATGAATCCATTAAAGGCATACCGCCTGCTTTCAGAGAGTGGGATTCAGGAGCTGGGGCATGAGGGCAAGCCCTGGATCTTGGTGAGAGAGGGATTAAGCTTTTAAAAAACAAAATATTCTTCTTTGACTATTTTTGCTAAAGCTCAGTTCTTTATGTCATGTCCTTCCAACCTATTGCCTTAAAAACAACCATGTTGAGATGGTGCTGCTTTTGAGGATGTGCTGAGGGGTGGCTATAACCCTGTCCCACTTTGCAAGGCTACCGCTAGATAAAGCCCGACACAGTCAGCTCTGTGAGTTCCCGTGTGGCTCACTAGAGTGAGGAATTCAGAGAAGGGAAAGTCCTTCACTAAACATTACACGAGGTATATATGCCACAGGAAGCCTTGTATTAAGACAAGGTTTGCCTTAATTGTATTAAGACAATTTGCTTGGCGAAGCAGGATTTGGAAGAGATTTGTGAACTGGCATGAGCGCCACAGCTTTCCATTTGTCATCAGAAGGCTAATTATCAGTACACAAAACAGGACGTCACACTTGTTTTGACAAAAATAAAAAATATATATTTTTTTTGTTAAGGTCTGAGAAAATGTACAGATATTAGTGTTGTATCTTGCTCTTCCTTAACATTCACTTCTGTCTCTCTTCCCACCCCAACCATTTCTGGTCTTTTGAAGATATTTTATAGAGTAGTCACAGACATTGCACCAGGAGAGGAGCTCCTGCTGTTCATGAAGAGTGAAGACTATCCCCATGAAACTATGGCGCCGGATATCCACGGTTAGTACTCCTCACACCACCATCCTCACTGCCCTGGTTTGGTCGCTGCGGCGAAGCATCCCCATGAGTTCATCACACATGGCATTTGTCAGTTTTCCTGGCTCTTCAGTGTCTGTTTTAACAAACTCTGTCTTGCGACTGGCTCTTTTCTTGGCTTGACATCTGGCTAATGTAACTGTGGAGCTCAAGCAAGCAGAGGTCCTCCCTCAAGTGGAGGGCAAAGGAATTTTGAATATTTCGACTGAGATATCACCTGGTTAAAATTTGTCAGGGCCTTAGATTATGGTGAGAATCCTTTCATTGTAGAGAAGTCATTTCAGGGCCCTCGGTTGGGGGGCTCACAAATCTAGTGGATGTTTCTTCCCATCTAATGTTCTCTTCCTGGGAAAAGTGTGTCAATGTGAGTAAAATCCTAGCCAGCATGACCATATGGGAGGGAGATGGGAGGATGGGGACTGGGACAAAAGGACACATGAGGAAACTTTACAGCCAGAGAAATTTTTACTTGCCAGGGACCTAAATTGAATGAAGGGGGGACCGAAACAATTACAATGACTATGTATGTATGTACAGGACAGATAAAGAGAAAATTCTACCCACATTGATTTGTATCATTGAGATGAGAATTTAATACTTTTTTTCTTTTTCTTATTTCTCTCGCTTAATATAACATGATTTGGTTCAATATAATCTAGTAGTATCTTTAGAGTGCTTTTTAGTTGGAAGGATCATTGGGAAGGGTTACTCATCCCGACTTAGCTGACAGGTGGCGATCGAGCCACCTCCCATCCCTCTGGCATTCCCAATGGGAAAACCCCAGTCTCTGCTTCTAGAGCTCCTCTGAAGGAAGCTACCAGTCTTGGCTGGCTCTTTACTTGAACATTTTTTTCCTTTGGCTGGGCTGCATTCTGCCTTTTTTGTAGATTATAGCAGTTATATTTTGGGGAACTTTTTGGAAATTCTTTTCTTCTTAGAAACCCAGGGTTTTCAACCAGCCGGGTAGAGTTTCAGCCTGAACAGGGAGCCTGACCCAGTGGGGTCTGTGACAGCTGAGCGTGCTTCTAGGCTAAGAGACATAATCTGGGCTTTCTCTAGTGCAAGGCAACTTTCATTGGTCAATATTAGGTCTAAAAAGGTTTTCTAACAATTATTTTTAGAAATCTAAACAATTAGTCTACTTTAAAAAAAAAAACTAAATGGACATATTTTTTAGGGCTACCATCCTTTCTTGAACCCATCAGTTGCATTTTGTTTTTATTGTGTCATACCCATACCCATATATATATACACACACCAATGCGTTATATGTAATGGTTATGGTGTGTAAGTAGTGGTTTGTGTTTTATACTTCCAGGATTTCACATTGCTTAGGAGAGAGAAAAGAAAACACATGCATTGCACACCTACTATATACCAGATACATGCTCTCCATTTATTATCTCATTTGGTCTTACACATAGATTAAACCCATAAGAGAGGAATCATTTCTATGATACACATAGAAAAACTGAGGCTACCTAAAGCAAGGTAAATTGGCCAAGACCACACTATCAGCTTTCAAACCAAGGTCTTGCTGTCTCTAGAACCTAGGCCTTTTCCATACATTCTGTGGCCTGGAAGTTCTGTTTGTATTCAGACTGCTGCTGAGACCCTAAATGTAGATTTTTTTTTTTTTTTTTAAGAGAGTGAGTGGGAGTGAGTTGGGTGGGAGCATAGAAAGAGAGAGTGAAAGAGACAGAGAATCCCAAGCAGGCTCCACACCCAGGTAGGGATCAATCTCATGGCCCTGAGATCATGACCTGAGCTGAAACCAAGAATTGAACTCTTAACCGACTGAGTCACCCAGGCGCACCCTAATTGTAGATCTGAACTATGTGAATAATGTGACAGATTATAGGAAATGCTTCCATTACCTGGTTAATGTCATCGAGAAACCTGACTTTAGAGCGGAGGCGATTTATTTGAGAATACCTCTTTTTCCTTAAGCCTCTACAATCCAAAGTTGACACACATATTAAAATATATAGCGATCTTTACCGTCCTGGCCCCCTTCTTTTTGGTTTAGTTTGAATGAAACCAGTATTGTTATGTGGATTATAGCAGTGGTGTCCCATTTGACTTCCACTTAACTTCTCACACTCCAGCTAGGCTTTCCGACTTTCACTGGCTTTCTGTTCCCTTCTTGGCATGGACCCCCAAGGCCCCTGGTGAGCCACTATGCTCTTACTTCTCTTCCCATTGCTTCTCTAAATTCACCCTATCAACCTGCCCTGTTTGACTACAGCCCTGCCTTTTCACAAGCTGCCATGCCCTTCCTGGCCTTTATCATTGCTCCACATCATTTCCACGGCCTGAAACATCCTCTCTCATCCCACTTCACCTGGTTGATGCTTGCTCCTTACCAAGCCTTTTCGGAACCTCTCTCCCTCAGATTAGATGGATTAGACACGTTCCTCTGGGCTCCCCTAGGCCCTATGCATGCATCTGTCATAAAATATGTCACACTCTATTTGTTCACATGTGTATCCCCTTGAGCTTCTTATATAATCATTCCCTAGCAAAATGCCTCACATTTGTTGGTGACTAAAATATTCCCACAAAAACCTTCAGCCAGTGAGCAACTGGCTATAGGTCCTGGCTGTAGGTCTATAAAACAGGGATTATGTATCATGTTGCCCTGGGTGTCTTTCCAGCATTGTGAGCTGTTTTCAAGACTTCGGTGATTGCATCTGTGTGATCTGTGCATAGTATGGCCTCACGAGTGGGCTAAAATCTATTCAAATGGAAAGAATAGGAACAATACCATCACTCCCTGACACTTTATAGCCTTGTTATCCCTAGTTTCCCCCATTACCATTTATTTATCTTACTGATTCAAAGTGCAAATTCATGCTATGTTTGCTGTTTAACAAGGCCCTGCCAATTAGCACTGGCCATAGGGTAACATAACTTAGCCTACAAGGATTCTAAAAACAATCTGTGTCCTGTTTTGTGGTAACAATGAGTGTGATGAAACATCCCAATCTACTGCTATTAACCAGGTATAAGCATGAGTCAGATGGGGACTCTGTGTCCCACATGCCTTCCAGGTAACATGGGCACGGTGAGAAGTGTTTGAGACAGAGATGGGTTCAAATCCTGACCCAACCACTTGGTTCTATAGTCCTCGACTTGTTACTGAACTTCTCTGAGCTTCCGTAGCTTCATCTGAAAATGGCATAAAAATCCGACCTATAATTTCTCACTTCCAAATTTGGAGAAATATCAGAAGTCCATGAACAGTGTTGAGGAAATAGACAATGCATGGTCCGCAGTCGTTATTACTTTGAATGTCCTGTGGATAGTCACCCCTAGGAGGGTTAACGCCATAAAGTTTTACCTTATGGTAAGGAGGCTATACTGTAGCCACAGGAACCACATTATCATGCGAGGCTCTGTCCTGGCTTCTCTACAGGTATTATTTTAAATTCAGGTTAAAATGGAAGTGGTAGAAATGACAACTAAATCATTTCTAGTATGTCTTCCATAATTCAATAAGAACTGCCAGTTTGTGGTGACACTTCCTGACCGCCCGGGCCTGGTAACATCTGAATTATTTTCACAGAAGAACGGCAATATCGCTGCGAGGACTGTGACCAGCTCTTTGAGTCCAAGGCTGAACTAGCAGATCACCAGAAATTCCCCTGCAGCACCCCTCACTCAGCATTTTCAATGGTGGAAGAGGACTTTCAACAAAAACTCGAAAGCGAAAATGATCTCCGAGACATACATGCAATCCAGGAGTGTAAGGAATGTGACCAAGTTTTCCCTGATTTGCAAAGGTTAGAAATGGCATGTTGTGCTACGGAACATGTTTATTTACTCTGCAGTAAAGTGTTGTTGTTATGCGGTCGGTATGCTGGATTTTCAGAATTGATGCAGATGGAAAATTTGGAACCGCGATGGGCCTGACAAAGTGTGTTAGTGACCTGTTCAGAAATCGGTTTTCACTGGAAATTGTTATCTGTCAAATGTTGACAAAGGAGTTGGAATTAGTTGTTTTGATGCTAGACAGAAAATAATATGTTTATGTTTATTTAAGCAGCGTTATCGGCCACTGAAAGCCTAACCTTACAGCATAAGATATGACTTAGAGGAAGAATCAAGATTGCTGCAACAACACTGATGCCGATTAAAGTAATCATATGTCCAACAGTAAAGCGGCCTCTAGAAACATCTAGATGATTAAAAAAAAAAAAAGATTGGTTCTGGAATATACTTAATGAAAGATGATCTTTTGATCTGTGTAACCTGTGGATTTAATTTCAACTATTTATCTAAACTGCACATAGATAAAAGAATAAGAAAATCATGCCCAATGAAGAAAATGCTCCGTTTCCCAAAAGGGAAAAAAACAAACATGATCTAAATGAAATTATTCTTGAATACTTATTTTTAACAAAGTGAAAATAATATATCAGCAATATATTAACTTTTTATAGGCTTTTGAACTTCATTCAAGAACCTTCTTTTTTCTTTTTTCTTTTCTTTTCTTTTTTTTTTTTTTTTTTTTTTTTTTGAGTTTCTGTGAAAGAAAACAGCAACCCTGGAGCCTACCCTTGGAAATCTACCTTGATAATTATGCTATAGAATAGTCTTTCAGATCAGGGATGTATCTAACCAGCGAATGGTTTTCTGTTTCTACCTAATGGTTTTTGCCTTGGCCCACAAACAGTTTTAATAATTGCATTCATTTCTTTGCTTTTAAATCCAGAAATGATCCTTGGAACCTAGAATTAGAATTTCAAATGAGCATAATGTTGTATTTAAGTGGGTATGGTAGTGTGTCAACTGGCCTTACTCAACACTGTGAATTACTCATGGTTTATCTTGGACACTCCACCTAGTGCCCTTGACTATTTTGTTTCCTTTCTTTTCTTAGCACCTTCTCTCCTTTTCTCTCCTCTTTACCTCTGTAGACTGCCTTGCATCCTCTTCTCTGGCTAGGCTTCTTACAGGAAAAGAATCCATACAGTAGCCCTTGATTTTAGCACATATGTAACTAAAAAAGCATCAAGTATAACCCATTCCTTGAGGAGACTGAGTCAAATGAATGAGTTTCTAGGTTTGAAAATTCAGGCCTAATTTAGCTTTTAGAGTGAAAAGGGGAATGAGTAAAAGGGCTTTCCCAGTACCCTTTAAACTCATCTTTACTATTTAATATAAATCCATGTGGAGAATAAATCTGTTATAGATGTTTGGTAAAACATAGATTTGTAATAAAAATAGAGTCACAGCATGGCTCATAAATGTAACTGTGACCAAATTAAGAAATAAAATGAAAGTAATAAATACCAGTGGGTAAGGAAAGTATTTATACTGTAAAGCAGTATCTCTGATGCCAGAGATGAACTGTGTGTCCCTCAATTTTGTTATCAAAAATAATGGACAGCTTTATAAAACAAAAATTAGTGGACTAAACACTAAAATGTAATTTCTACTTCCCACTGGAAGTGTACGGCGACACTTGGAGGGAGATTCTTACTTTGACTAGCTGTAGGATTGAGCCTGAGTCAACTCCACTTAATGCCAAAACCAACTGTCAGTTTGGTTCCTTCAGACGTTCAGTGGAAAACAATAAGGAAACCTAATTATCTGGTACTGGATGAACCCTCAAAACTTACTATTCGGTAGCTCAGCCAGATGGATCTAGCATGTCACTGTGCAACCTGATGTCGACCATCTAAGTGGTATTTTTGGTTATATAATTTAGCCGTGTGCAGAACCTACATTCCCCAAATATTTTCCACTTTATTGAATCCTATATTGTTGCTTCATACTTTAAACAAATGAGAAATCCTTTTTGACATGGTAATTATTCAGTTCTGCATCTTTTCTGTAAAATGTTGAGGAAAAAAAAATGCCCCTTGCCTTCCCTGCCCGGCAAAAAAAAGGGGGGGGGGGCGAGGAACAAAGGTTGATATGCAAAAGTTGAAAAGCACCCGGGAGGCTAGGCAAAGCTCTATAAGTTAGGATAAAGTTCTGTGAAAAGTGGAGACGTCTCACTAATGACCAACTGGCTTGCTTCTATGTTTGTGAAAGAAATGCACATTTGCTTTGGTAAGAACCACTTACTTGCCTTTTTATTCTTTCTATCACTGATTAAGTGATAGCTGATAATTCCATGAAACGATAGGGATTTTATGCTGGAGTGGAAGAAAGAAAGAAAGAAAGAAAGAAAGAAAGAAAGAAAGAAAGAAAGAAAAGTGTTTTGTTTTTGTTTTTTGCATTTATTTATTTATTTATTTCCCCCCGCCCCGAATGCCATGGACTGTATTCTTGAAACTCTTATCATATCCTTGGAGTTAGGGCAGGGGAATAAGACTCCATGTACAGGCCAGTCTCTACCACTAGATTTCAGGGTTTACGACTTGACATACCCTTTGTAAAATAATATTTGTCACAAAATGGCATGCCTTCCTGGGTTGCTGAGGAAGTCAGGAAGAATATTCATCTGTGCAATGACTGGGAGATGTCCCTGACTCAGTTCAATGTTAACTGCAGTCGATGGTATCTCTCTCTTAACTCTCTTAATAACATTTCAACTTGTGTAACAAACAGAGGATTACATATTGTAGATAAAGATAGGTCTGTTCTTGTGACTCCACACACCTGTACTCTCCTGGTACCTTTTGTTCACAGAGATATCACCATTTGTGCTATTCAAATAGAATAGCATTACAAAGTCGACTGACTCATGGAGCAGGAAAAGTAAGTTCATGTGCCAATATGCATAGAGTTGTAGGGAGGAAGCTAAGGAAGAGAAAAAATATGAGAAAGATATCTCTAATTTATCAAGAGATGAGAAAGGATACATAGTTTTTCACGCACGCTGCCATGCGCACAGTCTATATGGCTACTGGGTATATTCCACGCACACAGACATCTTATCTTATTGGATACTAGAATTTAGAGTATTCATCTCCTAGAAAAATAAAACTTGGGAAAGAAAGAATGCTTACATGTTCAGTAGTTGCTGTTTTTTTTTTTTTAAATATCTTTTTACTATGGAGAGTTTCAAAATATACAAAACTAGGGAGGCTGGTGTAATAAACCCCCATAGACTCAGTTTCAATAATTATCATACAAGGCCAGTCTTGTCTCAGTTACACTCGTTCAGATTATTGAAACAAATCCTGGACGTTATGTCATTTTATTCATAAATAGCTCAGTATGCATCTGTAGAAAAAAAAAAGTAGTCTTTAAGACACAACTTTCAACACCACACTTTAAAAAATAATGACTCTTTAATACTACCAAATATAAAATCAGTGTTCAAATTCCCCCAGTTATCTCATTATTTTTAGCTTTTTGTTTGAATTGAGATCAAAATACGGTCCACCAATGCAATCAGTAGGCATATCTCTTATGTCTTGTTTAATTTATAAGTTCCTCCAAAGTCAGTCTTTTTCTTTCTTTCTCTCTCTCACTCCCCCTCTCCCTCATTAAAATTTATTTATAGAAGAAACTCCTTTTTTCCTGTAGCATTTCCTCCAGTCTGGGTTCTACTGATCATGTCTCCTTGGTGTTAACATCTTTCTCCATCTTCTCTATTTCCTGTAAAATATCCCAACCCTTGATCAGATTTAGGTTCATTGTTTTAGGAAGAATACCTCCTGATGTTATGGCTTATTTCCTTCAGGAGGCACCAGATTTATTTATGGATTGCCTAGATTTATTAATTGTTTATGTGCTGTAAAATGAATGTTTTCTACTTCTATCATTCTTCCATTATTTATTATCTATATTAATTCTATGCAGAGAAACTTCCCCTCATTGTTTATTTGCTCACCCCGAAGTACAGTTCATATAGGAAAGGCAGGACATGTGGGTGAGTTTTCCCCTTGATTTACTAGTTTTCAGAGTAATGATTTGACTTTCCAGGATCTTCCAAGGGTGAGGTTTTGCTTGTGTGATTTTGAATATTGTTTTTTTGTTAAAGGACAAGATTATTGTTTTTGTTGATGCTTAAATGTCCTCAGCTCTGGTCAGTGGATGTCTTTTCAAGTTGGTACCTTCTTTTGACATGATCTATAACTTTCTTGCTTTTTGCCATTATTAGACGTTCAAGGTCTGTCTTGGGCTTCAAATTTCAAACAGGCTAATTCTCCAAGGAGCTCTGGTTACTTTATTTAGGGGTATGTCCCAGTGTGTTATATGTGTGTATTTAATTACCAAACCTGTTACAAACTTCTGAATATCACAGCAATCCAGGATCTATAATATTTGCTTTTCATTACATTCAGGCAGATTTTATATGCAAGTTTTAAAGAAGACAGGGAAATATTTGAGAAGCAAAAATAGTCTAAGCTTTAAAACAGAGAAATTACGCTTACGAGAAACTTCTATGTTTTTCTTTTGAGAGGCTTTAATAGTACATTTGCTTAGAGTATTATACACTTTTCTTTCCTCCCCAATTCATAGGTGCTATAGATACACACTTCTATATCTATGTATATACATATTCACTCATCGGTGCCTCTGACTGACCATCCATCCATCCATCCATCCATCCATCCATCCCATTACATTGGGAAGTTGCTTATTGAATAGTTAGTGTCCAGATCACTTTCCCATATGGTGATATGGGTAGAAAAAAAAAGTACCTTTTTGAATCTAGAGGCTATATGCCTTAGATAGGATACCTGCCTGCATGTTCTTAACCATTTTTGAAGATCTTCTGTGTGAGTGTTTGTGTTTGAATGAAGTGGGTATGAGCACTGTGCGTTGCCCTTGGAATGGTGTAGTGGATTCAGAACTGGACAAATAACTGGACAAATAACTAGTCATTGACCGTGGCCCTAAATTGGCAGCTAACCCCCGATAGCTGTATCAGATTTATGTTCTAACCACAGGGGTTCTTCTCTGTGTTAGTGAGAGTCACGGTCTAGGAGAAATACATGTTTTTTTGTTCATTTGCAGGCCTGTTTCTTCTTCTTCATCTTCCTCACCTCAACGACTCTTCCTTCTTATTTCTTTAATTGCCAGTTGGATTACTAATAAAATGACATTCTGTTTATGAATGTGTTCTTTGTCACCATGGCTTATTAAATCAATTGTTCTCTTAACAGCCTGGAGAAACACATGTTGTCACATACAGAAGAGAGGGAATACAAGTGCGATCAGTGTCCCAAGGCATTTAACTGGAAGTCCAATTTAATTCGCCACCAGATGTCACATGACAGTGGAAAGCACTATGAATGTGAAAACTGTGCCAAGGTACAGTGAATTTGTAGACTACTTGGCCTCTCTCTGTCATCCTGCTCTCTCTTAATCCATCACTTGCTATGATATATAAAAACAAGCCTTGAGAGGGGAAACTATAAATATCTTGAGAAAAGTAGACTGAGTGTTGTATGCTAAAAGGCATTAGTACAGTGTATAAAAACACTTAGTGGGTATCCTTTTATTTTTGTAAGGGAGGAAGTGAGGCTTAATGGTGAGTTCCAGAACTAGGTGTCAGACATCCTTGGTAAATTCCTGGTTCCGCTACTGGCTTGCCAGTGTGGGGTTGTTTTATAGCCTTATGGAGAACGAAAATTTTATCCAACGCACATTTACTGATTTCTTTTAATAGCAATTTGTGAGGAAGTCACATAAAGTTTCTGAATGCCTATTCAGAAAGAATAGGAGACTCCTACATTTGCAGATTTTTCCACCCAAGGCCCCACCATAAATCATGAGTTGGTTCTAATTAAAAACGTAGTGCCTTAGTGGCCACTGCTAAACAGCATAGGGTGCAGCGAAAGCACTCCACCTTGACCACGACTCTGCAATGTGAAAACAGTAGTTCACATCATGTAATTTTCATGGTTCTCAATTAACTAGAAGATGCCCTAATGTCATTAAAGTTGATTCCTATTTCCAAAACCTTTTCATAGCATTTGAAGAGCTTTCTTCATGACAGTGGAAATTGTGGTATTTGAAATTATCTTTAGAGATGTTTTGAAGTGTGGGTGACTTGTTCTTTTCCTTTCTTTCTTTTCTTTTCTTTTCTTTCTTTTCTTTCTTTCTTTCTTTCTTTCTTTCTTTCTTTCTTTCTTTCTCTTTCTTTCTTTCTTTCTTTCTTTCTTTCTTTCTTTCTTTCTTTCTTATTTCTTAAATACAATGTTTAAAGGAATGGTTTTAGCTTCATTGTAATTTGCTGAAACACAGGGTGAACATTAACTCCTGAGGGGACTCCTTGAGTAGACGTAAGATACTTTAGTAAACTCCCCCCAGTTTTGTACATGGTGTGTCTTGGTTTAGAGGATGAAAATAGCACACCAGTTTTAATAATGTCTAGGCTGGCGTTTTATGATTCAACTCTAATTATTCCGAATGGGATCAAAAAGACCTTGAATGTGGTCTAATAGTGCCATAAATTATTTTGTTCGGCTGATACTGATGGACATTTCATGCTGAGGACCCAGAGCTGAATCATTTACGGTCCCTCCCTAGCCTAGAGAAGTGCACGCTTTGGAAAGATGACTTTTCTTTTGGTCTTGAGGGAGCAACAAATAAACAAAACCAAAACAAATAAACCAAATTCCTTCTTGAGTCATTCCTGGTCTTCTTTCTTGTGTCCTGGAATTAAGTTTCTTGATTAATCAGTACTCATTTCCTAGCAGGTTTTCACGGACCCTAGCAACCTTCAGCGGCACATCCGCTCTCAGCATGTTGGTGCCCGGGCCCACGCGTGCCCGGAGTGTGGCAAAACGTTTGCCACTTCGTCGGGCCTCAAACAACACAAGCACATCCACAGCAGTGTGAAGCCCTTTATCTGTAAGTTTTTAACACTCCAGCCCTCCTTCCTGCATCCTTCTCTCGTCCAAAAGGCATTGTGATGAGGAGTGTGGCCGCATGGCCGTAGAAGGGTCTGGGCGTTAGCTATTTATGGTCCAATCCAGTAGGGCTATTTTCTGTTACAAGAAAATATTTTACACTCAGATCCACGGTATTTTGTCCATAATCCCCAGGGTGTTTTCTTTTAGATGCAATCAATAATGAGCAGAGAAAGGAGAAGTCATTAAATAATGGAAGGGAAGCCTCCCCAGGTTGTAGGATTTAATAGAGACAACCAGACTTGTCTCCCACTGGAAATGGTCATGGCTTTGTGAAACTGCAAATGGCAGATGCCACTAAATAAGATGAAGTGATAAAAACCTGTTCTGGGTCAGAAAGGACTGGGAGTGTACCCCACTTGGCAAGTGGGCTTATGTGCACGTGTGTGTGTGTGTGTGTGAGTGTGTGTGAGGAGAGGGGGGCAGATAAACTTGCCCTTAATCTACAGATTTTTACCAATCACAGGCTGCCAGTCGGTAGTCCTTGGGGACTTGAAAAGCAGAACATTTTCACTTTGATGCGGGACCTGCTGCTTCCATAGCTCCCTCCCTGCACTAGAGCAGATTTACAGGCAGTGCATGTTCAGGGGACACCCAGTCTGACCACCTACTTAGAACGTCCCTGTACAGAGCACTTCAGTAACCTACTCCACATAAAGGAAAACTCTGTCCATTTGCTTCTTCTGTCCACCAACTCCCGTCCCCTGTATCGTGCAGTTGTTTTCTCCATCTGGGCAACGACTCTGGACTTCTTTTGATCCATTGCTCAGCAGGGCATACAAACACAGTGACTCACTGAGTTGTGCTACCAACTTCAAGACTGATTTTGGATCCAAACACAGAAGTGATTGAAGCACACTCCATGGTTGGCAAAACCTCTGATTTGGGAACCCTTACAAAACATTTTTTTTTTTTTTGACGAATAATGCAATAGTTTGTAGTAGGTGTACGAGACACTACTACAGGACCTGATGGGCAAAAAATAATTTTGAGTGCCAGCATGGAGATGCCACAGATTAGCCTGCCTCCTTTTTACCTCCACACAGCCCTCTTTTGTGCTTCCGAGCACCAGGGGGGCTATTTTTTCCAGCTTACACTAGAGTCTTGTTTTGCTCTTATGTTCCTCTGTTCCCTGGGTGGAGTGAAGAGGACTAGCTGATAAACAAAAGGGTGCTCTGGTCTCCCTTGGGGAAGCTCTGTTGAAAGTCACGGGAAATAAAGCATACAATAGAAATTTTAGACTTCTTGTCTCATAAAAGCATTTCTGACTCTAGGTCGTAACGCCCCTAAAAAAATGTACTTGCAAAGGGTTACGGGCATAAATTACTCATTTATTTCTGATTTCTCAGAAACAGACCTTGATACATTTATTGTGTTTGGGTGGAAAAAAAATAAGCCAAACAAATTATGATCACCCTTTTAACGCTTTCTCTATTACTTAAACCAAAAGTCAGAAATTGTAGATTCCTATCATCTAGGGTCCTGGGATCTGGAATTTTAATTGCGTTGAAGTCAAGTGTTTCATTTTAAAGCACTATAGGGTGTCCCTTTCCAATCAGCTTGTGCAACTATTTGCCATGAATGCGTTTTCAGTAATTATTGGTAAATTTAAATAGCAGATGGCATTCTTCAAATATAAAATCTGACAGAGAACCATGGGGTAATTATGAATAATAGCCATGTAATTTCAGAACAAAAGAGGAGAGTTGGTGTGGAGATTGAGAGTGGAGGAGGTTCACCTAGAGTTGATATCTGTTTCTCACCAGAAGGCCACACACCACGATTTACCCCCACTGGTGTGTTTATGGCAACTGTCTCTTATTACAGTGTACCGCCAAGCTTGAGTCCAAAGTCACCAGCACTAAGGTAATTACTCACTGCCTTTACAGAAACCTCCAGCTTTCCCAAATAGAAACCACATGCTCTAATAGGCTGAACATATTCAAAATACCTCTTAATTTGTTTAATAAGTAGAAAAATGCAATGTTAACTGCTGGCTAATTCCTTATTACTAAGAAAATTACAGTAGAGTGTAGACTTCAACATCAATTGAGCCGTTTACCTGGAGGCCTGGTGGTTTGTGGTGGGCCAGACCAGACCTTCAAGTGAGAAAAACAAAGCCCCTGCCCAGGGTAACATCCCAGATTCTATGCCCCTGAGACCTGACGTAGACTTCGCTCATTTGTGTAACAGAGGGTGCAACCAGGAAAGTCAGATGTCCCTTCTGTTACTCTGATGTAGAGAAGGTCTTGATTTCTCAAATCCATCCAGCTAGAGAGGTATAGAGGGCAACGTTCCTTTGCCAAAAAATGGCAACCCTTTCAAAAGTTTAGACCATGGTTGAAGACCCATCGAGACATTTTCTCAACGCCTTTTAATACCCTAGAGGAGAGGTGTTACTTTCTTGATGAGTGTACTTTTAGAATTCCAACGACATTTTATTTACTCTTTCTTGTTAGTGCTCATAGCTGAATTAGTGTAACTAGTGAAAGCCCCATGTTTCTACCCTCGACGTCATATGGTTTTAATTAGCATATCAAAGAATTTAAATAGCGTGTATATTTATTGTATATGGTTGAAGAGTACATACTTTTGAAAGCAGCCTCTGGTCAATATATTCCAGTAGGATGATTTGAAAAGAAATCACTCACATCTTCTCTTCCCATTAAAATGCATGTTACGGCCTCTATAATGTCATGAATCACCCCACAGTGGAAAGCTCCTTTACTATTTACTAAGCACCCTGATATATGTAGCAGTGCATTTTAATCAGTAGTAGTAAAAGAAATATTGTGGAATCACTTGGTACTTCCTGTTTGGTGGTGTGTGGGATAATCCAACTTTTGGGTGAGTTTCGCATGACTGAACATCTATAAAATCTCCTTCGAGTTTTTTTTTTTCTTTCTTTCTTTCATTTATTATTGCTTTGACTTAGGAGCTCAACCATTCTTCGCTTAAAGGCAGCCATCACATGAAAGCAATAAATGTTGCATTTTGCCTTCAATTTTATTTCTTACACAAATTTGTTTCAGTAATTACCGACAAGGCGTATCGTGTTTCTGCATGTGTTAAACGTGCACAGAATCGTTTACAGTGAGCTCACACGTAACGTGGATTCACCTCTACTAATGCAAGATAAAAAATGTGATGCGTAGGAAAAGGAGGCCTAGTCTGCTGAACTGCCAAGTCAGGGGGACTCTTACCCAGCCCAAGGGTTTTTAAAGGTTCCGAAGTTCGGTCTGAAAAGACACCTTGTGAGGAGGAAGATGTTCTACTTTGTTGGCAAAGGCCCTGCCAAGAGGGTTCTTTCCCAGCCTCACCCTGCTGTGTTCTCCCTGGATGAGAGCATTCAGAGCACTCTCCCCTGCTTACCATAGTTGGCTGAGCCCCATAGAAGTCAAGCCCTGAGATAACCGGCGAAGATATGACAACAAGTGGACATATTTCCCAAGGACGGGGGTTTCATAAATGCAGGAAGGTTAGCACAACCACTGGTGTGAGGGGAAGTCAGAGGACGTGATCATAGTTCATGGGAACCAGCAATGCAGGATGGGCCACATTCAATTTAGTTTCCTTTGCAGGCTTAAAATAGAGCCATTGTAAATTATGTCAGTCTTTCTCAAATCATGAAAATGATTGTTAAAAATGTCTCAGAATACACAATGTGCATTGTTGTGTGGCTTTGATGTGTGAATGATGAGAGCGTATGATATAATGCAAATTAAATAATGGTAGAGCAGTCACAGGCCTTTTTCCCCAAGGGGGGAGGGGATGAAGGTAAAGTTGCTGGTTGAGGGAGAGGCTGTTTTATTTTGCTTCGGTGCCTACGACTTAGAATTGTGGAAGTGGGCTGAAATTTGAAAGGGGCTCCTGTTATGATTCGTGCCTAAGACTCTATAATTTTTAAGATTCTGTTAGGGTCGTGTGTGGGTGGGAAATCCGTGCATGCTGGAATTTGGACTTTCCTATAACTATTTAAATACACAAATATGATGCAAAGCACTATGCAGTGGGGAGGACAAACTATTTAAGTATATTTATATATGATCTATTTGTGCTGCCTCAAGACATTTGTCAGGTTGGATGCCTTGCTTTGGAATCTAGTGAAATGGGGATTTCTGTGTTTGGAGCGCCCAGATTGGTACCTCCAACGACTTTTCCTGGCTTCCTAATTGAAATTCTGGGTAAAACCAATTGTGATACTTGCTAAATTCAGAAGCAATTGCCATAAAGCCTGAGATTCTTTTTTGTTGTTTGCACACAGGTGAGGTCTGCCATAAATCCTATACTCAGTTTTCAAACCTTTGTCGTCATAAGCGCATGCATGCTGATTGCAGAACCCAAATCAAGTGCAAAGACTGTGGACAAATGTTCAGCACTACGTCTTCCTTAAATAAACACAGGAGGTTTTGTGAGGGCAAGAACCATTTTGCGGCAGGTGGATTTTTTGGCCAAGGCATTTCACTTCCTGGAACCCCCGCTATGGATAAAACGTCCATGGTTAATATGAGTCATGCCAACCCGGGCCTTGCTGACTATTTTGGTGCCAATAGGCATCCTGCTGGTCTTACCTTTCCAACAGCTCCTGGATTTTCTTTTAGCTTCCCTGGTCTGTTTCCTTCCGGCTTGTACCACAGGCCTCCTTTGATACCTGCTAGTTCTCCTGTTAAAGGACTATCAAGTACTGAACAGACAAACAAAAGTCAAAGTCCCCTCATGACACATCCTCAGATACTGCCAGCTACACAGGATATTTTGAAGGCACTATCTAAACACCCACCTGTAGGAGACAATAAGCCAGTGGAGCTCCAGCCCGAGAGGTCCTCTGAAGAGAGGCCCCTTGAGAAAATCAGTGACCAGTCAGAGAGTAGTGACCTTGATGATGTCAGTACGCCAAGTGGCAGTGACCTGGAAACAACCTCGGGCTCTGATCTGGAAAGTGACATTGAAAGTGATAAAGAGAAATTTAAAGAAAATGGTAAAATGTTCAAAGACAAAGTAAGCCCTCTTCAGAATCTGGCTTCAATACATAATAAGAAAGAATACAGCAATCATTCCATTTTCTCACCATCTTTAGAGGAGCAAACTGCGGTGTCAGGAGCTGTGAATGATTCTATAAAGGCTATTGCTTCTATTGCTGAAAAATACTTTGGTTCAACAGGACTGGTGGGGCTGCAAGACAAAAAAGTTGGAGCTTTACCTTACCCTTCCATGTTTCCCCTCCCATTTTTTCCAGCATTCTCTCAATCAATGTACCCATTTCCTGATAGAGACTTGAGATCGTTACCTTTGAAAATGGAGCCCCAATCACCAAGTGAAGTAAAGAAACTGCAGAAGGGAAGCTCTGAGTCTCCCTTTGATCTCACCACTAAGCGAAAGGACGAGAAGCCCTTGACTCCAGGACCCTCCAAGCCTCCAGCAACACCTGCCACAAGCCAAGACCAGCCCCTCGATCTAAGCATGGGCAGTAGGAGTAGAGCCAGTGGGACAAAGCTGGCCGAGCCCCGTAAAAACCACGTGTTTGGGGAAAAGAAAGGAACCAACATTGACCCAAGACCAGCATCGGATGGTTCCTTGCAGCACGCTAGACCCACTCCTTTCTTTATGGACCCTATTTACAGGTAAGGGTGGATAGGAGACGGTTACACGCGGACGTGTGTACGGAGGGCAGGTTTTACATCAGAAAGCTTTGGCTTTTAACAAAGTGTTTTTGTGATGATTATAAGGCAGAGAGTAAAGTTGTTTGATCTAGTGAATTCATTCTTTATTCAGGCGGTCAACTCATTAGGTTTGGACTTATTTTTGGATGTCTCTGAATTTGGGGTTTTGGATGAGGCCCACAGAGTCCTTTCCCTTGACAATAAATGTATTTTTAAACACATTTTTTAAGTGGAAAATATGGGAAAGCCATATTTAAAGCAAGTTGTCAAGTGGCAGAAGAATGAGGCTCCTGAAGGATTAATGCAAGTATGTGTGGGCACTTAAACGGGTCAGGAGATTTGGAATGAGATGGGACATAGAGCAGCGTGAGTTTTCTCTTTGTTAACCTACCAAGACGTCCTTAGTAAGTACCGTTCATATTCAGTTTCTAAATAAATCTCCCCGGAGCCCAAAGTGAATGAAATATTAGTCGCAAAAATGTCTTGTATATAATGTGAATGGTTGGTTGTGAAAAACATGTCTCTGTTTATACCTTCATCCTCCAGTTTTCTTTGACACACCCCAAAATTTTAGGGGGGAAACATATATGCTTAATAAAAAGACTCTTAGGCAGTATTCAGTAAAGCTCCCTTGACATTCAGAATGATTTAGTTTTTAAATGCCCGCTTTCTTTAAATGTATGAATAACAGTAATTGTGCTTATCATGTTTTTCAAACATTACCAAGCCTTTTCAGATTTACTTTCTCACTCAAGTCTTGAGCATGGTCAAGAAGTAATGGAAGGCCTGGATCATTGTTGGACTTGTTTAAGATGAGACTATTTTCATGTTTTTGCCCGATTCTCTCTTACAGACAGACAATTTTGGGCTAGTCTTTTATTCAACAATACTTACTGACTCCTATTACTTAATAGGAACAAGAGCTGCAAACCCTTCTCACAAAACGACTTTTCTGCCTCAAATTATCTATAATACATTAACTAAGAAACAGTGCCGGTATGTGGAGGGCTAACCTGACATGAAGGGGATTAGAAAGGAAAATGCAAAAATATCTCAGAACAATTGGTACCATGCTTGGGTGCTCCCCCCCCACCCCAATTATTATGCCTTGATTCCTGTGGTAGTCCCAATAAGAGAAGGGAAAACTCCACACACCCATTACTCCTAACCGTCCTCTTGCTTAGTGGAGACTCAGCCTCCTCTCTGCTATTTCAATCTGAATTAAGGCCTTAGGCCTGTCATTTTACCAAAGTCATGAAAGACCTGAACACCAGTTTTTGTGGAAAGCCTGAGTTGAAATCTCAGCTTTCCCGTGTCTCAGAATTTAAAAAAAAAAAAAATCCATAAAATGGGCATAAGAGGACCTATTTCAATAACTGAGAGAGTGTTTGCAAAACAGAGCATATATAAAATTTCAAGAAGTGGTAGCTGTTTTTATTAATTTTGATTCTATTTTTAAAAGCATACTTACTCAACAGTCCTTAAAAGAAAATTACCAACAGTTGGTAAAAAAAAAATTAATTCCATCCACGATCTCATTTCCTGTACTCTTAATGGAAAATAGAATGACAAACATTTCTAAAACGAAAGGGATATGCAGATAAGTTTTAGACATCTCTGCTCCTCTTCCTTTTTCCTCCACCCCCTTTGGCCTGCCCTGTTCATCAGCAGTGGCATCCTAAAGAAGACGCCTATATTTCAAAAAGTAGACAGCAGGGTGCACAGTATGCTTAGAAACACTCCTGCTGGCATTGGCAAGTATGGGAGAAATATAATGAATACCCAGGGGAACGCTTTCTTGGTAGAAAAATGACTTTAATTTTCAAACTGAACTCTGTCCTCGTGATTTCAAAATCATCCAGCCTTCTCGTCCCCGTTTGAAATGGAAAGGTACAAATGTGTGACCAACGCCTCTGGTTTCATGACTCTTCATTTTTTATATTTCCTCACTATTGTTATTACTGGTCATTCAATAGGATTTTGTCATTATAAATAGGACCTTCTTTCTTTGAGTGCCTACAAGTGCCATGAGTATTCTTCAAGAACTGAACAGATGTCTTTATATTTTTATTAGTATGCTTCCTAGAAACCTACCGTTTGCTTTATTGTTAGCTGTTTTAAATGTCAGTAATTACACAGTGATTGATATATGAGACTGATTCATCTCCAAAAACTAATTTTAACCTTTCAGAGTAGAGAAAAGAAAACTAACTGACCCACTTGAAGCTTTAAAAGAGAAATACTTGAGACCTTCTCCAGGATTCTTATTTCACCCACAAGTAAGTATTTTGAATTTGAGACTTCAAGCTTGTAAACTAACTTGTTGATCCTGAAAAGCAGGTGCAATGAAATGAAAGAAATCTTGAGAACATTAGGATTTCCTATGACGCTGGTGTGGAAGGACACAGGAAATTCTAGCAGAATTCAAACCCAAACTCTTTAAAGAAAAAGAAATTAATGTATGTCTAAAAACAACATGTTTTGGGTGTTAAATTGTTGTCTGCTGTTAACTGCTTATTGAGCCAAAGTGTATTTTGGAGTGAGCAAAATTCAGTTAAGAAAATAAATATTGAAGTTGTCCTTTGTGTTTAAAAATGACTGCTGGTGAGAGGTAGATCATACTGTGACTCGTCCCAAACTCATGAAGGGCCTTCAAGTTCCTTTAGTGCTTAGATAAAAAACAGGAAATGAGTCTACCTGACAAGTTGTTACCATAGAGGGTGAAGGAATTTATCTAGAGACCATTGGGCATTCCAGCGAAGTTCTGTAATTGCACAAGAATTTACCACAATACACAGAGCTGTTTGCTGAATGGAGCTGTGTCCATTTATCAAAATATATACAGTTTCCCATTGCAGGGAGAATGCAGAGCGGTGCCATCTAATGGGTTCATCCCTGTGACCTTACATATTGGGTTATTTTTAAGAACAGTGTTTACATATCAGTCAACATGCAGAGTGTTGAATTGTATTGAAAGACCAAATATATAAACATCCTAAATGTGTTTTTTTACCTGATATTTTGTTTTTTATTTCTGTTTTTTTTTTTTAAAGGATGTAAGCTCTGGTCTTTATAGATGGCAAGCAAAATTTTTCTGAAAATGCTTAAAATCAGTGAACTAATTGATTCTGTTTCAATATATTCAAACTAAAAGTTATGCTCCTCTAATAAAATTGGTGGAATTTTATGCAAGCAGTCTTAAAGGAAGTTATGAGGTAATTAAATTATCTGGGGATACGACTCTCCCTGCCCCTCTGCTCCTTCTTCTTCAAACTTTTCAAGTACTTCCTCAAAGTCCTGAACAACAGAGTATGAGAGTGAAGAGGTACATCTTCCAGTTAGATGGAGAAATCGATCATTGCTCAAAAATTCTATTTCAAAGTGAGAAAATATATGATTTGGTATTAAAAGGGTTAGAAATGTTCCAGTTAGTATGCATTTTACATAGAAAGGCTAAGGAATGATATTATTTACATAATTACTTTATGGAAAAGAAAAGTTATAAAATAGGTAAATGTTTATCAGGTACTTATAATTTTACATTTAGGTTGATTCAAATTGCACTTTTAGGCCTCATGGGCTAATAAAGCTGAACATAACATGCATTTTGTGTCAGATATTGCACAACAGGTGTATCTTTCTTGATAGCTTACTTTCTAATTATAAGAAACTGCTCATGGGGATGCTATAGTTATATACGTTTAGTTACAGTAATAAAATTCTCTCCATATTCTATTACCTTTAAAATCTGGCAACTAATCACTTCTAAATTAAGTGCTATGGGTACATGGTATCACGGAGGGAAAAAGAGATTGAGATTCAGGATCCCTGAGTGACTCAGTCTACCTGGCTCTTAGTTCCTTATCTGTAAGATGAAAGAGTTGGCTGTAAGGTCCCTATTGTTTCTGAAATTCAAAGATTAAAAAAAAAAAAAAAGAAATTCAAAGATTTCTAGCTTAGCCAAAGTAAATTTTTGCTGGTTCATAAGATGGGCAATCTATTGTCTACCAATAGCACCACATGTGCATTCAAGTGTTATAGTATGTAAAAAAAAAAAAAAAAGTGTTCTGGTATGTACTTACTTTTAATAAAATAATAGAAGAAAATCTATTATCTCTTGGTATTTCCAAAGCGAATGAAGGATCACAAAAGGTGAGGCATCTGGACAGTGCTTGGGGCATCTGTACAGCCCTTGCAAACATGCCTGCAGGAGTGCAGTGGCAGTGTGTGCCTCCTTCCCACGCCAGACTGTCATGTCTTGGTGGAAAGGACTGCCTACTGCTGCTATTAGAACAGGACCCAAGAGGGATAATCAAAATATTTAGCACCTTGTACATCATGAATACGGACCGATCGGAATGCACTCCTGACGTTCTGAAGCAGGATCTTGAAAGTCCTCGCAGCACCAGTTGTTAAAGCTGTAGTTGCTGGCTGGTGGGCTCTCTGAAGGGTCTTTTGAGATGTGGCCAGGTTGGTAGGAGGACAGTTCAAGGTTCTTGGAGCAGAGGCTATTTGCCAGCTACTGCAGAAAGATTTTATCATTTTTATAACCACCGTGGCTGTTTTTTGTGGGTAATGGCTGTATATCACTGGGGTACAGATGAAATAACAGCTGTCACCTGGGATAAGCTTGGGCCACTGAATTTTCCTCAAGCCTTCAGACCAGAGTCTGTTCTCTCAGAAAATCTGCCTCAGATATTCTAAAGTTTCAGCAGAATTCTTGTTCTTTCTAGCACTCAGTTTCATTATAGCCTCAAGATCCACTTTCCCATAAATAAACACAAACAGAGACAAGCTGTGAGGATTTGGGCCAGAAATGAGTGCTTTAGGACTGGTTTTACTGCTTATTAGCAAAAATGCTTAGGTTTTGAGCAAAACAGTTCATCTCTCTGTGCCTTCTCTCTGCATGCTGGGAATACCCCATCTAGCCTTACCTGCATAGCTGTGAGGGTTCACGTACAATACGTGGTATGACCCCTTGGGCTTGGCAAGTGGAAGAACCTAAATGAAGAAGAGCTTTCATTATTGTTGAATGCAGAAGTACTCCATTTTGAATGTGAAGGAATGTCAGTAAAATACTCTCCCGCCATCCTTTGAGCCCAGTTTCTTTGGTGGGACTACACCTATATCTAGAAGTACTTGGAAAGATGCTCACTGTGTTCTTGGCACTGCCTCATTGGCCAGAAGTAAGGGTGGCACAGAGCCGGAGGCCGAAATGGAAGCCCTAGCCTCTGCTCCCAGGGCTTGCCATGATTTTGTAGCTAAACAAATGCTTGGATAAGACCATTCATTATTTCATTTTGCATTTAAAGTACATTGGAGCAAATCATATGGTCCCTCTGGGGCTTCTGAATCTTTGTCTTCCAAATGGGAATAATACTTTCCCTATGTATTTCTCAGAGTTATAATAATAATATCATCATCATAGAAAGGAAACCGCATATTCTTACTGCTTTAGGGAAAACATAGATATAGGTATAGAAAGTCTTGGTAGTGGTCTTCTCTAGGCAAGTTTGATTTTAGAATTTGTGTGTGTCTTTGTATTTCTACTCAGTATGTTCCTTCCCAGGGCACAGTTCCTAACTAATGAAAGGTGAAAACCTCAATAGACACTTAGATATTTATTGATTTTTTAAAAATTATTTATTTGTTCATGACAGAGAGAGAGAGAGAGAGAGAGAGGGAGGGAGAGGCAGAGACACAGGCAGAGGGAGAAGCAGGCTCCATGTGGGGAGCCTGATGTGGGACTTGATCCCGGGTCTCCAGGATCAGGCCCTGGGCTGAAGGCAGGCTCTAAACCGCTGAGCCACCCAGGCTGCCCATATTTATTGAATTGTATTGGAAGAGTATTAGGCCATCTCACTGCCTCTTGGAAAAATAATGTGTGTTTTTAGAATCTTGTCAAAAATATCTAGAAGATATAGGAACACATACAAAATTAAAAGACAATTGCTGTGGAGTTTTTTAATTATTATTCTCATGATCTGAATTCCTCACTTAATTCAATTTTTTTTAATTTATTTTTTATTGGTGTTCAATTTACTAACATACAGAATAACCCCCAGTGCCCGTCACCCATTCAATTTTTTAAAGAAGTATGCTTTCTGTGTCAGGCCATGAGAGGACTATTTAGATTTCTATTTTTCTTTTATAAGTAAGTTAGTTTAATATAAGGTAGAGATAAGTATTATAGAGGTTCTTTCTTGATAGATTGAAAATTGTTTGTAGAGTCTTGGTTAGATTACAATTTTGAAAAGGAATGATAGCCACAGGGAGGTGAGACGCAGGGAATGGTGTTCTGTGATCTCTAGAATGTCCATTTCATTGGGTACTTTGCATTTTAGGTGCTTGGCATTTACATTGATGGCTCATTTGAACTGCCCTAGAAATCATTTGGCAATTGTGCTGTCGTAAAACTGGCTTTTCCTCCTTGGTTTGATTTTCCTATACTCTAAATATATTTTGGGTGGCTAATACATTTTATTTCCAGATGTTTGGCTTGTATACATCTGCAAAAAGACTCTGTTTTACCTCTGTTTCTGTCCTTTATTCATTCATTTTTATTTTCTTCTTTTTAAAGTGTCTGACTATCCTGTTAGTATATCCCAAAAAACTGAGAAAAAGTCTTTTTCCAAGTTATCATTTATATATATTGATGTAAAAATCAGTTAAGTCTTTTGTCCTTCATCTTCTATTTTGCTTTCGACAAAGTGTTTCTTCTTGTTAGCTTTCCTCCACAATGAATCTTTTATCCTTAAAAACTGTGTATCTTCCTTATTAAAGATACCATAGCTTATAAGGGCAAGAAATAACCCATGTAACCAAGCAAAATGATAATTTTAAGGATACGACATTTGTGCTTCCTGGAAGAGTTCACCTCCCAACTCACTGAAATTTTCCCCAGTGATTCTTGTCATAAGCCGACATAGGTAGCTATACGTTTGTAGTTGTTTTCATTAATGTCCTTCTTGTTCTGACCACTAATGGTCTGAATCCCATGCTAATAAAAGTCAAGCAGCGCATTTCCAAGTACATTACTTTTTTCTTACCCAGTGATTTACGTTTGAGTAAATATCTTCTTCGTTATTAATGTTATACAAATGCAAGAGACTAGACGTTTTTTTTCAGGAAATTACTGAAGTTGTATCTATTAAAGTTTAGGACTCTCTTGTTTTGCAGTGAGTAAAAACAAATAAGGAAGTATCTACTTCACTCTTTAAGATTTGGTAGTAGGTAATGTTTAGCTTTCTTGGAAAAAAACATTCTGGTTTATAACCTTGATTCTAAAATTTAATTTAGGTAAATAGAGGAAATCCAGCAGTGTTATAAAAACATTTAATTTTCATTTCCAAAGCCTTTACTCAAGGTACAGTTACATGATAAGCAAAAATGACAAAGTCTGTATAAATGTTAATTTCTCAAAGGATAGATTGCAATAAAGATACTGATACAGAAGTAATTTTTTGTTTTTGTTTCAATTTTGCTCCCAGTTCCAACTGCCTGATCAGAGAACTTGGGTAAGTTTCCTACTTATATTTTTGACTAAAATAATGTAGCATTAAAAGGAAAACAACTAATATTATAAAATGCTGTACAGACATGAAGAATTCTGAGCCGCCTTCCATTAAATGACACGGCTTCAGCAGATCGTTTTCCAGCTTTGTCAAGCTGCAAAATACTTTCCGTTTTAATTGGGCATTTAGTGTGCTATAAATTGTTTACAGAAAGAAGTTTATTTTATAAATTTGACCCATTCCATGTAATTATACCTTGATGTAGAACTCTTTCGCGGCACTTGGGAGCATGTTTGTTAAAAGAGCCTTCGAAATGGGTCACTAAGTGGAAACAACCATTATTTGGGGGAGCCTGTATCAGCATGTTAAAGATGCTTTTGATAAGGCCTTCAAAAGGTTAAAACCTGAACTTACATGTAGACACAAGCTGACATTGGAATTCACATCCGTATATCCCAGGGCAGAACTTAGTTCTGGCTATTTGGAGTAATAAGACTAAATGTTTAAAAATCCATATCTAACCAGTGAATGAATCTTTCAGCCTTGGGTCTCACTTCCTCAACTTTCAGTTCTTATTTCCAGATACAGGCAGTTGTCAGGTAATAATACCAAGAGACAGCTCTATTTTTTGCTCAAGACACAAAGAATACTGCTTATTTTGTTTTCACTCTCAAAGAAAACTTTAGGTCGATGGAAATCCATATAAATAACATGTATTATCAAATTGACTCTAATTATATATACTTTTACTCTTTCATTCTCTTCTTTACTCAGGATTATTCTGATTCTGAGATACGGGTAAAATCTTGGAATGCAGTTCAATTCTTTTTGTCACTGTATAATTAGATATAAATTATGTTAAGTTGGAGCACTGTGGCACTTACTGTTTCCTCTGACATTAGATTTTCCTTACCAGAAATTCCTCCGTTTTCTTTCTTCCGTGGAGTATGTGATGAATTGTGATTTTTCTCATTTTGATAGACGTTTAAGGATTAAGTTCATTTATTTCAAAAGTGTAAGGGAAGAGAGGGAGACAGAGAGAAAGAGAGAGAGAGAGAGAGAGAGAGAGACTTCCTTGGACAAAGTTGTGCAGTTGATGGAGTTGTGCTTTGATTACCTGGCTTATGTTTCTAGTGATATTTCTAGTGTTCCTCCCTGAGTATCATGCCTCCGGGTCCTCCTCCCTTCTAAGGTGGAAATATTACTTGACAGTACCTATGTGGCTGGCTGCATCTTTCATAAGGCGCTGTCCCCTACATATATGTCCAATGGTTCCACCAGTTTACAAAACCAAGTCAGATTTTAGGTTAGACTCCCTTTCCTGATGACACAAGGGTATAGCAGCTGCCATTGCAATGCTTTGGAAACACTTCCATTCCCTGAATCATAGGGCTTTCAGAGCTATGACTTCTACTCGTATTATAAAACACAGATATTAGTGGGAGCTACTAAAATACTAAAGTTTATCATTTTTAGTGGTAAACACATTCTAAGGAATTGGATAATCATAACTGCTGAATGTGATACATGGAATGAGATGGCCGTAAACCATGAATACTTACTTCTCCCCCAAAAGGCCATGATTTTGAGATTTCTTAAGATTATCAAGTGAATAAATATAGAAAACTACCAAATCTACAAACTTTCCCATCATAAGTTATTTATGAGAAGTTAGTTGTTTTATGATAAAGGCATGTGTAATCTAATTTGTAAAACATTAGGTCACATAATTCATGGTGCCATTGGACATATCATTTCATATAATCAGATTGTCACTTTAATGGTTTTAATGAGAAACTTCTTCATGTCATCAATTATTGGCTGCCAGATAATAAATGTTAAGCTAAGTGCTTAGGACCCAGTTGATGATATCTTGCCTGCTGAAATGTTTTTAAAAATACTAACTCTATTTGACTAGAGAGATAGCTGCATTTTTTGGTAGGATCTAGGGAATTCTGTCTAAATATTAGTTTGCGTCAGTATCAAGTTAATAGCCTCTTGGGGACTGTAAGGGGTACAATGACTTCCTCTTCCAGACATCTGGCTGCAGATACCATCAACAACTATTATATATATAAATAAAAATTACTGTTCCATAGGAAAAAAAAAACCTGTCATTTACTGATCAGAGATTAGCCTGTGACATTAATAGGACACAGGGCAATGCATTTCTAAAATATATGATCTAATTTTTCCTCCTTTATTTTCCCCATTCTCAGCAAATTTCTTTTTTTTTTTATAGCAGTACACATTGCCCTCTTCATTGGGTTTTTCATAATTGAAATATATATGTAGCTAGATTCTGTTCCATTTATCCCATTGCATGTTGATTTTTAAATACCAAGCCAGACTTTAAAATGAATGTCAAAACTTGCTGCTTCTCCTGTAAAATGCCTGTCATTTCAGGAACAGCATCCTATGAGTCAGCCCAGAGAGTGAGAAAGTTAGGGTTTTGACCCAGGCACTAGATGAAGCTCATCTTAATCCAACACCTTCACTGAAGATAGAGACGACAGACTGTTGTTGGTCACAGAACTGCTAACCCACCCAACTGGCAGATGTCGGAGCCACTTCTATCTGTCCTAATGGGGACACTTACTCTTTTCAACTGAGGTCAAGTGCGATGAGAGCAAATCTTTTGAAGATGAAAGGGAGGGTTCAGTGGTGGCTTTTATGTTCAGTGGTTGCCAGCTGGACAGAGAGTGCTGCACGTGTGTGTGTATGTGTGTGTGGTGTTAATAGCTACCCTCGGCTCACTTCCCATCTTCCTTCTCTCCCTTTCCCTCACTCCTGTTTAATCTTTTCCTTTGACACTGGAAGCCAAAGGTGGGGGTGGCTTTTAATAGAAGCATTCGGGTCACCCCTATTCTTTTGCCTATCATCTTTTTTTTTTTTTTTTTGCCTATTATCTTTAAGAGTGTCAGCGTTTAGTTATCAAGCCCATCGTGTATTTTCTTGTTTCTTGATGGTTTCCCCAGATCGGAGTAGTTTGAAGTAATGTAATCACAGCAATCTTTCTTCAAAAGGAGGTATTAGCTACTACTAAAGCAAGACACATTTCTCAACAGCCAATTGCTCTTAAATAACTTGAAGGACTTGCAGTTTATATGTGCTAGAGATGAAAGGCGAGAATAAGAGTCATGAGTAAGCTATTTTCCATATAAAAGGCAAAGTGTTTCTATAAGATATATCGCCGCAGGAATCTGAGTGTGTCAGCAGGGCGGACACTCCAATGATTTAAAACCGCTAGATAATGAAACTTTACTCAAATATTAAATGTACATAAATAAAACATTAATAATCATCACCCATGCACTTACTATTCTTCCCAATAAATGTATGCGATCATGACCCTCACCCTTGCTTGTTTCTGCTAATCAGCTTGAAGGCCAGAGGTCATTTTTCACTCAGACAATTTATTCCGCGGAGGGTGGAATATCGAAATGATTTTCTGCAGGAAACAATTAGAAGGAATAAATGCAAATAAAATAGTATCATAAAATATTTCTGGATTGATTTTTAATAAATAAAACCCAAAGGAAGATGAAAATGCTAATGCTCCAGCTAGAGGGGGATAATGACCGTATTCTGCAGGGACAGAGTTTCCGCCAACCTCTCTGAGCAGCATCATCATTCCATATCTCTGCCCTGTGATCAGTATGTGTCAAAATCCTTCATAGTGACAAATGTGCTGTCCACTTGCATCTGTGGAGAATGTTTTAGCAGCTGAGTGATTATGAATCAAACCCCTGAGCTTCGAGCCCCTACTGCCTCCCAATGCGTTCACATTTGTCGTCTGACAAGTAAATGTATCTTGACTTTCCTCTGAGATTTTTTTGCACCATGTTTGATGAAAGACATTTGGCAAATTGGCAGTGGTACCCTGTACGTTGCAATTTGTAGCTAGCATTAGGAGTCTGGGCATGAAACGAGAGGGCAGGCTCCAGGCTCTTATGTTCAGTGTTCCCATAAAGGGAAAAGGAGGGCGCTAACTATAACATGAATAGTCATTTGAAGAATCGGGCATTTCCCTTCGTAAGAACCGAATCGTCGACAGGCCACCCTGTTAAGATTTTGCTTCACCGTAAGGAGTCAGTGGCATTCTGT
This sequence comes from Canis lupus baileyi, assembly GCF_048164855.1. Taxonomy (NCBI): domain Eukaryota; kingdom Metazoa; phylum Chordata; class Mammalia; order Carnivora; family Canidae; genus Canis; species Canis lupus. The sequence goes on along the minus strand of NC_132868.1, from coordinate 35,387,419 downwards.
TTGGCTGCCTGGCCACGGAATAGAACTTTCCTGAATTTCCCTTTTGAGTGGAAAGTGTTGCCTTTTATTTCTAACCTGAGCTCGTAAAATTAGGCCTTCAATTCGGTCCTGCCTTCTCATCAGTGAGAGAATCATCATCCTCTTGGGTTAAACAGTTGTTCAAATGTGCAGTTGTTACCATTCTTGTCCTTGCGTGGAGTCTCCCGGTCTAAACCCCAACACCCACCCACCCCCGCCCCAGCTCTTCGAGAAACACAGAGTGCATATAGAGTGCAAACACCTTTTTAACGGCTTTCTGAGCTCTCCAGTGGCAGAGTGCCTGAGAACCAAATAAATAATGGGTGAGTTGATTTAACAGGATGGCCTGAGAGTTTGCTTTTCTACTTAAAAATTCAGTAGTAAGCAGCTTCCAAATAAAATACGAGCACTAAGGAAACTTAACATTTTGGGAGGGTTGAAGGAAAGGAGAGAGTCCTTCTCGCTGAGGACAGTAAGGGTCAAGCTGCCCTTCAAAGTGGATGCCATCCTCCTCCGATTGGGATCGTCAGACACATGGGCAGGTGGACAGAAACTTGAAGGTTGAAAGCAACATAAATTAGGTTGTTTGAAGGGAAGAATTAGGCGGGGTAGTTTTGGAAGATTATTTCTCCGAGAGTGCGGTTACGCTAACTACTGTCCTTATAGCGCCCGTGCCAAGGTGTATTACGTGAAGTCACGATGATATATCACGAACTGCCTTTCAACTCAGTCTTTGTCCAGGAAAAAAAATGAATATTTCATCAAAATTCCTTGTATATGGTGCCATTTAAGATTGTCGCACATCCAGATATTAGGTTAACCTGGTCTTAGGCAAAACACCTCCTAGACATTCATTTTTTTCTTTCTGCCCCCCGCCCCACACACATTTGGCTTAAACTCTAACTCTGGAACACCTGCTGTGTTTCATGCTGTGAGTTCCTTTCGTGGGATGCCATGCTTCCTATGGTTTTTACTACCTAGGCAAGGTATGCAGGACCTTCCCCTGTGGTGTCCAGTTTATTCTTAATGTTCATAATGTAGCACTAAAGTTGTCTCTTAATTGAATAACAACAATCCAAGTTGGTTTTATTTTTGCCCCATGTATTTCATTGCTCGGTTGTATATCAGATTATGACAAAATGGCCTAACCAAGGTCTTAGGAAGAAGTTCACCCAGCATTTTACGAGCATGGTTCTACCCTCGTTGTTTCCTAAATCGACGAGTCCTTTTGTTGTCTAATATTGGGACACTACCACCTTTTCCTATAGTCCACTGCATTCAGCAGAGTCCATGCTTCCCTTTTCTTAAGGATTTCTTGGTTTGCTAGAGATTAGTACAGAAGAAAAGAAGTCAGACTGGTCCTTCATGGTCTTGTGCTCTTGCCTTCCAGATGTCAGCTATTGAAAACATGGCAGAGAAGCTAGAGAGCTTCAGTGCCCTGAAACCAGAGGCCAGTGAACTTCTGCAGTCCGTTCCCTCCATGTTCAACTTCAGAGCGCCTCCCAACGCCCTGCCGGAGAACCTTCTGCGGAAAGGGAAAGAACGCTACACCTGCAGGTGACTGTGGAGTGCCTTATGGCCGCCTGTCCAAAAATCCCCCCTCTGATTTCAAATGGCCCTGCTGTTTATTTTAGAAATTATTCCCAATTGGATGATTAATAGTGACCCTGATAGATCTCAAGCACTTCAAAGTACTCTTTATTTAGGGAGATATAGAAGTAGTGGTTTCAAAAAATTATTACTAAATGAGAATTTTAGCGCAGGCCATTTGGTTGTGATAAATGAGGTTGGAAACAGGCCAAATACTTGTTTCACTTTGATATTTATGAATTTTCTTTCACAGTTAATTATTTTCATCCGAAGGTATAATACTACTGTCTTCAAGCATACATTTATTAATTGTCATGGCATTGAAGAATAAGGCCATTAACAAAGGACGAATAAGGTCGATAAGTGGAGAAAGCTAGTTAATAAGTTTCTTGTTACCCATCAGTATTACAGCAAAGCCTGTTTTTTTTTCTGTTTTTTTTTCTTTTAAATAAAATTGTGCTTATGATTTCTGAATTGTCTTCAGAAATTTGTGGCATCTGACTCAGGCATATCAATTTATCTGCTCTTTGGAAAATGTGTCACTTTCTTTCCAGAAAAGCTTTTATAGGAACATACCTTGATGGATGAGGTCTTCGGATCTTGTCTGATCTGATACCGCTCAATGTACAGAGTTGTCACTGTGGCTAACATGTAAAATGAGTTGAAACATTTGAAATCTGTTTACATCAACCCAGAGTCACGGACTCTTGTCATTTTTTTATCCCCTTGTCTGGTTCAGTTTTGCGACTCTAAAGATACAGAGTTAATAAAAGAGGCACACGGGGGTCATCAAAACTAAAGTCTGTTTTCATAAACTGCTTGCTTATGCGTGAGCAAATTCAACCAAATCTCATAACACAGCCTTTATTCGTGGAGTTATTTATATCTGTAGAATGGCTTTGTTGCAAATGTTAAATACCAAAGACATGTGAGTTCCATGCAAGATTAATTAAATCAGGAATAAAGCATCTGGCTTCTATGCGGCTTGAGTGAAATAAAGTCGATTGTGCTGACTTCTCTTATAAACATCTTTCATAACAGATACTGTGGCAAGATTTTTCCAAGGTCCGCGAACCTAACACGGCACTTGAGAACCCACACAGGAGAGCAGCCTTACAGGTTTGACAATGATTTCTATTACATATCTTGGTTAATATTATAGTAGTTAGAGTGGATGTATTGCCACAATTTTAAAGGAGGCTACTTTTGTGCATGTCTGAGATGTCTGTCCTTTCGATTTTGAGTCAAAGAGTTGACTAGTGGCTAAGATAAAAATTAGAAGAGTCCTAATTTCTGAAATCAGGGCTTCTGACTGTTTAATCGGCTAGCAGGATCTAGGCTAGAATAAGCATTTAAGAAATGTTAGCCACTTTAAAAATTAATATTATTATTACTATTATTTGAGAGGGACAGAGAGAGAGAGAGAGATAGAGAGAGAGAGAGAGGTGGGAAGGGGCAGAGGAAGAGGGAGAGAAAATCTTAAGCAGGCTCCATGCCCAGGACGCAGAGCCCGATGGAGGGCTCGATCCCACGACCCTGAGATCATGATCTGAGCTGAAATCAAGAGTCGGATGCTCGACTGACTGAGCCACCCAGGCGCCTTCATTTTAAAAAGTATCTGAAAAAATTATTTTAGTGCCATCTCTCTCTTCTCAATAATTGGTGCTATATTAATTGACAATATCATAACATCACAGCCTCTCTTTCTCAAGTCTTAAATCTCTGCTGGGAGTTGACAAGCCGTCTATAACTTTGTTTCCCCAGTATAGCTAAGTCATTGTCCCCAGGTTCCATTAAGAGGTTTAAGGAATAAACCTTAAACCCCGAGAGGAAGAAGACGATGTGGAGCTAGGAGTAGAAGAGATGAAATAGAATATATTGTAGGAAGAGGAACAATCCTGCCAACAATTTCTAAACTACCTCTTCACTTATGCTGTTAAATGTCAAGATCGGCCACGTGACACATGAGACGTGTGTCTAACTTTAATATGTTATTGTTTGTTAAAGAATGAAAGTTATCAACATTCTCTTCAATTTTAAAATATAATCTACATTGTTTTATGTGCACTGCTTTGTACATAGTGTTAGGTACTCATAAATATTTTTTAAAAGAATATATGCTATTTATCTTAAGCCATATCGTAATTTCACTCTGCTTTGAAACTCTTATGCATTGCATATGTGTAAAATTATTTTTGTCTGCACGCTCACTTTTCCTGTTAAAATAAATGATTTCTTAGGTTTCAAAGACTTTTCTTTACATATAAGACTAAGAAAATGGGCAGACCGATGAATGCTCATTTGAAGAGAATTGAAATTTTAAGAGAAAACTAGAGGGACTTAAGCTCAGAAAATAATAATGTGTTTTCTTAAATTCTTTGCTTTCCTACATGTTTTATAAATTACTAATCATAAGTGATACTTCTACCTTATATGTAATAGAATGGACTTGACATAAGTCTCAGAGAGATATAAAAATGGAAGCTGTTGGTGATTTGCCTTTCTGAGAAAATTTCAGATCCCAGGAATTTTGCTTAAGTGGAAGAAAGATTTCAACACTTCACATTTTATTACAACCAGGGATCTGATATGCAACTCTATCATGCTCATTTTACTCTGAGCTTGAATCCATGGTTTTATTCTACCCCATAAATGGTATGTGTATTTTTAAAACTCAAGCCAGAATGTTGGCATAGCCAGAGATCTTAAACAATTATTTGTCTAGCTCCTCTGTTTTACAAGTGAAGAAATTCAGATGCACAGATGTTAATTGCCTTCTGTAAAGCCTGGTATTAAAAGATCCAGAATTAAAACCCAGACTTGGGGCTCCCATGTCACTTTTTATCTCACACCATGATCTCAAAGACTCCCATGACCCCTGTGTTTACATCCAAATTCTTGATAGGGTATTGCTCATGATTATGTTATGTATTCATTTTAAGAATTTTTGAAAGTTAGACTCGTAACTACCTACTGATTTATTGGAGCACTTATTGGAGCATTTATTGGAATGATTTCTTTATTTAAGAGCACTCAAAGCTTTTGCCCAGGATATTAGGGGAGGAAAGATACAAAATAATAGATGCTTATTGCCTAGAATGTTCTTATTGGCCGATTTTATTTATATTAGAGTAGATGATGCCTATTAGATTTGGAAAAGCCCCTTCACATGCAAGCAGAAAGTTAGAAACATGTCAAAGACAAAAATCTTTCTAATTCATGTTGTATGTAGAAAATGCTGTGAGTGAAAAATGTTTGGTGGCAGTATAAGTTTTCTCCAGCAGTGTTTTCTAGGTGGTTCTGCTTGATACAACACGATTGTGCTAATTGTATCATTATCCTCATTGTAGTGGGCCTTGGGAGTCAACAGTTATTACAGAGAAGGTCATGACTCAAATATACATTTTTTCCGAAAGCAGAGGCTAAAATATTACAACGACTATGAATGTGGGGTTTCACACGTTTTTCAATTAATATTATAAGTGAGGAAAGTTGAGGAACCTCATCATGCGAGGGCAGTTTTTTAAGGGGGAAAAATTAAATCAGCCCTTGAGTAGGCTTATTGATACTATGCCAAAGTAACTAGTTTAACAGATTTATTTTCCCCACTGAACCAACTAGACTTCTGGCATCACGTGGAGACAGCCGTAGAAACCCAAACAGTTCGAGTGGAATGGGGTGATTTTTGATGTAGAGCACTTGAACCACTGAGTCTACATTCAGAAGTGGGAGGAGAAGGACCCTTCACATATGGAAGAATAAGTTAAAGATTGTCTGGCTGCTAAGTTAGAAATTTTCACTTAAAAGTTGTCTAGAGAAAGGTTTTTTTTTTTTTTTAAGCAACACATATACCAAAAAGTCACACAAACAAATAACGAACGCAGTCTTGTCTTTAGAATGCGAAAGGAGGATAACCCCATGGACTACCCCACTTTTCTTCTTTATCCGTAAGAGCTGGGAAGTAGGGGATATGGGGGAGGGAGTTACATTTTTATTTATGATTAAATGAGAACTTCAAAATAACTTATGATATATATTTTTTTAATCACATGGAAGGCAGAAACAATTAGCCAACCAATAATAAGTGTTTTCCTGGAAAACAGACCTGGTTCAGAAATGCCATGAACTCTGTAAGAAGAACAGAAATGGAAAACTGGGGGGGAATTGGAAAAGCAGAGATTAATGAAGACCTTTATTTTATTCCAAAAGGAGAATTTGGTGCCACTCTTACTTTCTTTTTCTTTCTTTTTTTTCTTTACATTTTATTTATTTATTTGAGAGAGAGAGTGCGAGATGGTGGGGGGGGGTGGTGGCGTGGAGAGAGAGCATGAGCAGAGGGAGAGGGAGAAGCAGACTGCCTGCTGAGCAAAAAGCCTTACTTTCTTTTTTTTTAACCGTTTAAAGATGGGGGTGCCTGAGTGCCTAAGTCAGTTAAGTTTCTGATTTTTGGTTTCGGCTCGGGTCGTGATTTCAGGGTCCAGGGATTGAGCCCTGCAGCTTCTGTGCTCAGTGGAGAGTCTGCTTCTCTTTCTCCCTCTCCCTTCACCCCTCCCCATGTGCACTCTCTCTCTTAAATAAATCAATCGTTTAAAAAAAATACAGTTTAAAGGTTATCAGAGTAAAGGCTCTGGGGGCTTGTAATCACTAGAGATTATGAAAATCACTGTCTTTGGTTTGTCATAAACTACTCACTTTGCCTCAGTTTTAAAAAGTCTGGAGTTTACTGCTCTTTTTGAGAAAATAATGGAAGTTCCTGTAGGATTTTCAATTGAGAAAGTGGATTTTCTAACAAACTGTTTAATCAGACTCAAAATTTTTAATTTTGAAATTAAAAATGATCTTTTTACTCTATTTGAAGAATATGTGAATTTGTTTCATGTTTGTTTACAAAGGACTTATTGATATTATCCTAAGCAGAAGATAAAACATGCTACTATTTATTAATGTCCTTAATTTTGTGAGCTTTATCTAAAACATGAAAACTAAATGGCGCTAATAAATTTGGAAGCAACCAAATTGCCAGTATTTTATTATGGCTTTCCCTAAAGTCATGAAAAATCTTTAAAGCAATCAAAGTCTATTGGAATTGAAATCTTGACTGTGCAAATAATGTTCTTGCCTATGCCTTTTCTCTAAAATGTTTTATGGGTGATAATTTTGGATATCTGGCTGACTAGTCTTGAGAAATATCTTTTGATTTGCTTGCAAATATTTTCTCTGTTTATTTTTCAGATGCAAATACTGTGACAGATCGTTTAGCATCTCTTCCAACTTGCAGAGGCATGTTCGTAACATCCACAATAAGGAGAAGCCCTTTAAGTGTCACTTATGTGATAGGTGTTTTGGTCAACAAACCAACTTAGACAGACACCTAAAGAAACATGAGAATGGGAACATGTCTGGTAGGTAATCAATTGTGTTACGAGAAGATGGCTTAATTTTCTTACTTTAAAAGATAATTGTGAATAATACTGCATATCAAGTATACTTTTAAAAAAAGAGATAATTGTGATCTTTCTTCTGTCCTTCTACTTTGAGACCAGAGACAGATCCTAAAATTTACAACATGTTTCCCTTGAGATTATAGGGTGATGTGACTGCTGAATAATATACAACTCAGGACCTTATTTGGATTGTTTTCATATTCTCCTGGATTCATCTCGATGGGTAATCTCAAACAAAGAGAACCATAACGCAATCTCATAGGAAACTTATGAATCAGGATTTCCTAAATTGCAGAGAACAATCTTTCCACCTATACAGAATGGGGCTTCCGGGCATGGCAGGATTTCTCCAAAGTGGCAGCCCCAGAATACCATGCTCCAAATATTAACTTAGAAACCATGGCTGCTTTTGCAGAAGTCCTGCAGTTCAGAGAACAACCCCAGGGTAACTTTTCAAAGATTAGTGATAGAAGATTGTTGACATGATCAGAGCAACCCATAGCGAATGATAGTGGTGTGTCGTTCAGGTCACAGATTCTGATGTAGAATTAAGTTAAAAGTGGCAAAAAAAAAAAAAAAAAAAAAAAAAAAAAAAAAAAAAAAAAAAAAACTAGCCTTGTTCTCATTCAGACTTGCCAGCACATAGTTAGCAGAAGAAATGGTAGTTTTTCTTGCCTTCGCTTCTAAGAGTTAGATAATAAATCATTAATTAATATTTACCAATTGATGTATGTGTTTGGAGCCACCCTGTGCAGCCATGATTTGCTTCTACAGAATCTTGAAAATGACTTGGAGGCAAGGGAGGGAGCAAGCATGGGACTCAGGGAAAGAGATTTCAAAAACAGTAAAAAGTTGAAGCTGTACAAAGTAGTTGTTTTTACCTAAGAAAGTTATTTTATTATAAATCTTACCTCCCCCATACAGAGCCATATTGCTTACGATCTTGAGTGGCTATGACATAGAACTATATATACTGTTCATTTCCCTCTAAGCCAAAATTCAAATGATTGTGGTCTAAAGATACCAGATTTTAGAGACAGAAATTTAATTCAATGTACAAAATTGGCCACAGTTTCCAATCACATGCACCCTTACAGCATGTTCCCCTAATTTTTCTGATCAAAAGTATTTTGTTTTTTTTTCTGTTTTTTAAGATGTATTTATTTATTCCAGAGAGAGAGAGAGAGAGAGAGAGAGAGAGAGAGAGAACATGAGCGTGCACATGTGGGAGGGGAGTGGGGGTAGAGAGAGAGGGAGAGAAAATCTTAAACAGTCTCCTCACTGAGCAAGGAGCCAGTTGTGAGGTTTGATCCCAGGACCCCAAGATCATGACCTGAGATGAAATCAAGTTGGCTGCTTAATCGACTGAACCACCCAGGTGCCCCTAATCAAAAGTATTCTGGAAAATAATTGAGTTAAAAATGTAACATGTCCAAGTTCAATACTTATCTGTTGACTCATTATAACTTTATTCAACTGAGAAGTGTTCTCACCTCTCATCTTCGTCATCTAGACCATTAGGATGAACCGTTAGACTGTAGATATCTTGTGGGAAAGATAAACGGCTCAAATCAAATGGTGTAAATTTGACCACATTTAAGGGGTTGATAGTTGTTTAAATTTATAAAAACCTTAACAATCATCCTGTGATGAGGTATTTTGATCCTAATTTTACAGGTAAGGAAGCTGAAGATCATCCTATAATCGACAGATCCCATATTGTCCTCTTAATGCTGGCCCAGCTCAGACTCTGGGCTGGTGTGTTGAGTCTACTCAACGCCTCACCCATCAAACCAGAATACGGAATTGTTGGCGTGTGTTCACAGTCTTTATTTGGGAACGTGCTTTAGCACAGAAGCAATAAATACATGCAGACTGCAGCCAGGACTGAGTATACGGTTTCTTCTGGCAGCATCTATTTAAGGCTTCTTTATAATTGGCCTCACCTTGCTTCCTCGTTATATGAATGAAAATATTCTCATGTCACAGTGGGAATGGGAGGAACCTGTGGGGGAAACATCTTTGGGAGACCGTACCTCATGATGTCAATGGTATGAAATATTCCCCAGGAGACTTTCATTAGGATGTATGTGGTAATCTGGGAAGACTTTGGCCTCCTAAAGTTACCATTAATAACATTCAGAAGAGCCTGTTTTAGGAAACAACGCCGATCCAATGAGGAAGAAACAAGGTTCAGAGTAAGTTGAACACCACGAGTAGTCTTTTTCACCAAGGGCTCTCTCCCCTCAGGTACAGCAACATCATCGCCTCACTCCGAACTGGAAAGTACAGGCGCGATTCTCGATGACAAGGAAGATGCTTACTTCACAGAAATCCGTAATTTCATTGGGAATAGCAACCACAGCAGCCAGTCTCCCAGGAACACAGAGGAGAGGTAAAGCTGAGTTTTTCCTTTTTTTTTTTTTTTTTAAACTCTCTGATTTCTGAAATCAGTATGTTCCAGATAGATTTGCTGTGCTCACTTTTGTGACACTAAGGTGACCCCTGCCACCGATGGCTGGCATTTCTTTAGTGCAGACTAAATCCTAAATGCTATCCTAAGCACTTTACACGTATGAGTTAATTTAATGATCATAACAGCCCCACAAGGTGGTGACTATTACTATGTGATTTTATCAGGGAAGGAATGGAGATATCGAAGGTTAAATATCTTGCCAGAGGTCATGCCAGTAATTAATAAATGGGATTTGACCTGGGCCGTCTGGTTCCAAAACCCAGACTCTTACCACTGTTCTGTTCTGCTTCTCTTGATAACTAATTAGAATATTGTATCAAAACTTGCCAAGCAGAGGGAAAGCCAGCACAGGGATTCAGTTGATTCAGTAGTGGTTACTGTCACACATCACGTGTTTATGACAGGTAGCCTGTGACTCCAAGTACCTGTGGGGGGATCTATATCCATATCTACATCTATGTCTACACACTTGTGTATGTATATATACATACCTATATATAAAATGCCTATTGAATGTCATTTAAGTATCTTTTTTTTACCTAAAAACAGTTGAGACTTCTTGATTCAATTCTGTCGCTACCTATATACTCTCAAGTGGATATTCATTTAATTCTGGCATTTTTGTTTCAATGGGTGTGATCCTCCTTGTTTTTAGTGACCCGGTGCCCTGGCCACCTCTTGTCAACATCAACATCAAGCATATATGGGGCTTAATTCATAAAGAAAAACTTTTAATGCTGCTGCTAATAATAGTTAACACTTATCTGGTATTTACATCTTATGCGATGTTAAATGAAACATTATTTTACCAAAAATACCAGATCTCATTTTTCTTGTTTCCAATTAAGTATCTGATGTTGAGAACTGAATTTTTTTGAACATAACTACCCTACTCAATTAGGATGTTGCGTAGCCGATTGTAATATCACGTGAAGTTAGTGAAGGCTCCATTACGTTTCATCACACGGGTACTATTGTTAATGTCCTCTATTTTTTCATGCTCTTAGAAGTCAAGTAATTGTTTTAGGTAGTTTTTAAAGTAAGCCAAGCTTCAAATAAGCATAATATCCCCAGATAATAAAATTATATGGCCACGTCTGTTCTTCAATGTATATAAAAGTGTATTTAGGGGGAAAAGGAGAGAAGATCTCCTATTTATTACATGACCCTTCCTGGGTTCTAGGAAGTCTGCTAAGAGCTATGACTTTGTGCAGTTGGATATGTCTTCCTCTCTGCTTGCCCATTTGTGTGTGTGTGTGTATGTGTGTGCATATGTGTGTGTGTAAAAGAGAGAACGGAGGATGAAAGATGAGCAGATGATCAGAAGTACAAAGTAGTAGGAACAAGGAAGCGAGTCACGATCTTACATTTTGATAATGATATTTACACGATACAAATAAGAAATGTTGAGCAAAAACCACCATTTGGGTTCTGAGATGCCTTCTCAGATTTTCTAGTACTTACTTGGAGATTTGTGAGCCTGCATGTAGCTGCGACATCTGGCTTCAACATGTCCAAACAGCACAGAAGTAAGAAGATTGAGTCATTTAACTCCCCCCTCAACTCCTATCGGGGCTACTTTTGATGAATAATTTATCCTCCATAAATTGCCACATTTGAAAGCATAATTAACAAATAGGTTTTCTTAATCATGTTGGCTTTGTTACTTTTGGTTTTCATCCATGCATTCTTTTGTTCTTCTACTTTTTCTTTCATTTTTAAAAAATAACAGTTTCAATCCATTCAAGCTAGCAAGTTGGCAGTGTATCTGGAAACTAATAATTTATGTCTGTGCAAAACATGTTTTCATCATTTTTTGATAAAAGTGGTTAAGAGACTGGCTGTATAAAAAGATTAATAATGATAATATGACTTTTTTTAATACGACTGTTTTTAAGATTTTGCTATGTGCATCTGTCACACCCAACATTGTTTTGTTTATTTATTTACCTTGGGAAATCTGAATATTAAATTATACTCATTTTTTTAAATTTATTTTTTATTGGTGTTCAATTTACCAACATACAGACTCATTATTTTTTTACATGGGGAAAGGGATGGGGTACATTGCTGATACTCCATTATGCTGATCTCGCATAATCTGAGAAATAATTCCATTGAATGTGAATAGCATACATTTCTGTAGCAATAACTTAAATTTCAACAAGCTTTCTGAACTTAGGGAAGTGCCTTAACTTCCCAGGTCATATATCCTTAAAAAGAGTGGGTTAGGAGGAGATACTCTAGTCCAATGCATTTGTAATCAAGTTGGAACTAAGTTAATTTTGACTTTTAAATATTACAATGAAACTTAAATTCAATTTTTACATTCCTTTTTTAAAAAAAAATTTATTTATTTATTTTAGAGAGGGCACAAGCATGGGGAGGGAAGGGGGCAATCAGACTCCGTGCTGAGTGTGGAACCCTACGTGGGGCTTGATCTCACAACCCTGAGATCGTGACCTGAGCCAAAACCAAGAGTCGGATGCTTGCCCGACTGAGCCACCCAGACTCCCCTCAATTTATACATTCTTTATGTTTATTTTAAAACCTGAGAAAATTGTCCTACTTTTCTCAGTGCTCTCAAATGTGTTAAATTGGGACTTCTGTGTAATTAAACTCTTTTTTTATATATAATTAAACTTTTGAAACACATAATACTATCTTTGGAACCACCAACTAGAGTATTACAAGTGACTTTTAAAATATTTAAAATATAATAAATATTCTTCTGTATCACATCAGACATGCATGCTAAGTAAGCTTCGAAAGATACTTGCCCAATTGCATTTTTAGATAACTACCCACCTCAATGTTCTTCTGGGAAACAGAGAACTTTTTTTTATATTCAGACCCTCAAGGATAATTTGAAGACAGTACAAATAAGTGAGCTCTCAATCACTTCCAAGTTTGAACAGGATGTCTAAGTGGCATATACCACAAATGTCACCTAGAAATATCAAATACCGGTAGGTCCCTGGGAGCTATTTTAACATTTTCGTTGAACCTTAGATTCACTTTAGGCATGTGTGTTGAGGTTTTTGTCAATGTTGTTCAGGGATATGAATTTTCCAAAAACCTATTTTTTTAAATGGTGGGCACTTCTATGATAATTAGGTAACATTACGTAGAGAAAACATATGTAACATATGTATGCCTTTTATATTATATATAATGATATCATTTATCAGGCAAAGGTCTGATAAGAAATAGGAGCCTGAGACTGTTTTTCCGGTTGTGCCAGAAGCTCCATTTATCCTCTGAGTAATCACCCAATTATTTTTTTTCTTTATTTTCTCATTTGTGAAGTTACATTATTTTCCCAAGGCTGCCATAAGGCATAAACAATAAAAATGTGCTATAAGAGTGCTGAAACTCTAAACTGTTGTTGGGAAGACATGATAAGAGAACAAACTGCATGTTTAAAAATGAAACCAATCATTGGGCCTGTTTCTTTCCTTATGCTTTTGAAAGAATGAATGGCAGTCATTTTAAGGATGAGAAGACTTTGGTGACCGGTCAGAACTCAGATTTGCTGGATGATGAAGAAGTAGAAGATGAAGTGTTGTTAGATGAGGATGATGATGACAACGATATTACTGGAAAAACAGGAAAAGAACCAGTGACGAGCAATTTACATGAAGGAAACCCTGAGGATGACTATGAGGAAGCCAGTGCCCTGGAGATGAGTCGCAAAACGTCCCCAGTGAGGTGAGCGCCTGGGATGACATCAGTACACAAGCAGGAGTAGATACATATATGGGTGTAATTCCATTAAGGCAGTATTTCAGGATGCAGGAGTTGATGAGTAATTAGCCATAAACAGTAAATTTGAATTAGCAGGGCATATTTAGTGGATGAATCCTGAATAGGTGAAAACAAGGTAGCCATCAACATAATCCACAAGAATACAAATGTGTCGGTGTTTGTGGGACCCTGATTGACCTGAGATGGGAAGTTTAAATGAAAATCAGTTGAGTACCCAGACATTTATTTAGACTCTACCTGTAAAACCCAAAGGAAAATAGAGATTTCGACATTATCTATTTCATTCAAAAATCTGGTGCGTTATCAGCCAAATATTATTGAGATAAATTTCATTAAATTTGGTATATATGTAATCTCTATAGGTAGGTTTTTAAATGGAAAAAAACTAACCAAATAGTTACGTTCATAGGAATATTTTCATATGGATAGTGGATGCTCACTGAATATTATTATCGTAACTGGCTTTATTTTAAATGGAAATTACAAACCTACAAATTGCGTCTCCACAGCATTGCTGACTCCACATCATTGACTTTAACTCTGCCTCTTATATACACTTGCTTTCGTTATGAAAAATCTTAAAACAAGTATGTTTTTAAGATCTAATATTTGTGGACACTTTAAAGAACCCAATAACTGATGCATGCTTCTTTATAACTGCAACTATAATATGAAGTTTGACAGCTGTATCGATTCCGATGAAAAGTGATTTGGTTGGATAACAAACTGAAGAAGGAAAAAAAAAACCCTCTGTGCTTTCCCATTGGTTCATTTTAGGTATAAAGAGGAAGAATATAAAACTGGACTTTCTGCTCTAGATCATATAAGGCACTTCACAGATAGCCTCAAAATGAGGAAACTGGAAGATAATCAATATACTGAAGCTGAGCTGTCTTCTTTTAGTGCTTCCCATGTGCCGGAGGAACTTAAACAGCCGTTACACAGAAAGTCCAAATCACAGGTACATATTTTCCTGCAGCACAGCATCACGGTGACAGTGTGCCTCCGACGCCAACAGGCAGAGAGAGTCTACCTTGTCAATATTCTAGAATCCGAACAGGTTCAGATGCTTTACCCAAAACGTTCATACCTTGACCGAATCCCACGTGGTTAACCAATACAGTAATGAGCATGGATGCACTCTGCACAGAAGCTTCCATGACAAACCTCCTCCTCCAGTAACCTTTCCTTTATTTTGTAATTCTCTTACTTCTGCAGAGATAGTCCACACTGTTTGCACCTATTTCTATATTACTTCAGAATGATTTTCTAATTGCTTTGCATCTGTAATTTTTGTCAACCAAATATTGACAAATTATCTGTCAATGTTTTCAGACTGCTGGAAAGTGAATCCTGCCCTCTGTTTTTTGTTTTGTTTTGGTTTCTTTTGGTCCCTCACTGTACCTAGTTGATTAACAAGTCATCTGATTCTAACGTTCAGGAGCAAACTGAGGATCAGAGATGAAACGAGTTGCCAAAAGTCTACAGCAACTTACCAACAGATCTGGAAATGAAACATATTAAGTTTGAATTGAATGAATGAATGAATGAATGAATGAATGAATGAATGGTACTCAAGTTCCTTGGGCTCTACGGCATTCTGTGGAAATGAAAATAAATCCATTTAAGATCCCTAAATGCCAATTAAGAGAGCCTCAGTTCTTTTATTGTAAAATAAAGGAAGTCGGTATTTTCCGCCGATGTCCACACTCAACCAGATTGTTCGTTTCATTCAGGCCAATTACAAAAAAGTAAATAAATAAAAAGAGGAAGAATGGAAACTTTCTGTTATTACCATATTTTTTGGTCACTTTGGCCCAATTGTTTGATCTTGAGCCCATTTTGGAGGTGGCCTGACATATCAAACCATGTGACTCCATTGGCTTGTACATTTGGAAATGATTTCCTATTTGGCTGAGATGTTTTGGGCTGCTCTTAGCAGCAAATGTGGTCGTCTCTCAACTAAGGTGGGAAAAGCATTGTGCCAGTGGGATAATACAGATTTTTAAATATCAGTCAATTCAGTAAAACTCTTATGATACCCTCTATGGTAATAGGTAAAATGAATGTTCTTTGTGAGTTGAAGTAGAAGCAGCCAGCCTCAGCACTGGAGTTGCCAGCTATGTGAACTTGAGAACATCATTTCATGGCTGTGGGTATTGTAGAATGGGGTGACTGGAGGACATATCTAAGATCCCTTCCTACAGTATGAATCAATGGGGTTAAAAATTAATTGTTCAGTTTCTAACATTAAAAGTAAACTCACCATCATAGACATCTCGTTTTTACCTGGACATAACCATTAGAGGTAGCTAGCATTTTTTTTTTTTGAACCTTTGGTATCCCATTCTTTCTTCCTAATTGATCCGAGAGATCCTTGGGGATCCAGGCTTTCTTTGTTTTTTTTTAAAAAAATTTTTTTTTAATTATTCCACCAAAATGCTTATAAGACACACTACCTAAAAATTCCTGAAACTGTCAGCAGTGATTGAAAGCAGAAGGGTCAGAGAACCTAGAGATAATAGACGTGATATATTTCAGTACCGGCCTTGTGACAGCAAGTCCCATCAGCAGAAATACTAGCGTTTTGCACTAACTCATATTTTTCATGTTACTTGATCACGTTATATATATCAGTTTAACAAATGGTCAAGCCTTTTGGCAAACTGACTTTATTTCATGAGACTTTTCATTCATTCATTCAGTTGTTCTTAACTGCCAGTCCCATGTGCAGGGCACTGATCTTGGTGGATGCAAATGTTTATTCTGATTACCAAAAAGCAAACATTCTGTATTTCCATTTCTAGAATCATACCATTTTCTAGAATCTGCATAGGGACAGATGATTCACTCAAAACACTCACATATTTCCTCTGTGATTTTTATATTGAATCCAAGATAGTTGAACGATACAACAGCGGCTGCATTCTGCATAGAATCCTCTTTGAAAACCCTATCCTAAAAATTAATTTCATGCTAATAGGTACTATTTATGTCTGGCAACCTATGTTAGTGCCTGTAATCCCTCATAGCCCTTGGAGGCATGTTTTCGTTGTTATGATCACCATTTGATACAAGGAAAGTGCCCTTGAAAGGCTAAGCAACTTGCCCAAGGTCACTAGTTGAAGGTCACAGGTTTGAAGGCAGGAATCCAAAATTTTCTGTGTATTCTTTTTCGTTTTTCTAAATACTGGAATGGATTCTGTTAAAACACTTTCAGAACATTCTTTATCGTGATCTCTGCAAGTGGGTACATAATAAAAATAAAGTTCAATGCTCACCTCACTCCTATTTGAAACTCCTCAGAGAACAAGGACTGTGTGTTGTCTATCATTGATTCCCTAGGACCTAGCACAGGGCCTGGCGTAGAGTAGATGCTTAAGAAATATTTGTTATATGTCTGTTGGGATTTCGTAGAGGTCCAGAAGGCAAATTGCATACATAAAAGTCAAATGTGTACATTTAGAGCAATGACCCAGCAAATCAGAATCAGCCCACAAGGGCAGATTTTCTAACTGAATGCCATGATTACGGAAGAAACCACAGATTGGCCACATGTCTCAGCATGACTCTCAGAGATGAAATTCTGCTTAACAACAGAGGCATTTTGTCTTTGTTTACAGACAGTGGAATGTCTTTGGCAGGACTTTAATGATTCCACTTCAGCAGCATTTTGACAAGCAAGTTTAGCAATGGATGAGACCAACAATAGCAAATCAACAGTGAAAAGTTCACTCACAAGTCAAGACCAAATATTTTATTTGAATATTTTACTTGGCAGCAAAGGAGGGATTCTCTGAACAGTTATTTTGAATTGACATGATAATAGGGAAGAAAGAGCACTTCTTCACAGAGCACCGCCATGCCCCTTCTGTTTGGCAGACACTGGAGTACAAGTTGGTTAGAACATTGTTGGGTCTTGTGTTTTGTTTTATTTTTTGGTAGGGCTGACTTGCTCTACCTTAGCTTTCAGGGTCTTTGGGTGTCAGCCTTGAATATTTCGAATGTGGAGGGAAACCAGAGAAAGGACATTGGATTACAAGCTGGGCACCAAATCAGTAGTTGTACCTCAGCCCCCTCCACTATCGAGTTGAGTGACTGGGCAAGGGGTGTCACCTTCGGTGCTCTGATATGAAGTGCACGAATCAGTGGGACTGTGGCCTCTACTAGACTCCAGTGCCACCCAGTGCCATCAAGGCAGGTCTATATCCTCTCCATATTTCCAGTTTCAGTCGTAAGCACGCGATAATGTTTTTGGCGAGTTGAACAAGTGCGTGAACAGTGGATGGAAGAGTGTATTCATGCTTGGGCAGGGGGATGACTCGTGTTTCTCAGTGGAGGCCCTGTTGACATTTTTGGTAGGACAGTTCATTTTTTCCCCCCTGTAGAACATGTACCTTTGTAGGCCCTAGACACTGAAGGTCAGCAGTAGCATCACATCATTACAATGACCAAAAAGTGCCCCACGCTTTTCCAAACACATCCCTGAGCGACGCTCCTACTCCGAGTCCCTTCTCCTCCCTAACATTCACCAACAGCACAGTAGCCTTCAAATGAAAAGTGATGTTTTCCAGCGCCACTTACTGAGTCTCTCCTTTTTACCCCAGGCATATGCTATGATGTTGTCACTGTCCGACAAGGAGTCCCTCCATTCTACGTCCCACAGTTCTTCCAACGTGTGGCACAGTATGGCAAGGGCTGCAGCGGAATCCAGTGCCATCCAGTCCATAAGCCACGTATGACATTACCAAGGTCGACCAGAGTGGGACCAAGTCCAGTAGTAGCATGGCTCTTTCATCTAGGACTATTTAAAAGACTGCTGAGCAGAATGCCTTAGAAACCTGAAGGGTCACCCATGGAAAGTCTGGTGACCTTAAACTGAATGCTTAAAAAAAAAAAAAAAAAGAAAGAAAGAAAAGAAAAAAGAAAAAAAAAGAAAGGAAAAGAAAGAAAGAAAAAAAGAAACTATTTATTCTCGATATTTTGTTTTGCACAGCAAAGGCAGCTGCTGACTTCTGGAAGGTCAATGCGACTTCACGTGCGATTCGGTGAGAATGAGCAACTTGCCGGGCAGGAGGCGCCCCTGGGTTGGCCCTGCCCTGGGCTGTGGGGGGCGCAAGGGCTGTGGGGAGGGCGGCATTGACACGAACGAACACTCCATGGAAACTGAATTCTTGTTTTGTCCAGGATCACCTGACACATGATTGGGAACAGTTGCTTTTAATTAGAGATTTAATTTTTTTTTCTCTTTGTTAAAGTTTTATGTAATTTAACCCTTTGAAGATGGAAGTAGTTGGATGAAATGCACACTCGATTGATTATTATAGAAACTGATAACAGGGAGTACTTGTTCCCCATTAACTTTTGCCTTCTTAAGTACATTGTTTAAACCTAGGGAAAAAGGGTATGTGTATATTGTAAACTATGGATGTTCCAGCGCTCAAAGAGGTTAAGTCAGTGAAGTAACCTGTTCATCACCAGTACCGCTGTACCACTACACTAATAAAATGTTTGCCAAATCCTTGTAATAACATCTTAATTTTAGACAATCATGTCACTGTTTTTTAATGTTTAATTTTTTTTGTGCGTTGCGTGTATCATGTATTTATTTGTTGGCAAACTATTGTTTGTTGATTACAATAGCACTGTTCCAGTCAGCCACTACTTTCCGACGTCTGAGGCACACCCCTTTCTGAATTGCAAGGACCAAGGTGACTCGACCTGTGTATGGGAGTGCCACATGGTGTTTGGCTTTTCTTAACATTCCTTTTTTGTTGTTGTTTTGTTTTCCTTCTTAATGAGCTAAATACGAATAGATGCAACTTAGTTTTTGTAATACTGAAATCGATTCAATTGTATAAACGATTATAATTTCTTTCATTGAAAGCATGATTCTTCTGATTAAAAACTGTACCCCATATTTTATGCTGGTCGTCTGCAAGCTTGTGCGATGTTATGTTCATGTTAATCCTATTTGTAAAATGAAGTGTTCCAGACCTTATGTTAAAAGAGAGGTAAATAACAGACTGTATTCAGTTATTTTGCCCTTTATTGAAGAACCAGATTTGTTCTTTTTTTTTTTTCCTTTTTTGTTTGTTTGTTTGTAATCTCATTTTGAAATAATCGGCAAGTTGAGGTACTTTCTTCAAATGCTTTGTACAATATAAACTGTTATGCCTTTCAGTGCATTACTATGGGAGGAGCAACTAAAAAATAAAGACTTACAAAAATGGTTATTTTTCTCACTGTGTGATATTTTCTTCTTGTGCAATTTTAGTTCCTCTTAGGGATCCAATGATTTAAAGATATGATGTCTGGGGCTCTGATGCCCTGGTAGATACATGGAATGTAAAACATGTGTGTACATTGTTTTTGAGATGACATAAGGATAGACCCTGACCCACAGGGAGTTGGGATAGCTCTGACTCATTCTTCTGAACTTTCTCCATGTGGTGCAAAGTCAGGGCTCATATGCAACACCACAGGGTCCTGGGTCTTACTCCATGTCCACAGCATCCATTTGAGTTAGGACATGGAGCAACCTACCGTTTTTCTACTCAATTTTACACAGTACATCCTAAAAGTTGTTCTGATTTTAATTTTTGCTTTTAATTCCACAAATGCGGTTAACTGATTCATAGAACAAAGCAAAACAAAAACCCTTTAACTTTTCTATATTCCTTCTATGTCTTTGTCCACATGCCGAATATCAGTTTTTACAGTTATAAGCAGAGTGTAGACATATTGTTATGTTTTCTTTCTTTACTGTGACCAAAAATAAAGGCTTATTGTTACAAATTCTTCAAATTAATAATTTAGCAGTTGCCCCATATTCCATCAGGTTTGGTGTACTATAATTTCTTCAACTATTTCAATTTTGTTGAAAACTTAAGCTTTCTGATATTCACTAATGTAAGCAATGGAATTTTAATTTTGATGCACAAAATTGTTTCTGTGTGTTCATATATGTACATACAGGGTTGAAATGTGAGGAGGGGTATTTCCATATGGTAAATTCTCTGGTTAGGAAGTAATTATGAATTTTTTTTTTTGCTCCTTAAATATGATGTCAATTGTTTTAGAATATGGGAATTCCATTTTGGCTGAGTATAGAGGTTCTAACAAGGCTTGAAGAATAAATAAGTATGACATGTAGAAATAGGTCCAAACTAATTTCTCCATTCATTTACTCATTCGTAGCCACACTGCCAGATGCAAAGAGAATCTCCTCACATTCTTTCTAAATAGATGTCAGTAGTATAAGAATTAAATATATACAGTATAAATGTTGATTTTTTAAATAGAAAGTATATACAAGAAAAAACATTCAGGAAATCTAAGCTATAAATGTGGTCTATAAAGAGGGAGAAGAATCTAGTAATGGGGATGTAAGGAAAGTGGAGATCTGGAACATGCTGTGCATTTTTCTTTCTTTTAAAGAATATACCTATAAATTTTGAAGCAGTTTGAAACCTCTTAATGCCACTAAATTCTTGTTAGGCTTTGAGCAGGACATTTCAGTTGTTTGCTAATACTTAGTCCCTCCAAATTCCAAAAAGGCTTTCAAGCCTTACATTTCTACTGTTTTTTCCATTTGTTTCGCCAGCAGTCCTCCACCACGTGCCCCTATGGGGACTGGTGAGATACTGTGGAGACAGTATTGGATTTGGAAACCCCAAGGCCTGGGTTTGAGTTCTGGCTCCACTGCTCCACTGGCTCTGAGGTCTCAGGCAAATCACATAGCTCTCAAAATCTCATGTATGAAACCAGGATAATAATATTTGCTTCTGCTGCTACTGCACTGGGTTTCTGTGAATGTCAAAAATCAAAACACATTTTTGGAAATATTTGGTAAAAGTTCTGCACATGCAAATCATTTTATAATTTTCCTAGTTGTGATTAAGGACACATATGCATATATCTATACATATCCATATACATATGTGTGTCTACAGACCCACAAACACAAACACTATGCTAACAGAAAAACTTTAGGATGTAACAAATCTACTCTAGATTATAGAGAAGTAGACAGGGACGTTTTCTAGAAAAAGTAATGAGATATTTCTTAATAAATATGCATCTTTGAAAAATAAAGCTCAGTCCTTTGAAAACATGAGCTATTCAGTATACTAGTTGAGAGCTCTCAAAAAATTTAAGGACAGTTAAAGCATATTCAAAGAGCAGTCATATTCATATTTTTATTTTCAGATAATGTCCACCAACCAATCTTATTTCTGTACAGAATAAATGAGTTATCCGTCTTTTAACTGCCTGTTCTGCCAAGGTCTTGCTGGGAATGTGCACATCCATGACCTCAGTTGGCCATCACCATGGGCCTGAAGTAGGCAGCATTTCTTCTGTTTCACAGATGAGGAAACCGGAGCTTGGAGAGTTTAAGGACCTCGCTCAGAGTGAACCAGCTGGGAACTGGCTGGCTGAGATTCCAAGGGTGTCTGGCTCCTTGGCCTACTCTTAGCCAAGGGCCTCAGACCTCCTGATTTAGGCTCAGCTAATGAAAATCCAAAAAGGAATGTTCCAAATCAAAGAAATGTGCCCACAGAGAGTAACGCTGTCAGAGATGCAAATGTGCCCGGGAGACATGTAGGCGTCAGAGTGTTGGCTGTAAAGAGTTTGAAAGGTGAATGCCAAGCACTGCGTTCCAAGCTTTTTCTATTCAGGTTATCTCAAGTCAGAACCAGCAATACCAGTGCTTTTTTTGAACGGTCCTAAATGCTTCCTTAATGAGAGAAGAGCCTTAGTAATCTTGTTTGCAAATTCGTAGCAGGTGGCTTGAGTTTCCTCCTTACCCTTTTGGAAAAAAATGATTTACCCCAAACCTACATTTTGAAATTATTAACATGGAATGAATTAAGCCCTTTCTAAAATGGTTAGCAGACTCATCATGAGAGAAAGCAAATGTAGAAGCAAGTGCTGTTAAGAAGTTTGGAGAGCCAAAAAAAAAAAAAAAAGAAGAAGAAGAAGAAGAAAAGAAGAAGAAAAGAAGAAGAAGAAGTTTGGAGAACCAGCCAGCTCTTACCCAAGAGATTTAGGCTGAGATTAAATTGTCTATTACATTTCCCAGAACCCATTTCTGATTATAAGAGACTGTCCTTGGTGCAACATATATTTAGAAAAAGGATGCAGGATGGCTACTACCAAAAAAAAAAAAAAAAAAAAATTAGAAAATAACAAAGGCTGGTGAGAGGGTGGAGAAATTAGAACCCTCGTGCACTGCTGGTAGGAATGTGAATTGGTGTGGGCACTATGAAAAACAGTATGGAGAGTCCTCAAACAATTAAAAATAGAACTGCCTATGATCCAGCAATCCCACTTCTGGTCAGATACCCAAAAGGAGTTCAAAGCAGGGTCTCAAAGAGATATTTGTACACTCATGTTCGCAACAGCCAGAGTGGAGACAACCCAGTGTCTGTCGATGGACAAACAAACAATATGTGGTATATAGATACAATGGAATATTATTCAGTCTTTAAAAAGGAGATTCTGATATATGCTTATAATATGGATAAATCTTGAGGATATCATGCTAAGTAAAATAGCTAGCCATAAAAGACAGATCCTGTATGATTCCACTCAAATGAAGTACCTAGAATTGTCAAATTTATAGAGATAGCAGAATGGCCATTGCCAGTGGCTGGGGACAGAAGGAATGGGGAGTTGTTTAATTGATACAGAGTTTCAGTTCTGCAAGATAAAAAGAGGTTCAGAGATTCATTATATGACAGTGTGAATGCACTTACCACTGCTGAATTGTACCGTTAAAAGGGTTAAGAAAATAATTTATATGAGGTGTTTCTTACTATAATTACAAATAAAATAAAATCCTGCTCTACCTACAAGTTTCTTTAAGCTGAAAGAATCTGTTTGCAGAGAAGCAAATTACCAGGGAGATAGAAAGCTGAGGAATCAGGCCTAGGACATAATCCAGAACGAGTCAGTGAGCCACCTCTTAGGCTGTTATCACCAAGATGAATCAACTACCACTATATTCAGTCTTTCTTGTCACTCTGTGTCCAGGTTAAAATTCTAGGGATAGGCCATGAAATTGGCCCTACTCGAAACTCTACTTGATCAGAGCACCATTAAATGCATCTAAAGGTATGGGGCACAAAAGGCCAGTTCCCGTGTAACTAAATTGAGAGACTCCTCACAAATAAGTGGGAATGAATGAAGGATTTCAAAAACAATCTTCATACCACTTGATGATAAGAAAACTAACCAATATGTAAGGAACAATATTTTCAGGGATGGACACAGGATTTGGTAACCTTAAGCGTCATCAGAGGGATAACTCGACAGCATGTACAAAATTAGGACTACTCCAGAAAACTGAAGGACGTACAATCCTCACAGGAATAATTGTTCCAGAAAATTCTTCACGTGAAGATTATTGTTGTCGTGTGTGTGTGAGTGTGTGTGTGTGTTTGTTTTTAATGCTCCAATCATGACTCCTGTTGACAGTTCTACCAAGATTGCCAATAAAATTGTAGCCAAGTAGCCATGGGTTAACCAGAATGAAAGCAGACTGATTCATAAAAGGATTTGCAAACTTCTATGGGATGCATGCAATAATCGCAGTCAGTAAGAACCCGAAGTGTTTGAATCAAAAGCACTTAGTAAATCAATGTCTAGAAAGGAAATCAGAAACCATTCTAAATTTTTAAAGCAGAGAGGGATTTAAGGCAAATGGTTGCATTAAAATTCACTAGAAGCTCTGAAAGAGCAAAAGGAAGAATAGAATGTAAACCAGAGACCAGGATGTGGCCTGCGCCTCTCCCCTCTTCTCCCCCAGAGTCATGGGAGCATAGCTAATGATGCTGGTGCAGCTCATAATGCGCCTCCACTGTGGCTGCTGAAACCTCTGGTGCTGCCACTTAGGGAGTCAGCCTTCCTGCTGTTTCTCACTTCCCACCAGTGCCTTCCACCACACCTCAATAGAAGCCAGATGAGGAATGAGCTTTACCAGCGTCCGGGCCCCAGTAAAACAGAGGAACAGTGGGAATGGTGCTGACTACCAACAGACCATATCTGATATAGGACCAGCTAAACTGGACATACATACTAGATTAGTGGAGAAATCCTCCGCTAGCTTCCCATTGGTCTTAGAATGGCTATCAACATACCAACATGGCCTCCAGGACCCTCCAAGACCCACCTTCCTCTTTATGCCTACCTCTCTACTCTGGCCCCACTTGCCTGCCTCAAACATGCCAAATGACTCTCAGTCACCAAATTCAACTTCACTTTTAAGGATTTCACACATGGCAGTCTGTAAACTTGGAACACTCCTCTCTTGTCTCTCAATGGGGAACCACCCCACAAATGCATTCTTAGTTGATTAACTTACTCTTCAGATTTTAACTTACCTGTTACTTCTTCAGAGGAACTTTTCCTGAAACCTTCTACTCTCCTCTATTAATGTAAATGAGCAGTCCTGTGGTAGTCTCCCACCAAACCATTTATTACATATTTCATGCACCTGTTACAGTTTGTAACTGTATTCATAGCCATGAATAACTTAAGATCTCTCTTCCTAAAATCTTAAGATCCATGAATGTACTATGTCTGCTTTGATCAGTGCTATACCTCCAGTGACAAGCACGGAGTATGGCACAATGTGACTACTCTATACGTTTTTTTTTTTCTACATACATCTTATTAAATTAATGGACAAATAAATGAGTTGACTGAAAGGATGTATATCACACCAATGTCAGCGGTTACCTCTAAAATTGAAGTTGAAAAACTAATTTTTTATACTATAGGGTTTTATTTTAATGCTTTCAATAAGAACACATTTTTCTGTTTAAAAAAAAATCTTTTTTTGAATATACCTCTTGATTAGGAGACTCCCAATTCTAAAAATTCATCCTGAGAAGCTAGTTAGCATTACACACTCATATTTGTATACATGGATGTTCATTAAAACGTCAATAATCAAAAGTTATTATCAGCATAGAAGTCAAACAAAAGAGACATGTGGAGGTCAGCTGCTGTGTTTGCATGCCCATGGTTAAGAACCTGGACAGAAAGTCCTCACATATGAAATGAACAATCAAGTTATGGTTGGCTGAAACATTTTACTAGTTGGTAGAATTATGCATGAATTTTATTTGTCTTCTGTTTTTTTCTTTTTTTTTTTTTTTAAATTTTTTTTTTATTTATTCATGATAGGCACACAGTGAGAGAGAGAGAGGCAGAGACACAGGCAGAGGGAGAAGCAGGCTCCATGCACCGGGAGCCTGACGTGGGACTCGATCCTGGGTCTCCAGGATCGCGCCCTGGGCCAAAGGCAGGCGCCAAACCGCTGCGCCACCCAGGGATCCCTGTTTTTTTCTTATTTCCATTTTTACATTATCTAAAAATAAATGTGGTACTTTTTAAATAGGAGAAGCATTATTATAAAAACAAGCAAAAAACTTTCTTGCAAATTAAGTAAATAATACAAAGAGAACAAAAAAGAGGTCTTATCCAAGAGAGTGACGTGGGTGAGTTGGTTGAGGTCAACCTGCCCAAGATACAAATGACAACAGGAAGATCTACAAAGATTAATGATGGTTTTATCCAAGGTCCAAGGTCACACAGCTGGTTGGAAGTCCAAACCCACTGCTTTCTGGAACACTATGGTGTGAACCATCATCTCAGGAGGAGTAGGGTATGAACACAGTGAGGTAAAATCCTGGTATTTGACAGGGAGCTTGGTTCGAGGGTTTTTATAATGAGTTCAAGTGTTAGATTATATCCAAATATGTTCAATTCGATACCATGCCCCTGGACCCTATTTGAACTTGTTTTTTATGTGTTATAACACAAAAAAAATGTCTTGAAGGCTATAAAGTTACAATACACACTAAAATTATTATTATTTTTTTACACACTAAAATTAAAGTTACAGTACCTGTTTCCCATATGTTGATTAATGTTCATTTCATTTCAATTTGAGACTCTAACTACTCATTGGAAATCGGGCTCCTCGAACTAAGTGAATGGTGATGAGCCCATATAGGCAAGAAAGGAGTGGTCAAAGGCATCTTGTGTCAAAATCATGCTCCAGTTTGACATCTTAGAAGACAAAATTGACTTTTAATATTTTCTCTACATTATTGCTCTGCAGGATAACATTTTGGCTTCTTCCAGGAGCATCTTTAAATCAGAGTAAATAAATTGGAAAAACAAAGAATCAGAGATTTCCCCAAAGAAGCAAAGTTAACAAGGCTAGCAGGAGGCCAGCTAGTGTCGTGACCTTGTTAAAAAATATCTCCTCACCACCACCATTAAAGTCATCTTGGTCTATATAGTCACATTCTTTTCACGTAAGGTAAGATTTTTCTAGAAGCAAGGACATATTAAGTGATTTTGGTCAGTATCATTGTGAATTAGTGAATCGATCCTTTTCTCTGTGGTAGCAAGGAGTGGGGATATTTTCCAAAGAGGTGGGAGTGGGGTGAAAACAGAAGGTAAGGGGACAGATTGGAGGCTCTTTCTGAATGGAGAGCCAGGGTCAGCTGAATCAGAGAGGGTGCAGCAGTCTGAGCATTCTGTTTACCTGGGAGGGGAGAAGGTACCAGAAGGGCAAGTGGAGAGTGCAGGCTTTTTGTTTTGCTTTGCTTTGTCAAGGACCAATTCTTGCATCAAAGTTCACTTGCTAAAAACAAAAGTTGTGAACTAGGGTCTTCCACTGGACAGATTAGAAAGAAAATAACAGAAGAATAAATTGGGAACCTCAATGAAGAATTTTTGATAAATAATTTATTGTGATAGAAATATTCAATTAGCTCTCTGTTTGTTAACTTCTTTTGAACAATGACAACAAAAAATATGGATAAAGACTTGTAGGGGCACCTGAGTGGCTCATTTTGATAAGTGTCTGCATTCAGCTCAGGTCATGATCCCAGGGTCCTGAGATCCAGCCCCAGGTCAGGCTCCCTGCTCAGTTGTTAACTGGGGAGTCTGCTTCTCCCTCCCTTTTGCTGCTCCCCCTGTTTGTGCTTTCTTGTGTGGCTCTCTCTGTCAAATAAATTTAAAAAATAGTCTTTTTTTTAAGGATAAAAACTTGCATTATTTAACTATGAATTTCTTCAAAATGGTCTTTTTGGAAAAGCATCCCCCTGTTAGTATTACTAATTTAGTGCCCATCATTATATAAAAATGGGTGACACTTTCCTTATTGTTCTTTTGTGTACTTGAAATCCATACTTTTCCTCTTTGCAGTCTTTCAGTAAGTCCAATACATTTTGCAGAATTAACTAAAAAGTAGTTTCTAGCTCTATTCATTTTCTCCTAGAATGCCATCTAAAGATATAAAAAAATTAAAGAATAACTAGGGAAAATGGGATTTTTTCAATTAATATTTTAATATTCAGAAAAGATTCAGAACTATCTCCTAGGCTTGATTGGCTACCACAGGTTTTGCAAAGGCAGCAGCAACACCGAGAGAAAAGATGGGAAATCTTAGCATTTTTGCCACAAACTAGCTGTGTGATCTCATGGAAGAACAGTGGTTCCCAAATTTAAACCATTATCACTACTTTTTCACTATATCTCTATACCATCAGTATCGTTAAACTTAGCATTTTTCCATCTTGATTCATTTTTTTCTTTTAAGAGAACATGACAATAGAAAGCTACTCTCCATAAATACCACTTAATCATAAAAATAAGCACAATGAAAACCTATAATATTATTAGATTTTAACAAGTTACTTGCGGTTGACATATTGCTTCTGGAGCATACTGAAAAACATACATTTCTTTTTTAAAATATTTATTTATTTATTCATGAGAGACACAGACTGAGAGAGAGAAAGGCAGAGACATAGGCAGAGGGAGAAGCGGGCTCCTCGCACCGAGCCTGATAAGGGACTTGATTCCAGGACCCCAGGATCACGCCCTGAGCTGAAGGCAGGTACCCAACCGCTGAGCCACCCAGGGGTCCTGAAAACCCACACTTCTGCTAGAGATGTCCACATAACTAGTTCCATCTAATGAATGGAGAGAGAGGTATACATAGCACTTCTGGGCCAAATAATTTAACAACAGTACTTTCTATTTTCTTCCTCTCATGTGGCAAAGAAGAAAGCTGTAGGATTTACCACCTGCAGCAATAAGATAGTAGAGCCTCAGCCCTGGTTCTTCAGAAACAGTGGCACAGACCTGCTTCCATTCTGAACACTACTACATCCAGTAAGGTATGAACTTAGATTAAGAACTATACTTTGGGGACACCTGGGTGGCTCAGTGTTGAGGGTCTGACTTTGACTCATGATCCCGGGGTCCTGGGGTGGAGTCCTGCATCAGGGTCCCCGCAGGGAGTCTGCTTCTCTCCCTCTGATTATGTCTCTGCCTCTCTGTGTCTCTCATGAATAAATAAACAAAATCTGTAAAATATTTTGATTAGCTCAGACATTGAGACTCTAGGTGTCTTAACCTATTTTGATTAAGACAACACTGTGGCCTGCCTAAGACTGTGGTGTCTTTGTCTACTTGCTCTTTATTAAAAAGGGGGAATATTTGGAATTATGAAAGATGTTAGAGAAATATGAGCTCTAATTTCAGACTTTCTTCTTGAGAATAATAAAAAATTTAAGAATAATTAAAATAAGAACGATTTTCTTTCATGTACTTCAAATCTATCCCTATGCCTTGAAATACACTGGGCAAAATATGCTCTCATTGATCCTTATTTCCCTGATCAGAGAAATAATGGAAAATAATGTTACATGACATCATACAATGTAGCACACAGATATTTTGAACAGCAAGTATTTATTTTGCGCTGTTCTAGGCTCTGGGGGACATAGGAAACAGAACATATCTTGGCTGAGGCAAGCCTCTGAGCTTATGACATTCATGTAGAGACCTGAATGGTGGAGAAAAGTCCTCCATGAAGGAATGATCGAGGTGAACTGAGTAGCAGTTCAGAAGGAGCTTGTGTAAAAATCCTCAGACACCCTGATATGAGCAGCAAAAGAATGGAACTGGGGAAACCAGATAAACTAGGGAAAAGAAGTGAAGTGTCTCAGTTGGATTATGTTTTAGAGGGAGAGTCAAGAAAACTTACTGATGGTTTGGCCTATGGAGTTTTTTGAATAGTATCTAAAATAATAATTATCATTTATTAAATTCTTAGTATATATTTAGCACTAGGATAATGCTTTTATTTCTTTTAACCATCACATAATCTTATACATGAGAGAGACAGTATTATCATTGCCACTTTATCACCTGGGAAACTGAAGCTAAAGAGGTTAAGAAATTTACCCCGGATTAACCATTAAGTTCAAAAAAGAGCTGGGAACCCACCCAGGTATATCTGACCCCAAAGGCTGTGAACTCTATCACTTTTCATTCTGATGACAAGGGATGCTGTTTCACTTTTCCACCAAATAACCAGCAATTACATTTTTCTATATCAATTGAATCCTGTTCTTTGTGTTTTGAATATTTGGAATTTGCTCACGAAGACAGCCTAAGATATCCATGTGCTTAGGATTTTGCCTGTGTAAACAGAATACTTTGCAGAGGAATGCAAGGGTTGAGGGTTGCATGAACAGCCCAGCTATGCAGAGTAGGATGGATGCCACTTAACTCTGAACAATTACTCACATATGTCTTGAGCATGAAAACTATTTGTTGGTTTCCTACAATTATCCATGGAACAGTGCAAGGTTCTGGGTCACTTCATGGTAGGTGGTTGCTTTCCAAACAAAGTCATTTCTGTGTGTACATGGGTTTGTGTGAGCACGAGGGGGCAGGG
This sequence comes from Canis lupus baileyi, assembly GCF_048164855.1. Taxonomy (NCBI): domain Eukaryota; kingdom Metazoa; phylum Chordata; class Mammalia; order Carnivora; family Canidae; genus Canis; species Canis lupus. The sequence goes on along the minus strand of NC_132868.1, from coordinate 35,357,346 downwards.
AGGGAACGAAGAGGGGCAAATGAAAAAATAGATGGATTAGAAGTTCACTAGTGGCATGTGGCACCATCAAAGTTGGCTTTGCAGTTAATTGCAGTAAAATGTGTTGTAGTAAGAGGAAGTGCAGCACAAAATGGTTTGAACCAGACACGTATAGATAAGGATTGCAGCTCTGTTATTAGCTAATGCGTTACTATGGAGGGGGATATAGTAGTTATTACATAGCAGGGGAAAGGAGAGCAAATATTTGATGCATATGAAGAGTTTGGTACATAACCCATGTTCAAGTAACAGTAAATGGTCCTATATTGAGTTTCACTGCAATCTCTCCTGGTTTTTTTTTTTTAATTTTTGTTTTTTTATTCATCTTTTTGCATAGACTGTATCTGCTCGTGGTAAAAACTCAAAAGTTATAAAAGAAATTATAATAAAATATAAATTTTCTTTCTTCTCTTGTGTCCAAGAGAAAACAATGGTTCTCCTTCACAAATGAATCCTGTTATAAGATTCTTAATTATCTTTTCAGAAGATGTGCATATTACTCCTTTTAGTTCTCCCTAAAAGAGAACGGTAGCATACTACATACTCCTGGATCTTTGAAATTTACTTTACCTTAGAGATTGTTGCGTACAAGTTCAAATAGAGTTCTCTTCTTTCTTTTCTCCTTTTCCCTTCCTCTTTGTCTTCTTCTCCTTTTTCAAGTATGGAATATCCCATTTTATCATAATTTGATCAGCCAGTTTATTTGAATAAACATGTAGGGGTTTATCAAGTATTTCACTGTCGAGAACTTAAATGAATATCCTGGTAAAAAGTCACAAAATGGCACGGTCAAAAAGTATGAGCATTAGATTCATCTCTAAAGGGTTGTCATCAGTTTATATTCTCATCATTGTTTCCCCATACCAAAACATCAAATAATACAATATTTTGATCTTTGCCAATCTAAGATGATAAAATTTCTGTTTGTTTAAAAACTACTAATTTTTCTTTTTATGAAAAGTTTAGTTATTGATTCCTTTCTTTTGTCTAGATTTTTATTGAGTTATTGATTTTGTTTTCTAAGAAGCTCTTTAATTAAATAAATAGCCTTTTACTTGTGATATTAATCATAATTTTAACATCATTTGGGATCTTCTGTTTCAACTTGCAGAGATTATTTCTGCAGTGAAATTCGTTGATGTTTTCTTTTTTCTTTTTTGATTTGCTCATATATAGATAGAAATTCCCATTCTAATTATTTTTAAATTTTGTTTTGTTCCATCCAGATTCCTTTTGTTATAAGGGATAACATAGGAACTCAATTTAGTTTTCCCAACACCGTTTAACAATAATTGACCTTTTTACAACTGACTTCAAATGCTGTCTTTTCATATAGTAGATGTCTATATGAATTTGGTTTATTTTGGGGGCTTTTACTCTTTCCAGTAATCAATTGAGAAGCCATTAACATGCTATTTTAATCAATATGGCTTTTTAATAAATATTATGGTAGGGTCAGAGTTATTTTGTATAATCATGTGAGTTGCACATGGCTCATTTTCAGAATCATTTTTTACGTAAACTATAGGGTTAGTGAAGGTACCTTATCTCTCACTTGCAGGAATTGTTCAGGGCATAGCCAACACAACTAATGAGCCAATCCCATGCAATTTTTTTAACTTTTACAGAATTTTCCAGCCATTACTGATTGCTTTTTTCTTTTTTTGAGGAATTTTAGAATCAGCTTTTAGAATTTCAATAATTCTTATTGGCCTTTTTTTTTTTTAACTGGGACTCATTCAATTCACAAATTAATTTAGAATTGACGTCTATCTTACACCATGTCACAAATTAAAATCAAATCTAGGTGAATTGTATATCTAAAAGTAAAAGCTAAACAACAAAACTTGACATAACATATAGTTGGGGTATCTTCATGACTTTAATGTAAAGAAATTTTCTTAAGTGGGATGCAGGGTTCTAACTGAAAGGATAACTGGTTAGAATATTTTGTGCTCAGAATATATAATGCACCAATAATCAATAAGAAAAGGGATGGACAACCTCAATAGAAAAATAAGCAAGAGAGTTAATACACTTCACAAAAGATGGTATGTGAATATTCAATGACCTCAAAAATCAAGGAATACAAATTAAAGCTTTAATGAGATAAACTAAAATTAAAAAGACTAACATTATTAGGGGTTGATAAAACCTGGAGCAATGATAAGTTTCACATGTTACTAATGGGAGCACAAGTTGGTACAACCATTTTAGAAAATTGTTTAGGGATGACTGGGTGCTCAGCGGTTGAGCATCTGCCTTCAGCCCAGGGCATGATCTTGGAGACCCGGGATCCAGTCCCACATCGGGCTCCCTGAATGGAGGCTGCTTCTCCCTCTGTTTGTGTCTCTGCCTCTCTTTCTCTGTGTCTCTCATGAATAATAATAATAATAATAATAATAATAATAAAATAAAAAATAAAAAAAGAGAATCATTTAAACATTATCTATGAAAATGGAGTACAAATACTTCCTGCTTTTTGAAAGTTCAGGTTAGGCCACTTTGCTTTTTCAAAATACCTACATTAGTACCTATTTCTGCTAATTAAAAGAAATCCAGAAAGGATTTTCCAGTTTTACAAAAAAAGGTGAAAATTGAATAAGACTCATTATTTGTTTTGCAGCGAGCCCTTATAGAGGCAGCACACACCGCCAGAAGTGAGAGTGGCACCAGCAAGCTCCTTCCTTAGGAACTATACTCAGCATCTCAGCATCAAGCTGCCATAGCTTTGCACTGTGTCTGTGAGCCTCTGTGATTTTTGTGCGTTTGTTACCAAGAGGTGTCCTAAAGTATCAGAAAAACCTGAAAGCCTTTTGTGAGTCTGCGAATGCTAAAAAATTTCCAGTACAATTAATGGTAATTGCTTTTTTGTTGTAGTTCATTTTGGCTTACAAAAAGTTTTATAGGAATGCTCTACCTTCAGATAACAGGGGAAACTAGTATATGCTGTTCCTCATGAGTCAGCTACTCGACAGAAATATGTACACATATGTATCATAATTCATGTACGAATGTGTTCACAGCGGCATTATTCATAATAGTCCAAACTGTAAACAGTCCAAGTATCTATTAGCAGTAGAATAGATAAATAGACCAATGACTGTGGTATATGTAGATAGGTAAATACTATTTAGTGTTTAAAATTAATGATTGCAGCCACACGGGATAACATGCATGAATTTCATAAAACATAATTTTAAGAAAAAGAAGCTGGATGCAGGGCACCTAGGTGGCTCAGTTCATTAAACCTCAGACTCTCGATCTGGGCTCAGATCATGATCTTAAGGTCCTGGGATGGAGCCCCACAGTAGGCTCCCCACTCAGCAGGGAGTCTGCTTGTCTCTCCCTCCCTCTGCTCATCCCCCCCACTCATGCTTTTTACCCTTTCTCTCTCTTTCTTTTTCATAAATAATTAACCTTATAAAAAAAGAAGCTGGATGTAAGAGAACACTTACTGTATTATTTGATTTATGTAAGTTTAAAAAATGGGCACTACTGTTTATTGATAGTAGGAATGAGACTGGTGGTCGCTTTTGTACAGGAGGGAAGGATTCGTGACATGGGAAGTGGAAAAAGTGACTTCTGGGTGCTAATATGTTCTATTTCTTGACCTGGGTGATGGTTACAGGGGTGCAGTCACTGTATGATGATTCCCTGAGGTAACACTTATGATATATGTCATTTTCTATTTGTGCATTAAAATACACATACACGTGGGGCACCCAGGTAGCTTCAATCGTTTCAGTGTCTGCTTTCGGCTTGGGTTGTGACCTCAGGGTCCTGGGATCCAGCCCCACATTGGGATCCCTGCTCAGCGGGGCAGCCGACTTCTCCCTCTTCTTCTGCCCCCTTTTCTGTTCATACTCTCTCTCTCTCTCTGTAAGTAAAGTCTTTAAAAAAATTTAAAAGTAGATATATATGTATTCATATATACACATATAGTTATAGGTTTTTACCTTAATCTGCTTATTATGAATTATTATTAACTTTTAAAAGTCAAATTACTTTATATACCTTATAATAAATATTTTTTAAAAATCCACTGGCCTCCTGACTCTCTTTTTATGTTTTCACATGCACATCATTTTAACTCCTTTAGGTGTTTAAATACTCATTTGTATTATTTAAAAATAATATAAACTATATTATATAAACTATAATTTATAAACTATAGTTCATAAACTATAACTAGTTTAAGTTTTAGATGCTTTTCTCAGATTCCTGCTATGGAAAATAAGAATTTAGCTTCCCCATATAATCTCTCCATACTTTTTCTTCCTATCTTCCCAACATAGGTTTATGACAATTACTAGATACCTCAAAACTAAGGGTTGAAAAATTATAATAATGACTATATTTTATATATGCCTATATCAATATTACTCATAGCTGACCCATGCATTACATTTTATTTTTATTAACTCTTTTTTTTTTTTTCCTGGAGTTAATGCTTACCCTAAGGTCTCTAAATTCTCTTCTAAACTTTTAAAATCTGTTCTGAGAGTTCTTACTACTGATTTTTTTTTCTAATTTAACATATACATTCCCTCTGAACTTGTTTTTCGTATTTATTAAACTCTGAATCATTTAACTATTGTCATTATATTGAAGACTCCTCAACTGGTTATAGTAGTGTACAAACTCCACTCATTATTGTTCTCTCTAAAACTTCCTTCCATGATGTTTCCTCTATATTTTGGTTTACTGAATCATCTTATAGAGCATCCTTCCTCTCCCCCAGCTGCCTCATGGAACCCAAGGCTGTCAGTTCCTCCTCACTATGTTCTCTTGTATCTGACCCAGTACCTTGGTGCTCCTTTTTTCTTGCTGACTCTACATTGTTCTAGTCCTTTTTGTTTCTGGTCACTTAGCTGGATGATCAAGTAGACTTCTGTCTGATTTCCCTGGCTCCAGTCTGTCCACACTCCCATCAGGCCTTCATCAGTAAGTTTATTTTTTCAAATCACATGTCTGATCTGATCATATATTTTAAATACATTTACAATGTCATGTAAAAAAAAACAAAATAAAATATGAGATACAATGGGGGAAATTTTTGTGATATCACGTTAAAGTGAAATGTCAAAAACAGAAGTGTGTATATATAAGTTGTAATGAAAATTTTATAAAAGCATATACATTGTAAGAAAACACATCCAAATGTTAATTGTATATATAAGGCCTGGAGGGATTTGTGCATCCCCCAACCTGCATTGAGGAAAAATACTCAGTAGCATGAAATTATCTATAGGCAGAGGCACAAAATTCCACCCCAGGAAGTCTCAAGGTGCTTCATAGACACCAACATGAAGCCTACAGGGTATGTAGTTCAGTGAGGCAGACAATGGAGGGAAACACATTCATGACAAAAGAGACAGCAGTCTAAGAGTCCAGAGCCATGAGAAAGAATGTCGGGTTCAGGGAATTGTGAAGAACTGTTTGGATAGGGAGCTGGAAGCAGCTGGGGAGGAAGTAGCAGATGAGGCTGGAGAAGTTAGATGATCTAAATCCCTAAAGCTTTGTGAAGACTTTGGATTTATCCTGTAGGTCATCATGAGGAGCCACTGAAGAGTTTAGCAGTGCCAGAATGTGACCTGATTTAGAATCCAGAAAGCTCTCCCTAGGAGAAAAGACTGCAGTGGTCAAAACTAGAAATTCACAGAACAATTAGTTTAATCGTTCTCAAGCTCTTGTAATTGTTATACATAGTAAAAGAACAAAAAATGAACAGCAAAAAAACAAAAACACACAACCTCCCCCTCTTTGAAACAAATAAAATCAATCAAATAAAACTTAAATTGTAAATCAAGTGTAATACTCTGATTCACAGTAATATATATATATATATATATATATATATATTACTATATATATTTGGTGTTTGTCTCCATTTCTGGCACCGAGCTCCTAAAACACTTGGACTGTCCTAAGTGATGAGAATGAGAAAGTATTTTTGTTATATTAGTGAGGAGACTTTAGGGAGCACCTAAAGGTGGGGCCTGGTTGCCCATGGGGCCAACTACGTGATTAGAGGGTTGGACTTTGCGGTTCTACCCCCTGACTTCTAGGGAGGGGAGAGAGGCTGGAGGTTGAAGCAATTACCAATGGCCAATGATTTAATCAGTCGTGTGTATTAATGAAGTCTCCATAAGAATCCAAAAGGATGAGGTCTGGGGAGCTTCTGGGTTGGTGAACATGTGGATATTCGTGGAAAGTAGTTAGCTTGAAGAGGGCATAGAAGCTCCGTGTCCTTTCCCGGTACTTAGCCCCACACATCGTTTTCATCTGGCGGTTCCTAAGTTATATCCCTTTGTAATAAACCAGTGATCCTAAAAAGTAAAATGTTTCTCTGAGTTCTGTGTGCCAATCTAGCAAATTGATTAAATGTGAGGAGGGAAGGTCCCTGAAACCTATGATCTATAGCCACTTTGTCAGAAACATAAGTCCCAGCCTGGACTTGTGATTGGCATCTGAAGTGGGGATGGGGACAGTCTTGTGGGACTGAGACCTTAACCTATGGAATTTGATGCTATGTTAGGGTAGGTAGTGTCAGGATGGAGTTGAATTGTAAGACACCCAGCTAGGGTTAGAAAATTGCTTGGATGTGTGGGAAAACTTCCCCTCACCCCAAAACACAGAGTGGAATTAAGAATTGTACTAGGTAGTGCATATAACCTATATATCTGTACGTAAGAATGCGCAAATACACAAGTATAAATGAATCAAAGTTTCAATAAACAGAACTTACTTCATGTACTTTATCCTGATATTTTCTTTTTTTTTATTATTTTTTTAAATGTCTTATTTATTCATGAGAGACAGAGAGAGAGAGAGAGGCAGAGACACAGGCAGAGGGAGAAGCAGCTTCCATGCAGGGAGCCTGACGTGGGACTCGATCCTGGGATCTCAGGGTCACGCTCTGGGCTGAAGGCAGGCGCTAAATAGCTGAGCCACCCAGGGATCCCTATCCTGATATTTTCTATTCTGTTTTATTTTATTCATTTTTTAAAGAGTGCTGGCCCTGATCCAGTACAATAATTTGATAACCACTAATAGGTCTCATTATAGAGCATGATAACTATTGAACTTGGGGGGGGGTATTATAATAATCTATGGGAGAAAAGGTGAATATGTGTCAAAAGCTAAACATATCCTGAGAACTGTCTGGAAGAATGGAGAAAAGGGACTGGTAGGCAATTGGGATTTAAAAAGCAGTGTCAGTAGTAGTTGGTGAAGGATTAGATATGACACATAAAGAAAAGAATATTCATGAATAATTCCATATTTTTGTTTGAAAAACCAGGTAGATGGTAATGCCATTTGTAGAAGTAAGGAATGTAATAGGAGACACGTGTGTAGGGGGGTGAAGAGTGAGTAATTAGGGATCCCTGGGTGGCGCAGCGGTTTGGCCCCTGCCTTTGGCCCAGGGCGCGATCCTGGAGACCCGGGATCGAATCCCACATCAGGCTCCCGGTGCATGGAGCCTGCTTCTCCCTCTGCCTTTGTCTCTGGCGCGCTCTCTCTCTCTCTCTGTCTCTCAGTCTTTCATGAATAAATAAATAAATAAAATCTTAAAAAAAAACGATTAAGAGTGAGTAATTAGTTCAATGTTGGCCATTTTGAGTCTAGGGTGCAAGTGAGACATTTAGATGATACTGCCAATGCAAAGAATTGTCTGAACACAGGAAAATGGGTGTAGGCTGCGATACGGGAAAAACGTTGAATGAGAAGAAATTTAAGATTAAGGACAGAATTCTGCGAAATATTACCATTTAGATGAGTGATGACAGACTAGACACCCAAGAAAGACAACTAAGAAAGGGCAGAGACAAAGGGGAAACACAAGGAGATGGTTGTGGGATGCTGAGGAAGGAGAATCTGGAGGAGGGATTGGCCAATAGCGTCAAATGGAAAGAACTGGAAAAGGATCACTGATGACTAACAATAAGTGTTGTAAGAGAGTAGTAGTAGAGGAAGCCAGTTTATGGTAGCTTGAGGTGGGCCACACTAGCAGGGCCCAGGCAAGAGTATCAATGGAGGCAAACATCCATACGTCTTTCTCTGCCAACCTTCACTCCATGGCCACCCCTTGGCCCTTGGGGTGTGCCCACTAGTAGTATGGGCTGCTCTCTAGAGCGCTGACTGGAGAAGCACCCCTATCCACCCCCGTACATACACACACACACACACACACACACACACACACACAAAACAACAGGTGAGCAAAAGCATGTTTATAGGCTCGGGGAGAGAAACTAACCTTGGGGAAGCAGTTGAGAGCTTGAAAAGAGTGTGAGTAACTGACAGATCAAGTCCCTGTAGGAGATAATAGGGGTCAGGATGCAGCACACAGCAGGGACAGGAAGAGGCCTTGGACTCTACAGGAAGGGAGGGAAATTCTGGATACAGGTTTATTTATAGGTGAGAAGGAGTTTGATCCCACTCACACTTTGTGCTTTCGTTTTCTCTGTGAATGGGGAAAGAGAGAGTGGTTAGGGTTGAGGGGAGATGAGGAGAGGGACCCTGATGAATAAATATAGTTGCTTTTCTAGAAAACTCTCCATTGCAGGGGCAGGGAAGGGTGCTCAGAGATGAGCGAAAGACCACCAAGTGGCCGGCAGGACCAAAAAGAATTTGGAATAAAAGGATTCCAGGTTGCTACAAATTGCATGACTGTGGGATTTTTCTTGGCCGTGACGGAACAGGACACATAATGTTCACTACAAGGTACATGCAGGATCCTGCTCAAAGGAGGTTTGGTGAAAATTTAGTGGGTAATTACATGATTATTTTTGAGATTTTTTCCCTTAATATCAAGTCACAGAAAATGGAAACGGAAAGGATCTCCTTCCTCTCCCCTGGCAAGACGACTTGTTATAAGGGACTCCAAGAATGCATGCCTCATTTCCAAAGTCCAGGGTGAGGGAGCGATCTCCACTTCCCTTAGGAATTATTTCATAGCCTAACAGTTATTGTAGCCAGGAAGCTTATTTTTTCTCTTCCTGATATTTAGTCCAAATTATATTCTTCTTAATTTCGACCTATTATTGTTAGTCATTTCCTCATGGTTAACTTAAGAATCTCTATCCCTTCCTGGTATTTGCACCTTCCAAATATTATGTCGACTTATCACCTGACCTGGTGATAACTGTTTAAAAATATACATTTTTGGCTTATGTATGGGATGATGGTTTTACATCCTATAAACACACCATACATGGATGTCTAGGGACTTGAGAAAATACACTTTTGTGTGAGTGAAAATATGTAGGCCATATATACCTGATATATGTAATTACAATCTTCATAATCATTCATTTTAGATTTGCCAACTTGCACATGTGGAAATGTTCAATTTGTAATGTGATTATAACACAAAAACAAAGCATGTTTGATACCTGTGGCTTGGTCGTTTCATGGTAAGTGCAGAAAATTTGAAAAACCATGTTACATTTCATATTCCCGGCCAAGTCAAACTCTGAAAGTAGCTCTATAATTCTTGGGGAATCTCTTTAAGCAGACTTGTGTCAAGGCCAATTAGAATCCAAACAGCCTTTTTCTAATTGGGGTGAGGTATGCAGCTGAATAAGTCTGTCATTAAGCAAACCCCTTATAAAGGTTACAACTCCAAGGCAAACCTCAGCCTCAGGGCTGAATAAACACAGGAGGGTAGGAGTGCAGCATTCCACGACTGGCACCTTCACCCCATGAACCCCGGAGAGGGGGGGTTTGGATTTTTCTCTATGCTATAGCCATATACTTCTCCCTCCACCCTCTATCTTTTCTCATACCTGGCAAAGATATAACAGAATGTAAATGCAAACTTTCCATGAGCTTTTGCTTGATCAAGAAGCCATATTGGTTTTTCTTTTGGGGATAAGAATTGGGAATTTTTATAGAACTGGTTCAATTTGGGGTAAGTCCATGTCTGCTGTGACATTTTTGGCTTATCCCAGTTTGAACTCTTCTTTTTCCGACTTCTCTTCTACATCTCCTCCAGTCTCCAAGCTCCAGCCAGCACTTACTATTGCCCTTCATGGAATATTATACATGCAAGTCCTCTTCTTTCTATTATCTATCTATCTATCTATCTATCTATCTATCTATCTATCTATCATCATCATCATCATCATTGTCATCATCATCTATCACCTTTGTTCACGCTATTGCCTCTGATAGCAATACTCAGCCATTCACATATCTCACAGGCTTAGAAGTTTGTTGTTCTGGTTCAAAGCCTGACTCCATCAGTTATAGACTGTGTGATATTGGGTAAGATATTTAACTTACCTAAGTCTTGCTCTCCTCAATTATACTAGGTTTATTTTAATATTAACCTTACAGTTTTTGTAAGCATGGGAAAGATTAAATTATTATATACTAAGTGACTAATAATTAGAAGAAGAATAAGAATACTTAATCCTGTGGCATAGGTTGAGATCTCTGAGAAAGAGAATTGAAAAAACGATTTGTATGTAGGAAATTTATTGGAAAGTGAAGTTTATTAGGAAATGTTCTAGGAATCAATACCTTTGGGAGTGAAGGAGGTAGGATTAGGGGCAAGGAAATGTTGAACTGTGACGCAATTATGACAAGGATTTCAGCCCCTTTTCTGCAGAGCTTTGGAGTTGGGGTGACTGTGAGAGTTGTCCCAAATTGTGGCAAGAAGACTCGTCCTTTATATTCAGTATCATCCAGTCATTGGACAAGGGCTGATTCTATGAAGAGAGCATGGTCTTGGATAAGGAGTCTCCATTCAGCTGAGAGCAATTTCCAATAGAAGAAGGACTGGATAATTAGTACTGAAGTGGGAAAATATGTACAGCCCATCACAGCATCCATAGAGACCAGTGTTGGCATTGCTCAGATCTGGGAGTAGCTCATTCCTGATTCTGATGGGCATGTTTTCCTGGAGAAACTTAAAAGAAGAATGTCAGCAGGATGAACTACAGCTGCTCCTGCTCCATCTGGTATTGAGGCAGCACTGATATTCATCCTCTCCCACCTCTATCACGTCTTTAAGTTCCCTTAGCTAGTACATATGCTATCCTGGGTGACTTACCTTGTGGGAATGACCCGGACCCTCATCTCTCAGGCCTCATCTTAGAGGTCCTATCTCATGGTCACCATGCTTTTCCCAGTCTCTGCTGTTTAACTTCTTTTACCATCAAAGTTGGCAAGGAAGTAACAAGAGACACCCAGGTAGATTACATGAGCACCAAACATAATCTTCTCTGCCCTTCTTGTGTGATGGCAACCCTCTCTTCCTGATAATCAGGGCTAATTATCCCTAATAGCATAGTCCTCTCTTTTCTTACTGTTGGTCTCTTGATATGCCAAGGCCAAAATGATGGGGCACCAGCAGTTCCCTAATAAAAAGCACTTTCCTGTGGGAATCAGGGCCTTTAAACTTACAGGTATGGAAAGCACAAATTCCCCAACTTACTTGTTATCATGGTAGTGGGGCCATTCCTATTTCTACTCCTTGCAAACTCAGGAATTCTATGTATTGAAGACAGAACACCATATAATAATCATTGACTTAGGCTAAATAGTGCATGAATGAGGATGGTGTTCCATCGCCGAAGTGCAGATCTCTAAGCTCACCCTTTCATTACTCTTTCATCATTCTATAAGGCCAGCCAGGTGGTGCAGTATACGATATGACCAGAGGATTCCCTGGTCATATGGCCAGCGCCATACTTCCTTTGCTGTAGAGTGTCCCTTAGTCCAATGTGATGTATAGGATCCCGTGTTAGTGATGAAACTCTGCATACCCTCAGCTAATGGTGCTGGTGGAGGCTTTCAACCCAAAAGGCAAATCCACACATAGATTATTTGTTGATTCGACTCAAGATGAATTGCTGCCCCTTTCACTGTAGAAAAGATCCATTATTATCAACTTCCCACCAAAATTGTTCCCCTTGAAACATGGTGCCTTATAAAGGACTTACGTTGGTCTCCACTGAGGGCAGTTTGGATGTTCGGCAGTGGCAGTAGCTAGGTCAGCTTCAGTAAAGGAGAGCTCTTGTTTTTGGTTCTGTGTAGAACCTCCATTCTTTCCATCAGCTAGTCCATTCATGCATCTATTGTGCAAGAACTGGGGTTGCTAATGATAGGAAGGTTGATGTCAACTGACTGAATCATTCTTTCTACTTTGTTGTTTAGGACCCCTACTGTGGCAAGTGCCTTCCAAGTGATATTATGTGATACAAAGATCTTCATACTTCATGACTGTTCATGTTAATTCATCTCTGTTCCTTTCTCCTACACCTTCTTGTTCCTGACTTACCAAACTTTCTCTGTCAGGTGCCAGAATAACCAATCAATTCGTTTACAAGGCTGTCTACATTCCAAGCATGATTATTTACATTTTCATACAAAGTGAGTGATCTGGTGACCAAAGTCACCAGGTCCACTGCCCAGAGCTTTTCTCATTAGGAGAATTTCCTGTTACCACTCTTTTTTTTAGTACTATCCATTAGTGAAGCAGTAGTATAGTTGTAATTCATTTTCAGCATACAGAAACAGCTTGAACTGATCCATCTGTGAACCTACCACAACAACTTTCCTCTTCCCTCATTGGGTTGTAGGGTACCTACCTCCTCTTACCATGTGATCTTAGGTAAGAGCTAAGTGTATACATAGGTATGTACAAGTGCTTAATACCATGTGGGGTGGGGGGTCTGGCCGTGTGCTTATGTAGTTTTCTTGTGCCCTTTGGTTTATGTCATTACAACCCTAAATGTATCAGTTCCATCTTATAATAAATTGATGCTAGACCCATCTAAACGTATGACTTGATAAGTCTAGAAGGGCCAGTTTGTAGTAGACAGTTCTGATCACCTGTCAATTTATGTACCATGGCCAGGTATCTACTATGGCCTAATATAATAGCAAGTCAGAAGCCAATATCCAAGAGGTACAAAATTCTCATTTGCAAAATGGCATTGCTTTGCATCAGAACCCTAAGGATCTGTACTGTGATATTCCCACTGGTGTTTGCCATAAAACTCATATAGAATTTCTACCCTCCACAGACACCTCTCATACTTTTCATAGTGTCTACAGTATCACACAGCCCAACAGGTAAGGCTACTTGCATTGTCACTTGTACACCGTCTATGGAACCATTTCCTATTCTTGATTTATTCAAAGCAGTCAAACTTTTATGTATCCTGGTATTTGAATTAGAGTAGTGTTTCAAATGTAGAGTATGCTACCTCCATAACCCAAAGGCCTACAATGCATTTGGTTTCCTTCTTACTGGTGAGAGGTATGAGATGCAGTAATTTGTCCTTTACATTGGATAGAAAGTTCTGATGTGTCCCAGAGCGCTGCATCTCAAAACCCTTTTTTTTTTCTTTTTTTAAGATTTACTTATTTATTTGAGAGAGAAAGAGAGAGAGAGAACAGGGGGAAGGACAGAGGAGAGGGAGAGGGAAAGAGAATCTTAAGCAGACTCCCAGGCTGGCATGGACCCCGATGTGGGGCTTGATCTCAGGAGCCTGAGATCATGACCTGCACTGAAATCAAGAGACACTTAGCCATCTGAGCCACCCAGGCACTTCTCAAAATCTTCACTAATACACCAGATCTCTAAATCTTCATTAGGTTTATCTCCAACCTGGAATGCATGTGGTTTATCAAGATGTCCACTGTATTTACCACTTCTTGATCATTCTGTCTAATTCACATGACATCATCAGTATGTTGGACCAATGTGATTTTCTGTGGAATATCTATATGGTTGAGGTCCTTTGGGCAACTTCTTTGATGGGAGTGGGAGAGTTAACATAGCCCCAAGGATAAGACTATACATATATACTATCTCTGTCTCAAGTGAATGTGAACTGATCCTGATCTTCCTTTCTGATAAGATTAGAAAATAATGCATTTACCTGACCTGGGGCCGTATTCAATACACCTACAGCTTTATTAATCTGTACTAGCAAATATTTTTGCATATATGGCATGGCAACTACAAGTGGGGCTACTACTTAGTTGAGTTTCTAATAGTCCATTGTCATCCTCCAGGATCTGTGCCCAATTTATGAACCTGAGCCTACACCATTCATTTAGAAAAGGTGAAAAAGGGGGATCCCTGGGTGGCTCAGCGGTTTGGCACCTGCCTTTGGCCCAGGGCGCAATCCTGGAGTCCCGGGATTGAGTCCCACGTTGGGCTATCGGCACGGAGCCTGCTTCTCCCTCTGCCTGTGTCTCTGACTCTCTCTCTCTGTCTATCATAAATAAATAAATAAATGTTAAAAAAAAAAAGATAAGGTGAAGAAGAAAACATTTCAACAACCGTTCAATATGCTCTCAGTTGCTCAACAACTTTGGTGCTCATTGTAATAATTATTCCCACCTTGCTTCTGTTATACTTTTGGATCCTATCATCCCCACGGTTATCAGGGAGCACAGTTCTATAGAAGTATCTATGCGATCAACATGACCTATAGAGGACCACCACTACTAAGCTCCTCAGCAGTGCTGGTTCCCCTCTGACCTGTGCCGTCCTCATCATCTTAGGAAATAATGTCCTCTGGCCTTCCCACGAAATAGCACACCCATTTCTCCTGGCCATTTTTATTCCTTCTTCCTTGTCTGCCATAATAACCTGGTAAATGTACCTCACTTAGCATGGGCCATCCCTAGCAACAAATTCCCAAGAGCTATCTTCATGGAATACAATTTCCATTTGCCAGGGCTTTAAGTCCTGTTTAATGGTAGAATGTTGCCATATTAATAAACTCTGGCTTATCCAAGTTTGTATTTCACCTTCCTTCATCTAGCATCCTCAGGACCCTGTCTTGAGTACATGCTGAGTACATGTTGGTTAGGTCTTGCCATGCCTTTAAAATATGCTCTTCCCTCCCTTTGCATACTCCAGCTCTCTGGATTATCTCTGGATTATCCAACATTATCTCTGGATAATGTTGAGGTTCAACGTTAGTTGTTGGCTTAGAGGACATAGCAGAAGGTTGATCCTGAGAGAGGATGGCTGTCCCTACAAGGTAGACACCTTCGCATCATTTTCAGGCAAGGGAAAATTATTAGACTTGAATATGGGGGTTCAAGATGATGTGGAGATTTAAGGTGCATTCATTCATCAACCCTGACATCCCTATCCCAAGTCTTAGCATCCCACTGCTTCCCAACAAGGGTCCCCACCTTGGTAATGCAGACCTGCCATGTTTGAAAGTGGAATCTTTTTGGGAGCTTTGTTATTCTTATTATTAAGTTCTAGGCCTGATCCTCACCTTTCCTGTCTTCTGGCTGCAGGAACCGACAATCTCTTTATATGTTTCTAGGAAGACCCATTTATTTCCACACTTAGTTTCTAAGTGGTGAATGATCCTGGTGAGTCTTTTCTTTCTTTTCTTTATTGCATCTATTGCTTATAACAATAGCCATACCATTCGATAGTTCTTCATAATTACTTTTTTTTCTCAGTACCTCTCAAATACCTTTTGTTATATTGCTTTCTATCCTTATCTGTACTAGTTATATAGTACAACAAATTATCTAACACAAAATTACTCTCCACATTTATTGACTTAAAATAGCAATAAACATTTATTATCTCCCACAGTTTCCTTGAGTCTTGAAATCAGGAATGGCTTGGCTGGTTGGTCTCCGGCTTAGGGTTGTCATGAGGTTGAGTTGCATGGCAGCCAGGCCTGCACCCAGGTGAAAGTTTGACTGGAGCTATAATATTCACTTCTACGTGGCTGGGAAATTATTGCTAGCTGTTGGGGTTAGGCTGAAAGTCCTCTCTAGAGAACTGCTTGGGTATCCTCAGATATGGCAGCAGACTTTCCTCAGGAAGAGAGGGTTTGAGATACAAGGTGGAAGCTTCAATGCATTAGTAATCTAGCCTCAGAAGTCAGACACCGTCACTATAGCAATGTTCTGTTAGGCATATTGGTCGCCTTGACTCAATGTGAGAGGGAATTGCATAAGGGCATGGATATCAGAAGCTGAGGATCACTGGGGGCCATCTTAGAGGCTGCCTATCACAACACCTTATTTAAGTTTATTAAGAATGGATATTTTAGCAGTTGCACCCTTACTGCAAGTCAGGGCTCATTGGTGTTTTTATCATCCTTGATGAGGTCTCAAGGCCAATTGAACAGCAGTGATCCAGCATCAAATTTCTATTTTTGAACCTGGATGGAAGATAAACAGGTAATGTCTGCCTATCATCTCCTTCTCTCTCTCTTCCTCCAGAATTTGAGTACTTTCACCACTTTTTTTACTCTTGTCAAAGCTACCACGATATCCTGAAATAGTCCCCAAGTGGCCTCCTGATCTGAATTCCGCTACCTCTCCATGCTCCTCTCTGAACAAGCTTCTCTTGACTCACTCCTCTCTAGCATAAATGTCACCTTAACAGACAAGCCATCTCTGTCCATCTCATCCTAAATATCACCTCCTAGCACTCTTTATCTCCTTACTATAAGAGGAAACCTCTTTTCTCTATATTTTCTCTTATAGCACTTGTCTCCGTCTAACATTTATTAGACATGACATGCCTTTATTTGTGTGCTATATGTTTATCTTCCACACTAGATTAAAGGTGGGGTTTCTTTCAGACTCTTCCTCTCCTCGGTCCCCAAAACGATGCCTGGTGTACAGTGGGCACCCCAAACATATTTTTCAAATAAATGAATGAATGGATTACTGGCAACTTCTTAGTGTTATCAGCTATTGCATTGATGACCTTTGTTAGACATATTTGCAGGTTCTGATTGAACCAATGTGAGAAGCCATAGGACTCTATTCTGCTCAGAACTGTCTTTTCTTGAGTTAAATTTGGCTTGAATTTTAAGACAAAAGGCAACATTCTGTTTTCTAAGTGGCCTGATTTCCTTTTGCATTAACATCCATTTTAGAACACTTATTGTGCTGTGACCTTTGCTCTTGCAGAGTCTATTGTTCAGCTTGCACCAACATAGAATCCCTTGGAATAAAACAAAAGAGATTAAAAGGGATATCATATCACCCCAATTTTCCATGGTTTCTTTTCAACTTTTGGCATCTAGATTCTCACGTATTCCCCTGACCAATCTGATGTGGGGATTGTCAGGCACCTTATTCTCTCCATGATCTCCCTGCACCGAGCCTTGTTGTTCCTAGGTTTATACCCTGGTCATCAGAGGAAATGAAGAGAGGCAAGGTCACCAAAATTGACTTATTCCTTGTAAATTTCTTTGGTAGAATTATTCAGTGTGTGATACATGAGAATCTTAGATTTCCTATTGCTTTGAAATGTTTAAGTTATCCAAGTTCAAATAATATTTACCTATTTAGACATAAATCTCTGTAGTGGCAAATCTACAAAGAAGTAATATCAACTTGTGCTTCAGCTTTGATCCAAAGTCTTATTCTTGTGTTTTATGGAGCATCTAGGATTTTCTATAGGAGATTAGTGGCTAGGAGTGAAAACACTATTATCTTATAGGTCAACTTCAGAAAAAAAAAATTTTTCCCCAAGCCAAACTGTATCCAGCTTTATTAAAGATATTTTTCATAAATGATTGTGGTATTTCAGACAGAACATGGGCAGACAATCATCAGTAATATGTAACAATTTTCAAACTCCCTTCTTCACTGGACTACCAAAATCAGAAAGCCACTCTAAAACCCAATGAAGTCTCCACGCAATGCTCTGAACAGAGCAGGTTTGGGGGGGGGGGGAGAGGGGTTGACAGTTCACATTTAAGCATGTGGTTTAACAACTTTTCACAAGCCGACCCTGACTTTCAGGAAATGAAATAAAACTGGAAGAATTACCAATCTAAAGATCCACAAGCTAAAAAAGAAACTCTTTTGAGGGATGCCATCTCCATGGTGACATACTGCAACGTCCAGATTGCCTGAAATGCTGGAAGGCACTTTGTGGGGGTCAGATCCCAAAAGGTCTGGATTTAAGGGAGTGTAGTCTATGCTGAGGGCAGAGAGGGAGAAGAGGCATAAAAAATGAATTTTAGTTTTTCTACACTACAAAGCATTTGTGCCAAGGTGGCTAATGTGTGTCAACATCCAAGAGTCCCTCCTTCCGAGAACTAAGAGGAAGTTTCTTAAAATTAGAAGGAAAAGGTGTTTTTTTCCCCACTATCAGTCCAACTTCGGGGGGATTCTATTAGTGGTAAATGCCCTTCCCCCAAAACAAAATTGAAGTGTTCTGTGTGCTAACAACATAGCCAATGTACATTCATCTACTGGAACCAATTAAAAAAACTGAAAGCAAAATAAAATCTTTAACAAATCGAAGTAGGTTACTTACATATTATTTTTTCAATGAGACCTTCTCTGATAACAGTCTTTGAAACTATGCTCAACCCACTCTGAACTCCCAATCGTCCTTTAAAAAAGTAAAACATAATTCTGCATTTTTATAAAACTGGATAAAAACAGTAGTTCAAGCTGCACAGTCACCAGAAGTACACAGTTATCAAAAATGCACACACTTCTCTTGGCATCTCCAGCCCCTTCAGCTTTCTGTGCCTGGTCTGTTTGGCATCTCCATTTTCTGCAGAGTTATTCCCCTCCTGGCCAGCATCAGCTTTCCCCTTTATCCCTTTGGGCACCTTCTCTCCCTTCTTTGCAGGGGCCTTTTTAGGATTGGGTTCTAGCTTTGGAGGGGCAGGTGTCACAGATAACCTTGCAGATTTTCTCTATGGCTCATCCTTCACCTTGGCTTCACCTGTGGAATCCTTCACGTCAGCCTTTCTCTTGGGCATAGTGGCTGCAGCTGGCAGGACTAAGGCGTTGGACTCTGTGATGACGTGGTGTGGGTTTCGGTCGGTCATTCTTGTCTCTTCTTCACACTGCTCCAACTTCAGAACTTTTGAAATTTTACAAAATTTGGCCAAGTCTGGGTAAACACTTCAGTGTTTTCATTCTTTTTCTGTTTTTGTGTATTTATATTACTAGAATGTAAACTTCATGAACATAACCCACATAAAATTTTTATTGCTTTTCTGGTCGGAGAAGAAATAAGCTAACACTTTTTAAAATATGCTTTTGATTTTAGGACTTTGCTCAAAGTATTTTGCTTTCCCTAATCATGGTCATAGATTTTAAGAAGTGTGAAGTTTTCATCTCTGAAAATGTAAGGCAATTAGAACTTCACATTTTCAGAATGCCTGGTATTAGATCTAGGCTTACCGTTAATTCATACCCTCCTCACGTGTTTATTGAGTTATAGTCAATGTCATGCCTTGACAGTATTAGCAGGTGTCCTCATTGGTCTTATGCTCTGAGGTCCTCACTGATCTTATTTTCTGAGCCAGACATGGAACTAGTGAATTCAACCAAGTTGAATGTTACAAAAAGAGCAGTAACAGTGTGTCATGGGGGCAAACATTCAACAGAGTGACCACCCTGAAGACATAATATTTAATTTAAAATGTGAAGGCTGAATTGAAGTTATCTAGCCTAAGGGTGGTAGAACAAAGCATTCCTGGTATAGGAAGTAGCAAGTTCAAAAGTCTTGAGGGGATAGAGAACTTGGTATATTTCCATTTTTTTTAAAGTAAACTCTATGACTGGCGCGCTGGGAGCAAGTAGCGAAGTAGTAGATGATGAAGTCAGAGAGATTAACAAGACCCAGACTATACGTAAACGCTTGAAGACTATTTGATTTTGAACTTAGAGCCTGATAAGTCTTGCTTTAAGCAAGGAACGACATGATCAGAATTGGTTGGAAAAGTGGCTCTAGCTGCAAGGGAGAAAATGGGGTTAATATGACCTTGGGAGACAACTTAGGAGATATTTGAAATATTTCAGGTGAGAGACAGTGGTGACTTGGACTAGGGTGGCATGAATAGTCTCTGAAACAATGGGTTATTTGGAAGATAGAATTGCCAGGACCTGTTGATGGATTGGATTTGGGCGTTGAAAGAGATAGTGTCATCACGAATGGCTGAAGGGCTAAATGGTGGGCATGCATAGTAAGATGAGAGCACGAGGCTGGATAAAGGGGAGTGTGGTCAGTCATCTACTCTCTGTGATCCAAGAATTCACACAATTTCCTTCCCAAATCTGCTTTTTATGCTGAAATTTAAAAGCAGAAAACCTAGAAGTTAGAAAGATTTTACAGGTAATCTTCCCAAGGTATATATTCCTAACAATGTGCAGGGGGATGATTATCCAGTCTCTGTTTCACTGTTAGCAAGAAATCATGTTCTAGAAATACTGCTGCTTATCCATCCTCCCTTCTAAAAGAATTTACTAGCCTGTCCCAGCACTTGGCTAAAAACCTTGACTATACTGGTAACCAGTAGAACCAACCCACTTAGCACAACCATTTGAATTAGGTTTGAAAAAACTGGGTTCAAGAGGCTCCAACAAAAATCTTGTTGGAAGAATTTGAACTATAAGGCCCAGAAATGACAGCGATACTGTTGGAACCTGAAACACTAAGGGAACCTTGAGATGTTCATAGAGCGGTCGCTGCAGCAAGCCAGGGCTGCATGCAAGTTGAAATGAGGGAGAAACCAGAAATTTCAAGGATCAATGCATTCTTCACTGAGAAGAAGGTGGTGAATTTAAAGAGACTGTGTGTGGTTCTGGAAAGAAAGAAATGGAGAGAGGAGATACCTGACACTGTTTTGGTTTCCAGGAAGACTAGTTGCACTGACTGCAGTTGAGTTCTATCAGCATCTCCTTATTCTCTTTTTCTTCCAAGAATCACACTTTTTAACAAATATGCTAGGGTGGGATTTTGTTCATTGCAACCATCTGATGCTGGTCTTTGATAGTCTCACAGAGAAGAGTGTTCTCATTTTTAACAGATCCAGTGCAAACAATTTTTTTCCTATACATTGAACTGTATCTTTCTTCCTGCAGCTTCTGGGGTCCCCAGAAACCATGCTGAGCAGTCTAATTCCTCTACTGTACCCCTGTCCACTGAAGAGGGGGTGCCTCCCCTCCAAGTCTTCTCATCACAAAACGTCCACAGTTATTCTAAGTGTTCCTGACACTATTTGACTTTCGGGCCTCTCCCCTATTCCGTCATGCTCATCTGAACACCTTATGATTTGCCAATCCTTTTTAGAACAAGGAGCCCAGAACTGCCCAGAACACTTCATGAATGATTCGACAAGCTCAGAGCAGCGTAAGGCTATAGCCATCCATCGCAACTTTGCAGTTAACTAAATCCCTTTTTGGAAAATTTCTGGATTTGAGTTTTGGTTTTGTTTGTTTGTTTGTTGTGTTGTGTTGTGGTTTAGCAAAAGTGAGTCTCTAGAAAAAATACCGCGAGAAGATAATTCCTTTGGGTTAAGACATTGTTGATTGGTAAAATAAAAGTACCCTTGTATGTCGCATGGCAGGTAATGACATTTAGTTGTCAGCAGCTACTCAAACCTTAGCTTTTGTCTTTCCAGTGGGTCAGCTGATACCTCCCTATCAAAATGAAATGTTATACACTTGGAGAGAGGAAAGAGGATTCCCGAGCCAGAATCCATGCTGCCATTCATGGAAGTTGGAGGGGAACTAAGCCGCTCAGTTGCTGCAAGCCCCCCATCCGACTGGCTGACTTTGCAAGAGGGATGATATGAGGAAGGACAGTAAAGGAGAGGTGGAAAGATAAAACAAATAAACAAACAAAAAAACAAAAAAACAGTTCAGTTGAGGGTAGCAGTTCACTGCTGCCAAGGCACTGTCCACGGTTACTTTGAGATAGCCAGCTGCCGTCTTGAGATTAGTCCAGGCATTGGAGAGGAGAGGGAAGGCCATGTCTGTACTTCTGGTCATGCCTGGCTGCCGTTAATTAAAGATTTTTTTCTAAAAATTTTAAAGATCTTTAAAATTCCTGTGGTCGTGTGTAGATCTGTTGGTCTCTGCAGCCAGGCCTCACTAACTGCTACTACGCACCCCCCTCAGTACTTCAGATCGTGACACTTTAATATCAGATCCCCACAGCTCCTTATGAAGGAGAGTCAATGACTGACTGTTAAAATACATTTTCTTTTTGTGTGTGTGGGAAACTAAGAGGCAAAAGTGAGAAGGCTTTTTTTTTTTTTTTCCATAGTTATAGATGACTGCAGGGGCAGAGCCAGAAATAGACACCCCTTTTTCATACATAGTTCAATTTCCAGCCAGGCCGAGCCCTGCCAATTGCAAACTGATCCGGTGTGTGCTGGCAATCCGTCCGCATGCAGTAAGTGATCATGTGCCACGCTCTCTGCAGAGAGGCATTAGCCTCCGCATCTGGCCAAGGTGGCCTCTTCTAGTAGACTGGCTGCTGGACCATGGCTGGAGCTAAAGGAAATCCAGGGTTTCTCCCTATCTTTCTGGGTCAACTTGGCTTGAGGGGGTGGGGGGGGGGGTTGGCACCAGTGCTCTGTTACTAGAAGAAATGGAAGTATACCTTCTCAGGTCTGTCCTAAACCTTCTCACGTCTTAGAGACACTCTCTGGAGCTCTAGGTTTCATAAGGTTACAATGCTTAATCTCAGTAGGGTTATCAGTCCTGTCATGTATTATAAACCCTCCAATCAAGGCAGTGGGAAACAGTGCTTCTATTTAATACCCGGAGAAATGGTGGAAGTCAGCGATTGATACCAACACAATGATGGGAAAAAGTGTCCAGAGGTGCTACTCACATAATCTCATTTTACAGCATCTTGAAAATTCAATAGAAAGGACTCCACTAACAATACCATTACACACTACTGATTATTGTTCTCAAATGTTCCTAAAGCCCTAAAAGCATAACTTAACAATAAAAATGCTCTATAAATACATCCCAACAATGTACGCAACTGTATTTTTTTTCCTTTGAAAACAAAAGCACGAGTGTTAGTCACAAGTCATATAATTTTACTTTAGTAATTTCTCAGCTAAAAGTGCATTATCATTTTCTAAACATTATAAAATCACAAATGAAGGAGCTATTGCTTGACATCGGAAAGTATTTCCAAACAATTTAGAAAAGGTGGAGAATATTGCACATGGGGTGAATTGCCTACTTAATATGTGATCTTTCTTGGGAGACATTTTGTTTGTCACGAGCTCTATGTTTTTTGCAAATGCATTGGGGGAAAAAGCAAAATGTCCTTGCAAAAAGCATTTATAATTTTCAAATTTCCTGCTTCAATGTGTCAATAATTCTTGGTTTTATCTTTTGCCATTAAAGCTTTTGGAATAAGTATATTTTTCAAATGAGTTAAAATTGTAGGAAGTTACTACTGTATCCTGTCCAAGAAACAAAAAAACAAAACAAACAAAAAGTTGAGAGCCATACATGCAAAATATGCTTCAGCCCTTGAAAAAAGATTTCAAACTGGTTTAGAAAAATATATTTTATGCTTCCTGTTTGTGCTCACACCATGGAACGAGGAGGGGATACATACAACTAAGAAAAAAACGCTAATACTATTTCCCCCAAAAATCATATTATTTCACCTCATGATGGAAAGAACTATTTTTTTACAAATAAATATTTTTTACTTAGCAAGTCAAAATTAAATTACTAAATTAAATTACTAAAATATCTAACACTGATAATTTTTTAGTTTAAGTTTCAATTTAAAATTACTTTAATACTATTGATAATACCAAACTATTAAGTGAGGAACATTCTTAAAATGATTTTTAAAACCACTGGGGAAGTCCATGTCCTTTTAAATAATTCATATTTATATCAATACTCATTTTCAGAGTATCATGGAATTCCTTAAGATTTGCTGACTTAAAAGTATAATGCAAATTAAAATTTAATAGCAATTTAAAAATAAAATGTACATATTTAATTTTTAATAAGTTTTAATATATTTTATGTTATTACATATTATTCTGTGTCGTTGGGAAATCTGGTGTATTATTAAAATGTGTCTAGAATATTTTTTCAAAGCTGATCAGGAAAGCTTTCTAAAACATGTTTTCTGCTAAGGATCTGAAATACTACCACCTTACATTTTATTCAAATACCTTTGAAAATGATTATTTTCGGCTATCTTCCTAGATGGTGATTTTACATATTTCAGTCAGATTTGTTTGCAGTTTTCATAAACAACATTTATTGGAGAACGCAAGAAGCATCAGAAGTTTTAACTCCCTCAAACACAGTAAAATGATCAAACGTTTGGAATAGAAGTAAATTGTAAAAATGTGTCTTAACTGAGACGCTTTGCCCTAAGGAACCAAGACTTTGTGTTTGATGATTCTTCCATAAACCTGAGTTTATTTTAAAGAATTGATCCTTTTATTGTTAGAAAGTTGATGGAGAGAGAATTCCACTCACAAGTTTTTCCACTAGACACTATAAAATTCCATCACAGCCGCTCGTGTTTTTGGCCTCGGCAGGTGAACCCCACAGCTGAATATTGCCAGATCTTATTTTGAAAAATTGTGTTGTGTCTACAGGATGCAAATCATCTCATGAAAATTCAAGTCAAATGGAAAGCCTGCTTTGGTCCTAGGTGCTCCACTGGAGTCGAACAGTGAGAAGACCAAAACTCTGACGGGACATGAAAAAATTTATGGAAAGAAAAGACTAAGAAAAGTGAGGAGAGGAGGAGAGACAAGAATAAAAAGAGAAAGCAAAGAGAGCTAGGTTTGATCTGGAAAGACAGATTCCGTGACATGCTGCTTCATGCCGTTCCACGCAAATGGTGTTGCCTTCCCCGTAGCTGGTCTACAACCTATAATATACTCTATGTGATTACCCTTGTTGGGAATATTTGACAGTTGGTCAATTTTTCAGTTTCTCATTTTTTCTCTAGCTAGAAAGCAATGTTTTAATGCTTTTCTCTTTGCTAAAGAAATTAAGACTGTCACATATCAATAAAGAATGCTTTTCTAAACCAGGCGTTTGTACATTTTAAAAAAGATACTAGAGTAAAACTTTTATTAACCTGAAAAATATGGGGGGGGCGGACTTTTTAGAGAGCTGGATCATCCTTGATGACTCTTAATTATGTAAAAGCTGGACATTTTCGTTTACACCTGAAATTCTTACAATGCAAAATTATTCTGTACTGTTTATTTATATTTACAGACACTATACCTACCTAAACTCTCATTTTATATTGGTTTACATTAAAACTCAAATGAACTATGTATTCACTTTACTAGAAGTTAATGTGAAAAGTAAAAGCAATAAGGGACTCTATATCAATAGGAGGCTTATGTGAAATTCCGTCTTGTATGTGCTTTATCTTTCTCAGGACAATGGTTCAAAATCAGCGTTACAACCAGCAGGAGAAGAGGAGAATTACAAACTAAAGAATTCTAAATAATTCATGGATGTGCATGGAAATAATGTTTCAAAACTCAAGTCAGAAGCAGCTGCAGGGGGAAATTTTTTTTTTTTTTTAAGTCACAGTCAACAACAGTCATATTATTTCAGGTTAGCTCACACCATTGTGTGCCTTTACAATGCAACATTTGTACGTTTCCATTGGTTTGGGAAAGAAAATTTAGAAGACTCAAAACACACAAACAGCAAATATAAAGAATCCTTTCTAGTTCTCCCAGACAGTATGACTCAGTAGTAAGAAACACCATTCTGCTTGCAAAATCTAGTCTAAAACATGATTCTATATTTTCAAAAGTAAATCCAAACCTTGGCCAAATCTCTTAGGCGAGTAAGGCCCCCTTTCACAAAATAAATATAAAAATAAGACAAGTTATTGTTCCTGTTTCTTCCCCATTGTTTATTTCACAAATGCCCCTTATCTTGACATAGGTTTAAGATAAGGGTCATTGGAGACACTTGACAATAACAGAAAAACCACTCATTATCCAGGTAGGTCATTCACAATTCTAAGATTGAACAATGATGTGGAAGCAAATTATTTATTTTGCATAATATCGAAATCAGAAGTGTGAATGTAGCAATGGAAAAAGGAAAGTAATCAAAACTATTTGAGGATAAACATTGAAGTAAAACAGGATATTCTTTTAGATCTCACTTGGAAAGAAGACAACTGATAACCATATAAGTGGAACCATTCATCCTCAATTTATTTAGATTGGTTTTGCTCCAGCCCCCTTTTCATGGCAAGAACTCATGTTCTAGCTCCCTGGACTCACATAAAGATAATATTTATAAACATATTTACTGGATCGAGGTATAAAGGAATCTAAATTACCCTAATATCTCAAATAAAACAATAGGTCATAGTGACCTAAATGCTTTATGGAAATAGTGTCTGTGATTTTATAGATTAAGCAATACATTCTTGAAAGTAACTTTTAAGTTAATATTTTAAGATTATTTTTGCTAAATACTGTCATTAAGTGAAGATGATGCTGACCCTGTAATTAATTGGGGTAAAACAAACATTGTCCATCCTTAACTTTCAGGAAAGAACTAGTTTCTTTTGTCACATAATGAAAAATTTCAGGTTTGTTTGTTAATCTCTCTTCCTTCGACAGTGTATGTTTGACCCTTTTGAAATCATGAGGTTACAAACAGTATATTTTGAGGTTTTTAAGAGATCCTGAACAGATTAAGATAATTTATCTTGTTGAATGCTAACATGAATTATAATATTTTAAGTAGTGGTTATTCCCAATCAAGATTTCTTTAAATTTCCAGTGAAGATTTAGCTAGATTGCAAATAAGCAGAGTCAGAACTCTTTAAGTACACACCTGAAGTTGCAATTTTCCCTTTCCTTTTTTTTTTCTTTTTAATAGTCACAGGTATTGTTTCCTGCTTTTACTTGTTATCAGTTCTGATACCCCAAAACTATCCCCATGCAGTTGATTCATATCGAAGCCAAACATTTCATGCGGTCTGTGACTTCGATTAATCAGCTCTCCCATAAAATTACAATTTAAAAACAATGCCAACTGCCGCCCTCCACATTGTAGTTCACAGACAAAAGCCATAATGTAACATGACTTGGCAATAGAAGGATGGTGAGTTGGGGGAGGTGGATTTGATCCCGACTTCATTTCTATTTTGACCATCTTGTTATTGACTGGATCTGCGTTTTCTAGCCTATTAGCTAATACGTGCACGACACCAATGAGCCACCTGCACCTCCTTCTTTCCTTTTTACCATGTCTGGGTTTTCTGGCCTTTGTATTTCTCAGTCCTGGGGGTTCTCTCTCAGCTCCATCTCTGGCAGTTTATGGGGAGAGTGTGCCGCGAATGAGATCTACAGAAGCTGCCCCGCACGTTTATTATCACATGAAAATTCACTTCCATTTGCACAAGGGCCAGGAAGATCCAGGAGGTTTCGTCTCCTCCACTAGCTTTCATCTCTCTGCAGCAGCTGTCTGGTGAGCTCTGTGGTGAGATCTCATGCAGGATCTGAGAGAAAGTGTGCTCTGATCAAACTGGAGATGTCAACTCTTGAGTGCAAAAGTGAAAAGTCTGCCTTCCAGACATAGGCGCAAAGATCGGCGAATGACCAGCTACGCTCTGCCAAAAATCAGAAAATGATTTTGAGTTATGTATATGCTAATTTCCATGTATCTCTGGCTTGGTCTGAGAAAAGTAAACATGTAAAAATAGACTATACATAAAAATACACATATAAATAAAAAAATGAATGTTATTTTTCTGTTAGTACTTTTTAGAAATTGGCTGACGAAGGGTGATAACTTTAGATTGGACTCCACTAACTGCAGCGAGCAGTGTTTTGAGGCTTTTGCAGACAGAAGAGCAGGGACATAAAAAAAATGGTTATTTGGTCAAATATTTGGTTTTAAAAAGAATCATTTATTGGTCTAAAACAAATGTGAAAGCATTCAAGGAAATAGTTACATATTCAGAAAACTAGTTATGATTGGGGCACTTGATTCAGTGAGACTGGAGACTTTTTCAGCTTGATTTTCTTTCTGGTTAGGGTTCAAGGAGGGAGAACTAGAGCTACTTCCACATTCTCAGAAGTAGACTTACCTATTTTCTGCCCCCGAAGATCTAAGAAATCATTCAATTATTCTGATTATATTTAGTGGTTAGTAAGATTTTTTTCTACTCCAGGTCTTAAACTGTTGTGTGTCTTTTTAGTTGGAGCTTTAGCTCATGAGCATCCATTATAGTTATTTCCTGCCCCCTGCCCCATTTCTATTTTCTAATTGTGTTCATGAAGCAAAAGAAGGGAAGGCCCTTTTTGCCCCTAAAGAAAGCTGTAAATTTCGAAGTCTGTTTTTATAAATTCTCTCACATGTATCCAGTCACTATTTCTCATCAATAGCATATGTACAGATACAACAGCCCACGAATGTGTCTGATTATTGGGCCATCAATTTCACTCTTACCAAATAAAATAGTTTGACTTTATTATTTACATGATTCTTAAAATATGTAGGCCACTGACCACACAAATAAACATGTGCTTTTGGATCAGTAGAAAGCCTGGTGTTTATGAACAGCGTTCTTTGTATTTTTAACAATATCTGGCACATATAAGCAAAACTCTTTACTGAAACATGGAGCCTGGATATTTGTGTGCTTCGTGATCTATGCTGGGCAGGGGCCCCAACCTCTGCTCTGTAGCAGACCAGAGTACGAAAATCTGTTATTGCAGTTTGACATTTTCTTTGCATGATTAGGTCAGTTGGTAAGTCTCCACTTTGCAGTTCTTAGAAGCCCAGATTTCCTGTTACCATGCAATGTGGTTCTGATTACAGCCGTACCGAAGCCCAGACGTAGTACCTGTGTTCTGCAAGCACTTCCACCTCTCATTTTCCATGTTAACATGAACAACTTATTGACCCTATCCTCTTCTTTGCCTGCAACGGTTGGGGAGACTGAGAATCCAAGGGGTCATAGTGAGAAAACAGAAGGCCGAGTGTTACCCACATTCCAGGTTGTGGAACAGTGCTCCTGAGCTGGAGAAGAGAACCGTAAGGAACTCAAAGCAAAAGTGTTTTTCTCGTGAAGAGCCATGGCTCATCTGTTTTGTGCTTTAATTCTGTCACCACAAGTTCAGTTGGTGAGGCAGCATGAATGATCTTCCAAAGGAACACCTTCATCGACCGTGCAAGCCTCCGGTCCTACCCAATATTGCATGACGAATCTGGTCCATGGCACTTTCTCTGCTCACCTGACTCACACAGCTTCTTGCATAAGCTTGCATAAGCTTGTAAGCTGATGTAGACAGCTTCCGAACTCACCTCCTGCCTTTCACTCTCACTCCCCTACCTCCCCTTCCTCACAGTTGCCTGAATTTTCTTTCAAAAACGAATGCATTTAAATAAGATTGCTCCTCTCCTCTGCCAGGGTCCTCCACCGACTTCTCCACTTCTCGACTTCTCGCTGCACTCTGATCAGGTTTCACACTCTCCTCTGTGACTTCAAAAGCCTGACATGATCTGGGCTGTGCCATTTTCCTGACCTCAATTCTTGCCACTGTCCTTTTTTGCACACTGCATTCTATGCAACAATGGCTTTCTCCCTAATTCTGCCTTGAAGCCTTTGAACGGGCTGTTCCTTCTTCTCGAAAAAAGCTTTCTCTGCCTCATCACACTACTGACTCCTCATTCAGCCTTTAGATCTCAGCTGACCCATCATGTCACTTAGACGACTCTTCCTGGGCCTCTGATCTACAGAATTCTTTGAGGGAGTCTCCCTCCACCATCTATTTTATTTCTTGGACAGCCCTCACTACACTTTAATATTATCTAGTTGCTTCATTGACTTACTAGTTTATTTTTTGTCTTCTTATAGAGGAACCATGTGCTTCCTGGAGAAAAGGGACTTGATCTTATTTTCGGTGGGCTGGTTGCCTGGTGCGGCAAAGCCACCCAATACCCTTGTTGTTGGGTGGATGGATGAAAGACCAATCACTGAGTTTATCTAAGTCCACTCACCAGAAAAGGCTTGGGACTGGTTTCAGAGTCTTAATCTACCACAACTAACTTGAGGCACATTAGTTTTCATTCCCTTGTTTCTACACTTGTCTTGATTCTCGCCAGGGTCCTACATTCATTTAGTTTCCATCACTCTTATTCATTTAGTTTCTAGTAGCACCCAACACAGGCTAGGGATTTTATGATTGTTAGTAGAACTGCAATCTGACATTTTATTTTAACCAAGATGAGCAACCTCATATTGCCATGTAACTTCTTAACTCTGCTAAAAAAAAAAAAAAAGAAAGAAAGAAAGAAAGAAAGAAAGAAAGAAAGAAAGAAAGAAAAAAAAAGTCATTTTCTAAACATAAAGAGAGTAAAATTAGTAACAACGTTCTCCCTGTTTTAATGTCAACACTGTACACTTCCAGGATTCCTGAAATGTGAAGGGTAAGCAAGCTGAAAGATAAAAATAATACTTGGAGCTTTTATAGGAACATCTTTCAAAGAGGTTTTGCATATTACTGTATCTGTTTACATGGAATTTCTTTAAGGAAGTGTTCTTGCATCTCCTTTTTGAGACAGGATTAATGTTAGGTGACTCACCAGAAGCCCTGGTGAGCCAGTAGTAAAGGAAGTACCTGTGTTTCTAATCTCCCCCCTCCCGCCCCCCCCACCCCTCCCTGCTCTACCTTCCTGCCCCTTTGCTGTTTGAATGTTTTTGCTATTTGATTCCCTTTTTTTTTTTTTTAAGTTCAAATTTACTTTCTCGTTTTCAACGCATTATTTAAAAGTATCCACAAACAAAAGCAAGCCCTGGGAATGGAAAGAGAGTGGTATTTGGGGAATAGGAAAGAAAGGGGATGGGGAGAGACTGTGATAAGAATCAGGAAATCTCAGAACTTCAAGAAACCTCTTCACCAACCAGAGCAAAGGCCAGGCCAGGGCGAGGCAATTCCTTTTCAAAGGCAGCCGGAAGGAAGACCGGAAATGACCACTGCATATACTCATCATTTATGGCAATGCCTTGCTTCTGAACCATTCCATGAGCCACACCCCTGAAGATATTTAAAAGCTCTGGCTATCAAACACAATTTGATTGGCTGCTAAAGACTTATTTTCAGATGTGATGGATAAAACAGAGGCACTTAACTTCCTTTTCTGCTTTTACATCTCCATGACACATCTTTTTCCCTTTTTCTAGGAAGGATAAAATGCACTTTTAAGGGGAGGTGGAGTCATAGCAGACCAACAAGGGTGGCAACGACGCCTGTTCTGATTTCACCAATGAAAACCATAAAGTACAACTAATGGGCAATTACTCAGAGATTTAGGCCACTGGTGGTAAGCTGGGAGAGGACTCCCCCCCCACACCCCCACACCCCTGCCCCCAGCTGCTTTGCCTTGCTCCCACTACCACAGCCCAACTCTCAGTTCCAAGTATAGGCAGGGAGAAAATGACAAAGCCTTGAAATGTTAATTTTCAAAGGCATCTTGTGGATTTTTTTTTCTTTTCATCTGGAAGGGTTCAGGAAACACTGTGAAGAAATAAACAAGCAATTGGGGAAAAGGGCTTCTTCCATGCTAAGAAAAAAAAAAAAGAAAGAAAAAGAAAAAGGAAGAATAAAAAGATGCCGCACTGTGGGGCTTAGAGAGCGCAGGGGTTTATTTACTCCCCTAATTCCTCTACACCATTCAGGACAGTGCACTGAGCCTCGGTGAGCCTGTTTCCATCTTTTGAGAATACTATTTATTTTGAAGTTTGTTTTGAGGTCTGATCTAGTACTAGGTTCATAGGAGACAGTCAATAGCTGATAATTTTAAAAATCATGGAGGCCATTTGAACAGGGTCAAAAACAAAGAATTGCTAGTAGCTTAGAGTAGGAGACACAGTATTCTTCTCCAGGTCTGCTGTAACGGGAAAGCTACCACTACATAGGAGACCTTCAGTTGTACAGAGGCCACATTCAGAAAACAAGAAACAAAAAACCCTTTTAAAAGATATCTCATTGTATTAATTGTAGGTTAAATATGTGTCTGAAAAATCAATAATGAGAATATGAATTAGTGTATCTTAGGATATCCAGAAAAAATGATTTGGATGTCAGGTTACTGGCTTGTTCATGGGAAAAAGAGGTAAGAAGGATCTCTCTCTAAAAGCAAGGTTATTTATGTTATGAAGTCAATCATTGGAATGTTTTTTAATTTTTTTTAAACTTTCACCCAGTTATATTAGCAGCATACAGACACAACCTGCATATACTCTGGTAGCTTGTTGTTATGTATTTTTCTTTCCTATTATTAAGGTAATGTAGATAACCTAGATCACGTTTTCTTACACTGTTTTCACTGCAACTTGCTATGTGAAGAGTAAACTTCAAACTTCTTACAAATTCACTAAAACAACCTCCAAGTTTTTCTAAGGATTTTTTTCGCCAATAATAGTAGCTTTTGGTATTTTGTTTTTTACTGATTTATAAGTAACGTGTGTTCATAGATTAAAAGCAAACAGACACACATGCAGACTCTATAGGAAAGTTCTATAGAAGTAAGAAAACATCAGCTATGAGCCCATTACTCGGAGATAATTGCTTTCTGGTGCTTATCATCCAGACATTGTGTAGTCGTTCCCAGCTTGCTCCGAAATGAAATCATGCTATGATGTTTCAATCTCATTTTAACTTAAAATACACCATAGGCTTTCAACACCAGTAATCATTCATTTTTATTTGTATTATATTTAATGATTTACATGATAGTCCATTTGTATGGATATACTCGAATTTATTAAAATAATTTTCCTTTTTAAACAATTTAAGTTTTCTTTCTTTCTTTCTTTCTTTTTTTTGCTATTAAAACCTATAATTGTATTGTCTGTTTTCATAGGATTAATTCCTAATAGTGAAATTTCTAGGTCAAAGGAAATTCATATTTCAAAAAGTTTTTGGTATATATTTTCAAACTGCCCTCATGAGAGTTGTTCCTAGTGTTTGGAAGTGGCTTCTCTCTCTTGTGAACACTGGACATTATAATTCTTTTTAATCTGTGCTTATCTAGTAATAGAAAAGTACCCCACTTTAATTTTCATTTGTTTACTGTTAAGCATGAACAACTTTTTCATATGTTTGTTGGGTGAGATTCTGCTTCTGTGAATTGCCTATTCATGCCCTTTGTCTATTTTTCCACTGGCCATTCATCTTTTTTTCAGCCTGATTCTTCATAGTGTCTTGCATATTGGGGCTATTGCTGGTCATTTTGTAAATTAATGATTTTTAAATTCATTTTAGCAGCTCACAGCATCTGGAATCTCAAGTAAAAAATGGCACAAGTTTGTATGGGGAAAGAAGGGTGGGGGAACATCAAGAAATAGGATGGGCCTTAGGGAGAGATCCAGGGTATCCAAAATATTATTTGAAATAGTAGCTAAATTGCAACATGAGAGAGTTGGATTGCACACAAAAATATATTTCCTAATAGTTAACATTTTAAAGTGTTGGCCAGATTCTAGAGCAGGATGTCAAGATCTTCCTTCATGGGACTTTGCAAGTGGGTTTCACACCTTTTTGTTTGGCTTGCATATTGCAAAAGGATGGGCCAGATGACTGGTCAAGATGTGCCTTTGTCCAAAGTACTTATTTTCTTTTATTTTTCAGATATAAACTTGAGATTCGTAAATGCCTTAATCCCAGGCTCTTTTTAGTTATCTTACCAATGCTATGTATACTGTCCTTCCTAAGAAATGAGAGATTCTGAGCCATATTTCCAAACTTGAGAATGCATAAAACTAGCTCTGTGTTTCACTTCTTCCTAATACATAAAGAATGACTATGAGTCATCTTCCTAAGCTTTAATTTCTTACTGCTCTCTTGTGGCCATTCAAATGAACTGTCCAGATTTTTTTTTTTTCTTAACAGATCCTATAATGTTAATAATTTTTTTTTTTATCAAGCAGAATCATCGAATTTTGTCTGTGTAACAAATGTAGAGTCTCTGACACTTGAATATCGAGGTCACAGAATAATTCTTCATTTTATTACGGACTACTTGCTGAGATGGGGTTACAGAATAGGAAAGGCCTGCAAATTCCTTCTTTTTATTTCAGTGAAAGCAACCGCATTGTGATTCATCTATGAAGTCATCAAAAGGCTACAGATTGAAATAGTTCTGGCCATTCTGAAAGTAAAATAATGCAAATCCCAGCTCCTTCCCTTACCGTGGCTTGGGAATATTAGGAGGTTCTAAGTTCAGTCATTATAATATAAACCAGTCTTTTTGTGGGAAAAAATAATTCACGGCTGGCTGAACACTGGAGCACAGGTAAGACACAGCTAAGCATGAACATTATTCCGTTACACTTTGGCCATGTGATACTGCACGTGGGTAGACAGGGCCCAGAAATGGCAGCATCAGCAGGCTTCAGGAGACAAGATGAATCAAACTGGCTTAGTAGCCCAGGCCAGAGCATCGTCAGCAAGTTATGATGTTGTCCACTCCATTCCTCTCCCATTCCTATGACCACATCTATTCAAACATGGCAGGTTTCAAGTGAGATCAGTAGCTACTCTGCCATAATTAGCATATATATATATATATATATATATATATATGCATACCTCATTTTATTGAACTTCACAATTACCGTGTTTTTGTTTGTTTGTTTTACAAATTGAAGATTTGTGCCAACCTTGCATCTGACTAGTCTTTGGACAGTATTTTTCCTCCCCACAGCATTTGCTTACCTTGTGTCTCTGTCACATTTTGGTGATTTTCCAATGTTTCTGACTTTCCCATTATTATTATATTTGTTCTGGTGATCCGCGATCAGTGATCTTTAATGCTACGATTATAATTGTTTTGGGGTGCCATGAACTAGGCCGGTACAAGATAGCAGACTCAATCTGTAATGCTGTGTGTGTTCCAACTGCTCCACCAACTGGCCATTCCCCCATTTGTCTCCTTCTGCTCCACCTCCCTACTCCCTGAGACACAACCATATTGAAATTAGATCAGCTAATAACCCTACAATGGTCTCTAAGCATTCAAGTGAAAGGAAAAGTCACACGTCTCTCCCTTTAAGTCAAAAACTACAAATGATTGTGCTCAGTGAGGAAGGCATGTCGAAAGTTGAGATTGGCTGAAAGCTAGGCCCTTGCACCAAACAGCCAAGCTGTGAGTAGAAAGGAAAAGTTCTTAAAGGAAATTACATAGCGGAGACACAAATGATGAGAAAACAAAACAGCCTTATCGCTGAGATGGAGAGAGGCTGAGTGGTCTGGACAGAAGATCCAACCAGCCACAACATTCTTTTTAAGTCAAAGCCTGATTCAGAGCAAGGCTTTAACTCCTTTCAATTCTGTGAAGGCTGAGAGAGGGGAGGAAGCTGCAGAAGAAAAGGTGGCAACTGACAGAAATTGGTGCAGGAGGTTGAAGGGAAGAAGCCATCTCCGTAACAGACAAGTGCAAGGAGAAGCAGCAGGTGCTGATTGCAGAAGCTTCAGCAAGTGATCCAGAAGGTCTAGCTCACATAATTCATGAAGGTGGTCACACTAAACAGATTTTCAGTATAGACGAAACAGCCTTATATTGGAAGGAGATGCTATCTACAGCTTTCATAGGTAGAAAGAAGTCAAAGCCTGGCTTCAAAGCTTCAAAGGACAGGCTGCCTCTCTTACTAGGAGCTAGTGCAGCTGGGGACTTTCAGTTGAAGCCACTGCACACTGACCATTCTGAAAATCATGGGGCGCTTCAGAATCATGCTAAGTCAACTCTGCCTATATTCTATAAATGCAACCGTAAAGCCTGAATGACAGCATGTCTCTTTACAACATGATTTACTGAATATTTTAAGCCTGCTGTTGACACCTACTGCTCAGAAAAAAGGTTCCTTTCAAAATATTACCACTCATTGACAATGCACCTGTTCATCTAAGTGCTTTGATGGAGAGGTACAATGAGATTAATCTTGTTTTTATGCCTGCTAATACAATATCCATTCTATAGCCCATGTATCAAGGATTAATTTTGACTGTCAGCACTTTTAAAGAAATACATTTCATAAGACTATAGCTGTCATTGACAGGGATACCTCTGATGGATCTGAGGGAAGTAAACTGAAAATCTAGAAAGGATTCACCATTCTAGATGCCATTAAAACTTTTGTGATTTTTGGAAAGTTCAAAATACAAACATGGACAGTTTAGAAGAAGTTGATTCTTTTTTTTTTTTAGGATTTATTTATTTATTTATTTGAAAGAGAGAGAGAGAGAGAGAGAGAGAATATCAGAAGAGGGCTAGAGGGAGAGAATCTTCAAGCAGACTCCCCCTGAGCACAGAGCCCAATGTGGGACTCAAACTCATGACCCTGAGATTATGACCTGAGCCAAAATCAAGAGTCAGATGCTTAACCAACTGAGCCACCCAGGTGCCCCATGGAAGAAGTTGACTAACCCTCATGGATGACTTTGAGGGGCTCAAGACTTCTGTGGAGGAAGTTACTACAGATATGCTGAAAATAGCTAGAGAGAGTTAGAGGTGGAAGCCTGAAGATGTGACCGAATTGTTGCGATCTCATGATAAAACCTGAAAGGATGAGAAACTGCTTCTTGTAGATGAGCAAAGAAAGCAGTTTCTTGAGACAGAAACTACTCTTGGTGAAGATGCTGTGAAGATTGTAGAAATGAGAGTCAACTATTTAGAATATTACATACACTTAGTTGATAAAGCAGTGGCAGGGTTTGTTTGAGAAGATTGACTTTCATTTCGAAAGTTCTACTATAGATGAAATGCTCTCAAATAGCATCACATGTTGCAGAGAAATTGTACATGAAAGAAAGAGTCAATTGATTTGGCAAACTTCATTGTTGTTTTATCTTAGGAAATGGCCAGAGCCCTGCCAGCTTTCAGCAACCACCACCCTGGCCAGTTGTCTGCAATCGACAAAGCAAAACACTCCACCAGCAAAAAGAATATGACTCACTGAAAACTTAGATGATAGAATTTTTTTTAGCAATAAAGCGTTTTTAAATTAAGGTATGTCCACTGTTTTTAGACTTAATGCTATTATATAATTAATAGATAGTTTAAACATAACCTAATGTATAGTTTAAATGTAACTTTTTTATGTACTAGGAAACCAAAAAAATTCATTTGACTCATTTTATCACAATATCTGCTTTATTGTGGTGGTCTGGAATTAAACTTCCAGTGTTTCTGAGGTATTTCTGTATTCATGTGGCTAATTCTTCTGTAAATTGAGGTCCATGCTATTCCAGACGTGATGGTATAGAAACAGAGATGGACTCAGAGCATCCAGAGCTAGTGACTTCAACCAGTGTA
Organism: Canis lupus baileyi; assembly: GCF_048164855.1. Taxonomy (NCBI): domain Eukaryota; kingdom Metazoa; phylum Chordata; class Mammalia; order Carnivora; family Canidae; genus Canis; species Canis lupus. Next base: position 35,320,203 of record NC_132868.1, on the reverse strand, counting down.
TACTGGAGCAGCATCTCCATGACAGGTGCTAGGAATACAAACAGTAACCGCCTTCCCCAAAGACATAGTCTCCTAGTTTGCAGTTTACTGTAATGAAACATGTAATCCATGAAAGAATGTAAAACTACAAGCACGGTAAATTATACAAAGCAAAGAAATATGGACAGGAGGTCAGGAGGATTAGATGAGGTTTCTTTGGGGATGTGATGATACAACCAAGATGTCAAGATGAATAAGAACTAATGAGGCAAAGAGGAGAGAAAAAGCAGAAGGACCAGTGTGTGCAAAGGTCCTGCAGTGAGGAGGAGGAAAAGAAAATGTTAATGAAATGAAATAATAGGCAATGACTTGACAGTAAGAAAACAAGAGGAAAGGTGAAATGATTTAAAGCTGTTGGGGTATGATTTTGTGGACTCAGTGAAGGCGTAAGTTTGTCTTTATTACAAAAGTTTAAGAAAGACATCAAGATGCTCTAGGCAGATAATGTTAGGATTTCCTAGTCTTTGAAAAGATTCTTGATGAGCAGAGAGTGGAGAGACAGGGATCAGAGAGATGAGAAGACGGCACTTTGAAAGCTATTGCCATAGTCCAGGTAGAGATAACAGGGGTATTGATGGGCTGTGAGGAATACCTGCATCAGAGGATATGGGAGGTATGATCTTCAAGGCCTAGTAATGGATTGGCTATTAGAGGTGAGGGTGACAGAAGTCTTCTGGATCATTCCTTGGAGTCTAGCTTCAACAACACACTGACTCCTGGTTATATTTATTAATAACAGAATGCCAGAAGGTGACCAACTGGGGGAGAAACACTGAGTTTAGGTCTTGTGTGAGATATACAAGCAGAGATGGTGGGAAGGTGGGTGGATATGTCAATTGACAATCCATTGGGGCATCTGTCATGAAAATACATATTTGAGTGAACTTGGTATCTAATGTGTGAATTTGAGGAGATTTCCGAGGATAGAAAACTAATAAAAAGGATGGATAGGGTAAGTGAAACCTGAAGAACTTAAACATCTATTTGTTAAGTTAAAAAATAAAAGAGAGACTCTGCATAGACAAGTAAGAAAAATTATTGGAGGGCATTGAGTAAAATCATGGGAACATGGTGCCACGGAGATCAAAGGAAGATTAGGACTAATGAAGAAAACAAATGGTTAATGTACCAAACAGCTTAGGTAACAATAAACAATAACAGCTAACATCTGCTGCCTTTCAGATGTGTCAGACATTTTCTCCAGGTTTTGCAGATATTAACTCCTTGAGGCCTTACACCTGTACTATGATGTAGATACTATTATTATCCCCATTTTATGGAGAAAGAAAGTGAAACACAGAGAGGTGAAGTCTCTTGCTTGAGATCACACAACTAGTAAATAGTCGAAGTTAGTGGTCACACCAGGGTTCCCTACTTTGTTTGCCATTATGCCGTTGTGCTTTTCCACACATTGACGATAGAGAAAAGGTGTCTTTGACTTGTGATGTGAAGGTCAATCATGACCTTACTGCAAACTGTTTGACTGGAATGATAGGTCAAGGCCAAGAGCCACACCACAGTGGATTGTAGAGTCAGGTCAGGAAGAGGTGAAGAAATGGGTGTTGCATTTAGATACAGCTAGACAAGCAGCTATTGAGAAGCATGGCTCTGAGAAATATACTTTGAATCAGTCTCCAGATAGAAGCATGCCAGTGGGACTCTTATGAGGCCGGTCAATGTTGGAAGACTCCAAAGACTAGGAGTCATCTCTATCTGGGTATGAAGCAGGTGTTCTGAAATGTACAGCCTCTTAGTTCTATTTTACAATGAGACAGAAATCCCTGGGTTACTCTGATATTACATTTCTGAAGTTAAAAATTATTTTTTTGCAGGGTGCCTGGGTAGTGCAGTAGGTTCAGCATCTAACCCTTTGTTTCCGCTCAGGTTGTGATCTCAGGGTTGTGGAATAGAACCTCCCGATGGGCTCCATGCTCTGAGGAATCTGCTCATGGATTCCCTTCTGCTTATGGTCTCTTTCTCTCAAATAAATAAATAAATCTTAAAAAAACACCTATTTTATTCATCTTATTATTAATCTTATTCCCAAACTCCCGCACTTATTATGCTTTATATGTAGCAGAGAGAAATGGGGGCCTGGGGATAGTCACCCTGGAGTCAGGGAACGCTCCCTTGTTCTCTACTGGCTGTGACTTTAGACAAACCCAAGTCTCTTGGTTCTTCAGCTGTAAAAGAGGAAAAAACAGCCCCCCTCTCAGTACTGTCAGTAAGGTTAAGAATAAAAATACTTTGTGAATGACACAATTCTATACAAATGTTAGGAGCTACTATGACAAACTGTTATTGAAAAGGGGGAGGAAGGAGAGAAGCAGAGAGTGACCCCAGCTTGAGAGTTTCGCCATACTAGAGGGCATCTAAGTCTACTAATGACTGTGGGCACATGGTAGATGGCAATAAATAGTTGTTGGTGAATTAATTGATTTTTCCACTTGAGAAGGGCTAGAAACAACAGCATGCATCCACTGGGGTCAGAGAAAGATCACCCTGACCCTTGCCTTTACACCATTCACGTGGGCACCATGGCAAATAGGCGGGGGGTGAGGGAATGTCAGGCTAGCGGTGGTGATAGAACAGGCACTTAACGTAAATATTTGTTGATTGATTGATTGAACCGGGCATATCATCAACATTGCAGCACAAAATGTTTCGACAAGTGATCTTATGAGACTTTATAGGAATAAGCTTGCCAGCATTACGGCAGGCAGACATTTCCTGAGCAGTCACACTGCAGCGCCCCCGATGAATTGCCCACCAGTGCCAATTAAATGTAGTTGTAGTTAAACCTTCAGGGTGGTGGAAAATGATCTTTAGGACAGCTTGGGATTCACTGGGGAGTAGCCAGTTCTACAATGCCGTAGTTTCACACGTAATTTGAGCAAAAGGTGAAGGAACACGAGAAAAGTTGATTGATGTCTTCAAGGACTAGAGATGCTTCATGGAGGGCAAGTGTGAGGCTTAAGTTTTTAGAAACAATGAGACTCACAGCTCTTTCAGACATTACGCAAGGTCCTCTGAAGTTTTTCTTCAAGCGTACATAATTTGTTAATGTATTTTTTTAAAGCATTAACTTTTCAAATGAACAAAACAAGTAAGAGCAACAAGAACAATGACCAACACAGCAAATGAACCAAAGGGAAGAAGATGGCAATTAAGAAAGGGTCTGTGTCTGTGTTTGGGTCTGCAGGACCTGATCGTGTTAATGCATAACTATTGAGAATACTCCCCATCAAATCTTTAGAGGAGTCAGTCCACACACTTATCAGTCCACACACTTTTGCGTCCTAGAACAGGACCAGCTTTCCCTGACCGTGTCCCAGATGTTTCCAAGTGTAAAACCACAGGGATGTCTGGCAGGATCAGGAGCTAGAATAGGTCAAGGTAAACCATGAGGCTTCTGTGGAGCTGCTGGTAGAGGGACCATGAAGGAGGGATGTTTCTTTTTCCCCTTTCCCTTAGATGCACACATGCTGTGTTGGCAGGGGTCCTTGAGATAGTTGCTTTTTGGAGCCTAGTGTCTCACTTTGTGTAAATTCCACTTTGCAATGGGACTTTTTCTCTTAGGACATAAATTGTCCACTAAATTGATTTAAGTCTAGAGACCTGAAATTAAAAGTTAGATATAGCAACATTACACCAGTTGAATGTAAGACTAAATGTCATTTGAAATATAACTGTGATTAGTTTTAGAAATAAAATTTTAAAAGCCTAGTATGTTACGGATACGTGGGCAGACAAGCCCCTAAACGTCTTTGCCAAAAATCTATCACTATACCTGGGAGGGGGGTGGGGCATGAAGACAACATCCATATCTCTTCTTGTAGGTAACTGATGCTTACCTGGAACTTTTATGTGCTGGAAGCCACTGGTGGAATTGCTGCTTCATCCTAACTGGAGCTGTTAAATACAGCTCCTTGGGACGCACAGGCTTTCAGAAAAACAACTCCATCCTTCTCTTCTAACAACACCACCCTTTGCTTTGCTCAGTCCTGAGATTTTTGTCTTAGGCTACAGTCTCCCTTTTGCCCCCAGGTAGCTTAGCAGTGTTAAATTTGACTCACTCTTGATTAACTACTACCTGGTGATTCCACATTCTCTGTATAAATGTGCCCTTCTTTACATGAAAGGGAAAACCACCTCTACATCCATTTTTAAAACCAGGTAACTAGATGATCGATCACATGCATAACCAACTCTTAATGTCAGCTCTGACATAGACTGTGTCATTTCTTTTCCACTTAAAACAAAAACATAAGAAAATGGGGCACCTAGGTGGCTCAGATGGTTAAGCCTCTGCCTTCGGCTCAGGTCATGATCTCTGTGTCCTAGGATGGAGCTTCCTGCTCAGTGGGGAGTCTGCTTCTCCTTCTCCCTCTGCCTCTCTCCCTGCCCATGCTCTTTCTCCCAAAGGATTAAGTAAAATTTTTTAAAATTAAAAAAAATCCAAAAAACAAAAAATCACCAGAATGAAAAATGAAATGATAAGAAAACGGAAAGAATGATGTTATAATCCAGATGGCACTGAGTTTGCTTTAGTTAACAAACAAGCAAAAACACTAGTAAGCACTGGTATTTTATTATCACTAGTCACTGGGGACACACTTCGCAATCTATTGCCACCATAGCTGAGTCCAGTTTCCTAGGACAGGTGCTCAAGAGGGAGGTTTGAATTAGAATGAAAAGTCAGACCAGCTGATAGGCTAGTGTCTCTGTGCTCACCACCTCCTTGTGTCTCTCACCTAGTAAACCTCAAGGAGCCAGACTGAGGGGCAAAAGCAAGAACTCTATCTATGTGGGCTGTGCAAGAAGGAAGAATCAGTCAAGGGAGGGAAACAAGAATTCAGGCAGACTGACATTTCCATGTCAGTAGCCTGGCATCATTAATTTTAGTTCATTACTCTTAAAGTGTTATTAAATTATTTTTCTAAAGAAAAATGTGCTCTAGTGAATAACTTTAATCTATTCACCCTAATTATAATTGTACCAAGAACTCTGAATTGCCACTAAATGCTTTTGTAGTACTTTTACTCTCATTCCAAACTATGCATATATACAAATATTAAATGAGTATTTAATAGCACATTCTAAACTGTACCCAAATTCTACAGATGCAATAGTGAACAGAGTGGTTTCTGTCATCACCGAGCTGACATTTTTTAATGAGGAAATAGATGATGTAAAAAGCAATTATAACAAAGTTTTGTAAGTGTAATAGAGGGTAAATTCCAGGTGCTAAAGGGGCAAATAGCAGAAGGCACCTAATCCCATCAGCAAGAGAGGGTTCCATGACTCCCGGGAAGACATTATAAAGGGTCAGAGGGTAAGGAAGAGAGTTTCAATCAAATAGGATGCCATATGCAAAGCTTCAAGACACAGGAGAGATGATGCATGCAAGGAACCAAAAGAGATGATTTGTGCCTGGAGTCAAAAATTCAGCATGGGGAGTGGCAAGATTAAGTAAAAATCCAAGATGTAAGACTTCTAAGCCATGCTAGGAATTTGGATTTTTTTTTAATTTTTTTATTTATTTATGATAGTCACAGAGAGAGAGAGAGAGAGAGAGAGGCAGAGACATAGGCAGAGGGAGAAGCAGGCTCCATGCACCGGCAGCCTGATGTGGGATTCGATCCCGGATCTCCAGGATCGCGCCCTGGGCCAAAGGCAGGCGCCAAACCGCTGCGCCACCCAGGGATCCCGGATTTTTTTTTTCTAATGTCGATGGGAAGCAGGTGAAAACTTACACATGTGGTAAGAGTAAATCTATATTTTAGATCACTTGGACTTCACGTGGAGAATGCAGGAATTCCATGCTATCCACATTCTCATGAGTGGAGCTCTCAGGTGTGAGACTCAGATAAATTTTTAGATAAATTTCCACTCTCCAAACTTTTGCTAATCACTGTACCAGACAGAGTCAGATAACCGAGTGTCATTCCTATCTAAGCTCTTGCTGTCTAGACTGAAGAATCAAATCCATTCAGAAAATAAAGAATATTTGTAAATTTAAATCGGATGATAATGGAGGCTGGAGACATAATAAAGGTAGTAAAAGGGTAGTGACCTGAGGATAGAGATATTTAAAAAGCATCACTAAGCCACGGGATTAGATTTGATATGGGGGGACATCAAGAGGGATAAAGGCAGAATGAAGGATGATAAACAACCATGACTATGGTGATAAATATCACGGTGTTTCTACAGCTATGATAGGAAACAAGAAAGAAGGAGTGGTTTTCACTGAAATGGAGTTTGGGGATCATGAGATGTGGAATATTATAAATTCTGTTTGGAACCTACCGAATCTAAGATGTAAGAAGGAATATGAAGTGGAACTGGCCAGTAAGCAGTTAGATGTTTGAGTCCGAAGCTAAGCAAATGCATCTGAAGACACAGAATTTTTAGTTATTGGCTTAGAGGGTGGTGGAGACTTCTAGTTGTCTACTAAAATCCATCCTCCCACCCCCTGTTTTCTCTGATGTTATGCACAACTAGAATCCATGTTTTCACCAGGGAGCTGTGTGGTCATTTGACTACTTTCTTACCAGTGGAATGTGAACAGATGCAATGTATGCAACTTCAGGCCATTTGTTTAAAGAATAGTCTCTGTCCCTGACCTTTCTGAAGACCTGAAGCTTACAAACACCTAGCTTCAAATAGCAGACAATGGCTATACAGATGGGGTAGGGATGCAAAGGAGCAGAATAAGAGAAGCTGGGTCTCTAAGTGATCACGCAGAGCAAAGCTGCTGCCATCCTGGACCTTGTCCATCTTGACTCTTAGGAGAGAGAGATAAATCTAATTTTTTAGGCCACTCTTTTTTCCCCCCAGTAGCTTAGCCTTTACCTTAAAGGATAGAGATGGGAATCCTGTGAGAGTATAGATATACAAGGGAAAATTGTAGAGTAAGAAAAGAAACACTCTATGATAGAACCTTACAGAACACCAACATTGAAAAAGTAGATAGACTTCAATCCTGAAAAGGAGGGTGATCAAGTGTAACATAATACAGGAGGACATCAATGGGGTGTATCTCTTCATAAAAGCTTGAGAAAGAATGTTTCAAAAAGGAGAGTGGTCACTAGTGTCAAGTGACACCAACAGGTCAACAAAATAAAACCATGCGGTAGAATTTGGGGATTTACTGTCAAGGAGGCCACTGATGACCTCAGTGAGAACAGATTCAGAGGAGTAGTAGTATGAATAGATGGCAGAGAGATGAGGGAATGGAGATTATAAATGCTGGCAGGATTTTAAAGAAATCTGGTGTGTCAAGGAGGAGAGGGATGGAGCCATAATTAGAGATGGAAGTGGGATCAGCAACTAATTGCTAATATTTTCTGAGTTCTTAGGAGGGGTCAGGTAGTATGCTAATCTTTACACATACTTTCCCATTCAATTTTCACAACAACCCTGTTAAACTAATCTATTTACTGAACACCAAGCCTGCAAAATGTCAAATAACTGCCTGAGACCCCACTAAGTTTTGGAGCACCCTTCATCGCCCTGTGCTACAACTGCTGGTCAAGTGGCTCTGAGATCTTACATGTTTTTTTGTTTGTTTGTTTGTTTGTTTGTTTTGTTTGTGTGTGTGTGTGTGTGTGTGTGCATGACATTTGGAATCTTCCTGCTTTAAGTGTTCTTGCTGACTGCAAGCTGAATTTTAAAGTTAAGCCCAACAAAATGGTTAAAACCAAGGCAAATCAAATCATTTGCTCCACCCCAGTGAAAGCCAGAACATTTCTACTTGCTTCAGTCTCTGAGTCCTGGCTGATTAAAGAATATGCTCTCAGACATCCTGCATTGATAATGATCACCATGATTTTTTAGTCACAACATGAATTTAGAGTTGGTTAAGGGGTTTATTTGAAAGTGCTCACCCTGGATGCCAACATTAGTAAGCTTGCTTGTTTGTTTAAAATTAAAATAAATAAATAAATAAATAAATAAAATAAAATAAAATAAGTACCAAGGGATCTAAAAAAAAAAAAGAGCTAGGAAAACATACAAAAAGGGATTTCTTGGAAGTGGTGAGGGTCCCCTTGCTGTTGGGGAGATCATGAATTTATTATGGAATTTGCAGTTATGTGATTTCTTCCAACTTCTGGTCAGCCCCCGAGGTGGATATGCTGGGAAGGGCGGTGGTTGGAGTTTTCTAGGCTTGGGCTTCTGCCAGTAGATGATGGAACAACAATGAGCAAAGAATTTAGGATGTTAAAAACAGAGGAGTTGAAATGATGGGTCATGGGATTTAAGCTGTGTAGGAAAGGATATGGGAAAGCTGATCAAGAGAGGGTTAAGGGCTTTGAATGTAAGCTTCATGACAGGAGACATCTTTGACTTCTCACTTTACTCCAGGAAATCTAATGTCTAGAACAATATAAGGTACCAAGAGGGCTCTCATCACTATTTCTAATGAGACTAAAGATGAAAGTATCAGAAATAATTAAGCAACAGTCAGAAAATAAGAGTTCTGGGTCAAATAATTAAATATGGTCCAAATTTTCAATTTAGGAGATAGAGTAGCTTCAGGTAAAGATTAAGGCTCCAGCTTTACAATGTGGTGATGGGCACCTGAGGGCACTGCACAGGAAAGGAAGTCACTGGAGGTGAGGCCAACATGCAGAGAGCTCAGGGTTTCTTTGGGTTGAACACATGTCTTTCCAGGCACTCAGAATGATAACAGAACCCTTGCAAAGGAAGAGAATTGCAAGCCCGGGTGCCAAGGCAATCAGTAAGCGAGAGGGAATGATTAGAAGGTCTGCAGGCAACACACTGTGAAAAACAGAGTGGTATACAAGTCAAAGATGAAAATTCCAGCTAGCTTCACTTAATAATAATAATGGTTAATGTGTTCCATTCACCTGGCAAGTGGCTGACAATGGATACTTTATAGTTCGATTTACCTGTTTTCATGGTCTAAAATGAAATATTGATTGCCCATCTGGAAAATTATTTCATTCTGTGCCATATGACATGAGTCCTGCTTTTTTTTCTCATATGCCAAAGTTGGATGAATCGATAAAGGCAAACTTATTTGATGGCGATGATCTATTAATCAATAAAAAAGCCTCAAGCCAGTTTATCAACATGGATATCATCTAGTCTTTGAGGTTTTGATATTTGTCTAATGTGCTCACAAATTTTTATAATTCATTATTCTTTCTAGATAAGAATTTCTGTTTATTCTTTGCACTCTTTGCCACGGCATGCATGATTTCTTTGCAACGGCATACATGTCAAATATCTTGTGTTGGTCATTTTATTTTTTACTCTTGTATGTTGTTTACTTGTTGATGGAGTTTGAAATTAACTTGGCCTAAATTTGACAATGATAATATTCCCTTTTATATGATTAATTCTATTTTAACAATATTATGTAAGATGCTAAATATTTTGCTGCATGTCTTTCAAGTCAAATTTATCTCAGTTTTTAAATAATGTCCAGAAACAAATAAAGATCATAGATTTCTTTGTTTTCCTATCTGGAAGAGAAAATGGAAAATTGAGGCAATCACACCAAGAACTTAGGCTATTTCATTCAAAAGTGTTTTTTTTTTTTTAAATCTGTGTTATCTGTATATTTAATTCTCCTTGTTCCTCTCCTTTCACAGAGTGTATGGACAAGAAATTAAAGACAAAGTTTCTAATACTTTGGTTAAGGAATGGGTGGAAATGTTCTAGCGTTTGTGATGTGTAGAATGTTTCGGAGCCAAAAAAGTATTAACAAAATTCTTTACCTTGATTCTCAGGAACAAGAATTTAAGAACGGAATCCAACCAATGGGTAGACCATTTCGGAGAGTGTTTTCATGCTCAACTCTTGATTCCCCTGTCTTTGTGAAGCTGAAAGTCACCAGACACTATTTGAAAGCTTGTTCCACTATTCTCGATATTCTTTTCTTTTCATTATTTCAACTATGCTAGTCAAATGAGTTTCCATGGCCCTGTCCTCAAAAGTTGTACAGGGCATGATGGCTTGTTTTGCTTGGCAAAATTCTCTAGAACGTGATTCATTGTCTGCAGGTGATTCATGGTTAGGAAATTAATTCTGAACTCTGCCAGTGATTGCGGTTGATTAAAGTCCAGAAGTCCCTGCCGTCTATTCACTAGCACTCTTTGTCAACTGGAATATTTCTATAATAAAAAGGGCCGAAAGTAGATGTGCTTGATGCATGGAATTTACATGCGTGTTTGCATCTTTTGAAAGAGCTACTCAAGCCTACACAATTTTAACACTTGGCATGAAAATCATTCTAAAAGTGTCTGACTGAATGAATCACATTTTACAAATAAATATCTGTCAAATGGTGCAATTACTTCAGATCCAGTCATTAAGCAATAAAATAAAGCAGTAAATAGGATACATCTGCTGCAAAGTGCTATAGAAATGCGAGTTTCCTTCTCAAGTTACTTGTCTTTTAATATTTTAGCCTAATTGGTGGAATGATTCACTAGAAACATCAACCATTCAATGTAATCATGGCACCAAAAAAGGAGGGGGGAAGAAAGGCTTTCTAAACCAGTCAATAGGACAAGAAAAAAAAAAACAGTCACTTACTTGAGCACAGAAAGCAAAAAAAGGGGATGGGACCTAAAGCATTCCTGCTATGTGCCATACGGGGAGTGTTGTGAGGCAAAGGACCACACATCCTTTGAGAAGCAATAACAGCATGTGAGGTGCCATCTCGTTACCTTGTGTATCAAAACAGCTGTGTACATGCAAAGAGAGTAAATCTAGGGAGGTTGCTATCTTTGTAAGTCAACTGAAGTGCAAGTGTTTGGTTTTTCTTAAATGAAGAAAGTAAATAAATAAGCAGGGGTGATAATTAACTTCATAATTCTCTACCACTCTGGTTTTCAGTGGCACAGTGTTCACATTCAAAGTCAATGCCCAGCAATGCATTAGGTAGTTATAATTATGATCTATTGACATATGGAAGGACATCATAAAATATTAGGCTTTCTTTCTCCAGTCGTTGCCCTTTCTTTGTGAATAATTATAAAAGAGACAAAATAAAGGAAACCTGTGAAAATTCAGTTTGGTGAAATCTTTAAACTGTTTGTTGGGATTAGATTATGAAGAGTAAGTTTCCGTTGTAACTTCAGAAAAAATAAACAGAAGAAATTAAAATTCACACCTAATGCTATCATTCAGATAACTAATGTCAGGGCCTAAGCATCTTGGGCCTTTCCTACATTTTTCATGGTACATTCCTATGCCTAGACCTAAAGAGAGTGTCTTTATTTCCATTCTCTCCCTTGTACCTATGTCACTACCACAAAAAGAACATGCTCGGGCTAGCCCACTGTACTAAAAGGATGAGAAACATGTGGAGCAGAGCGGTTCCAGCCAATCTACAAGCCTACAGTGGTGCACAAATGCATAAGTGATAATTAATGACTGTTTTGGGTGATTTGTTATGCAGCGATAACTAACAGGTGCAATATGCATATTATAATGTGCATGAGTATATATACACAAACATAAGTGTGTATAAATAACATATATTTAGCCAAATCAAAAGTATAATGTTCTTTAGTTTGTTGTGTTGTTTTTTGCTTTTGTTTTTGTTTTTTTTTCAATAAATATATGTCCACCCTTATCTCAAGTACCTGTGAAGTTCCTGAAAGCAGATACCGCTATATACCAATGATGTGCCGGGATCTGGCCCTACAGTTAAGAACTAAACAAGTATGCAGAGACTAAATGAAAAATTTCAGTATCATCGGGACACCTGGGTGGCTCAGCGTTTGAGTACCTGCCTTTAGCTCAGGGTGTGACCCCGGGGTCCTGGGATCGAGTCCCGCATCGGGCTCCCCTCATGGAGCCTGCTTCTCCCTCTGCCTGTGTCTCTGCTTCTCTCTCTGTGTGTCTCGCATGAATAAATAAATAAAATCTTAAAAAAAATGTTCAGTATCATCATTTTAATGGCTGCATTTTATTCCATTGTATACAGGCAAATATCATGGTATTTCTAACCGGTACTCTATTTTAATTTTTGTTAAAACTCTTTTATAGACTTACAGTTTAGAGCACATTTGTTCTTTCTTTTCTCAGGAAAAATTCCTAGAAGTAGAATTTGGGGGGCAAATATGTAGAAAGGACAGCTGTTTAAACAAAAACAAAAAAATTTAATCATCTTAGCAATCATAATTTGGCAAAATGTTTTTTTTTCTTTTTCATCTTACTTGATTCATAATGTGGCCCTTCTAGTAAAGTGAGACAAAAAGCAGTCTCAGATTGTGCATGGTGCAAGGAAAATTTAAAAGTGGGCATCTTTTCCCCTTTAAAAAAAAATAAAAACGTTGTAACCACTTCCTATAATCTATGATTTTCTCTTTTCTGCTTTTGAGGCTTCCTTTCATGTCTGGTCAAAAAAGGTCTATGTAAGTTCTACTGTGTGTGGGGTAGTGGGGTAGCTTCACCCACCAATCTCTTCTTTAAAGGTGCTGCTCCTGGGGACTCCTGGGTGGCTCAGTGGTTGAGCATCTGCCTTTGGCTCAGGGTGGGACCCTGGGATCCTGGGATCGAGTCCTGCATCGGTCTCCCCACAGGGAGCCTGCTTTTCTCCCTCTGCCTGTGTCTCTGCCTCTCTCTCTGTGTCTCTCAGGAATAAATAATTAAAATCTTAAAAAAAAAAAAAAAAGAGGTTAAAAATTCCAAGGATAGAACTTGTCACAGGCAGGAGAGTGGCCACCTTACGTGCTCATTGTCTAGCTTGAGAAGACCTTTCAGTTTGGACAGGTTTTAGAGCAAAACCCAGAAGGTTGATGAGAGGGACAGAGAACTTACTAGCAGCCGGAAGAGAGGGTCGGGGCACCCTCTCTATTGTGGAGAAACTTACACCCACATCATTGTACTGAACATAGCCTTTCAAATGGGCCCTAATTATGTCTGAACCTCTTCCTTCCTCATCTCTAGGGATCATTCTACAATGCAGACTTCACAGTGAACAAAGGCACTTGCTCTCGCACTTTCTGTGTAGTACCTATTCAGAGTATAAAAGGCTTGTCAATCCATGGTAATGTTATTCCTATATTTTGCTAAGCACTATATTTATTATAAAACATAAATGATGGTAGGCTGACATTTGTTTTTAGCACAGACACTAGATTTTTAACTAGTAAAATCGGCTGACGATTTGTTTCAATTGATGTGTATTTCTGTGGCTTAAAAAACTGTTGTTGGTTGTTTTCTAAATGACACTAATTTCTATTTTAATGCTGATATTATTTTCAGTTCAGGGCTGTAGCTGAGGAAATATAATCAGAAGAATTTAATTCTATCTTGAAATAGGTATGCAGTTTATAAGGTTCAGAAGGGGGGAAAAAAGAAGGGGTAGGTTTCTTTTAGTTTCAAATAACTGTAATTTTGGTTCATTCCTGATATGAGATTTGTCTTGGGCTAACTTGAATGTAACCCCTTTTAACAGGGTTGAAACATTTTCTCCCGATCAGAATTTGGTTCTGCACTAACAATAGAAGCTGAAAGGATTTCTAACTATGCCCTACCCCCAACACACACCTACAAAGAAGGCCATGCCTTGTCACTCTTGTATGAAGTTGTGTTCCTTGTCGCCTAATTCAAACCAAAATTTCAGTTGGAAGTACTGTACTCCAGTAAAGATTTTCCCATTTATCCACAAACTTCAATTTAATAATAATAAAAAAAAGCCACCGGATTTTGAACAAATTAGAAGGGGAAAATGAAAAATAATACTCTCTATTTATGTTGGAAAGATTGGAGACATGATTCAGAGCCTACCCTCATCCCCTCCCCCACAAAAAGACCAGGTTTATATATACATTCAAAATTATATGAATAATTGAGCAATTATTCGGATATTTGGCTGATATATTCAGACATATTACATAAAAGTGTTTTGGTACTTTTGGGTTTGAATCATTGAGGTCATTGAACACCAATTCACTATTTCATTTTGCCTCTGTGAGTGTAGTAGTACCTTAATTGTAGTCTAATTTACAGGGTTTCTGTTCTTCCATGGACACTTTAAGAATACTAGATTTCAAATCAAGAGACCTGGGCTTGATCTCTTTCAGCCATATTAGCCTGGTGAACTTGGACAAGCACTTTCCCTCCTTGGGTCTGTTTCTTGATCTAGAACAAGACTATACTGCATACCCTACATATTTCATGAAGTTGAGAAAAGGCTAAATAACATCCTAGGAAGAACCATCATTTCTTGGTTATATGTGATTTCATTTCATTTTCACAGTAATCACAATGGGTAGAAGAATTAATTGATGTTTAGAGAAATTAGAAACTTTGCAAAGTCATATAGCCAGGACTGCACAAAGCCCAGACTCAAACCCCAGACTTGGATTCTAATGCACTTGTTATATGGTCTCTCTAATGAGACAAACTCCTGCACATACACGAAGGATTATTTTTTGTATGATTCTGGTAAGTGCAGTGAACCAAGCAACCTACAATGGGTTGGGAAAACTTCTATACTGGTGGGTTTTTAAAATTTATATATTTTTCACCTTTCTTCAGCAATGATTCTAGGACACTTGAACAAATGGCTCTTAATGGTGTCGCTGTTGGGGCCGTAGCCATATGTTCATGAAGGACATGTGAAACCTGTTAGCTTTGGCACCATCATCAATAATAACTTTGCCATTTCCTTGGCTTGGGAATCAATCCCTGGGGTTGGATTTGCTAAACCAGCATGAGGTCCCTTATCTAATCAGAGCTAGACCTAGCCATATTTCAGTGCATTTGACAAGGAATGATGTAATGGTCTTAGTTGAAAATGAGATATGCATTTGACATTTGAATGTCACACAGTAATATGATTGTCAACTGAATTGCCAATAATAGGTTTAGTAAAAGCATGCTTTAAAATAGGGTAATGGTTTTACTCTAGAGCTTTTTTCTCCTGGTCACCGTTACGTACCCACACACATGTATATATGTGTTGACACACTTATATACTCACTTATCTATGGAATAATAATGATATGCCTGTGAAAACAACCAGGTTGTGTCTGTTTTAAATGTGGAGAAGTTACTATTTTTCCACATCCAAGATTTTCCCACATACTGATGAAAAAATAAGAAATCTTCCTGTTTGGATTCCAGTGGTGAGAATTTCCCCATATGTTCACCATCTCTTTACCCTTTAGATATTCCGAAGGCAACAAAATAGTACATTCCATCCTCTGTAAATTTCCACCAAGCTTTCTCATCACAGATAAGGATTTTAGGTTAGTTAACCAGAATCCTGTACAAAATGTAGGCACAATAAGCTAAAGATTATTTGCATAGCTCAAAAAGAAGAAATATTTGCAACTAACGCAGAGAATATTTGACCTTCTAGAAATAATAGATAAGGTATAATATATAGCACAATTCCATGAAATATAGAAATGCTACATATAGGCTAATTTTACATTAAACTATTGCTAGGAAAACTGCAAACAGAGGTCAATCTTTGACAGATCTAAAAATACAACCATGTGGATCAAATTTTCCAGTCACAGCTTCATCTCTGCAGATTTTCTTTCATTTGTAAAAATCTTGCTGTTTCTGCAGAGGAACTGATTAGACTGTCCACTTTAGTGCTGAGCAATGTATTTCTGAAAATGAGCTTCAGCCTGCAACAATGCAGTCTATTTGCTGTGTGTTTTTTAATCTATCCAAGACCAGCTTTTTAGGCCTTACATTTCAGATTTGACAATTTGCCTTCGGCATAAACTTTCAGTGGCAGCAACTTGAATTTTCACATAAATAGTATTCCAGTTAAGAACTGTATCTATATAGCCATGTCATTGGAACACACACTTTTAAGCCTCTTCTAATGATTAACATACATTTCCATGCATTGCTCTCACTGAATTTTGGCTTGTGCCTCAGTAAAAGTGAATAATATTACCCACTTTCACCTCAACTCGTACAGTAATGCTTTAAAACAACTGAGCTAGAAGAAGATGAAACAGATCTTGGAATATTTTACAAAAATCCCTTAGAGAAACTCGTTTTATCAAAAATGCAGTTTTCTATTAGGACCTCAATCACACACGAAAAAGGCTTGGAAAAAGGCTTTGATTAAAATATATGTTTTGTCGCCTATCATTAAACAATGAAATGTCTGAAATAAGTATATTTTCTAGATCATTGAAGCTTATTCCATTAATTGCCTAATTTTTCTGTTAATAATTTGTGCATGTTTTGGTAGAATTTTCCTCAAAAACTTCTAATTCAATGGAGGCCAAATGCATTAGATGCTTATTGTGATGTCTCCCTGGCTTATAATTTCCAAGTCTGGACGTGGTCCTAATATACAGGTTGGTCATTCAGAGACCATTTTGATTCTATGTGAACTCTTTCTCAAGGATGCAACTGATTGGCTCACTGTTCAACACTTGAGCTAAACTAAGTAATTGGGGTCCTTATTCATGATTTTCACATAGGACTAAGACAGGACAGTCCATGGAATTTAGAGTGATGGTAGTAGTTACAGAAAGTAAAGCCAAGGTACTGCTGGCAGCCAGGTCATGCACAGCGTAGAGAAAGCCAGTCTTCAGTAGGAGAAGATGACTCTGAGGAAAGCCACAGTAAATAGAAGATGGAAAGAAAGATTCCTGGGCAAGACCAGTCATTTTGTCCACTTGCCTCTGAGGCTCAGCTCTACCTCTGTCCTTCATGAGGCTGGAAAAGTAGCCTTTGGATAAACTTCTTTTATTGTCTAAGCTAGTTCCATTTGAATTTCTGTCATTTGAAACCAAACCATCCTGATACCATTATCACATATCTGTATTGTCCGCAGCTGATTCCGGCAAACTTCTGAACTCCATCACAGAATACATCAAAGGGTTTTTATGTGAACCTCAATCAATGTAATTTTCTGAAGCAACAGGAGCAGTTTACATGAAATTTTTCCTGAAAAATGGTAATGGCATTGATCTTAGACATAGCATATTGAACACACCTCCATATTTTTTCTTTCCTTTTTTTTAATTTTAATTTTTTATTTTTTATTTTTCCTTCCTTTTTAAAAAAAAAAAACATTTACTTATTTATTTGGGAGAGGGGCAGAGGGAAGAGGGCAGAGGATTTCAAGCAGACTCCCCAGTGAGCTCGGAGCCCCACTCAGGGCTTCATCCCATGACCTTGAGATCATGATCTGAGCCGAAATCAAGAGTTGGATGCTTAACTGCCTGAGCCACCCAGGTGCCCCTACACCTCCATATTTTCTTGATGTTGTGGAGCTTGCATACTCAAATGAACTTCGGTTGCTGTACTCTTCTAATTCAGTGACATATTCGAGAGCTTTTTGAAATAGGAGACATTGTTTGTAGGCACACTAAACGGCCCCAGACAGCTGTGCTTTGTAAGGTATTCAATCTGATTTATAGAAAGTCTCTGTCATTCCTTCTCTGACTTATTGTTGGCTCTCATTTCCTGCTGTTAAAGAGAGGTGGTTTGAGAAACAACACAGCCATTGGAAGAGGGATCTAGGTTGGACAGAATGTGTACTCTTGCTTTCTAGCTGTTTGACCTTGGGTGGTTTCTTTCAATGTCTGACCTTATCTCTTTTCTTACAAAAGGAGAGATTGGCTTAATAGTAACTTTTTTCCTAAAGAATAAATCAGATAATATATGTAAAACAATATCAAGAATTCTATAAATGTTAGGTCATTTCTGGCAACCGCTTCCCCCCACTTCTAACCTACTACTTCTAAACTGTTCTGGGCTAGGAAAACAAATCGGAAGATATGGAACCTGAAGGTGTTTGATTGTGATTAAAGGTGACTCAGTTTTTAAAATCACTTTGAAGATTAAAGTTTATCAATTAAGAACCACTAAATTATATTGAGTACTCTCTATAAAGTCCCCATCACATGCTTAGACAAATGCTTCCACAGCAAAGTATACTTATTTGTTCATTCTACCCTTGGACAGCTATGATTATTAGATAGTTTTACTCACATGGAGATCATTGCAGACTAGAATTGGTTCTACCTAACAAGCCACTCAGGTGGAGGTGTCTGTATTTCTTTTTTTTTTTTTTTAAGATTTTATTTATTTATTCATGAGAGACACAGAGAGAGGGAGAGAGAGAAGCAGAGACACAGGCAGAGAGAGAAGCAGGCTCCATGCAGGGAGCCCGATGTGGGACTCTATTGGAGACCCCAGTATCAGGCCCTGAGCTGAAGGCGGCGCTAAACCACTGAGCCACCCAGGCTGCCCAGGTGTCTGTATTTCTACATAATGATTATTCAAACATTTGAAGATACTGTTTTATCCTCAAACCTTTAATGTAGATTAGAAATGTCTACTTCTTTTCCTTTGTCTTTTTTAAAGCATCTTCTCAGTATTACTCAGTTTATCACTTTTGAACTAATGCTCAGAATATGTTATCTGGGTCATTTGGAATAGAATCATATTTCTCTCAGAGCAAGCCCCAGATTTCACTTTTGATAACTAAGTAGATAGCTCTCACACAGAGAGATATTTGTATTCTGAATGAGATCATTATTAATGAACCTAAGCTACAGCCTGGTGTGCATCCCATGGATCAGTTAGGAAATTTTTTTGACTATCAATCAAAACTTGATCTCTTTTAATTTTTCCACAAATACCTATGTACACACCGATTACAAAATCCCTTATCATACCCCATTTTGAAACTAGTTATTTGTACTTTTATGTGATTTTCCAAAATTACCACATGGTTTTGTCATCTCCGTTATAAGTGCTGTTAGTATGAGCTGGACTTACTTCAGACGTGTAGGATGTGATGTGTTCTTATAATCGTTACTATCATTTTGATCTATGCTAATCTATTCAATTCTCGTTCTATATATTTCAGTCTGCAAAATTTTTTTACTTGCAGAGAAATGCTTTTTCTATGCCATTTACAAAAATTGCTCCAAGTAAAGATCCAATATTTTCTTGATTGCTTTTATTTCAATATCACTGAAAACTAAAAAACTAGATTTGATATCTTTTCTGTGTGTGTTTGTGTGTGTGTATTTGCACTAAGGGTCGAGTCATTTAGGACTTTAACCTGAGTGACCAGTGTGAGTTTTTAAGCCAACTATCAAAGTTTAGAGGGAACACTCTCCACAAAAGTCCACCCTCAGTTTTGATAATTTGCTGGAAGGATCTCAGGACTCACTGAAAGTGATTATATTTCTAATAATGATTTATTACAGGGAGAGGATATATATTTAAAATCAACCAAGGGAAGGAGGGCATAGGATGCCAAACATGGAGCTTCCATTGTCTTCTTACTGTGGACTCAGAGATGCATTACTTTCCTAGCATTAATGTTTGGCAATATACATGAACTGATGACATATGGAATATTTCTAGCCAGGGAATCTCACTAGACATCTGCCAGGATCTTGATCTTGGACTTTCCATACTCCAGAACTGTGAGGAATAAATGTTTGTTGTTTAAGTTATCCAGTATATGGCGTTCTGTTATAGTAGCCCAAGCCGACTAATATATTCGTTTTCCCTATAGAATATGATATATATAATAGGTAACCAATAAATATTTTTGGCATAAATAAATTAATGTAGACAGAAAACTTCCTGTTTTTACTAGGATCTTACTATTTTTTACATTGAATTTGCCTTATGTGCCTTTATCATTACTTAGAAATTCAGAGCTCATTTCACATAAAACTAGATTTCCATATTCCCCTGTGAAATCAGAATCCCAGACAGAGTCCTGACTGGCAACAATTGTTGAAACTGATGAGTAGCCATTCCTTTCAGACTGGACAATACCTCTGAGTTCATCATATGATATTTTCTGCTTTCTATTCACTTTGTGGTGGTCATTTCTTCCCGATAAGCACAGGTTAGTGATACCCTTCTATGACAAGCGATTCTGGCCTATTTTCAGGTTTCAGAGATAGCCTCACTGGAGTAATAACCAATCATAATCCATGTAGAATAACAAAATGGGAAAAGGAAATGCATTTTTAAAAAGACATAAAATTGTGCTTAAGAATGAACTCAATAATATATTGACAGCATCAACATAAATGTAAAACTTTATTGAGAAACTGGGTTAGGTTGATTTTGTATAGATATATGTCATGCTCCTGAATGCAAATATTATAAGGTAGTGAATCTCCACAACTAAATGTACAAATTTAAAACAATTTCAATACAATGGGTCCTAAAACTCCTATGGAAGAATAAATGAAAAGCAGCAACAAAAAAAGTTATGAAAGAATGAATATCGAAAAGAGCTTTCAAAATTAGATATCACCTTTTTGAAGCTATAATAATGACTCCCTGGCATGATACTAATATAAGGACAGATGAATTGATGGAAAGAAGTAGAAAACTGAGAAAATGATCCAACACACACTCAACACTTTACTTAACTATGTCTGGTCAGTGAATATCATATGATGAAAAGTGAAATTCAAGCCATATTTGAATGAACATAAATGTACTGTTTTGCATATATAAGTCAAATAAGAAGGATGAATAAGTAGCCCAAGATTACCAGAGAGAACATGTGCTTCCTATGATAAAAAATCCATTTTACTCAATAGGGAAGAATGATTTAATCAATGGGAAGGAGGAATGGCATAATTTGTTGATTAGTTGGAAAATAAACACTTTTATGTCTACCTCACAATATTTATTTAAAAACTGCAGATGGAATAAAGTGTTAAAATAATACAGGTTAAACTCATAAAATCAGTAAAAATGTACAGATGAAAATCTGATTTCTTGGTAGAAATGAAAAATATACAACCAAATTAGAAATGTTAATGAATTCAAAAGCATAAACTTGAAAAACTATTCTCATAAAATAAATAAAAAAACAAAGGTGAACCGTAAAAGTAATTGAAAAATAAAGTAAAAATGAAGAGCAACTGTTCTTATTTATGTGGTACATTATAAGAGGAAAATTGTTAAAAGAAAATACCAAGAAATTCACTAGACAAGTTATAAACAGTATAAGAAAATCTACATCACAATATCAAAGAAATACATATTGAAATATTAATTGAAAAAGACATTTCACATGCAACACTGGCAAAGATAAAAAATGATAATAATCAGTATTGGCAAGGGTGGTGGGAAATGAGGACAGTCATAAATTGTTTTTAGAAATGTAAGATAACATAGCTTTTTAGAGGGTAATATGGATGTGATATAACAAAAGCCTTACAAATATTCACACATTTGAGCCAGCAAGTTCACTTGTAGGAATGTATTCTAAGAAAACAATTTGAGATATTAAAAAAGATTTATGCTCATTTTGTTCTTTGCAGCATTGTTTATGCTGCCATAAAAATATTCAGCAATAGAAGTATGGTTAAATAAATTACGGTCAGTGAACAAATTTAATATAACCATGAGAAAGTGAGTTGAACAAGTAGAGTATAACCAAAGTTTCATAAATAAATACATACTGTTGACCCCTGAAAAACACAGAGGTTAGGGGTGCCGACCCCTGTATGGTCCAAAATCCATAGTAACTTTTCACTCCCTAAAAACTTAATCTCTAATAGCTCACTGATGACTGGAAGCCTTATTGATAACATAAACGTTAATTTACACGTTTCACATGTTGTATGTATTATACACTATGCTCTTACACTAAAGTAAGCCAGAGAAAAGCAAAGGGTTTTAAGAAAATCATAAGGAAGAGAAAATACAAGAACCATGGCGAACTATATAATGATATAAAGAAAGATACTATTTCGTGTTATACTCCAATAAATCATGAACTTTGACGATCCCTATCTGGCTACTCCTTAAAATAAACCTTCTTCAATGTCACTAAACACTCTCAGAATCTACTAAAATGCACCAGCCGAGGTTCAGTACATAATATTTCCAACAATGACCATGCATTTTATCAGAGAGAAGATGGATTCTCAATCTGTGGGCTTTTGCCCTGAACACGAGAAAATTTTTACATAAATACCCACTTCTTTTTAAACAGAAGACACATATTGCGTGCAAACTGAGACCTCCCTCTCACCTTGTAAGAAGGAAAAAGTGGTGGACAGACAGGTGCAGATCAATGATGGAGTATCTTGAGTGCTGTCTGGTGCAACTGCACTTATTACGGGCACTTATTAACACCGCATGTTCACAAGTTTCAGGAAATTAAAGAATGAGTGAGAAATGAGGGGGATTACTACAATGAAAGGGATCCAATGATGCTTTTAAAGTGACCCTTAAGGGAATCCCTGGGTGGCTCAGCGGTTTAGTGCCTGCCTTTGGCCCAGGGTGTGATCCTGGAGTCCTGGGATCGACTCCCACATCAGGGTCCCTGCATGGAGCCTGCTTCTCCCTCTGCTTGTGTCTCTGCCTCTCTCTCCCTGTGTCTTTCATGAATAAATAAATAAAATCTTTAAAAAAAATAAAAGAAGGAAACTTGTTGTAAATCCTGAATTTAAAAAAAGATTTAAAAAATTAAATTAAATTAAAAAGTGACCCTGAAAAATGGCTGCCTATGGAGATAGGGAGTATTTGAACCATGTGCTCAATAGCGAAGCACATGACTCAGCATTTAATTAAAAAAAAATAATGTGATTAATCTGAATGTTTTTTGATAACAATAGGAGAAAGCGAAATCACTTAACTTTTTTAACCCTTATTAGTTGAGTGTTTTCTATGTAAAATGCATCATGGCAGTTTCTGGAGGTCTGGTGAGGAAGATGGAAAGTTCTTTGCCCTCGTGGAGCTTGTAGTCTAGAAGGGGGTATAGGTTGAAAGATTCCAAAAAGATTTCTCTGGGGTAACTGCTTGGACTGGGGTTCTGGGTGCCATGGAAACACAAGACAAGTCAAATGGTGGCCAGAGGAGGTGATGTCTAAGCTGAAGAACTGCAGGATGAGTAAGAAGCAGATAGATTGGGGAGGTTGGGACAGAGGGGCATGGGGATTGAGGACAGGCTGAAATGTCCACCGTTCCCAGAGGTGGACAGAAACGTGCCACACTACTGTAAGAACTGAGGACAATTCTCTGGCGGAGGCCAGAGTTAGGATTGTAGGGTAAGCAGGGCAGGTGATTGCTGGCCTTATACACCCATGTAAAGCGATTAGGACTGTCGGCAGTGTGGGGCTGCTGGAAGGGCAAGTGACAGGTCAGATCTGGAATTAGATTACGGTGGAGGCAGAGGCACAGCTAGGAGGCTGTTGCTGTCCTCTCAGAGGGACACCATGAGGCCTACAGGCCGTGGAGGCAGAGCAGATGCAGAGAACCAGAAAGATTTCAAAGGTAAAAAAAACACCATACCAGGTTAACCTTGGATTGCTGAGGAAATAACACTGACTCAAAGAAAAAAAAAGAAAATCCAGGGTTCTGGCTTTGGCATGCAGAGGTGAGTCAGAAAACAAAACAAAACAAAACAAAAGCATAATACATGGGGACAGCTATGATGATGTGAGATCGGATGAATTGAATTTGAAGAGCTCGTACGATATCCACAGGGAAAAAAAGAAAAGGCATTATGAAAGACAGTTGAAGACCTCTGAAGACAGAGGTTAAAAAAAAAAAGAGAAAATTGAAGGTCTTATAATTTCTTAATAAACAACCTTTTCTTCTTCACTCCTCAGTACATGTGTTATAAACAAGAGAGCCTAAAGAAATGTTCCCTTAATTGGCTTTGTTGGGGCATAATTTACATACAATAAAGTTCACCAAATTCGAGTGTACAATTTGATGACTTTGGCACGTGTACACAGTTGTGTAGCCAGCACCGCAATCCTGACACAGAACATGTCCATCACTCTCGAAAGTTCCCACACAACCTTTTGTTCTCACATTGCCCCCACCCCAGCCCAACTTACCACTGATCTGCTCTGTGTCACTTGGTTTTTTGTCTTTTATAGAATTCATATAAGTGATATCATACAATATGTATTTGGTTTATTTCAATTTACTTTTGAGATTTGTCCACATTGTCATGGGTATCAGAAGTTTATTCCTTTTTATTCCTGGGTAGTATTCCACGGTATGGATATACCAGAGGATGGGCATTTGGATTGTTTCCAGTTTTTTACTATTACACATAAGGTTGCTATGAATTTTTGAGAACAAGCCTTTCTGTAAACATGTTTTCATTGCTTTTGGCTAAATATGTAAGAGCAGGATTACTGGGTTGTATGGTAAATGCGTTTTAACTTAATAGGAAACTGCCAAATTGTTTTCCATTATCAATTGTGCATTTCCCATTCCCATCAGCAATGGATGAATGTTCTAGTCGGTCCACATATTCCTGACACATGCCTTTACGTTTTAGCACATTTCTACTATGTGATATATCACTTTGGTTTTCATTTGAATTTCCCTAATAATTAATAATCCTAAGCAACTTTTTGTGTACGTTTTAGCCATTTGTAAACTTCTTTTGGCAAAGTTTCTATTCAAACCTTTTGCCAATTTTATTCATCTTTCCTAAGTCTTCTCGTGGGGTTGTAAGAATTTTTATATATTTTCAATATAGAATATATATTGAAATATTTTTATTTTAAAAACTCTGCAGATATTTTCATCCATTCTGTGGCTTGCCTTTTCATTTTCTGAACAGGATCTTTTAAAGTGCAGTTATATTTTATTTTGATCTAATCAAAATAAATTCACCTTATTCATTTTTCTGTAATGGCTTATACTTGTGTTCCATACAAGAAATATTTGCCTTACCCAAGGTCACAAATATTTCTGTCTTGTTTTTTCATGTTAATTTTTATAGTTTTACTTCTTAACAGGTAAGGCTATTATCCATTTTAAGCAAATGTTTCTGTATAGTGTAAAGTAGAGGTCCGGGTTTATTTATTTTATTTCCCATGTGGCTATCTAATTTTTATAGCACAATTTGTTTAAAATACTATCCTTTTTCCAATTGAGTTACCATAATGCCTTTGTCAAAAATCAATGGACCAGGTATACATGTATCCATTTCTGGACTTTATTTGTCTATCATTGCTCCAATACTTGACAACTGTAGCTTATTAATAAACCTTGGTACAGGTAATGTAAGTCTTTAAACTTGACCACTCTTGTTTGCTCTAAATCCTTTGATGTTCCATATATATTTTGAAACCAGCTTATAAATTTCCAGCAAAGAAAAATGTGCTGCTGTGATGTTACTTGGGATTCAATTATACTTATATTTCAATTTGTGATAATTGCTATCTTAACCCTGTTCAGTCTTCTGATTGATAAGCATGGTACGTAGCTTCATTTCTTTTTTTTTTTTTTTTTTGGCTCTTAATTTCTCTCAGGAGTATTTTGTAGATTTCAGTGCACATATTTTCATTATTTTGGTTAATATATCCCTAAACTTTTTTATTATTTGAAAATATTGTAAATGACATGCCTTTTAAATTTTCATTTATAAATATTTATTGTTCATAAAATGTGATATGTTTTCATATGTTGAACTTAATTCCCTGAAGCTTGCTAAACTTACTTATTAGTTTTAATAACATTTTTGCAGCTTCTTTAAGGTTGACTATGTAGACTACTTTAAACTATTTTTTTCTATTGCCCTACTGCATTGGCTAGAGTCTGCAATGCAACATTGAATAAAATGAACAGAGAGGAAATATTTGCCTTGTTTTCAATATTTGCCT
Source organism: Canis lupus baileyi (assembly GCF_048164855.1). Taxonomy (NCBI): domain Eukaryota; kingdom Metazoa; phylum Chordata; class Mammalia; order Carnivora; family Canidae; genus Canis; species Canis lupus. Next base: position 35,294,554 of record NC_132868.1, on the reverse strand, counting down.
GATAAAAGCAATAGGTTGTTTCCTTTTATCAGGTTGAGGAAGTTGTCTTCTAGTCTCAGTTTCCTGAGAGTTTTTATTATAAATAACTCTTGAATTTTACCAAACATAAAAACATCTTAATAAACATTTTTCTGTATTAAGTCGATCACATGGGTTTTCTTTTGTATCCTATAAATATGATGAATCACTTTGATTGACTTTAAAAAAATTTTGCATTGTTTAATTAAAACCCAGATGGTCACAATCTATTATATTTTGTATATATTCCTAAATTTTACTTGCTAAAATTTTGTTAGGATGTTCATGAGGCTTATTGGTCTGTAATTTTCTTATATTGTCTATGTCTGTTTTGATACCAGGTTGATATTGGCAAAATAAGGTGAGAAGTACTTTCTCCTCTTCAATTTTCTGGAAGAGTTTTTCTAGAATATATCATCTTTCTTCTTTATATTTTTGGTAGAATTTACCAGTAACATTATCTGATGCTGTAGTTTTATTTTGTTTCCTTTTTTGAAGGAAGGTTTTTAACTATGTTTTCAATTTAACAAATGTAGAGCTATTCAGGTTATCTGTTCTTCTTCAGTGACCTTTTTATTTTTTTATTTTTATTTTTTAATAATAAATTATTTTTTATTGGTGTTCAATTTGCCAACATACAGAATAACACCCAGTGCTCATCCCATCAAGTGCCCCCCTCAGTGCCCGTCACCTATTCACTCCCACCCTCTGCCCTCCTCCCCTTCCACCACCCCTAGTTCATTTCCCAGAGTTAGGAGTCTTCATGTTCTGTCTCCCTTTCTGATATTTCCCATACATTTCTTCTCCCTTCCCTTATATTCCCTTTCACTATTATTTATATTCCCCAAATGAATGAGAACATACACTGTTTGTCCTTCTCTGATTGACTTACTTCACTCAGCATAATACCCTCCAGTTCCATCCACGTTGAAGCAAATGGTGGGTATTTGTTGTTTCTAATGGTTGAGGAATATTCCATTGTATACATAAACCACAGCTTCTTTATCCATTCATCTTTCGATGGACACCGAGGCTCCTTCCACAGTTTGGCTATTGTGGCCATTGCTGCTAGAAACATCGGGGTGCAGGTGTCCCGGCGTTTCATTGCATCTGTATCTTTGGGGTAAATCCCCAGCAGTGCAATTGCTGGGTCATAGGGCAGATCTATTTTTAACTCTTTGAGGAACCTCCACACAGTTTTCCAGAGTGGCTGCACCAGTTCACATTCCCACCAACAGTGCAAGAGGGTTCCCTTTTCTCCGCATCCTCTCCAACATTAGTGGTTTCCTGCCTTGTTAATGTTCCCCATTCTCACTGGTGTGAGGTGGGATCTCATTGTGGTTTTGATTTGTATTTCCCTGATGGCCAGTGATGCAGAGCATTTTCTCATGTGCGTGTTGGCCATGTCTAGGTCTTCCTCTGTGAGATTTCTGTTCCTGTCTTTTGCCCATTTCATGATTGGATTGTTTGTTTCTTTGGTGTTGAATTTAATAAGTTCTTCATAGATCTGGGAAACTAGCCCTTTATCTGATACGTCATTTGCAAATATCTTCTCCCATTCTCTAGGTTGTCTTTTAGTTTTGTTGACTGTATCCTTTGCTGTGCAAAAGCTTCTCATCTTGATGAAGTCCCAATAGTTCATTTTTGCTTTTGTTTCTTTTGCCTTCATGGATATATCTTGCAAGAAGTTACTGTGGCCGAGTTCAAAAAGGGTTGTTGCCTGTGTTCTCCTCTAGGATTTTGATGGAATCTTGTCTCACATTTAGATCTTTCATCCATTTTGAGTTTATCTTTGTGTCTGGTGAGAGAGAGTGGTCCAGTTTCATTCTTCTGCATGTGGATGTCCAATTTTCCGAGCACAATTTGCATTTTAATGGAATTTTCTTCTTTTTAAAGATTTATTTATTTATTTGATATATATATAGAGAGAGAGAGAGAGAGTGGGAGGGAGAGAGAATCTGAAGCTGACTCCACACCGAGCGCAGAGCCCGATGCAGGGCTTGATTTCACTACCGCAAGATCCTGGTCTGAGCTGAAACCCAGAGTCAGATATTCAACTGACTTAGCCACCCAGGCTCCCCTAAAGGAATTTATTTCATCAAAGTTCTAAAATTTATTGGCACAAAGTTGTTCCTATGTTTCGCATGTCAGTAGAGTCTATCATGATGTCCTTCCTCCCTGTCATTTCTGACACTGATCATTTGTGTATTTTCTTTTTTCTGATTAGTATGGCAAGAAGTTTGCCAATTTTATTTTTGTTTTCAAAGACATAAATTTTGGTTTTATTTATTTCTCTATTCTTCTTTCTGCTCTTTCACTGATTTTGGCTCTTATCTTCACCAGACTTTTCTTCATTTTTACTTTGTCTGAATTTTCTCTTCTGTATTCAGTTTCTTAAAGTGCAAGCACAGATCATTGTTTATAGATCTTTATTTTTTTGGAAGCATTTAGAATGGTAAATTTTCCTCTAAGTAGTGCTCCATATAAAATGAGCCACTTGGTAGTGGTATTCAAGTCTATGACACTACTAATTTTTTGTCCACTTTTTCTATGAATTACTTTGAAAGAGTGTTGAATTCCCCCCAACCACAGCAATAAATTTATTATTTATCTGTCACGCTTTTTCCCTCAGTTACTATTTCATGTATTTTGAAGGTTTGTTATTAGGTACATACACATTTAGAAGGGTGTTTTGTCTTGTTTTTGTTTTTGTCCTCTTGATGAATTGGTCCTTTTAGTAGTAATTTTCCTTATTCTGAGGTCGATTTTGTTTGATATTATATGGTCACTTCAGATTTCTTTTTTAATTTGTGTTTTCATGGTCCATCTTTTCTCATCTTTTTACTTTTAATATCGCTGTATTTGTATTTTTGATGGTTAATTTTCTGAACCAACTTGATGGAATCACAGGGTGCCCAGATATTTGGTTAAACATTAGTCCGAGTGTATCTGTGAGGATGTTTCTGGGCGAGAGTAACATTTGAATTGGTACACTGAATAAAGCAGATTGTCCTCCTCAATATGGGTAGGCCTCATCGGATCAATTGGAAATGTAAATAGAGTGAAAAAGAGAAGGAAGGAAAAATTAACTTTTCTCTGCCTGTTTTTGAGCTGGGACTTAGTTTTCTCCTGCACTTGAACTGGATATTGTACTATCAGTTCTGAGTCTCAAGCTTCAGACTTGGATTAAAATTCTATGACCATCACTCCTCGGTCTCCAGCTACCAGATGGCAGACTGAGACTTCTAAGCCTTCATAATCATGTGAGCCAATTCTATCTATGTCTGTATCTATATCTATATCTATCTATATCTATCTCTATCACTATCTGTATCTATCTATATCTACATCTATATCATCTATATCTATATCTGTATGTGTAGAGATCTATTTTATATACATATGGATATATATAATATTTATTTGTATATGCCTATATATGTTCCATTGGTCTGTTTCCCTGCATTAATCTTGAGTAATGCAATAAACTGAATTTCTTGTAGATAGGATATAGTTAGGTTTTGCTTTTTAATGCAATTTGAACCTCTCTCTCGCTATCTTTTTTTTTTTTTTTTTGGCAATGAATTTTCTGTTTCCTTGTCTGAAAATATATTTTAGCTAGTAAGAAAGTGGATAATTTCCTTCTTTCTTTCCAGCCCCTTCCTTCCTTCTCTTAAAAAATTTGCTTCATTATCTTCTGGCTTGCATAGTTTCTGACAAAAATTTTGAAAATATTTGTATATTTGTTCCTTAATATATGCCGTACCACGCACCTTTAAACCACCTTTAAAACTTTATCACTTTTTTTTTTAGTAATTTGATTGTGATGTGACTTAGCATGCTTTTATTAATGTTTATTTTGTTCAATAATCTTTATACTTCTTATAATGGTGGGAAGATTATTTAGATCAAATTTCAAAAAAATTAGCATTATTTCTTCAAATATTTTTTTTATTCTTCTCTTTCACCTGTCTCAGATCCAATTACATTTTTATTAGATTGCTTAGTATTGTCTCATATGTCACTGATGCTTTCATCATATTTTTCAATCTTTTTTGTCCTTTATGCATTTTGGATAGTTTCAACTGATATGTCTTAATAGTTTCTACCCCTTCAATAATTTTTTTTAAACGGTCTGTTGCTCTATTTTTTTCTGCAGTGACTAATAGGCTGCCAATTTGACCCAAATCATTTTTGATTTAATGTTCATTTTTCATCTTCAGAAATGGTCTTTTTCATATCCTTAATTTTTCTTTTCATCATACTCATGTGTTTTTCTAACTCCATGAACATATGGAGCGTATTTATAACCATTTCAAATGCTTTTCTGGTAATTCCCTTATCTCTGTCATTTCTGGACTATTTCTATTGATTGATTTTCTCCTTGTTAGAAGTGATATTTTCCTGCTTATTTGCATGTCTAGTAGTTTTTTTTTTTAATGGATGCCAGACATCCGCTAAACAATCCATCTATTGTTGCTAGCTGGATTATATTGTATTCCTGTAAATAGTGTTGGGTTTTGTTTTAAGTTACTTGGAATCAGTTAAATCATTCTGAGACTTGCTTTTAGATTTTGCTAGAATGGAAGCAGAGGAGCCTTTGATCGAGGGCTAATTCAGTCCCACCACCAATGCTTGGCCTTTTTGGGGATTCTACAGTATTATTGTAACATAATGTCTTTCCATCCTGCCTAGTGGGAACACTAACTACTCTCAGACTGGTGGAAGTATCAGGAATTGTTCTCCCTACTACTTTCTGGTGGCTCTTTCTCTGAACTTCCATCGATCGTTTTCTCCCAACTTGCACTGATTAGTACTTAGCCAAAAACTGAAGGTTGCCTCTGTAGATCCTTGGAGCTCTAAGGAGCTCTATGTGCAGCTCCCTCCTTTCTGGCATTCCATCCCTAAATTCTAGATGCCTTGGCCTTCTGGAACTGTTTTCCCAGTTTCCTCAACTTGTGCTTTTGGATTTTTCCTCCCTGATTTGCAGCCTGAAAACTGCCTCCAGGCATTAGGCTGGTATGATGGCATGGTTCACTTTGATTCCCTTTTCTATTTCACTTTGATTCCCTTTTCTCAGAGATTATAGTCCTGTGGTTGTGCTGCCTGGTTTTCAATCTCTGGAGAAAAAAAACATATGTATATATATATTTCTTTCTCCAGACATATATAAAACACACACACACACACACACACACACACACATATATATATATATATATATATATATATATATATATATATATATATATGTTTTTTTCTCCCTGGTTTTTCTGTTGTTTTAAATGGGAGGGTAAATCTGGATTTGTTGCTCCATTTTATTAAACCAAATTTGTGAAAACAGATACTCATCTACAAAATGAATTAAGCTAGGCAGGCGTCTTAACTGATTGAAAACGTAGTTTCCTTGCACATAAAGAATTAATAACAATGTTCCCCTACTTGATGAGTGGATTATAATTTAGGATCTAACATGACAGAGGAAGTGCTTTGTAATCTGTGAAGCTCTATGCAATTGATAATGTTGAGAGATGCGGTAGGGATGGGGTGGTGAGAATGTTGTTGATTGTTTCAGTTCCATAACTGTTTAAATAATAAAACTATGTTTCAGAAAGATTTAACCTAAAAAAAAACCCTGTGAATAATAATAACATACTCTGGGTCTTGTATGTAAGCAAACATCCTTATCCAAGCTGGTTTTAAGCAACGAGAGGATGTATTTGCTCGTTAACTATGAAGGCCAAGTGGCCAGCCAAGCCCAGCTAAACAGAGTTCCAACGCTGTCAGTGTTCTCTCTCTCTCTTTATGTCTCTGGCTCTCTTGCCTCTGCTGCTCTGCTTCCTTCTCAGACTTTCTCCAGGTGGCAGCAAGATGGTTGTTGACAATTCCACCTCATATTCCAACAGCTTGGCAAAATGCGTAGACAGAATGAGTCTTTCAACAATTGCTCTGGCAGAAAATTTCTGAGTCTTATTTGGGTGAGTTTCCCATTTCTGAACCAATCATTGTAACCAGGAAAAAGTGATATTCTAATTGGCCAGATCTCTGAAATCAGGGACATTTTATTAGATAATGGGGATTCAAAGCTCAATAGGATATGATCTTTGATCTTCCAGTTAATAAAGTATTTACAGGGCACGATGAGTCACAAAGGAAGTTATGGCTAGTTCTACTCAGTAATCAGAATACCATAATGTTTTCTGCTTTGGTATCTTTTTTTAAAGATTTTATTTATTCATGAGAGACAGAGAGAGAGGCAGAGACATAGGCAGAGGGAGAAGCAGGAGCCCAATTGGGACTTGATCCCAGGACCTGGGAGTCACGCCCTGAGTCAAAGGCAGAAGCTCAACCGCTGAGCCACCCAGGTGTCCCCTGGCATTTTCTTTAGTATCCTTCCTTATGTTATGCTACTTTGCCACATGGATAATAAGAAAACAGGCAACAGGTAAGCAAACAAGCTTTGACAAAAGAATTCTTATAGCAACAGAAAAAACATGAAATCAGTACACTCCATAAATTACATGACTATAAACAAAATGTTGTTCAAATTTGTGGCAGAGAAGTAGCATTAGCTCATCTCTGTCTCCTCACTTCACATATAACATGCTTTAGTGATGCTTTTTGAATACTCCCTGATGTTATTTTTGTTCGTGTCATTTCTCCCATACGCAACAGTTAAGTACTCAAAAGCAGAAGACTGTGCCTTTTTATCTTTGGACTCTCATAAGTCATAACACCTCATCCATATTAGGAGCTCAATGAATTATTTGCTGAATGAATGAATGAGCAGATAGCTAATTATATAAGGTATGTGACGTATCATTCTAAATGCTTTACATGTATTTACTCGTGGCATCCTCCTAGCAATCCTATGAGATAGATTCTACTTATACCTCATTTTACAAATGAGGAAATTAATACCTAGAGGGCTGTTACTTACCTAAGAACTTGTAGGTAAGAATGAGACTTCAAACCCAGGCAACCTAGTTTCAAACTGCTCCAGCTGCTGTCTTATTTTTTTAAAAAACAAACTTATTGAAATACTTTATTAATGAATAGGAGTCAAAAGAGAAAGAAATGAATGTTGTACATCTGAACAGCAACAGCAATCGGTCACCTGTGACAGAAACAGGAAGATTACACTTAGCTTAGAAATTGTCAAAGCACAAGAGTGTTATCCATTAACTGGATGAGTCAAGTGATGATGCAAGGGAAAACTTGCAACGGTGGGCTAAAGCAGTCATCTGAGTGGTTGTTAGTGTTGCACAAGGGCTGAGAAATGATTCCCTTTTGTTCTTAGGAAAGCATGTAGAAATAAACAACAGTAAGTGACAGTCTGTTTCAACTCTTGATGATGCAAAGAAACCATATTCTGAATTCAGTAGACAGCAAATCACTTGACTCATACAATAAAGCTTAATAAGCCTGGTTATCATAGAGGAACCTCAAGGCTTTAACAATAATAGCAATAAGAACATCACCAACATGAGCACGGGACCACCGTTAGAGCCACCTGGGACTACCACTTGCAACTGTATTTGGAGTTATTTCTTATTGTTTCTGTCTTTGATCTATGATTATTGCTTTGATCTTAACTTCTACAACTGACTAGGTTAGGTCAAATCTAGCAGTAATCATGGATGGCGCCAGGAAAAATTGCAATATGAATAGTTTCTCTGTGCTACTTCTTTAATCTCTTTTTCTTTGAGGATTGTCTTAGTGTACTCTTGCCTCGAAATAACTGAAACCCAGACTTAAACTAGTTTAAACAATAGTAAAATAATTTTACTCATGTTCAAGGAGGATTAGAGTTAGGACAATCTTCTGAGCTGCCAGTTAGCTCACAATGTTATCGGAGATCTAGTTTGTTTTTATCTCTTTGCTCAGATAGACATAATGTTTCTCTCAGGCCAACCTCCTCTCAGTCACAGAATGGCTGCCAGTGGCCATTGCCATCTTTATTCATACAGAATGGGTGAAAGACTCTGGCTACCTGTGACAACATCTTGAGAAATAAAGAGAATATATTATGTGGAAATAAATGACTGTATAGGCCACAAAGTCCTTGATTCAATAATGAACACAATGATAGTCAAATTCATGAACCATAAGTTGCAAAGTTACCCAACTAAAAACTTTAGTGAAGGAGCTTCTGACATAAGATTTTAGAAAATACAAAGCACTGGATCAGGCATTAGTCTTTTCCTGGGGATATGGGGGTGGGGAGAGATAATATTAGGAAAAAAATTATAGACCTGTTGCCATAAAATTTAAATTATATCTATAGTTAATCTGTGGATAGTTATAAAAAATGTTTTGGCCTATTTTGAGTGAATGAGTAGAGTTTTCCTATGATAGTCAAGGTTCATTTTAAAGTAATCTTCTAACTAGTGATTTGAATCATTGAGACATTAGTCAAAATGTTTTTCAAATTTGTGGCAGAGAATTGTGTTTGTTCCCTTAATGCAGCAAACTCGTTGATATTTGAGGTTAATTTTGCTCACCGACGTTGTGACACATGAATGATACCACACTACTCCTAACACTACTCCTAACAACAAATCAGTAGGTAAGGTTTGAACATTTTCTTATTGAGTCAGGAACTTATTTTGAAAGCATTTCTCTTCATGTAATGGAATGCACGACTAACAATTAAAATAAATGACTCCAACAGATGAGTTTAAAAACACACTGCAAAATCTTGTTTTTCCATACCTAGAAATCTTCAGCACATCTCTTCTCACAGATCATTAGCTACACATCCACATGCACACACAAGCCACACCATTTTATTAGTATGCGATAAAAATTTGTTGTTTTTCCTATCCGATATTATCTTTGGTTTCCAAAACCTTGGACTGAATGAGATTGCTTTTACTTCTTGGAGTTGTATTAAATGTTAAAGATCACATAAAAAAAAAAGAGTTGCAACGTTCAGGGACCTTACCATCTATTTCAGAAATAGGTGAGCAGTTGATAAAATTGTAAAACTGGGAATAGTCAATCCCACATTCCGTGCCGAGACGTTAAGTGCCATAGGGAGCACTCCCATAAAGGAGTTGTGCTCAATGCAATCTAGTGTCTCATTGTCTCTGAAATTCTCTCCAGTCCAGGAGTTTCATTCACTAAAGGTCCAAAAATGCAAATAACGACTCGTGTATGTGGCATTTGCATCTGGATTCACAAAAAAAAAACAAAGGGACTTTTAAAATTGTGTGTTGGATGTCTAACCAGAGTTAATGTAAAATAGCGATGATTGGATCAAAATCTAAACAGTGGAGGGACACATTCTAGCAACTTACCGTAAAGACACTGGGCATCAGTGAGAATTACGGGTTTTATAAAGTAAACATAAAATATATAAAATCTAAATGTAAAATACATAAAAATATTTGATATTCCAAATTCTTTATAATTCTGATTCCATATTAGTTTATGTGTATGCTCTCATTATTTTTAGGAAATAAATTCATACTTCCAGAAGGGAAAAATCCGTTAGCTGAGAGAGAGTCATATGCAAAACTGTCCATTGATGGTATCAGCTCCTCCTGAAGATGAATAAGAAATAAAACACATAGTCTTTGCTCTCAGAAGTTTATAATCTAACGAGGGAGAAAACAACGAGGCAGCTGAACTCACAGAAAATAGTAAAAGGCAAATCACATCTTTATGTGAAAAATTTTACTAATTCCAACATATATATATATATATTTTAAATCTAATGTAATTCTTCCATGATTTGTTTTACTTGCTTAATTATAGACATAGGCTACACCAGGATATTCTTGAGCCTGGGGAGTATTTGATTTAATAGCTATTTTCTAATATTTATTTCCTCTCCTGAGTCTCAAAATTAATCCCACACCTAGGAGTTAGGGAAACTTTAGAAGGCTTTCTATTGAAACTTCAGAGGAAATTCTTCAGAGGATTTTATACGCACTTGGCTCTCAGGATCCTCTTGGCCCAATCCTTGCTCCTACCATGAGCAAAGGTCAAATAGAACTATTGTAAACTTTTCATTAGAGCTTGTCCTGTCTTTGACATTTTATTCATTTATGTTTAAAAATTTATTTATTTTAGAGAGAGTGTGAGCAGGGGGAGGGGTAGAGGGAGAGAGTAAGAGAAACTGCAGCAGGTTCCACGCTGAGCGCAGAGCCTCACCTGGGGCTTGGTCTCAACCACCCTGAAAGCAGGACCTGAGCTGAAACCAAGAGTCAAGCACTTAACCAACTGTACCACCCAGGGGCCCCTCTCTTTGACATTTTAAATGTTGCTATGAAGAGTTCTGGATAGAAATTCTGCAAAAAAATATCTATCCTAGACCCTGCTGCAGTCCCCCTGAAACCTTGAGTTGGCTTATAAACCAAAGGAAAGGAGAAAAAGAAAAATAAGGGAAGTAAGCAAGCATGAAGCGAGCAAGTGCTTTGAAAGGTGAAAAGGTCTATTTTTAAAATTTGTTTTTAAGATGAAGGAAGGAAAGGAATAGTCTTTGGCTCTCCTGTCCAGATCCCACCAAGCAGGGGAGCTCATGGTGGTGGCGTGGTGGCGGGGACTGTACAGGACTCTGAGCGCTCCATCCTGTGCTCTAACCACTGCACTGACATTTCCTGCTTAGTTTTCAGAAATACATTTTATCGATCCTACACTTGCTTGATATATAAAACAAATTTCATAAACTTAAGACCCATATAAAAATAAAATATGATTTATCAGTCAGAAGAATTTCCTGACCCAGGATGCATGGCATTACCTTAGGAACATACCCCAAACCACAGCATTTCTCTAATGGTGTCTTTTAAAAATTCCTGACCTCCCACCACTTCTGCTCTCACAGATTTTTCCTGTTTTAGCAGTACTCTCATCCCATCAAACAGCTTTCAGTGGCGTTATTTATTTGGGTAAAAATAACAGGAGTGGAGATGAGGGACCCATCAATTCCAACATAGACAGAAAAAATGACTGAAATTATCTGGCTGTGGAGTTACTTTCTTTTTCACTTCATAAAACATCCCCAACATTCATCATATATCAACTTTCTGAGTGCATTTCAACGTGGCCACCATGTTTGTCAGTTCAAAGAACTTGCACAGCCTTGTCTGTTTGTCTGAAGCTGCTGATGGTGCCTTCGGTTTCACTCCTGGTCTTCTGGCTCCCCAACAAGAAGCAGGCCTTCCCCATAAGTTCCCACACCCGTCTCTGGCTGCCCATTCCCTGGTTCCTCAGGCCAGAGCCCCGGGAAAGAGCTGCTCAGTGGGAGAGGGGTGGGGGCCCCTTTTGGATACCCTGGTACTGGTACTTCCAGCCCCTTCCAAGGAGAAATCTGAACAAGATAGACAACTGGACAGAATGGGTAAAGCACTGGTCTGGGAGGGACCCCAGGGGTCTGAGCAATTACTTAGCGTCTCTGACCCTCCATCCTTTCCCCTTATGAAAAGCAACAACAATGGCACACAAGCCCTCATTCCCACCCTGTTTACCTCACTAATAAGATAGGATCGGTGACTGAATCTCATGTGTGGCAAAATCTTTTTAAACTCTCCAAGACATCACACATCATCGGCTCTCATTAACACGGATATTCTGAACACGGTTAAATGGTCTGCTGGGGAGGTGGCCTCCCTGAGTTCAGTTAAATGGTTCCCTTCCTTCCCCCCATTCTCCCCACTGCCAACCACCTGCAAAGGCAGAGTATGATGTGGGTGGGTATCTACGACAGGAAGGCTGTTACCTACTCCCCCACAACACAGTTCCTAATTAAAACAAAATCCCATCTGTTAACATTTCCCTCTTTCTTCCTCCTTTCATCCGTGGGGGTTATTGTGATAGTTGGGATCCCGGTGGTGTAAAAAGAGTCATCCCAAGGTGTTTCTCTAGAAGGAAAAGAATCAAGACATCTGTGTATGACGCACTAAGGTAGTCATTGGCAACCTCCCTTCCATTTCCGGGTTGGCTCATTGTTTACCTAATTGCCAGTAATAATATTTCATTGTGTAAAGAATGTTGGCACCCGGGGCCCAGGTTGCAGTTTATTGATGGCTCAGAGTTTATGAATTGATGCCCTCAGCAGGTTGCTGCCCTGATGAATGGCAATTACTGCGGCTCCCACAGAGGCAATTGTAGTCAGAGCATTTACTCCTTTCAAATAATTGCCCCTGAGAAGTTGAACAGGTAATTGTAACATCTGAAAACCATGCTTTTGGCTCCGAATCAAAGAGTATTAATCTCCATAACAGAGGTGTTTTGGAATGACCCAAAAGAGTTGTTAAAGAATGGTCTCCAGAGTGTTTAATTTTAAGATGAATTGGAGAAACCTTAGCAAGACCCCCCCCCAACCTTCCGAGCGAAAATTAAAATGTTGTAAAGACACCCAGATTGTCGTTAGGGGTGCCCACCTTTTTGAAGTTATGATACTCTGTGGTGATTGGTTGATTTTAGACTTTATGCCTACCATTACTCCTCCTTAAAATTCTTTAAAGCACCTTGCTTCAGCCAGGCTAACCTGCCCATTAACCCCTGAAATGTCGTGTTCACTCTCACCCTAAAATATTTGATTATACTACTCTTTAATGCCATTCAATAAATGTGCACCATAAAAAAATGGCAAAAGGTAAAATTATATGAAATACCATTTAATTGTATACTATGATTTAGGTGGATTTAATTAATTACTAAAGGCCCTTTAATACAGAGCACTAAAATCTTAAAATCATGCATATGTCTTCTTAAGAATCCAAAGGTTACCTTCTACTCTAGTTATTTCTTTAGGGCTTCTACTCTGTTTATTTTGGTGCCATGGGAGAAATGGGAAATAGCCACATATTACAGTTTATTTGTTTAAACTTCAGTTTAGGGGGAACTATTGCAAACATGGGAAAGAAATACGAAGATACTAATCCATGATGTTTTGATGGAGGGAGGGGAAGAAAAGAGCATCAAGGAAGAATGTTAAGTGTAGAGTCACACCTACAGCTTGGAAACCTTTGTGTGAAATAAAGGTCAGAAATCTTTGAGAGATGATGGTGGAGGAAAGGAAGGAAATAAGAAAAGGAAAAAAAATCCAAAATATACAAGGGTATAGACAAATCATAAGCTAGTTTTTAATTCTGGAATACTTGATGTTTAAACGTTTATTCTTCTCAAATTTGTTGGCAGTAAACCCAGTGCACCGAAAACAGCCAGGTATCTCTCCTTCAAGGCAATCTGCCCATCGTTATTCAAAGTACTAGGGGTTTAAAAAGTGTCTTAGCATCATCATATTTCAGACTGGTAAGTAATGCCAAAAGGAATGATTAGAAGACTTCAGATTAAATTATGAGTTGGTTCTGAAACATGAAACAATTAGAATAAAAGCTATAAAAAAGTGATTAGGGAAGTAAATATGGGATAAAATTATGAACATGGGTAAAGTCATATATGAAGTAATTCTATAAACACGCACACACACGTGAATGCATGACTAGAAGGAGCTAAAGGATACCAACATGAAGATATACTTATCCATACAACCGGAGACATAAATTTCCTTAATCTTGATTTACCTTAAGGTTTAATACTCAAGAGTTTCCATCTTACATAATCATGACCTTGTTCTGCTAATTAGATTATTGGAACTGAGAGTTTTATAGGCTGATAGAACAAGACATGAATTTTAGAGACCATGTATTCCAGACGCCTGCCTTGAGGCAGATAAATATCTGAACCAAGGATGACAAATAGGTTTTAACTTAGAAACTAATTCCAATCCATTTGTGGTTGACTGGCTAGAGCAATGCATTGAGGTGAATTCTGAGGCTGAGTTTAGCTCCAAGCGGAGGAGTACTGAGTCTGATTGATCATGTAGGGTCTAAATTGCTCAAGTCCAGGAATAAGAGTCCAGACACATATTGGGATGGAGTCTGGCCTTTACTGCTATGCATTTGCCCTTCACAGTCTAAACTATGGAGGTAAGAAGAAGGTAACACACAGTATAAAAACTCAGGAGATATTCTGGGGCGTAGTTACATACTACAGAAATATTTCACCTGCCTTTTCTTTTGCCAAAATTGTCCTTCACATTTTAGGGGATTTTTAAAATTGACTTCTATATCTTGAGGAAATCTAAAAGATTTCATGCCATAAGCTTCTTGTCCTTCATTCCTTAAGGTTTGGGAGGTCAAAACAAAGAGGAAGTGCAGAAAATGAGAGACACTGGGAATAGTGGGCCAAGTCAATAGCTATCCTTTACTTCAAGCTCTTATCATTCACATGACTGCAGTCACTTAAGGCCTCCACCTGGTTCATGATTTTTTCCAAAGCTAATTCTACCTAAAGCTTGGTTAAGCCTTGCAACCACAGATGGCAAGTATAGTCATTTATCCTAACTGCAGACTATTTGTACCTAATGGTCACATAGCATAATTAAAAATTGTTCATACTAAAGGTGTGTCCAGTTCATTTGCGGTAGGCTTTACATGATCTCAACAACCTCTGTTGTCTCCAGTCCCTTTTTCATAGAGGCTCATCTCTTTGGCATGATTTTCTACTACAATTTAAAGCAATCAAAGAACATTGAAGTGCTTTGGTGAGTCTACCGACCCTGAACTATTCTCTTTCTTTTCCAGTGGCTTGTTCATTCTTTCCCTGTGTCCTCTCTTTGTTCTTTACCTTCCACCTTCACTCTAATGCTTCTGTTCATAAATTCAGCAAACATTCAGTGATAATTACCTTTAATTAGTTAAAATACCAGACACTGCAGTGGGCATGTTTTTATACTTTCTTTTGGTTCTTCACAGCACTCAAAAGAATTCAATATTACTGTCCCTATTGTATCTTTGAGGAAATTGACAATCAGAGATATCAAGTAATTATTCACTATCACATGGTGAGGGGATACCCAGATTGAGACTGGAGTTCAGCAATCCTCTTTTCTGCAATCCTCTTTCACTTACAAATCGCTGCTTACTACTGTGACATCGAGGGGCACCTGGGTGGCTCAGTGGTTGAGCGTCTGCCTTTGACTCAGGGTGTGATCTGCGGGTCCTGGGATCGAGTCCTGCATCAGGTTCCCCGCAGAGAGCCTTCTTCTCCCTCTGCCTATGTCTCTACCTCTCTCTCTCTGTCTCTCATGAATAAATAGATAAAAACTTAAACAAAAATATTGAGACATCTACAATGGCACACGAGACATTATCCAAAATTTCAAAATTTTATGGAACTTAAAAAATTAGAAAAACATCTAGTTCATTATCTAGTTGTTTCATGTCCCATATCTATCCAATCATATATATCCATTCTGTTCCTTATTACCAGCACCAATAGCCTGCTCCTGCCCTTATCATCTCATGGTTGGGATAAAAGTCTCTTCACTAACACCCTAAACTGTGTTGTATTCTTTCTTTTATGTAATCTGCCTGCAGATGTTTTTTTCTGCTCAAAAACCTGGAGGGCTGTTTTACCTAGTTTGTCAAGAATCACTTAGGTGGGTACAATAGCAACTGTGTGATTAATTACACATATTATTGATTTGTTTATATGCTATCCATTCATTTGGTAAGTAATCCTTGAGAATGTAGCCCATATTAGGCTCTGTCAAAGATATAAAGGAGAATCATTTTTGGTAAAGATGCTCTTGGAGAAATGAGAAGAACTTAGTACTAGACACAAAGAGCTGCAATGCAGAACCAAACATAGTCCTGAAATAAGAAAGGTGGAGATTAAGAGTTTCTGAAGAAAAACAACTGGATCAATCAGAAATCGTGAAGAAAAGAGGTAGCATCTGAAGTAGACCTGAGGGGAATATGTTTCTGGCTTGTGGAAATGATAGAAGAGGCTGGGAACACATTGTTAAGGCACAGCCATTGGAGCCATGGGGGTGTTGGGGATGCTCTGGAAGCCATGTGCTGCGAGTTGCTGGGGCATAGACTACCTTCTGCTCTGACTCCTGAGTCACACTGGGTGGATGCTGGTGCTGCTCTTTGTCTTTGTAACACTCTTCCATCTACTCGATTCTGGCTTAGTTTCTGGGGTTCCCTCAAAAATTCTCTCTCTCTCTCTCTCTCTCTCTCATTAAACCACACCTAAGGTCTTTCCACACTCTGAAGAGTTTGATTCTACTTGGCCTCATCAATGTTGCTATCATTTCTGTGTGCCAATTGTCTAACCGAATCGGATTATAGTCTCTCCAAGGTCAGAAATCCATTCTTTCTAATCTCACACAAAACAGAGCCTAGGGCTGTGCACACAGCAGGCAGTCGGTAAACACTGGATGATTTATTGAATCTTTAGTTATGAATAAATGAAACTGGCCACAGATAATGTGGTTAGAAAATGTTAAATGAATGTTTCAGATTTATCCCAAATTGTTAGCTATGGAAAAAACTAAACATCAATTTAAGAAAAGAGATGACCTTTCTTAAAAAGTGCTGGGTACACCCTATTTCTGTTAGAGATATTTCTCCAATCAAAAACACTCATGTTGGACGCATATTGTGGTATGTATTTAGCTTTGAAGATCTATCTTAAGAAAGTAGGGGGGGAAAAACCCTCAGTCATTTCAGTTTTAAAGCAACATTTTCGATTTTATGTTGAAATGATTCATACCTCATTACCTACTTAGACTGAGTAATACGCTTTCTAACCAGAATTATTTCCATAAATATAAAGAAGTCTATTTCATCTTTCCCCATTAAAATTCAACTTCTTTTATTAGTGCAGAATTATCACCAGATTAAAATTTAGAATCTAAAACGGCTGATAATTTACACACATTCTTTTATTGAAATCTGCCTATGGGATCACCTTGGCAGAATTAAACTCAACCAGTTAAAAGAATAACTTCTGTGAGAACTGCCAGAAAAGATGAGAACCCAAATTATATACACGCAACATGGACATAGAGTGTCCAAGCTGACCCAGCAACTGAAAAGTTTCATGATTCCTGCTGAGAAAATTAAATGAAGAACACTGTGTTCCTCCTCTGATTTATGCTTAGTCTGATATTGATTGTTGCCACCTCCTGACTAAGAATGTATGCAACTTGCCCAGAGAATAATTACCTCTGCTCCCCATCCTAGCAATCTGCTAAATCTTTTCTCATGTGAGAGAAAGTTTTACCAACTACATATTTAATTTTCAGTTTTTCCTACTGTTATTTATAGTTGCATGCATATTTTTGTCCTCCCAATTCAACTGTGACTTCTCTTATGGCAAAAGCCGACATTTTTCTTTGTATGCCTATTCGCTCTGTCACAGTGTTTTGAACAAGGTTTATTAGTTTTGGTAGAAACAGTAGAGGATGAAATATAACAACTTATCTTTTAAAATGTATTTCTAGTAAAAGTGACAATTGTTTTCTTGTGGGTTTTTTTGTTTTTGTTTGTTTGTTTGGTATAACTATCAACTAAGTCAAATATCTCAAACCATTGTCTATCTAGAAATGTGGCCCAGGACAAGATCAAACCATCGTACAGTGACACAAATTCTAGCTCATACTAAAGGTGCCTATTACAGAACACACACTGTTCAGTTGTTGAGCATACACATCCAGCTGTTGGATGTATGCCTGGATCAAAAATGCTCAGTGAGTTGGGAATTATTTGCTGCGTTTGAAGAATACTGCCTTTGGTTAAATAAGTTGGGTTTTATCTCTTGAGAACTCTACATATATACTCTAAATTTTTTGGTAGATTGCTGTTCCCATGGCGTAATGACATGGATCAGATTAGAAGTGTGATACCCCTTCAGTGTTCCCCCCAAAACACAGTTAACCTTGAGCTAAAGCAATCTTGCTGAATCATTGATTGAAGTTCTTGGCACTGTTCTTTTATACCTTCCCTTTGACCTTGCAATTTTGTGGAAACTCCTTCTGCCCTCAAACCCTATTCTAAGACACTCATATTAATAAGAATATGTATTTTTCTCACACAGGCTGGTTGCCACATTTAGTCAAAATTAATTAAATACACACACACACACAAAATCACAGGTAGTCTAAGGTGCCTTAAAATATGTGAGATGATACTAAACATATGTACATACAATTCAAGTTTTCATCACAAACTTAGTGCCAAATAAAGCACATCTCTGTGAGAAACACTTCTTAGATGTTCTAACAAAAGAGTATGTTTTACATATAGAATTGTGAACTTAACTTTATGGGGACAACTCATTATAGAAATGATAGAAGAGTTGCATATTAAAGAATAAGGATTTTTTTTTTCTAGGAGAGAGGGGTAGTTTAGGTATAGGATGTGCATGAGCAAAACCAGTGAACGTTCAGAGTAAAAACTTAGAAGGATTCTATTAATTACATTGTATAAACTATGGCCTAAAAGTTGAGGAAAGACAATGGTGAATAAAAAGTGTTCCCCACCATTATAATCTAGTAGGAAAAGCAATTTAAATTACTCAGTTATAAAACTTAAAAATGGTATAAGTGAGTGGTCTCTATACAGGGTGAAAATATTGCGGGACTGTAGAGAAAGGAGGGAACAGGGTAGTAACCCAAGAAGTGTTCTCAGATAAGATAGAATCTGAGCTAGCACTTGAAGGAAGAGTAAGAGTGTGAGAGGTCAAACCAGGGGAAATTCCAGGGCATTTCTGGGGGAGGAGAGAGGGAGAGTGAACTGAAGCACACAGAGAACGTTCGCAGACCATCGCAGATGCCAGTGAGACAGGAGAGTGGGGCTTTTTGGTTGCAAGATGGGGATGAAGGGGGCAATGTCAGTGAAAGCTGGAAGGGTGGTTTGAAGCCGAGTGGCAGAAATGTTTGAGTCTTGGATTGAGGACCTTTGTCACTGGGATGAGGCGAGAGTGTCATGATTTGGTGTGTGTCTCGAGTTCAACAAAACCAAACTTCCAGAAATTTGGGGGTCATCCAAGATGAGTGATTAATTGTCATTGTAGGCAGGAGATAGCAAATTATTGTGTTCAATGTGAGGAGACATGGCCGAAGCTGGAGGGTGGGAAAGCCTTTCACACAAGGAGAGGGAAGGAGTAGAGAAATGGGAGAAGATTAAGAAAGCACTGCAGGGAGACAGGAAGGAGTATCTTGCACACAAAATTTTCATTCTTTGAAAATATATATTCAGACACATTGCCAGGGAATTTGGAGCACTTTGGCCTGCTGGACTTCAGCAAAGACCTGGAATACATGCTAAGCAGCTCTTTGAAATGTTGAGATGATATAGGATCCTCTACTCCCCTCTTCTTTATCCTCTCCTTCACCATGTCATCATCCAACCCAAAGTTCATTTATTCTATGAATCTATGATGTCACCCTCTACAACCTTTCCATACATAATTTTGTAACAAACCATAAAGGATAATTCTGTACAATAGCTGTTCAAGGATGTCTGAGTGGCCTGTCCTTGTCAATATGAAGGACAGGAAATGACTAGAATGGTATTCCCAGTAGTACTAAAAGAAATTTCTTTTAGATCCACAAAATGTATTGATCTAAAATCTATTCTTTAGGGTACTTTGATATCAAGCTAGTAATTTATAACCCTATTATTTTAAATCTTTTGTAGACATTTGCCCATTTATTGACATATTTTAAATTTTTTCTTAGTATTAAAAATTTTTTTCTTATTGTATGATTTACCATTTTGATTCCCAACATTGGTAATTAGTGCCTCCCCTGGCTGATCAGTGTTGCTTTATTGTTACTAACTCTTATTACTACTTTTAAAAATAATTTTTGCTTCTGTTGAATTTTGCTGTTGCATCTTTTGTTTCTATTTCATAAATTCCTGCTCTTATATTTCTTCTACTTTCTATGGTCTTTCTTCCTCTTTCTTTCTTTTTTTCTTTCTTTTTTTCTTTCTTTTTTTCTTTCTTTCTTTCTTCTTTCTTTCTTTCTTTCTTTCTTTCACTCTTTTTGAGATGACATTTAGACGTAAATTTTTCAACTTTTCTTCTTTTCTAATATATGTAATTGAGGGTACGTATTTTTTCAAAGCAGGACTTTAGCTGTTGCATTTCACAAGTTTCTGATATTTATAGTGTTGCTACACTTTGAAAATACCATTCCTTTGGCTTCTGACCTTCATCATTGGTTATCAGTGTTATTTTTACTAACTTGTAAGGAATATGTCTATTTTCTTTGGATTACCTTAAGATACTCTCTTTGTTTTGTTTTGAACTTTGTGATGGTCCTACGTGTTGTTGTTTCCATATTTATTGTGTTTGGAGTTCATAGCACTTTTGACTCTACTGAATGACATTTTTGTTAGGATTTAGAAAATTCTTTTTTTCTTCCTTTTCAGGACTCCAGCTACAATCGTGGTAATTTCCTCCCTCTTTGTTCTCTACCATGTCTTAAATGTCTTTTAGGTCATTTTCTGTTTCTGTTTCTTTGTATTATTGTTGTTCTTTTATATCTTTATTTGGCGGGAGGGAGAGAAGAGAGAAGGACAAGCAGAGCCTGACATGGGGCTCGATCTCACGATCCTGATCCCACAAATCAGGGCTTAACTTATTGAGCCACCCAGGTGCCCCTCTGTTTTTTTTTTTTTTTTTCTTAATACTTTTTTTTCTCTACATGCTTTAGTCTGGATATAATTTTATCTTTCATTTCTTTCTTTTTTAAAAAAGATTTTTTTTTTTTGAGAGGGATAGAGAGTACAAGAGCCCACAAGCAAGAGGAAGGGGCAGAGGGAAAGAGAGGGAGAAGCAAGCTCCCCATTCAGCAAGGAGCTCAATTCAAGACAGATCCTAGGACCCTGGGATCATGACCTGAGCCGAAGGCAGATGCTTAACTGACTGAGCTACCCAGATGCCCCTAATTTTCTTTTTCTGATCTGTCTTCCTTTTTTTTTTAATAAAGATTTTATTTATTTATTCATGAGAGACAGAGAGAGAGAGACAGGCAGAGACACAGGCAGAGGGAGAAGCAGGCTCCATGCAGGGAGCCCAACATGGGACTCGATCCTGGGTCTCCAGGATCACACCCTGGGCTGAAGGCGACACTAAACCGCTGAGCCACCCGAGCTGCCCTGATCTGTCTTCCAGCTCAGTAGTCCCCATCTCAGCTCTGTCAAGTTAGATATTAATTTGATCTATTGTGTTTCTAATTGCAATTATTGTATTTTTCACTTCTAGAATTTATAATTTATTTTTTTTAATAATTTATCATTTTTGGCTTTCAATTCTATGCTGAAATTCTCTTACTATATAATGTTTTGAATATATTAATTGGTTATTTTAAGGTTTGTGCTTGATAACTACTATTATCTGGACTTTTTTGAAGTTTGTTCCTCTTGCCTTTTTTTTTTTTTTTTCCCCTCCTTATTTTTGGGTCATATGATCTTGTAGGCAGTTAAGATAAGGACAAGCCATTTTAACCCTATTAGATGAGTAGTCATGCTAAGGCCCATCTAATTCCAACTTACCCCTACACCTAAAGTGTGGCCCTCTGGGGTGCCCCAACTGACAGTCAGAGGTCTTTTCTAGGACTCCTTGTTGGTAAGCCCTAAACTTCGATTTTTGCTATCCAATCTTAACAGTCTATTCAGCCTCTCCATCTCTTAGCTTCTTGTGATCAGTATACAGTAAGAAAAAATCATCCAGGACATTGGACTCATTTTTTTACCTCTCTGCATTTTTGGGGGAACTTCTTTCATCTTGGAAATAATTTTCAATTTTATTATCCTTACTGCCTTAATAGCTATCCAATTCCTAAACATAAAAATTTATCTATCATATCTATCATCCATAATTTATCTACCTAATAGAGATAGAAAGATATATTTGTATGTCTATGTGTGTCTGTGCGTTGTCCAGTTTTTATTTTGTTTGGTTTTTCTTTTCCTTTTTTTTTTTTTTTTGGTGGGAGGATTCATCTATGGTAGCTCAGTATTACCAGACTATTAAAGTGCCTGATATAAACTCTAAATATTCAATTTGTTCAATTAAAATAATTTTGTAAAAATAATTTGCAGGAGGCTCTGACATCCAATGCTAACCTTGAAACTCTGTCATAGAATTGGTTGCTCAAAACAGAAATCAAAAAGAAGGTAAGAGAGAAAAGAAGAAGATGAAGAATTCTGCAAGAGAAAGTAGAGGCGGAGAAAGAAAGGAGAAAAAGAGGAGATACCATGGCAGAGATGAGACAACAGATCATTCCAGGTCTCCAGATCAGTTTCATTCTGAAGCTACCTTTGTTTGTTTGTTGTTTCATTTTGTTTACGTTATATCTCTTTTTTGTCCCTGCCACTTCTTGTCACTTCAATCAACCCATCTGGTAAGTTCATGGCCAGCCCAGTCACTGGATGCAACCCACCGTGCTTCATTTAGACTCTTTGTTGGCCTGTAGATCTAGGGCATATATTACCAGCACTTCTTGTACTTACTCCAGCTGGAAATGGGGAGTGAATGCTCTCCTTTTTCCCTCTTCCACCTCTGACCCTCCTTTAGGCCTTTCTTGGTGTTCCTGGCCATCTGCCTGACATCCAGAGTTGCCTGCATTCTGACAAGACAGAGTGGCTCACCTAGCTTCAGAACAACATCAGAAGTGCCAACACAAAGTAGACCAGATACACTATCCAAAATACCCCTCCGTGGTTATTCCAAACCAGGACTAAGCCAGGAGTTGTTCCAAAAATATATCACTATATTTTGGCCTGAGTGTCACTTCCCCACTTGGCAAGCTAGGGCTAGAGAAATTGGAACAGAGATTTCCTGTTAGCCTGTCTTATATTCTCTCCTTTCAGATATACATCTTTTACTTGTCCCATCTCTAATATGACACAGTTGCCTCAGCTTTTACAATTATTGATAGCGTATCAGAAAGGAGCAGAAGCTCTACATTTTGTCTTTGATCTGCCCCAGAAGAATTTCAGCCAAACTGTTCCCTTCACACTAAACAAATGTTATTCAGTGAATAAATGATCAGCTCAATGAATATTCACTGTATATTTGTACTTTCATATCGTGGTTCACAGAACTCCCTCACTATATGTATTTTCTCTTTTTCTTGGCTTGGTGCAATTGTCCCCATCCTTTGGGGTCACCTCAAATCCCAAATCTCAGAGTGTCCGATCCCTATCCCAGTCTGCTCAATGTTTTTTT
This sequence comes from Canis lupus baileyi, assembly GCF_048164855.1. Lineage (NCBI taxonomy): Eukaryota > Metazoa > Chordata > Mammalia > Carnivora > Canidae > Canis > Canis lupus. The sequence continues at coordinate 35,271,487 of NC_132868.1, read as the reverse complement.
GTCAATCAACTATTAAAGCAGTCACTTTTTTGTTACTCATTGTGGTCAATCAAAAAACTTCCTTTAACGAGTGCCAAACCATTTTATTGTAAAGATACCTTGCCTCTAAAAATAGATGGGAAGTTCCTTTGGAGCAGGAAAACAGCCTCCTCTTATAATCCCTGTGTTGGGCTCCTGCCTGTAATTTACAAAGGATTATCCTCTATTTAAGATTGTCTTTCTTATCCTCAAAACCAGAGTAGGGCAGAAAAGTGGCCTTATTTCAGTTTTCAAAGCGATCAAAAATTGGAAGTACGGGGAGCATAGGTGATTTCTTCAAGGCCATATCCTTGATAAATGAAGAAGCCAGACTAGAACTAAATATTCTTACTTCAAAGCCAGTGACCCTTCCACTACAGCATATTCTTTTCCACTTTTTAAAACCCTTTTAAGCATCTGATAAAGTCTTTCATGAGCTGTAAGGGCTCCATGAAGAATGAGTGGATAAATGAATAGATAGATGGTCTTTTCAACTCACCATTCAAACACCTAGTTAGAAATATGCCTAGTTGATATTTGCTTCAGAGTAAAAGGAGTCTTCTGAGGGGATGGATGACATATATAAAGACAAGAGCATTAATTGTTGAATGCATAGATCAACATATGAGCATGGATCATTGTAAGAAATAACTAGCAACAACTAAAAGTCTCAGTGCAAACGATGGATTCCACGGTGTCATGTCAATATTTCTACGTTTTGAATCAGACTGTTCACAGACTTGGGTAAATGGGCTCATTTACAAATGATCACCTTCTGCTCTTGTGCCTTAATTTACCCTTATTTGGATACACTCGTGGGCCGTGCCTTGTGCATGGGCACACTTGTCGACATCCAGAACACATCCGGATGACACAGTCTCACTGATGGCATGATCAAATTCCCTGACCCAGCTCTCTGAGGGATGCTTTGAGGCATTTTGAGTAAGTGCATACTGCATGAAAAGAAGAAAAGTTGTTTTTGCAGCCTGAGACCAGATCTTCCAGGAACTGGAGAAGCCAGTTCCTGGAAGGTTTTGAAAATGTCAGGCTATCTGTACATTGCCTTTCTGAGGGGTTGGTAGGGATTGCAAAGTATTATCACTGCCACTAATTTACTTTTCTGACAAAGAAAGGTTGTACTTAAAAATGTGGAAAAAGAGAAAGAAATCCTAATGATAGGTTCTTGAACATTATCAGCATTACTGTAAATTAGCTTTTGTGCTAGAACAGCCTATTTGGTGCCAGGAACAATTCTAAAGCTTTACAATACAAAATGGTGAGGTTTTAACACAATGCGGTCTAGACAGAACTTGTGCGACAATACAATCAAATCATTACTGTAAAGTTAAAAAAAAATAAAAGATGCAAAATTGCTTTTAATTATTTCTTGGTGCCAGATCCCACCCCTCTAAACGAAGCTATTTTTCACTGTTATTTTTTCTGTCCCAGAAGATTTTTTTTTTTCAAGTAACTACCCTGGCCACAGGCAGTGATTTAAAATACTAGGGTTGAGGCTACAGTTTTACTTGTGCCCAAATTCAGATTGACCATCAACTTTTCAGCTCAGCTCTGCCATTGCCAGTTCTTCAATATACCTGTGTTGGGGAATTTAGACCCACAACGCTGCCAAGACCAGGGCCAATTGTTTCATAAGTTGGCAGGCTGGAGCTCTGCTGCAAGTCAGGACAGTGTCCTAGCAACCAAGTGACTCACCTCCTAAATTATCTCATTATTCTCTTACCCTAAATTGGGAGAAAGCTCATAATTTCCTTCCAATATATTTTCCTGCCACAGTGTAGTTTCTCTTTTAATTATATGCAGGAAAGAGGTTTTCATTGTGGTGGTGGCTTGCTTTTCCTTACCATTCAGGGCCTTTTAAAATAGAATACATTCTTCAATGAGTATATGTGTATATACACATATACATACACACACACATACACATATAAATTAAAATTTCATCTGTTGCTTCCTTTAATCTCTATTTTTTTAAAAATATACATTTTTTTTTGTTGGTTTAGGACCAGTTCCAACTTCCAATCCCCAATTTAGATTACATGCTCTGAAACTAACTCCAAACATTTACTGAGTTTGAAGGTCACAGTGCTATTGATTGATTTCTACTTATAATGTATGTTGTCCTAACATGAGTTGTGCTTTTTTCTATAACTTTGGGCTAAGTCCAAAAATGCAAGGATCAAAGCATCTGGACTTGTTGCTTTCATGTTTGGCATATAAAGGGGCTGGCAGTCACCAATGTGGTCTTGGCTGGGCCCTACTTGTTTTCATTCTCTGATGTGAAACAGTTGGGAATCACAGACCCTCCAACAACTAGAGTGGACTCAATAAAAATTGGCTTAATAATCTGCCAAGCATTTGGAAGTGCCAGTCTCCACAGTTTTTCAGCAGTTATTGGCCATGACATGTTTCTTTCTCTTTTTTTTAAGGAAAGAATTTGCTGTGAAATTAGTTTTGAGATCAACATTTGAAATAGGTAAACTATTCATCTCAGTAAACTGACTTTATCATCTTTGATCTCATTTAGTTCATTATTTTACATGTTCTATTTTTCTGATGTGATGGTTTCTTTTATCCGTTTGTCTGTTTCTCATGAAAATCAAACATGGAATACAACAAATCACGGCGAGGGCTTAAACATTTGACCATTCTATCGAAAGTCCACTAATTTAAGAAAGTTATCTAGTCATTTTAAACTTTCCAGTTATTTAGATATAAAACATCCCTTATTAAATAATTGAAATCTGACTCCAGTAAAAAAAATATTGAACATATTTATAAAGCACTATCAAAATGCCAACATTTATTTTGATTAGAGTGAGGAATTTTCCAAGTGGATTTTTTCCTCCATTAAACTCCAGGGCAACACTATTCTTTGCATTGAATTTTATTGCTATGAATATATTTCAAAAGGTGGACTTGTTAGCCAAGGCTTGTAAATATTTTCGTTATTTACAAATTTCATTTGTTTTCAAACTCATCATCCATTTTTACCTTTCTTTACTGCCCTGCTTTCCACCAAAAAAAAAAAAAAAAATGTACTTAACATACATTTGCTACAGATTATTAAGATATTCGAAAAGAAGGCTGTGCCAGGATAAATTTACTAGCATTGGAGATGAGGGGGAAAGGAGCAAAATTGGGAGGGTACATTAATATATTTGCAGCTAAATTAGAGTCCAAACTTGAATTTGAACTTCTTAAGACATTGCAATCAGAAAAAAAGGAAGCAATAATAAGTTTAAAAATTAGAAAAGAAAAAATATTATGATTATTTGTTAATCATGTGTGTACTTTAAAAGTTTAAGAAAATGAATTCAACAGCTTCACAAGCAATAAATGCATTTGTTAAACTTGTTGAAGAAATGTTAATATTCTGAAATCATGCTAGACGGATAAAACGGCATGTTAAAAAAGACAATGCACACTCTTTTCACAATGATAAATTATAGCAACTCAGAATGAATATAGAAGAATAAATTAACAGGATGCATAAGATCCGTAAGAAAAAAATCATACGATGCTACTGAGGAAACAAAATAAGATTTAAATAAATGGAAATGTTTATAATATTTTCAAATAGAGAGAGACAGCATCTTGAAGATTGTTCCTTAATTAATCTATATGTTTAATGTTAAATTCATAAGAAAATAATATTTTCTGGAAGCAGACATGCTGTTTCTAAAGTTCATGTAGAAAAATAAACAAGCAAGAGGAGGAGGAACCATTCTGTAAAATGAAAATAACGAGGGACCACGCCCAATGTTAAACCACATTATAATGCTATAATAATTAAAACAGTGTGATGCTGGCACATGACTAGACAGGTTGATTAATGGAACAGACCTAAAAGGCCAAAAATAGACTCAGATATGGATATGCATTTGGTATATAAAGGTGGCTTTGCAAATTAGTAAGGAGAAAGGGTTTATTCAATAACTATGTTGGAACAATTGAGTAAACACCAGGCAGAAAATGAAGTTGAATCCCTACCTCACATGCTACATCAAAATGAATTCCTAAATGCATCAAGCACTTAAGTCTGGGCAACTCGGGTGGCTCAGTGGTTTAGCGCCGCCTTTAGCCCAGGGCCTGATCCTGGAGACCCGGGATCAAGTCCCACATCGGGCTTCCTGCATGGAGCCTGCTTCTCCCTCTGCCTCTCTCTCTCTCTTTCTCTCTCTCTTATGAATATATAAATAAAATCTTTTTAAAAAACCCACTTAAATCCATAGGAGAATGTTTTAATAATCAGAGCGGAAAAGGGACTTTTCAAGTCAAATGTGACTCTAGAGGCCATTAAAAAAAAAAAAAAAAGACAAATTCAACTTCACAAGTGGAAAAGAATTCTGCATAGACTAAATAAAAAAAAAAAAAGCAAAATACGGAAAAGCTAGGAATCCATAAATTATATAAAAATAAAGGAATTGTGAGGCATCTGGGTGGCTCAGCCAGTTAAGCATTGGACTCTTGATCTCAACTCAGACCATGATCTCAGGGTTATGAGATCCAGCTCCTACAAGCCCTGTGACAGCCTGTTTTTTTTTTCCTTCTCCCTCCGTCCTCCATGCACTCATTATCTCTCTCTCTTTCAAGTAAGTAAATATTAAATAAATGAATGAATGAATAAATAAATAAATAAATAAATAATTTTTTCTCAGCTATGAGTATTCCTTTGAATAATTAGGAAAAAATGAACACAATGAAAGTGGAGCAAATAATGTCAGACACTGTGGGTAAAGGGAAAATAAATGGCTATTTAACAAAAAGATTTCCAACCTTATTTACAATGACAAAATTTTAAATTAAAACTATATGGGGATAAGCCTTTTACTTTTCAGTCTGGAAAACAAAATCTCAAAGCTTGATATGTCTTAATAAGAATGTAGCAAAACCTGCTTTTTCATGAATTGATGTCAATAAACTGGAACAATTTCTGTGGCAAGCAATTTGACAATACCCAAACTTGTGTAGCCCTTTGACCAAGCAATTCTGCTTCTGAGAATTCATTGCAGATATGCATGTTCACACACAGAATGACATTACCTCACTAGTTACTGCAGAACTGTCTTTTACCAGAGCATTAAAACAACCTAACTGGACTTTAGTGGGCGGCAAGAAATAAATTATACCATATCCACAAAGTAGAAGATTATGCTGCTGTTAAAGGATGTGGTATAAATTAGGAATTTTACTTTTCTCACACAGAAGCTGTCTAGTGCTATCGCACTGACACCATTTATGCCAGCAAAGATCCAGACTGCTGCTTTCTTTCTCTCAATTTTCACTGTGTGACTTACCACTTACTTATTACAGATGGTTGTCCATTTTCTTACATCTTAGTGATATTGTAGACAGAAAGAAGTGGAATTGTGTAATCTGTAAGGTTCCAAAAAACATTCCTAGAAGCCCTATGAGCTTCTGCTTCCCTCTCATTGGCCAGAACTGTATTGAATAGCTGCTCAAATCACAAGGCATCTTGGAAATATTGCGTTTTAGCTGGGCATATATTTACCCAGAACAGAATGAGCTTCCATTATGTGGAAGGAGAGATTGTCAGGGATTGGGCAGGAAAAGTGTGTGTGTCTGTGTGTGCACTTGTGTGCACACATGCATGTGTCCACATGTGCATGAACACGCCCTTGTGCACCACATGTATGCAGTGGATATGTATGAGGAGAAATAAGAAATAGGTGGTTTTAGCTTCCTCTTAGGAGGAAAATTTAAAAATAGGTAAAAGTAGAGATTCCTTTTGTTGTATAATCTTGTATAATTTTTGAATTTTGTACTTCAGACATATATATATATATTTTTTTTCCTTCTCTTATCCACTTCATTTTGCGGCCTCTTCTTTCTGGTATTTTAGTTTTTAAGAATTTAACCTAAACATTTTATGACTATGTGAATAATAAATTCTTACTATCAGAGATTAGGAAAGGAGATAAAGGACAAAGAAGGAAAAGATAACTCCAATAACTCCAACCTCCAAAAACTATGGTTAACATTCTCATATCTTTAGTCTTTTCTCTAGGAGATATTTGTTCATGTATGGATATTATATTACATGAATAATTTCATTTCCTAATTTTTCCTTAATGACATATAATAAGCATTTTCTAGTGGCCACCAAACACTTTATTGATATATATAAATTTATTTTTTATTGGTGTTCAATTTGCCAACATATAGTTATTTATTACAAAAATATTTTAATGAAAAATGGTACCTCCTTTTAAAATGCTTTTCAATAAAACTCTTCAAAATTTCAAATTTATGTAATTTTTTTTTAGATTTTATTTATTCATGAGAGACACACAGAGAGAGCCAGAGGCACAGGTAGAGGGAAAGCAGGCTCCCTGCGGGGAGCCCGATGTGGGTCTGATCCCCCAACCCAGGATCCAGGATCACACCCTGAGCCAAAGGCAGACACTCAACTGCTGAGCCACCCAGGAGCCCCTAAATTCACATAACATCTTAATCAAATGCTTTAATATTAAAAGTGTAATACTACCATATAATTTGCACCATTATAAAAATCTATTAACCTCTTCATGGACAGAAGGATTTGGGGTAAAACTTTAGTTCTGTGGGCAGTATGGCTCAGAGGAAATTAGTGGCAATTTCTCTAGCTTCTATTTTCTCATGTACAACATGGAGATAGGGTTTTTGTTGGAACATTAAACTAGATAACGTATGTAATACATCTAGCATAGTACCAGGCGGGGTAAGTGTTTCATAAATGGAACCTACTATTTCTATGATTCTCGTAATAATTACTATTCCTGAGAATATTCATATGAGGCTGTGTATTTTCTCTCTAAATAGTGTTAAAAGGAATGATGATATAAGATTGGCCAGCTTAGAAATAGTACAATAACAAAACTATCCTAAGGAACAATAGCCTATCTTATGTCTTAACCAAAATCTGAGAACATCATAGTTTCTATGAATTTTATATCATATGATATGAGTATTTAAGTCACTGTAAAATGGATATATCCTCTATGTTGAACATTATTAATATTAGATTCTAGACACTGCATTCAAACAACTAGTCTTAAATACATTTCTACCATTTTAAAAGGAAATTGAAGTTTCTGATTCAATTACAAACATGTAGACCTTAACTTTCATTGGCAATTTGTTGCAAAACCGACTTTCCAAAAAGTCAGGATGTGTCAAAATATAGAATTTAGTAGGCCCAAAGTTTAAATACCATTATCGGAATATGTCCCACAACTCAAATGCAAAAGATTATGATTGAAGAAACCCTTCATATTGTTAAAATTTTATACATAAAAGACTAACACCATTTATTAAGCAGTTGGCTCTCTTTTGCAATCTATTTCCCACAAAAGAAACAAAGATTTTTCTATCTTCTGAAAAGACATTTTTATCTATAAATGTGAGAGAGGAAAATCAACTGAACAAGTAGGTACCTGGTGACCAGGGAAGCTCAAACACTTTTGTCATCTCAGCAGCTGCACACTACACTCATCATATCTGTTCTTTTGGGGTGGGAGGGAAGATGAAACATTCCATGTCCTGGTTCTTAAAGGTGGCTTGCAAATAGTGAAAACTTTTTAAAGTTAAACATCTGAAAGCCAGGGATCAGATCTACCCTTATAGTGTGCCCTGTTCAATATTTAGCACAGTTGACTTTCAGGATCTTACTGTTTTTCTTTTTTAATTAAATATATATTGAACTCGAAGAGTGTCTAATATTGATTTAATTCTGCAAATGTATGAGGTTTCAGAAATCTTTGTAAATCAACCATATATTCAAAATTCCCACTTCCTTTGGGAATTGGAAATAGCATTTCTAATACATAAGCAAAGGCAACTGAAAGAAAGACATTTAATTTACCCCAAGGCTCTTGAAATGTTAGTGTCACAGCTTTAAAAAGTAACAGAATTTTAGTCAGTTGTTTAGAAAGGTTGTCTTTAACTCTTGGCCAAAATATGCAAGTCTTGCAGTTTTCCAAACCATTAACTGTATCAGCAACACAGATACATGGGGAGGAATGCTGAGACCACAAGGGGTTGAATATGTTTCTTTGTGCTCCCTTACCCGGTGTCCTTCCTTAGCATGGCTGTGTCTTCCACATTTTAGTTTTTAAGATGTTCCTTCCCTTAGCTTCCCCCCTCCTCATTCCAAAGCCACGCTGGGGAGGGCTCTGAAGAGGGGAGGGACTGTGGTAACTACAGTGTGCCCCAAGCCATAGGAAAGAAGCAGCTAAATAATGATCATTGTGAGCTTTCTATCTTTGCATACTAATACTGATGTGTATTGTGGGTTTTTTTTTAAGGTTTTATTTATTTTTTCATGAGAGATGCAAAGAGAGAGGAAGAGACGGGCAGAGGGAGAAGCAGGATCCCTGGATCCCTCCAGGGAGTCCGATGCAGGACTCCATCCTAGAACCCTGGGATTAGGACCCGACTTGAAGGCAGATGCTAGACCGCTAAGCAACCCAGGTGCCCCAATACTGCTGTTTCTATAGTAAACATTGTGGCATTCCTTTCAGATTCTTCTAGTAGGTAAAAATTTAGGATAGGAAGCATTTCTTTCATCATTTCTTCAAAGCACCAGCAAACTTTTAGGTTTTCACAATTTGCACATATAATCCTTGAAACGAAGAGAGGTACCTCAGTGAGAGAACATATGTGAGAAATAGGGAGGGGGCCGGGGAGGGAAAAGGGAAGAAAACAATGTTAGGTTATACAACTCTTGTATCCTTAAAGACAGCTTGGAGACATGGGAACCATATGTGAATTTTTAGCTAATAAAATAAAATGCCAAAATGTGGTGGCTAAAGCTATTGCACCCAAAATGTAATTGGACATATGCTCATTTACTTGCTTATAATCAAAACATTAAAAAAAAAAAACTGTTTTGAACTCAGGCTAGGTGTAAGTATTGGACTAACTTGATTTATGTAATTATCTCACACGGAAAGAATGCATTTGTGCCATGGTGTTATTATTCCATTAAGAAAAGTAAACAATGTATAAGCTGGAAGAGATAATACTCAAGCAAAACCAAAAAGTTCCTATTGCCTATGTTGAAAAGAGGAAAATAACTTATTAATTTCACACTGCAACTATTTTCCAGTGAACATGTTATTTGGCTGGTGTGCTTGCTGTAGATTTATCATGTTCACGCAAATGAATGTCAGTCTGTTTAGGTAATCAATGCAAATTTCATTTCGTTAGTCAAAAATAACAACTTTTACAAGTCTGGTGAAATTGCCAGAATGTCAGGCTTTGGTTGCTAAACTCAGTTTATGTATGGCACGGATCTAAATTTCTCATATGAATTCATTCAAGAAAACCAAAATAGGATTGGGTTTCCCTTTTCCAAAGGCCCTTTTTGGTTGGTCAATTTCATTTATTCACTTATTTGTTGGTTGATTAGTTAGTTGGTATATGAAGCACTTAGAAAAAAAGCACAGTTATTAAAAAAAAAAAGATGCGATCCTGAAATAGGTTATATACATAGACATTAATTAGAGATTAAATATGGTAGAAAAAGCAAGATAAAAATCAGATTTTTAAAAAGTTAAACAATTACCAGGGATAATAAGAAATTTGACTCAATAATAAAAAACTATTTACATGTTTTTATTATCTCAGAAAACAATTTAAGTAGGAACTTTAGAGGAGACCAGATGACAGAATTAAATGGAGAAAGTTAAAACTCAAATTTCCTTCCTCAAAACAAGGCAACGTAAGAAACTAAACACTTATGAAATGTGTACAGATGTTTGCGAAGCAACTTTTCAGCCCATTTAAGAACATAATCCAACCTGAGAAATGGTGGCAGAACTTGACAGTCCACTGTGCCCACATGCTTCTATCATGTCATGTCATGAAACATCTAAATATATGGTTGGCCAAGAATTCACAAACTATTTATAATCAATAACTTCTTGAGTACTTATCCTATATTTATGATACTAAGAATTATTACAGGGTGAAGTTTGTCAGCAAAATATTTTAGAGAGGGTAAGTTGGAAGGTAGATTGATGAGAGGCCAGTGGTGAGGAGGACATGTCCAGGATGTGTGACTGTGGAAGCACAATCATAGGCTAGAGAAACAATGCAGATCTAGAAAGAGGAGCATCAGGAGGCTAGAGACAGACGTGCATGTTAGAAGGCAATGGTGGGAGCCTGGGTGGCTCAGTGGTTGAGCATCTGCCTTCGGCTCAGGGCGTGATCCCACAGTTCTGGGATCGAGTCCCACATTGGGCTCCCTGGGTGGATCCTGCTTCTCCCTCCGCCTATGTCTCTGCCTGCCTCTCTCTCTCTGTGTCTCTCATGAATAAATAAATAAAATCTTAAAAAAGAAAAACAATGGTGAAAATCGAGAACGTTTTAAGGTGTTAAAAAGAAAAAAAAAGAAATTCTATTGAATTGAAATCCTAAAATAAAGTTAGTTGATTTGGTACTTTAAATTCTGTATTGAATTTTAAATTGTATCACATTTGTGTTGAATTTTAAAATCAATACAGAAGCTTTTAAATACATTTCTCATCATACAGCTGGCTGGACATGAGGAATAAGCAGCAGGGGGTTTATAGAAAGAAGACATGTAGACTTACTGTGAAGGCATGTATTGGTTTGTGTCAGGTGTAGTAGAAGAAGGGACTCTGTGCTCTATCGTGCACCCATTGAATTAGAATTGTGTCCTCATGGCATCTAGAGCACAGAAACTCAACTGCTGAAGAGTCAGCTGGTGGACTGGAAAAATATGGATCAAAATAAATTAGGAAAAAAGAATCACAAGATCATATCAATGTAGAGCAAAGCTGAAGACAACAGAATAAGAATGAAAATGAAAAGTAAGTTTATTTAAATTTTCTCTTTCTATAAAACAAAATCATGTCCTTAGGAACAGAGAGGAAAAGATCCTTATTCAATATTGGAACCAGCCTTGGAGTATCTGTATCATCTCTGAATTTAAAATGAAAAAGGGAGTAGATCTTCCTAAATCAGCAACCAGTGACCAGTGTGTCAACTCTAAAGCTCCAACAAGAAATCCTCAAAGCATGTTCGGTGTTTTTAAGCCAAGTTTACTGATTGTTGTTCAAACTTCCAAAAATAAGCCTTGAATATAAATGACATATATTGAAATATATAAATAACATATATAAGTATATATTGAATTCTTCCATTTACTAAATGCTAATTATATGGCAGGTCAATATGTCAGGTGACCTAATTATACCATACTAGTTAAGAATATGAATTTTCTGGTCACATTACCTACGTAAAAATTCTAACTTTGTCATCAGTAACTTTGGTACCTTCGGCCAGGTGTCCTTTCTCTCAGTCCCCTCATCTTTAGAATCCAAATAATAATATTTGCTTCATACCTCAAAGGACTGTGGTTAAAATCAGTTGGAATATTACAAGCACAATGCTTAGAATACTGGCCAACATATAATAAGCACTCAATAAGCAATACATGCTAATCCTCACAATGCTACAAAGTCATGAAAATTGAAGCTCATAGATTTTAAGAATTTTGTGCAAGTTCATCCATCTAGTTAGTGGCCAGGCTGGGATTTTAACCCAGATGCGTCTGGCTAGCCGGTCTTCACAGTGCTTCATTAGTTCGTATTCACAAGCTGGACCTCTGTCTTACCCTGCAATTGGCCTACCAGGTGTTGGGACACAGAAATGGGTCAGCCTCACAGAGCTCCATTTCCCCACCCCCCCGGGGCACAAAGACTGTCAAACATTCCTTACTCTCCCCTGACCTCTGCAGAATTCAGTGAACCTAATCTACAGATCCAAAAACTCAACTCATTAAAAAAAAAAGAGAGAGAGAGAGAAAGTTCAAATTTCTTCAGAAAACCCGGAATGGCTCTTCAGTTTGTTTGTTTGCTTAGGCTCATGTAACCTCCCAAGGAAAACATTTCAGATTTTGGAGAGAAGTTGATTTTTGGTGCTAAGAAAAAAATGACATGATAACTGGACAGAGTTGGCTCCAGAGAGGGCAACAGCGTATAAAATCATGAGACACTTCAACCATCCTGTTAAGGTTAGAAAAATCCATTACCAAGTTGTAGAAGGAAAACAACTTGCGGAAATATCATCGAGGGCCGACCGTTTCCAATCACTGGTACTCCATTCATTATATGCTTGAGTGGTTCCAGGAACAACAGAAGACCGTGCACTGTTACAATGCCAAGGACAAGAAAGGCAACTCAGCCTGTCGGGCTGACTTCCCCTCACAGCAATCCGAACATTTCAGGCTTCGCTTCCCTTGCCCAGATGAGTTAGTCACTAGGGAAGTGAAGCCATGGCCAAGGACTCCTTTCTCAGAGAAGACTCACTGCTCTCTTGTGAACTGTCGCCTGGTTGCACATTCTTCAGGCCTAGCACACACAGGCTCTGTTTGGAAGGCACTAGAATGATATGGCAATCCATCTTCATTCTGTCTTCCCTTGGTTCTTTAAGAGCTTACAGCAGGGGACCACTATCTTCATACAGTACCACTAATTCTTATACCACCCCCTCCAAAACTGTCGCCCTGTTTAGATAAGGAAACAGACGCTCACAATATTAAGCTTAAAGGAGCAATTGCTAGCCAGCAAAAGAAATGGGGCTTGTACCCAGGTCTGCAGAGTTCTAAAACCCATGACCTTTCACACAGCAGTTTAGCATGGTTCGGTAGGATGAAAAATGCAGAGTCCATAGTAGAGTGTAGGAAAAAATAAATAAAAATTTTATTGGAGCAAATCTCAAAAATTGGTGCCGTTGAAAAAGTGGAAAATTTCCGTGAGGAGAGCGTCTGGGTAAGACAGAAAAAAAGAAAGAACGAAAGAAAGTTTGTCTAGTAAATATTTTATCACAAAAGAATGGGTGGGCCAAGGCAAGATAGAATTTCGGTTTGCCTGGGGGGTCCCATATATTAGCTCTAAGCAGACAAATGGTCAACAGCCAGGATGAATAAAGTATGCAGCCGTAATGAAGCATTATTTTTAAATTCCTATTTGACATGCTGATTCGTTTGTATTCAATTCAGACTTTCAGACTGAAATAGTCATTTTTGCTGGGCTTAAGCACACACATCCCAGACTTACTTTGTAAATTTAGTGATATGTTTATGAGTTAAATTTATGGTGGGACCTTAAACTTGGTGGAGAATCTTTAAATATTAAGTCTGGGTATTGTTTTGAAGTGAAGACCCTGATATTAAGGCTATATTATTTCTAGGTACCCAAACCATACATCCAAAAATAAGAAAGCTAGTTGCATAATCTTGAAATGGCATTATTTGATTCACATATTTGGCAATGATTGCTTAAATATGTTAGAGACTTTTGTAGAAAGAGTTAGCAACTGGAGTTTATCACATAGGGGTGCCTTAAAAGCTCGCCCCCTACAGTGAAGCCCAGAGCTTGTATTAGATGGCTCTGTACCTTGTGTGTGTGTGTGTGTGTGTGTGTGAGTGTGTGTTTGTTTTTGTTTTTTCGGAGAGAGAGATGGGGAGGGGCAGAAGGAGAGAGAGAGACTCTTAAGCAGGCTCCATAACCAGCATGGAGCTCCACTCGGGGCTTGATCTCACAACCCCAAGTTGGCCTTTTAACCCACAGAGCCCCCCTGGCACCCCTAGATGCTTATATTCTTATCACTGGTTCCAGATTGAACCGTGGTTAATTTGTCCCTTAGCATTTTTGTTCTCTAAGAAAATACTGTAACTTAGAATAATAAATTTGGCTTTATTGATTCACTTTCTATTTTCCACTCTTTGTAGGGTTTTGTCCTAGTATCTCCAGCTCAAGAAAGAATAAATTTATGCAGGGCTTGAGTTAGGGAACAGCTGGTATTGAAAATGTTTCTCTTCTTTAAGCCCTCTCCCTTTCTTATCCAAACAGAGAAAAGACAGATCTGTTTTTTCCTACTCAAAAGGAGTGGAGTGAAATCCAAGTCCTCCAAAAAAGAGACGGAATGCTGTTCTACCTCACTACTCACTCCTACTCCAAACTTTAACTTTTGGACTCACATCATTTTTAGAATGTTAAGCCATTTTTCAAAGACATTAGACTCCCAAGAGGTAGGTGAGGATTAGTTCCAATTTAAGCAAAATTTAGACACATGGATTTTAAAAAACAAAACAAAACAAACAAGCTGGATGCTCCTTTTGTCTTCCTTTTTAGACCACGAAGTTACGACATTGAAAACAACCCAGAGTGTTCACAGCATCGCAAACTGCACTCCTTCCACCCTCCAGTCTTTCGAAAGGAGGTTTGGGAAGACATGAGCTGTTGAGAAGTTGCCAGTTAAGAAGTCAGTTTGGAAGCCACTTTAAACCAAAGTTGCGTAATCAGAACTGTTGGTCTTAAGTATGTGTTTGAGTAATGTATTAAATGGCATTAACATGGACAGTAAAACTCTTGCATTATTTTCTTCCCTGGAGGCATATAATGCAAAACTTCATTGACTGGAGCCAGTTTGGTAAATGGGGCAGAAAATGCCTGTAGAACTGATGTAATGTTACAAAGAAAGCGGAGCATAAGATGGCATATAAACTCCTAATGGTATTGTTTCCTAGATTCTCCTTGTGCAGCAAAATGAGTATCGTTGCTGCTTTTAGGGGAACAGCCCGATTACAGTTAAGGCACCAAGGTATACGCTGCCTGGCACACATATGACTATGGGGCACAGATTAGAATTCATTTCATCGAGCTTTAATTTCATGTTCAGCCCCTTAAAAGTTCTATATCTTTTAAATATGCTGCCAGCAACCTGTTATCTGGTATAATGAAAAGCAGTGTAACCACTCACCAAATAAAATCCCATATAAAATCTAAACCTCAGTTTCACTTTTCAGGCACTGGTTTCATTGCTTCTTCCACCCACCCCTTTCTCTCTGCCAGAGCCTCTAATGAGCAGCAATTCTGGCCAAATCCTGCCAAGTGTGAGCAGGTGGGTTTGATGGGATGTGAAATGTAGTTTGCCTCTAACAAGACTACCATTCGCTGGCAAGACCACATGGATATTAGGCAGAGAGCGAGAAAAATCTAAGCAGATGTTTACCAATAAGAATGAAAATGAAGCATACCGTTCAATAATACTTCATTTGAATAGTGCTCCTTATACGTCACAGCGCATTTAAAGAAATATCTCTGCTAGGATTTCCTTTGTACTTGTTAAGCGTAAAATAAGTCGATTTCTAGAGAGAGGAACACAATTCTTTTCATCTTCACAAAGCCCAGAATAGCAGAAGATGTTTGGATGACATAACCATCCATTCATCCTTTCATTCATTATTTTCAAAAAAAAAAAAAAAACAACTGAGAAATTCCAAAATAATTATTTCTACTTATTTGGTAGACAAACCAGTGAACATAACTGTGAGGTTTATGGAACAAAAACAAGATTATTTATTGTTACTTTGATTTGACTATCAAGTAATTTTCTAACAGAAAGACCTAATATTTTCATAGCTAATACCATATATGTTTGGTTTAAATTATGCTCTATATATGTTATGAGAAGAAAGAAATATGCTAAAGGAACTCAAGGCTGAATGTGAGAATCAAAACAGATGACGTGATATGGAAAGCATTTTGAAAGTGGTGAAACATTTCACAGACTTACAAGCTTATTATTATCTTTAGAGGTGAGATGGCGTAGGGGAGAGAGTGGACAGAGGGGGAAGTCAGGTACAAAAACTTTGCGACTAGCCAGTATGTGGAGCTGTGCAGGGCATTTACCCTCTTAAAGACTTAGTTTCTGTTTATTTAAAAATTCCCTGTAATAACTGCCCCATCCATCCACCACCCAAGCTTCTTGCGAGAGTCAAATGGATTTGAAATCACTCTTTTGAACTGCAGAGCACAATAAGTAATTTAGAAATCTGTGAAATGTGTTCTTGATTATAGTCACTATTGAGGAGAACTACAGCACAATTTCAGAAATAAGGAAATTTCGGGAGCCCATTTTATACAAATTCAGGAGTTCAAATACTTTAGAAGCTTTCGTGTATAAATGTGGTTAGTATTAATAAGAGACTATCCAAAAAAAAAAAAAAAAAGAAAAAAGAGAGAGAGAGACTATCCAATTAAAGCCTTTGGACCTAGAAGTATAAACACAAATACAGTTCACAGATTTCTTAATTGGCTTGCTATATTGGAAATAGCCACATTATTTTTTTTAACTTACATTTTTCCTTTTAATACAAAAGAATGTGTGTAACATATGCATTACAAGGTGATATAAAATACAATAAGAAATATGTTATTAAGCCCAAGAATGTGCCCAACAATGATGAGCCTACAAACAAGGATGGAAGTAAAAATGTGTATATGAAATGGAGTCATGGTAGAAATAGGGGAGATTCTTATAAGGGTTTAACTGAAAAGAATTAATACTACACAAGCGACGACTAAGACTTTCCATATCTTCTCTATCTGCAGTTCACCCTTAAACAACATGGGCTTCAACTGTGTGGGTCTCCTTTTATGAGGGTTTTTTATAGTACAGTACTGCAAATATACTTACTTTCTCTCCCTTATGATTCCTTAATAATGTTTTCTTTATTCTGGACTATTTTACTGTTAGAATACAGTACATAAGGCATAGAACGTACCAAATATGTGGTAATGGACTGTTCATGCTATCAATAAGGCTTCTGGTCGCTGGTGGGCTATTAGTAGTTAAGTTTTGGAGTCAAAATTCCACGCAGATTTTCAGCTGGATCAGCACCCCTCACCCCCACATTGTTCACAGGTCAACTACCTTGGTGTTGTCAAATTCTTAGTTTCTGCAATTGAGCGGGTACAACGATGGCTATCACATTTCATCTTAATTTTCATTTCTCTTATTACTACTGAGATTGAACTACTTTTCATAATTTTGCTTACTAAAACAATCTTTCCTTTCTTTTTGTGAAACTTCTGTTCATATTATTGCCCAGTTTCCTGTAGAGTAATAGTATTGTTGACTTAGGAGGTTTCTTTTTAATATCGGAGGCAATCATACTCTTCTGTTGGTCATAAGTATTGCAAATATCTTCTCAGAGCTTGTGACTTGTATTTTTGTATTTTCATTTTCTTTCGAGGCACAGAAATTGTTAACGGAATCATAGTCATCAATCTTTTCTTCGTGGTTAGTGCTTTTATGCATTATTTAAGAAAGTCTTCTTTACCCTGATTTCAGGGTGATCTCTCCTATATTATTTTGAAAAATGCTTACAGTTTTATATTTCATATGGAAATCTTTAAATCATTAGCTTTAATATGATGAGAGGAGGGCCCTAATTTAATTTTTTAATATAAATTGACTTTTTAAAGCTACTTTTATCAAATAGCCTTTCATTTCCCCAGTGATGTGCTATGCTATATTTATCAAGGTTTCTTCTGTGCCTGTTCTTTTATTCTGTCCTGTGGTCAATCTGTGTATCCATTGTGCCAATACCACACTTTCTTATTTATTAAGGCTTTATCTTAATATTTAATATCCAGTAGGACAAATCACCCCTCTTTATTCTTCCTCATGAATATCTTAGCTAATGTTGGCTCTTTTCTCTTCTATGCAAATATTAGAATCTGATTTAAAAATCCTACATAAAACTTAGAATTTTAATCAGAATAGCATTAAAGCTATAGATCAGTTTGGGGACATTTGATATCTCTATAACATTGACTATATCTAACTAGAAAGTATCTCTCCATTAATTTAGGTGTTGGTTAAATTATTTGAATAAAGTTTTAAAATATTATTACATTATGTCTTGCACATCTTTTGTTTGATTTCCCCCAAGAGATTATAGCTTTTACCACTTTTACAAATGGCATTTAAAATTTTTTTCTGAGTTTTGTTGCTACTCTAAAAATACTGATTACTGTATATTAATTTAATATTCTGTTAACTTGGTATGTATAATCATATTCTATTCAACAACTCATGTTAGATTCTTTTGGTGTTGTTTCTTCCTTCTGGTGTCTTTAATGTTTTTTTATTTTCTTAGAGGACCATCAGGGATGGTTGAGGCTTGCCTCTAGCCTATTATAAATGTAATAAATGTAATTTTTTGTAAATACCATAATTGTGCTTAAGAGGAATGTATATGTTATAATTTAGGGTATAATCTCTACTATATCGAATTTATCAAAACTTTCACATAAATATATATGTTGTATCTAATCAATCAAGTCTCTTAAAAATAAATAAAATAAAATAACATCTTTTACTATCAGCCTTTTTAAATCTTTATGCATTAGGAGTGTCTCATAAATAGAATTTATGAGACATAAATATTATGAGACATAAATATTATGAGATAAATAATCTCATAATAAATTTATTTCCTTAATTCAATTGGAATTATTTGGCCTTTAACTGACAAATTATAACTATTGACATATTAGTTAATATAAATTTTTATTTTCATATTCAGATTTTCTATCCTTTTTTCTCCTGTCTTGTCTTTTAAAAATTGATTGGTAGAAGTGAAATTTCTATTATTGTTTTCTTTTTTTCTTGCCCAGCTTTGGACTTTGCAATTTTTTTGACAGATTTTACTTAACAAAATCTAAAGTTAAACAATGTGTTAATTCCCACTCTTCAACCAGAAACATCTTGAATAATGTGTCTTAACCAGGTCTAGTTAGTCTGTAGTCCATATAATTTCTTTAGAGACATTTATCTAGGTCTCACACAAACCAATAACACATGCTATATCATTTATTTTGAAGAATAAATGAGGAGTATTATGGCCTGAATGTTTATGCTCTCCCCCAAATTCTTATGTTTAAATCCTAATCCCCAATGTGATGGTGTTAGGAAGTGTGGACTTTGGGAGGTGATTAGGTCATGCAGGTGCAGCCCTCATGAATGGGTCTAATGCTCTTTAAAAAGGACCCTAGAGAGCCCTCTTGCCCTCGTCTGCACTGTGAGGATATTGAGGGAAGAGGGCCATCTATGATCCATGAAGCAAGCTCTCACCTGGTACTGGACACCCTTATCTTGGACGTACCAATCTCTAGAGTTGCAAGAAATAAATGTTTTTGTCTTGTTTTGTTTTGTTTTAGCCACCCAGTTTATGGTAGTTTGCTGTGGCAGCCTGGACAGACTAAACCGAGAAGTGAAAACATGGTGTTTGCTTGAACTAGAAACCTTGGCATATTATAGCATAGATCTGGAGATTTTAAAATAAGGGTTCAGATTCTGGTTTGACACTTGTTATTTGACTTTGAACAAATTCCTTGCAGCCTCTAAGTCTAAGTTGTTTCTGTTAAGTATGGTGGGAGCAATATTATCTACTAGGCAGTGTTAATTTATTTGTTCACTTACTAATTGGTAAATATTTATTTGAACTAATATATGACTGATCTTGTACTAAATATTGTGTATGTTGTGATAAACAGAATGCACTTATTTCTTGCTCTCATAAAATTTCTAGCCTTGGAAATACAGAGTTAGAAGATCATACAGATAACTGAGACAAATTCTCAGAGTAAATTGATATGCAGTAACATAACAGGCTGTTTAATGATATGTATATAAAATGTATGGAATTTAGTGAGCATGCAGTAAGTTATGATAGCGTTTTTATGAGCAATAATTTTCCATATCCTTGAAGTGACTAACTTATAATTAATATGATAATACATAAAAATCCTAAACTATGTGTTATAGGCAGTATATTTCTCTTTTTTTAAGATTTTATTTATTTATTTATTTATTTGAGAGAGAGAATGTGTGCATGCGTGGGGGCAGGACAAGCAAACTCTGCACTGAGTGCAGAGCCTGGGTGCGGGACTCAATTCCATGATACTGAGATCATGACCTGAGCCAAAACCAAGAGTTGGACGCTTGACTGACTGAGCCATCCAGGTACCCCAAAGCATTATATTTTTCTTAATGTTGTAAAAAAGCATTGAGATTTGAATAACAATCTGTTTTTTCAAAAGTAGAAGTCAGTGCATGATGATATTGGTCAAATAAACTTTCACTAATATATTTTTAGCATTTCCATCAACAGTATAGAATTGTTTTCTCTACCTTTTCTAAAGGAGCATTTTCATGTCTAAACTCTATTCATAGTTTGCAGAATTTATTATATTGTTTTTTAAAAAGATTTATTTATTTATTTGAGAAAGAAAGAGAGCCCAAGTGGGAGGGGTTGAAGGAGAGACAAAGAGAATCTTAAACCGACTCCCTGCTGAGCATGGAGCCTGATGTAGGGTTCAATTTCACAACCCTGAGATCACAACCTAAGCTGAAACCAAGAGTCTGGCTAACTGCACCATGTAGGTACTCCTGTTTTATTGTTTTTTAATTGAGCATTGCCATTTGTTCATTAAATCATTCAGTAAATACATATTATTAGACATTTAGTATGTATCACATATGTGTTATGTTAGAAGTCATGTGATACGTTGTGGTGGAATTTGAGAACTGAGCAGTTAGGAGGTAAAGGTAGCCCAGAAAAAAAGGAATATGATATATTTTATGCAATTTATCAGATTGAGTCATGCTACTTTGTTTTGTTTTTATTAAAACAGAATAGAAATAAATTAATTCATGTATTCATCACACATTTATCAAGTGTCTGCTATGTGTTAATATTGCCCAAGGTTCTGGAAATACAAAAATTAGTAAGATACATTCCCTGTTCTGTTAACTGTTAATTGGGAATTATTGATGGGTGTAACCCAGTGTGATTTAGAAGATAAATATAATCCAGTAGGATATTAGGTATTAGGATATTTTATTACAAAGATCCTAAAATACTTTTCAGACCAGGAGAAATGTGTCTCAACACAATGCACACTGTTTTATTCTGACTTTTTTTTCCTCCTGTAAAAACCAGTCTAAAATGATGTGTTAAAACCATGTGACAGAAACCTGTTTTTGCAAGGGACTTGAGAAATATGCATTATGCTTATGATTTGAAAAAAGAAATAAAGAATATTTTAAAATCTGATACTTCTTGGTACATTCAGTATTTTGTATCCAATTCAATCAGTACAATCTCGAATTTATCTATGGTTTTAGTTCACACATTTTAAAGAAATAAACCAACAGTTTTTCAGGGCAAGGGAAAGAACTCTCTGTACATATCAACTAGGTATTAGAGCTTTAAAGTATTAGGAGCCAAATCCAGCCTAGTCATGACTTTATTTTTCAGGAATTAAAATTCACTGGAATATTTGACACTCAGCATGTATCAAGTCCATCCCTTAAAATGAAAATTATTGGCTGACCAACTAATAATTGGATGGGCCTAACAGTACAAATAATGACTGAGAAGACTGAAGAGGCCAATCCGAAAGGGTAGACATTCAACTTACAATTATTTCTTGAGTTCTCTGCTCTGCATATATGTAATGAAAGTTTTGCTACATTGTGTTTGTTTTGGATCTAGCCATATATGGGTTGTGGTTCTTTATGGAATCAGACAATTAACATAATAGCCTTAAAAAGCTTTTAAATTAGGAAATTAGAGGATTGATAATGCAATGACTGTAAGGTATTTTGACGTTTAAATTTCTATTTTCATTAAAACTACCTACATTTTTGTCTTGGTTATTCTATTTTTTTCACTGAAGATGGGAAGTTTTACAGAGTCAAGGAGAGCTAAACCTCTTGTAGCAGTTTTATTTTCCTTCTAAATGAAGTATTCATTATGGCTAGAATTGGTGGCTATGTAAATATAATACTTTTACTTCTTATTAATGTAGGGTACATCAGGAAAGACTCAACAGTTCTGTTTTTTGTTCTTGTTTTTCCCCCCAAATGCTATTTGAAAACTCCAGGATAGTCAGAGTTTAGATAAAGGGATTTAGTGAAATAGATTTCAAATTGAGCCCCCAATAATTTTTTCTAACATTAGGCACCCTTCCTCATGCCAAAGTAACACTAACAACAATAAAACAAGTTTTAATTAAAATGTTAATAGCAAAAGACTGCAGATTCCTGGGACTTGGGTGTGAGAAATGTAAGAATACAGATCTGAACATATGAGAGTTTCTAGATACCTTAAAGATTTGGAATAGTCTTTCACCTTAGAATGAAAGATGTGACTGAGACTTGCTATTTTCACCAAACTGTTCATCTTTCTTTCCTAGGCAGGCAGACTACATTTCCCAGCCTTCCTTGCAATGTTCTGTGGATAGAACTAATGTGAGCCATTTCTGGAATTGGCCTGTATAATCTTCCTGCCAATAAACCTTCATTCTGCCTCTACATTGTTCCTCTCCATGTGAGGGCTGAATCTTGAGAACTTTAAGTACCCAGAGGGGGGCAGAGCCACACAAGAGCAAAGCCGCAAGAGAAAAGTTTTTCTTTGAAGGAAAGCCAGACATTTTTTTTTAATTTTCTGATATATTCTTTAATCGAAATGAGAAAAAATAAGAAATAATAAGAAAATCAACAACATAATTTTTAAAAAGTGGACAAAATACTTGAAGAAATAGTAAGAAACAATAAGAAAATCAACAACCTAATAAAAAAAGTGGGGAACATATTTGAAGCAGATACAACAAAGAAGATATACAGGTGGCAAATAAGAGCATAAAAAGGTGCTCCACATCATTTGTCTTTAGAGAAATGCAAATTGAAATCATAAGATACTAGTCACATCTATTAGAATGGCCACAATTAAAAAAATTTCACAAACCAATGTTGACAGGGATTTAAATCAACTACAACTCTCACACACTGCAAATAGGCACGCAAAATAGTACAACCACTTAAGGAAACAATTTGGCAGTTTCCTAAAAAGTTAAACATATAACTACCATGCGATCAGCAATTCCACTCTAGGTATTTCGTCAAGAGAAATTACAGTATATGTGCACACAAAGATTTATACATAAATATTCATAAAGCTTTATTTACAATAGTCCAAAACTGAAATAACTCAAATGTTCATTAACAGGTAAATGGATAAATAAATTGTGACATATCCATACAATGGAATACTGAAATAAGCAACAATATTGGTTGAAAATCTAAATCAACCCAGAACATTGCATTATGCTGCTGTATACCTGAGAATAAACTTTTATTATATTAAGCCCTAACATTTGGAATTTGTAGTTAGCTTATCATGACTAATTTGAAAAGATTCCAAGAATGAAAAGCAGAAAGACTTCCATCAACATTCTAGAATCCGTATCATTTATGGATGTTAAGCATGGATTGGAAGGCTATAAAAATAGGTATCTTCCTTAGTTAATGTCAGAATTTAATCATCACTAGAGTGAGAATTCTTCCAATATCTTTTTTAAAAATGGGAATATTCAGGGAGAGAAAATGTGCTTTCATTAGGCCATTTTCCACATAATAGGAAAAATGGGAGTAACTTCAGAGAAAAGTATGATGTTTGAGAAAGGGAGAATACTGAAGAAGCAGGAAAAAGGTAATAAAAGCCAGGGAATGGCAAACACATCTTCTTGACTTATTCTGTTCAGGGAGATGGTGTCAAAGGTAATGGAAAACATATGATCTTTCTAGTGTTCTTGGCTCCATGAATAATGGAAAATGGTTTTGGGTGATGGTATCATTTCTAACAAAGTGGATTATGTCACTTGATTACTGAAAATCTCTTGTATTTCCTTTGTGATATTTTTATTCTGACTTATTTTGCATTCATTTTTACAGTAAAGTATTATGTAGGGACCCTAAGATATAAAAGTGAAAAAACAGTCTCTCACTTCATGGAGCTTGCAATCTGCTTATGGAGAGGGAATAACACACATAAATTAGCTAGATATTTAAGTATATAACTGTAGCAATGTAATTATAACAACATAAAAGTACATAAAGGGTGCTCTGAGTGCTATATTGAAGGATGCAGAGTCACAAGTAGGAAAGAGAAGGCCTCTGTGATAAAGCAAATTTTCAGTCTGAAAAAATAGTGGATTAGGCAGATGAAACAGGAGAAAGAGAGGTGAATTTAGGTGAGTGGAGAAAGGAGACAGACAACACTCAAAGAAAGGAACCAACACATGTACAAGTGTACCAAACCTCTGAGATGGGAAAGAGCATGTTCTACTCAAGAAACAGAGAAGGACAAAGAGAATATAGGGTGAATTAGGAAGAGAGGGCAAGACATGAAGGCAGAAAGGAGTTGGATCACCCAAAGCATTGTACGCCCTTCAAGGATTTTGAACTTATTATGACAGCACTGGGAGATCACTGAAGACTTTTAAGGAGGAGAACTGCATGAATTGTCATGGCTTTTACAAGACCACCTTTCTATGGTGGAGAATGCATTTGAGGGGAAAGTGTAGAATAAGGAAGATCTCTTTGGGAGTTATGTCTGAAGTCTAGGCAAGAACTGAGGGTGATTTATACCAGGATGATGGCAAGGGAGACAGAGAAAAGTCTGCTAGGTCAAGATGATATATTTAGGAAGTGAAACCAATAGGAATGATCAAATGTGAACATTAAAGGAGAAGGAGTAGAGAAGGCTGACTGTCAGAATTCAGATTTTAGCCACTCATGGTTATTATTATTATTGTTAATTATTATATTTGCATTTCTTGTATTCCTTATTCTCCCAGGTAAGCTTCAAGATAAGAATACTTTCTCCTTTAATGTTAACTTTTTAGCACCTAGTCTAATAATGCAAATACAATAGAAACTTAGGATGTTGAAAGAATCAACGAATGAATGTATATATGCCTAAATAACTGAATGCATAACATTTTGAATATTTAGTTCATAAACTACACAACTGAAGTTTCTAAAAGTGATTTCAATCTTTGAGATATTAATTTATATCTTTTATCTCTGTATTATTCTCTTTTTCTCCTCTTCATTCAAATAGACACCAAGGCTCTACATTACATCATGCAATAGACATCAAATTTGAGCAGGTGAATTACTTAGTAAATTCTAAATCTTTTTTTTTTTTTTTTTTTTTACTAAATTCTAAATCTAAACACAGAGGTACTGAGGCTGAGTTCTGAAGAGGCCATCCAGGTGGGGGCTGTGGACTTCTTAGCTATACCCTGTGAATTGTTTTCTCAATGACTGAACTTCCCAACCAACATCTTTATCACATCCCTAGGGATAGAAAAATCACTCAAAATCCTATGGGTAAATTAGCATTCCACCTGGTGTAATGGAAAATAAAATAACTTTTTCTAAACTTGGGTTTTTGGCCTGACACTCATGTCTTTAATATACACTTTGTGACTGAGACGGTGATAGTTAATTATGTTTGTCAACTTGGCTGGGAGATGGTGCCCAGATATGTGGTCAAACATTATTCTTGATGTTTCCGTGAGTGTGTTTTTGGATGAGATTTACATTAAATTGGCAGACTGAATAAACAGATTGCCCTCCATAATGTAGGCAGGCCACATTCAGTTGAAGGCCTATATAGGACAAACAAGAACAACAACAACAACAACAACAAAAAACAACAACAACAAAAAAAAACCCAAAAAAATAAAAAAAAAAAAACTGACCTCTTGTGAGCAAGAGGGAATTCTTCAACAGATAGCCTTCAAAACCAAACTATAACATTGGCTGTGTTCTGTGTCTCCAGCCTGATGGACTTTGGACTTGATCAGCAGTATGGGTTCTTCCCTGCATCTCCAGACTGCTGACCCACTCCACAGTGGTAGACTTGCTGGCCTCCATAATCATATTTGCTAATTCCTTAAAACAATATATTTCATATATATACATATTTATATGCACACACATATATATGAAAAAATACACACTGAAATATTATTACCAGTGAGCCATAATAGCAAAGCTACAACCCTCATAAATTTAGTCATTCTCTATGAACAAGGAAGTTAAATTAGAAATAACAACAGAAAAATAAATAGACAAACTCCAAATATTTGTAAAATAAACAACCACTTCTTTATATCCTATGACTCAAAAATAAGCCATAACAGATTACCTTTAAATAAATGAACATGAAAAAAGGTATATCAAAATTTGTGAGGTGTAGCTAAAACTGCCATTAGAGGAAAAACTATAGTCTCAAAAGCTCCTGTAAAGAGAAGAAAAAGTTTCAAAATCAATTATCTGAGTATCCACCTTGAAAGATATAAATAAAAGAAGAGCAAAGTAAACTTAAGCAGAAGGAAGGAAATAATATACATAATAGCAGGTATCAAAGAAATATAAAACAGATAAATATATAATAGCAATTAGACCAAAAGCTAGATTTTTTTAAAAATCATGATAAATATTTTAAATAATTAATAGATCTTTAGCTAGAATGATCAAAGGAAAAGGGATACACAAATCACTAACATATGGAATTCAACAAATGACATCATTATACATATCAAAAGGATAATAAATATTACAAATAACTTCATGGTAATAAATTTGACAACTTCAGTAAAACAGACAACTTCTTTTAAGATTTATTACCAAAACTGACTGAAAATGTAGAAAATCTTAACAGTTCTATGTTCATTAAAGAAATCGAATTTGTTATTAAAAACCTTTCCTAGGGCAGCCCCCGTGGCTTAGCAGTTTAGCGCCGCCTTCAGCCCAGGGTATGATCCTGGAGACCCCGGATCAAGTCCCACATCGGGCTCTCTGCATGGAGCCTGCTTCTCCCTCTGCCTTTCTCTATCTCTCTCTTTCTCTCTCTCTCTCTCTCTCTAATAAATAAATAAAATCTTTAAAAAAAATTAAATAAAAACCTTTCCTAAAGTAAACTCTGAACCTAGATAGTTTTCCTAGTAAATTTATGCTCAAAACAAGACTTTTCAAGAAAACTGCAGACCAGTAGCCTCACAAACATCAACACAAAAATGTTTGACAAAATTTTAGCAAATCAAATCTAATAATTTAAAAATGGCTAACATCATGCAATATAAATTTGTAATATAAATTTGGTTTACCATTTAAAAAGCAATCAATGTAAATCGCTGTACCAACAGAATAAAAAAGAAAAACTATAAGATCATCAAAACAGATGCAAAGAGAGGTGGGTGGGGAATGGGCTACATGCATGATGAGTATTAAGCAGGGCACTTTTGATGAGCACTTGCTATAACATGTAGGTGAAGAATTAATTATACTCCTGAAACTAATATTACACTATATGCTAATCCACTATATGCTAACTAACTAGAATTTAAATAAAAACTTAGGGAAAAAAACAGATGCAGAAAGGGGCACCTGGCTGGCTTAGTCAGAAAAGTATGCAACTCTTGATCTCAGGGTCATGAGTCTGAACCCCATGTTGGGTATATAAATTATTAAAACAAACAAACAAAACAAAACCAATTGCAAAAACCCCCACAAAACCTTTGACAAAATTCCATACCCATTAATTATTAAAACAACCAAAATTAAGAATTGACAGCAACTTCCTTGACTTGATATAGGGCATCTAAGAAAAATCTATGCCTATCAACTTACTTATTGAAAAAAGACTGAAATGTTTCACCTAATATTGAGAACTATCACTATTCAACATTGTACAAAAAGGTCCAGCCAGTTAAGGGAGGGGGGAAAAAAAGACAAGATACAAAAATTAGAAATTTATAAACCTGTTTTTTGTGGCATATTCATAAACCTAGAAGTTCATAAGGAACCCACAAAATTGTTGTTAGATCTAATAAGAGGGGTTAGAAATGAAACAAAATATTAAGATGATAAAAAAATTAATTATATTTCTATATTCATGCAAAAACAAAATGGAAATTGGAATTAAATGGTATTTACAATACCATCAAAACTACAAAGTACTTAGGGGTAAATTTAATAAAATATGGGTAAAATACTTTGTACTCTAGAAAATATAAAACATTTTTTAAGAGAATAAAGACCTAAAAAATAGAGCAATTACACCACGGTTTAGTTGGAAGACTCATTATTATTCAAATTGATACAGATTCGACACAATCTAAATCAATATTCTGGTGGGCTTTTAAAAAAAGAAATTGACAATCCAGTTCTAAAATCCATGTGAAGAGTCAAAGGACGTAGCATTGCCAAAGGAAAGAACAGAAATGTTAGAGAGCTTACACTATCTGACTTCAAGGCTTACTTATTATAAAACCACAACACCAAGACATAGTATATTGTTGTAAAAAATAGTAAGTTCAATGGGACAAAATAGATTCTAGATATAGACGTATGCATAGATGACCAATTGAATTTGAAAAAAGACGCCAAAGTTATTTAATGGGGAAAGGCTGGTGTTTTCAACATACAGTGCCAGAAGACTGGACATCTCCATGGAAAACAAAAACAAAACCATTAATCTCATCCCTTAACTAAGCCACATGTAAAAATTGTCCCCAAATGACAATACATTTAAATATAAAAGCTAATATAAAAATTTCTAGGAGAAAATTTTTGTGACCTTGGAGAAAGCAAAGCTCTCTTAAATAGAACACAAAGAGTACAAATAATACAAAGTTGGTAAATTCGACATCATCAACATTAAAAATTGCTCTTCAAAAGTCACTATTAAAAAAATGAATCGACAAGCATGGGCTGGCAGAAAATCTTCTCCAAATATATCTGAGAAAGACTCATTGTACAATGCAATAATATGAAAATAAGTCCAATTAAGGTGGTAAAAAAACTTGAGCAGATATTTTACCAAAGATATAGAAATGGCAATCAGTTCATGGAAAAAATGCTCAAGCTGATTAGTTCGTATGCAAACGAAAACTTAAACCACAAGGAGATAATATCAAACATCCAATCAAATGGCTAAATGAAGACAATGCCAGGCATTGGTGAGGGTGTGGATATGGGGATCCTGGGATCTCATACGGTGCTGATGAGAATGTAAAATTGTGCAACCCATTGGAAAATATTTATAAACAAAGGGTTGTAGAAGGGGAGATGCAAGGGGGAATAGGGTAGCTAGGTGATTGGCACTAAGGAGGGCACATGACGAGGTGAGCACTGGGTGTTCTACTATATGCTGGCAAATTGAATTTAAATAAAATAAAGCATTGAAAACAAGTTTCTTGCAAAGTTAAATATATACTTACTATATGACTCAGCACAAGCATACCTAGTCATTTCCCTAAGAGAAGAAAAAACATATGTCACATGAAGACCTGCCATAACGACATCATTCTATAACCGGAAATCAAGTGTCCAACAGGTGATTGTAGTACATCTGTACAAAGCAATACTATATAACAATAAGGAATACATTCTTGATATGTGCAATAATGTGGCTAACTCTGAAAAACATTTTGCTAAGCAAATGACACCAGAAACATAGAGTTCACACTATATGATTCATTTTATATTAAATTTTAATTCATAATGGTAGAAATTGGGTCAGTGGTTGCCTAGGTCTGGGAGTAGTGTCATGATTCACTGAGAGGGCACAAGACAATATTTGGGATGATAGAAATGTTCCAAATCTTTATTAAGGCAGTGATTACACAGGTGTATACACCTTTAGGGACAGTTACATATAGATATATACCCTTAAATTGGTGTCTTTTATTGTATGTACATTATACTTCAATGAAGCTGATTTTTGAAGTAGCTTTCAGTTTAATAAGAAAGATATATGCACAAATAGTACACTAAATGATCAGATGTTATATTGTCCCTAAGATCATAAAGGGGTTACTCATTATAAATTTCAGCAGCTATGTCATTTGAATCCCTGGTTTTAAAATTATTCTTTTTGGAGGCACCTGGGTGGTTCAGTGGTTGAGCCTCTGCCTTTGGCTTAGGTCATGATCCTGGGGTCCTGGGATCGAGTCCCACATCAGGGTCCCCACAGGGAGCCTGCTTCTCCCTCTGCCTATGTCTCTGCCTCTCCTTGTGTGTCTCTCATGAAGAAATAAAAAAAATATTTTTTAAAAATAAAATTATTCTCTTCAAAATTTAGGTTTAAAAAAGCACAAGACCCATGAACCCAGGCTTCAGGCTTAGCCCTGTCTGTGGACTCAAGCTCTAGACCCACTCTTGTGCCAGGTTGGTCCCCGTGAACCTGGGGTGCAGGCCCATCCTTGTAGACTCAGGTTTCAGGTTGGTCCTGGTGAACAGAGGCTCCAGACCCACACACTAGCCTGATGACAGTGGACACTGATGACAAGTTAATCCCCATGGACTCAGGCACCAGACTTGCCTGCCCACTTGTTCACGGCCTCTGGAAGCAGGTCTGCCTACCTTACCCTACTAAGGCCAGTCTATTGGCAATTAGAAAAGGTGACTATTTTTCAAATACACCAATTTCAATGCAAGGTAATAAAAATCACAAATAATCAGACTTACATAGCATTATCCAAGGAACCAAATAATAACTGACTCTTAAGAAAAGGAGATCTATGAACTGCTGCAAAAGAATTCACTATAGTTATCTTAAGGAAGCTCAAGAGAACATGGATAGACAAATGACAGCAAGAAATAATACATGAAGAAAAATGAGAAGTTCAACAAAGATATAAAAATAATGAAAGTAATGAAACAAATTCTGGAGCTGAAAAATACAGTGATTGCAATGAAAAAAAAATAGCGAATTTCAACAGAAGACATCAAGGAGAGGAAAGAATAAGTGAGCTCAAAGACAGATTGCTTGAAATTACCAAGTTGATAAGACAAACAAACTGACAAACCCTTAGCTAACTTAAGAAAAAAGACAAGATATACATACATACATATATATATATATATAATTATTGATGAAAGAGAAGACATTCCATTTATACCACAGAAACAAAGGATCATAAGAGAAAACTATGTAAGATTTTGTGCCAACAAATTAACATTTCTCTAAAGAAGATGTACAAATGGAAAACAAGTATATGAAAAGTGCTCACATCACTAATCATCAGGCAAATGTAAATCAAAACCACAAGGAAATATTACCTGCTAGAATGGCTATTAAAAACAATAACAAAAAAAAAACAATAACAACAACAAAAAACTAAAGATCAACGATTGCTGGTGAAATGTAGAGAAATGGGAACCCTGGTACATGTCAGTGGGAATGTAAATTGATAGAGCCTTCATGGAAAATAGCACTGAGGTTCTTTAAGAAATTAAAAATAGAAGTGACAAAAAAAAAATAGAAGTGACATATGATCCAGCAACCCCACCTCTGGGGATTATTTATCCAAAAGAACTGAAATCATTATCTTGCAGAGGTATCAGCACTCTCACATACAGGTATTACTCACAATAATCAAGATATAGAAATAAAATGTCCATTGATGGATGAATGGCTAAAGAAAAATGTGGTATATTAAGACAGAGTAGAATATTATTCAGCCTTAAAAAAAAGAAGCAAATCTTGCCACTTGTGACCTCATGAATGAATCTGGAAGACATTTTGCTAAATGAAATAATCCAGACAAAGGAAGACAAATATTGAATAATTTCATTTATGTATATGATTTTAAATAGTCACACTCATAGAAGTAAACAGTATAATGGTGATTTCTAGGGACTATGGGGAAGGGCAAATGGGATGGTCAGAGTTTTAGTTATATAAGGCAAAAAATTCTGAAGGTTTATTACACAATGCAGTGCCTATAGGTGCTGTACTGTATATTTATCTTAGTCTGTTCAGGCTGCTGGATCAAAACTCCACAGACTGAGTAAGTCACAAAGAGCAGAAATGTCCTTCTTTCAGTTCTGGAGGCTGGGAAGTTCAAGATCGAGCTGTGAGCATGGCTGCATTCCGGTGAGGACCAGAATCTTCCTGATTCACAAGGGGAGTGGAAGGGCTTCCTGCTACATCCTCACAGGAGGGAAACCACCAGGGAGAAATGTGGGATCTCTTTCATAAGAGCAGGAATCCTCTTGATGGGGGCTCCACACTCATGACCTCATCACCTCTCAAAGGCCCAGCTCCTAATACCATCCCATTAGGCATTAGGATTTCAGCATATGGATTTGAAAACAGAACATTCAGAACCTAGCAATACCTAAAATTTCCTAAGAAGATAAATCTTGCATTAAGTGGTTTTATTTTGTTTTGTTTTTACCCTACCACAGAAAGTGGTATTTATAATGATACAGAGGCTGGGGGGAACCAGGAGTGATGGACACATCTATCTATGGCCTTGATGGTGGGGATGGTTTGTGCTTATATTCCTAAACTTATCGAGTTGTATACATTGAATACGTAAAGTCTGCTTAGAATTTTCTCTCTCCTCCTCCCTTTGACCCTCCCTGTTCCCCTCATACTCTCTCTCAAAAGAAAAAGAAAAAAAAAAAGACAACCATGGGCCAGTTATTTTGATAAGATCATAGTGACAGAAACTACTAGTCTTTACTCAGCTTGGGATCTCTCTTCCCTCTCATATAAGTCTTTTGACACGTGAAGGGAAGATGGCAGATGACATCCACAGGAGAAATAGGCCTGAGAATATCACATCGTCTTCTATCCTTACATTACGGTGGTAGGTACCTGCACGGGGTTCTTTGGAGTCAGGAACAGATACAAAACAGAGATCTCCACTCACCCAGGAATTATGTGCCAATTGACCTCATTCTCCAAACTGGTTCTTGTGGCCTTGTTTCTCTCTTCTCCAGATGTGGGTGACATCACCAGACCCTTGTTTTGGTTAGTAAAATGCACTATCAGCTCTTACTTCTCCCACAGTCATATTTACGAGAATTTAGGGAAATTTAAAAAAAAAAAAAGATATTCATCAAGAGAAGGTCAGCAATGTTATTTCTGATGACTTGTACAGCCCTTGCATTAGCCTGCAGACCGGAAGTATGTGGAGACTCAAGAGCACAGAGTTGACTCCAGCAGTTTGCAAATTAGGCAGACTTAGGTTTGTGCCTCAGTTTCTGAGCTTATTGGCTGTGTGATCTTTTGAAGCCTGCCCCATCTTTCTGGTGACAGTTCTAATATCTGCCTTCTAGTATTTTCTGAGGATTCAAATAAATACAAAATGTGAAGCACTGACTGTAGTTCCCTGTACACTGTTCAATATATAGTAGTTTTGATTATCATGATAATCAAGTTCTTATTAGGAATGAGGACCCCTGACCTCTACTGCCCATGGACAGCTAGAGCCATGGACAATTCTTAACCTTTATGTCTCAGTTTTCTCCTCTCTAAATTGGAGAATAATGTCTTCCTATCTGATGGGATCATTAAAAGGATAAAATGTGAAAGAACTGTCATTATTGCAGTGGTTGATGCGGAATGTGCCCAATTATCCTGTTTGTTTTAGGAAGAAGACCAAGAGTCAGAAAAAAGTAAAAATTTTAAATAACCTCTTTTTTTTTTTTTTAATTGGGTGAGAGAACATTTTGGAGAAGAGACTGTAATTGCATAACTGGATGGAAAAGTTGGTTAGGACAAAGAAGGTGAGAAACAGGATTCTAATAAAATCAGAATTTAAAATCATGGATTATCATTAAAGTATAAACAGTATCGAACTCCAGGAAATTATTTCTTAAGACTGCTAGGAAGTGAAACTCAGCGTGGTTCTTTTTTTGGCCTACTTGAACACACGCACACACACAACCATGTGCCACACCGTGTGTGTGTGTGTGTGTGTGTGTGTGTCTGTGTGTCTCAATTCCATGTGATTAAGCAGCTTTGTTTCTGTTATTTTCAACATGCCACCACTTCCCAGAACTTGGGAGGGCTCTGAGGGATAGGGATCCCCGATTCTCAAGTGTTCCTCCTTGCATAACTCTGGTTTTTGAAGAGGTGCGCCAGAGGTGAAGTGCACACTGTGTCATTTCCAGGATTTACGGGGAACTAAAATGCTTGAGTCAGAAGTTGCCAAGTACACATTTCATTTTGATTTAAAAGACAGTTAGTGCCTAAAATTGAAAAGAACGCAAGCGATTATTAATGAAAATAGGCAACAGGAACCAACAGTTGAGAAGCAAGCCCACTTTTACATGCAGCTGATGATGCTGACTTGCAATGAGGTGGCTAAAGCAGGCTCCTGAGAAAATGAGAATCAACTTTCTGAACTGACAGCATTCCGTGACTGAGCTGGATCTTCTTTGATGGTGAAGAGGCAAATGGGGCATTTCTACACGTTGCTGGAAAGATCATTTTCTCTAGCTGTACCATAAAGTTCTGTTCATACTCCGGACTTCAATGCCACAATAACTTGGCAAGAAGCTACAATGGCTCACAAATGGATGCTTATAGAGGCATTTAAATTGTCCAGGCTTCGTTGCAGCTTGTAGAAAAAGAAGGGGTGCATGGTTACTGTAAATGTGGGCCTTTCCATTGAATGGTGATATATAAGACTGATGACTAATAAACATACCCTACATGGGAAACATTTGAGTGATGACATCTTTTTTCTTTCACCCTTTTAACTAGCCACAATGGCTGGGATTTTACTTAAGAAATATATGGGAAACAGACTAAGCCCCAAGGCAGATCACCCTGGCAGCTGTAGAAAGAGCAGGCTCTACTTTCCCATGTATGTTATCTGCATTTTTCTATCATTTTAACATCCACAGGGAAGTCGGCTTGGTCCTGTGCATGATGCACATTGAATGCCTGAGTCTGGCAGACAAATGCAGCTTCCTGCCATAAGGGAAAAGAGAGAGGAGCTCTTCGGTTGTGGCCCTGAAGCCCCTGCCAGCAGCCCCATCCAGGCCGTCTGGG
The DNA here is from genome assembly GCF_048164855.1 of Canis lupus baileyi. Taxonomy (NCBI): domain Eukaryota; kingdom Metazoa; phylum Chordata; class Mammalia; order Carnivora; family Canidae; genus Canis; species Canis lupus. Next base: position 35,236,908 of record NC_132868.1, on the reverse strand, counting down.
TTTTCGGACAAATGTACTCACAAAGGTTCCCAGTAATCTTGGTCACAGATCATTGTTAGGCCACCCTTATTCCTGTGTCCCCGACAAGGAAGATGCTGGCATTTCCTTGATCCTCAGGAGATTCATGACAATCAAATGACAAGATAATTGTGATCTTGCAAAACATAAGGAAAAATGCAAAACATCACGCTATTGGTTAATGCCACTGTGAAACAAAGTAAGGAGTTCTTTATACCTTCTCCATGTGATTTATTATGTACAGTTACCTCATTTTGCCTACAGATGTATTTCTGGTTGCAAAATGAGCCCGGTTTGCCAGTAGACTCTATCGTATCACTAAGCATGTGTCTACCCTTTGGTCTACTCTGCTTTCTCCTATGTTGCTGAGATTTTCCAAGATTTTTCTAAAGTCGTACATGTAGAATTGTCCCATTCTTTTTTATTGAGACATAATTTACACACAATATTGCATTAGTTTCAGCTGCACGATATAATGATGTGATATATGGTATACATTGCAGAGTAATTACCCAAACAAGTGTAGTTAATATTCATCACCTCACATAGCTACAAATTTATATTTTCTTATGATGAGTACCTTTAAGATCTACTTTCTTGAAAAGAAAAAAAGATCTACTTTCTTGGCAACTTTCAAATATATAGAACAATATTGTTAACTATGGTCACCATGCTGTAGGAGTTACTAATCTTATGGCTGGAAGTTTGCACCTTTGACTACTTTTCCCATTTTCCTCACCCACCACCCCCTGCCTCTAGCAACCACCAATCTGTTTTCTGTTTCTAGGAGTTTCATTTTTTAAGATTACATATGTAAATGAGGTCATACAATATTTGCCTTTCTCTCTGTGCCTTATTTCACTTAGTATAATGTCTTCAAAGTCAATCCATGTCGTAAAAGGATTTCTCTTCTTTTTTTTTTTTTTAAGAGAGACTGAGAGCACACACATTAGCAGGGGGGTATGGGCAGAGGGAGAGAAAGAATGTTAAACAGGCTTCACACTCAGCAGGAAGCCCCACATAGGGCCAATTCTGATGACCCTGAGCTCATGACCTGAGTTGAAGTCAAGAGTCAGATGCTTAACTGGCTAAGCCACCCAGGTGACCCAGGATTTCCTTTTTATAGTTCAATAGTATCCCATAACATATATATGTGATATATGTGTGTATGTGTATAAATAGATATATGTAAAGCATATATATGTATATGTGTGTATATATATATTTTATATATACATGTGTATATATATATTTAATTCATCCATCAACAGACACTTAGGTTGTTTTCATGTCTTGGCTATCATAAATAATGCTGCAATGAGACGAAGGTACAGATATTTCTTCAAAATAGTGATTTCATTTCCATCAGATATATACCCAGAAATGGAATTCTGAATCATGTTATTTTTAATAATTTGAGGGACTCTATAATGGTTTCCATAGTGTCTGCATCAGTTTGCATTCCCATCAACCACATGGGCTCCATTTTCTCCACATCCTTGTCAACCTTTTATATCTCTTGTCATATTGATGACAGCCATTCTAACAAGTGTGAGGTGATATTTCATTGTGGTTTCGATTGAGTTTTCCTGATGATCAGTGATATTGAGCACCTTTTCATTTACCTTTTGGCTATTTGTATGTCTTCTTTGGAAAAAATGTTGAGTTCCTCTGCCTATTTTTTTTTTTTAAAGATTTTATTTATTCATGAGAGACACAGAAAGAAAGGCAGAGGAAAAAGCAGGCTCCCCGCAGGGAGCCCAACCTGGGACTCGATCCTGGGTCTCTAGAATCACACCCTGGGCCAAAGGCAGGCGCCAAACCACTGAGCCACCCGGGCTGCCCCCCCTCTGCCTATTTTTTAATCGGACTTTTTTGTTTGTTTTCTACAGGGTTGTAAGAGATTTTTATATTTTGGATATTAACCCCTTATCAATATATGATTTGCAAATATTTTTTCCCACTATGTAAGTTGCCTTTTCATTTTGTAGATAGTTTACTGTGCGAGAGTTTTCTAGTTTGATATATTTCGACTTTTTTATTTTTGCTTTTGCTGCCTTTGCTTTTAGGGTCAAATCTAAAAATCATTACCAAGACCTATGTCAAAAAAATTTCCTGGGAATCCCTGGGTGGCTCAGTGGTTTGGCGCCTGCCTTCAGCCCAGGGCGTGATCCTGGAGACCCAGGATCGAGTCCCGCGTCGGGTTCCCTGCATGGAGCCTGCTTCTCCCTCTGCCTGTGTCTCTGTCTCTCTCTCTATTATGAATAAATGAATAAATAAATCTTTAAAAAAATTTCCTTCCTTTGTTTTATTCTAAGAATTCTACAGTTTCAGGTCTTACATTCAAATCTGTAATCCATTTTGAGTTGATTTTTGTCTATGGGGTCAGATTGGAGTCCAGTTTCATTCTTTTGCATGTGCCTTTTCAGTTTTCTTGACACCATTTATTAAAGAGACTGCCCTTTATTATGTATTCTTAGCTTCTTTGTCATAAATTAATTGCTTGTGTTCATGTAGGCTTGTTTTCGGGCTCTCTATTCTGTTCTATTGATATTTGTGTTTGCTTTTTAAGCCAATACGATACTGTTTTATTACTATAGCTTTGAAAGATATTTGAAATCAGGAAGTGTGGTGCCTTCAGTTTTGCTCCTTTTTTTCCTCAAGAATGCTTTGGTTATTCAAAGGTCTTTTATAGTTCCAGACAATTTTTGGATTGTTTGTTCTATTTCTGTGAAAAAAATGTCATTGGAATTTTGATAGGGATTGCATTGAATCGGTAGATTGCTGTGTATAATATGGACATTTTAACAATATTAATTGTTCTAACCCATGTGCTTGCAGTATCTTTTCATTTATTTGTGTCTTCTTCAATTTCTTTCATCAATGCTTTATAGATTTCAATATATAGATCTTTTCACCTCCTTAGTGAAATTTATTCTTGAGTACTTTTTCCTTTTTGATGTAATTATAGATTGTTTTCTTAATCTTTGTTTCTTCCCCCTTAATCTTTGTTTCTGATAGTTCATTGTTACTGTATAGAATCACAACTAATTTTTGTGTATTCATTTTGTATTCAGTAACCTTAATGAATTCATTTATTAGTTCTAACAATTTGGAGGGGGGAAGGGGAGGAGATTTTTCTATAGAAAATTACATAACTTGCTTACTCCTATTTCCTTCCATTCTTGAATCTAAGCACACAAATTATTCCAATTTTCTGGATTCTTTCTGCATCTTGCTTTTCTACTACTAGAATCTGTTTCTTTAGAATAAAGAAGAGCATATATCTATGTAAAATCTGGTCTTTCTAGGACCACATTATTATTAGGGAAAGGGAGGGAAATATTTCTTTGCTCAGATATTCAGTCCTCTTATATCACCATGAATATAAATAAAATATGCCCAGACGTCTAGAGTATCTCAAACTCTCGGGGCCTTCTTATTTTACTTTCATTATAGACTATTCAAGGTAATCCCAGGGTCAGTCTCCTGAGAACTGAATGGAAGATGTTGAGATCTGCAAGACCCAAAATGACTAGCAAGTCATTTTTAGGACTAAGTGCTAATTCCGCAGTCAAGTCAAAGAATAATGCTGCCCCTTCAGTCCTTCCTTTTATCACATTTGTTGCTAAGGGAAACACGTGTTTAGAATCAAGATTGCATGTCTAAGATATCTAGGATGATGTAGAAAAAGAAATTATAAAGTCATAAAGTTAAAAGCTCTTGCTCCCTACTCTCCACTCTCCATCTCCATCCTGCCCAACTACATAAACATTAAAATACTATCTAGACATACTTCATCGTGAGCCTTAAGAAGGTATGTTTCTATTGGCAACCAACTTCCTAAACATCACTGCACACCGATCAGGAAAAAAAAAAAAAAAAAAACAGGATTGATGAAAACACAAAGGTAAGATTTGTTCTAGATGATTTATTCTTCTGTAATTTCTTCCAAGAGCCCCCAACCCTCAACACACAGACACACATACAGACACACACACATACCCCTTTTTCCCTTAAGTAAATAATGAGCGTTGGAAGTCCTTTAACCTTTTTTTTTTTCTTCTTATAGACATCATTCTACAGGAAAATAGAGACCAGTGTATTCTGTAAGTTTATATAAGTTCTGAGAAAGGAGTCACTCTGGTGGAGTTTCAACCCTCACTGCACCAAGTTTCTTTATGGTGAGTATGACAAAGGGCAGGCTGTGCTGCAAAACTGCCAGCCGTCTCTGTGTTCAAAAACCTTCTCTCACTCTTCTTGATTTGACATGAAATATTAAACACCAGTTACCAGCAAAAAGTTATTGAACACAGATGTCCACTATCACTTTCAAATTGCTAAAGTCAATTTGGGTTTATATATTTTCTTTGCTTTAGCATTCGCATGCAACACAAATGTTCTGTGACAGTAATGATTTCACAATATACCCTTTCAATTAGGGAAGCACATCGTATATGTGTTTTCATTTTTAAAATGCCTATGTTTTTCATTCAAAGGCTCTGTGTCCCCACTAAAAATGGGACCTCGGATCGAAAAATAAACAAAAAGAAAGAGCTCCACCTACTGATTCATTTTAAAAACTTTTTTTTCTGCTCTCCTGTTGAATTGAAAATGCTCTTGGCACAACGGGGATTTTGTGAGTTTGTAGCTCAAACTGGTTTAAAAAAAAAAAAAAAGATACGGGAGTTGCCCCCACGGAAAGGAATAAACTAGAAAGGAACTCTGTCTCTGGAACTGAAAGAGCCTCCTACCCCCACATTTTCTGTGCCCCTCAGAAGCTCTAATTAATAAGTCTGCTTCAGGTTTAGTGGTCCCCAGGGATATGGGCTAACTGTGGCATTCCCTTTTCCTGGATTTAACAGAATCCCGACGGGTCACACATTTTGCTCCACTACAATAATTGTATTCATGTCATTGACTGTTGTTTTCCTTCTGAAGGACTTGGTGGGCCCTCTTTGAAAGGATTTACAGGGCCCCGTCTCCCACGGGTGAAACTGGAATTGTTTAGCACCTACCATACTACTCCCCTGGCTCAACCACTAGACTCAAGTGATTTCAAAGAGGAAGTGAAGAAAAACATCCACTGGGAACCTGAGGGTAATTTAAGGAGGCCAACAGTAATTACTTGAGGAGGAACTGCTGTGCCAGCCTCCTGGGGGCAAGGGTTGAGAGAGGCAGCTGGAACGGTGGCTCTCTGTGATGTTTGCCAACTCTCACCCTGTTACCTCTGTTGCTGAGAAGCTTCCAGAACCATTTTTAATTCCTGCCTTGGAGCTTCTTTTGAGAAGGGTATGTTCCCATGAGTCTCCCATTCGTGTGCCAACTCAAGCAGCTTCCTGGGGACACAAACAGATATGACTTATTGGGGGAATATCCTGGCTGCTTTGAAGGGTCATAATGTTCTGGGTTTTAGGTACCCACTGCTTCCAGCTTGGACCGTGCTTCCTGTACTACAGAATTTCTCTTAAGATGAATAAACACCGACTGTATTCATCTCATACATTCGAGCAGTGGCTATAGAAAATATTACCAATGGGTAACAAGATGATATCTGGAAGCACACAATGGAGTAATTTAGATTAAAGTCTCCTACCTTTGAATCTGTCTGTTCAGTCATGCATTCCTATAGACATGATTAACTAACCATAAGACCCAGGAATTCAAAGTCTGAATAGAAAATGTCTATTCTTCCCCCAAATGAATCACACATCACCTATCACTGCAGAGTTGCCAAACTCTATGGTTTTCTTGTCAAACATAAATTCAATAGCTGACCACAGCAAGGGACAGAAATTTCTTATAAATCAAATGACTACATACATTAGAGGGAGATGCAGGGGACCCACTGCCACATTTCAGTCAATCAAAAATATATGTAATGAGTGTCTACTGTGGTCAAGGTACTGTGCTTGGTGTTGTGCGGGTATTTAATGAAATATAACCTGGCCCTAACCCTCAAGCAAGGAAACACCTACCTTACATTGCTGCTCTGAGGATTGTATGCAATTACCTAATACAGTGCCTGGCACATAGTGGGTAATAGGTAAATGGTCACTAATATCATTCCTAATAATATAATATTTAGGTAATATTTAATACATAAGTGGAAGAGATGTCACATGATGGCATGGTTATCAAATGGTTGATTCAGATGCTAATTGTGCTGAGATCAACAGAAAGGGGACTTCTGGAGTCTAAAGCGGGGAAGATAGTTTCACACAGATGATTTGAGCCCTAATGGTAATTTACCATTTTTGGAAGCTCTTTCATGTCCAGGCAGTGGACATCATTGATTACAATTGACAATTTTATCTTTTTTTTTTTTTTTACTTTTTTTACTTTCACAATGAAATGATGTATATATATATATATGTATATACATATAATCACCCTCATTTTACAGGTGAGGAAATGAGGTTCTGGGAGGCTAAGTAACAAACTTCATGTCACAAAAGCCTGACGCTAAATGCTTACAGTTTCTCTACTTACTCAAATGGTGGCTGTCAGAGAATTACAGACTGTTGGAGCTGGAAGGAAATGTAGAAACCATTCTGCCCTAATTGCTCACCTGGCAGATAAAGAGGCAGAGGTCCAGAGAAGAAAAGTGATTCACACAAGTTCACACACCTAACTAGTGACATTGCTGAAATTAGAAACTGAGGCTCTGATTCCAACTTGGTGTCATTTCCATTATTTTTTCCAAGTTATTTTTCAATATTTATCCTAAGTCAATAGCACTTTTTATATACAAATATAAAAAAATTATCCTAAGAGAAATCTTTGGTTTCCAAGTCAACTTTACAAACCTCCCTCTCTGCTGAGTAGGTACTTAATGATTTCCTGTTACTGAGAAATCACGCTTCACCTCACATTCTACACCACCCCATTACACACACACGCACACACACACACACACACACCCTCAAAATACACATACTCTGTTTTTATTCAGAAGAAGTAATGCAGGCTGAGTTTATATGCACATTTGAGGCTTCTATTATTATTATTTTTTATTTTAGAGAGAGCATGAGAGGGAGGGAGAGAGAGAATCCCAATCAGACTCCATGTTCAGCGAGACACAGGGCTCAATCTCCTGACCCTGAGATCATGACCTGAGCCGAAACCATGAGATGGACTCTAAGCCAACTGAGCCACCCTGGCACCCCTTGAGGCTCCTTCTTAATTAAGTCCAGCCTTAATTGAACCATTCTGTCCTCAAACACATCTTTCAGCAGGACTTGGAGCTAGTCTGTTTCCTGGGAATTGTATCATGTAGGACAAATATGGCAAATATCTACTAATTATAGGTGCTATGGTCTAAATATCTATGTTCCCCACCCCAAATTTGTGTTAAAATCCTAATGTCCAATTTCATGGTATTAGAAGGTGGGGCCTTTGGGAGGTAATTAGATCATGAGGATGGAAGTGTCTGGAATGGAATTAGTGCTGTACAAAAGAGGCTCCACAAAGCTCCATAGCCCCTTTCAGCACATGATGACACATGTGCTATGACCCAGAAGGAGGGTCCTCACCAGAAGGCAACCATTCTGGTGCCTTGATTTTGGTCTTCCCAGCATCCATAAAGAACTGTGAGTGATAAGTTACTGTTGTTACAAGTTAGTCTGTCATGTTATAGCAGGCTGGATGGAGTGAGAAAATAGATATTAATAATTGATTACAGGATACTTTCTTTTTTGATTCATGGGGTGGTTCCAAGATTGATCACATTCCCTATCAATCAGAGTGTTAGTGCTATCCCTGATTGCAGGTTCGTCTTGGTCTGATATGATCATGCTGCTTTGTATCCCTCTTTTATTTTCTGTTACAGTGCTCTGCTGATTTCTAGAGTTGACCCAAACATCAAATCAAAAGAAACATATGACACTGCAGTAAGCAGACTCTTTTAATATGGTAAATACAACAAAAACTCATAATTGCTCTTTCACTTCACTAATTCAATTCTTTTTTTTTTCTTTTTTGAGAGTTCAGTTGTTTATCATAAAGTGAATACTTGTGTAACTGTCACCAGGACCATGAAATAAAATACTGTCAGTGCTTGGGAGGCCCCCTTGTGCACCCTCTTTCAATCATTCCCTCTCTCTCACAATTACCAATACTTTGAAGGTCCTGATACTAATTTCCTTCTTTTTCTTGATACCACCAAAATATGGATTGTTAAGCACTCTGGTTTATGCTATTTTTAAACTTCATTTAAATTGAATCATACACAGTGTGTATATATATATATAAATTATGTATTCTTTTATATATAATACACACATGTATATGTTACAAGTATGTATATATGTTCATGTATTATATATAAAGGAATACATGATTTATAATATATTACTAACTAATAATACATTATTAATACAATTTTTTTCCTAGCCTCTTTTACTCAACATTACATCCATTCATTCATGGTTACGCCACAGGTTATTTAGCCATATCGTTGAACGACATTTTATCCAGTCTTGACTATGGTAATAATGAACATTATGCTATGAACACTCTTGTACATGTCTTCTGGGACATATGTTCTTCATTATCTTGAGTATATATCAAAGAGCAAAATTACAGGACCATAAAATATGGTCAACTCTAGTAGATATATTTTTCCAAGGTAGTTGTACCATCCAATACCTGTATGTGAGAATTCCCTTTGTCCCCTAATATTTATTATTATTATTATCATCATTTAAAATCTAACCATTCTTTAGATTTTAATTTGTGTTCTCCTAACTACTAATGAAGTTGAATATCTTTTCATATATCTCATATGTGATGGATACTTGCTATCATTGTGTGTGTACATGTAGTGACTTCTCAGTTTTCTTGTCCTTTTTTTCCTATTTGGTTGTCTGCTTCTTCCTTATTTTTGTGAGAGTTCTTTATATAATCTGGAAAAAAGGTCTTTACTAGTAATAAGTGTTGAAAGCATCTTTTCCTCTTGATTTTTTAAACTGTCTTAATGGTATATTTTGATGAATAGAAAAGTTCAATTTTAATATATAACCTCCATTTATCAATCTTTTCCTTATGTTAGTACTTTTCCTTCTTATTTAAGAAACGTTCACCTATAGGGGCACCTTGGTGGCTCAGTCAGTTGGGTGTCTGACTCTTGGTTTTGTCTTGGGTCGTGATCTCAAGGTCGTGGGATCAAGCCCTACATTAGGAGGCACTTAAGGATTTTCTCTCTCCCTCTCCCTCTGCTTCTCCTCCTCTGTATGCTTGCTTGCTCTCTCTCGCTAAAAGAAAAAAAAAAGAAATTTTCACCTATTACATATTATAAATTTATTCTCCTATATTATCTTCTACATGTTTTATTATACTACCTTTTACATTTAAATCTATAATATATATGGAATTCATCGATGTTTATATAAAATGTGAAGGACGGCTAAGTTACTTTTGTTTTTTTTCTATACATAGCCAATTTTCCAATATCATTTGCTGGAAAGGCCATATTCCCCACATGGTGTACATCACATGTCCATATATACACCAGTCTGTTGATGAGCTCTTGATCCTATCCATTCGATCTACTTACTTCTTTATAAACTAATACCATGCTTTCTTAAATACTGTAGCTTTGTAAGTTTGACATACAGTAGAGCAATAACCAGCATTTATGGTTATTTACAGAGCAGATGACTGTAGAAAATGCACAAAAGGAACATCAGAAGAAAGTTGAAATTTAGTAGATGCTTGAGCATCCAGGGCTTAGTTCTTGGACCACTTCTCTTTTCTGCCTACGCTTACTAAGTCATCCCATGTAGTCTCATGGTTTCCAATACCTGTATGCTAATGGATCAAAACTCTCTGCTTCCAGCCTGCAGTTTCTACCTAAATTCTGAATCTAACTTTCCAACATCCTACTTAACACTTCCACTTGAAACTATAATTGCATCTCAAATTTAACATGCCCAACACTGACCTCCTGACATCTGCCTCTCCGCATTAAAGTTGTGGCTCCTTCTGTTGTCATTCTCATCTCAGTTAAATAATAATTCAATTCCTTCATACATGTTGACAATGTTTTGTCTTCTCTCTCTTTCTCACTTGTCACATCCATTGCATGAGGAAATTCTCTTCATCCTTCATGAAATTATATCCAAAATTAATAACTTCTTCCCACTCCACTCTTGACATCCTAGACACCATCTTCCCTTTCCTTGATTGTTGCCATAGTCCCAGTCCCTCAGCCTCTCTGCTTCTGTCCCTAGTTCTCTGTAATTTATCTTCTACCCAGAAAGCATAGTTATTTTCTTATTATTCCCCTTTTCAAAAGCAGTTCAATAGATTTCCACATTACTCAATGTAAAAACCAAAATACTATGTTGAACAACCACCTAGGTGATCTGGTTCCCTGATATCTCTCAGATTTCATCTTTTATTATTTTTCCCTTCATTCTCTTTGTTCCAGTTACCTTGATCTCAAACATGCCAGGTATGCCCTCTCTTTAATGCTTTCACATGACCTATTCTCTCTACCTGGAATATTATTGGTTGTCTCATTGCACATAGCCACATACTTGAATTTCTCATTTCTTTTAGTTCTTCACTTTTAGATTGCCAGTGGAGAGTTACCTTCTCAGTGAGATCATCCCTGGACATCTTATCTAAAATTTCACAGTCTGACATCATTTCATGTTGTCTTCCCATACTTTTTTTTCTTAGCCCTTAGAATGATTTAATATGCTCTCTAAAATAATGCATTTTACTTACTTATATTGCTTAATGTGTGTCTCTTTGAAGTCATGTGATTCAAAGCCCAACTGGAGGAATTAGCCTTAAAAACGGATAATAGCAGCATAGCTGTTATAACAGGTTAGGGAGATAGGATAAAGTGCCCACATTAGTGGAGTCCATAATCTACTTCATTGACAGTGCTCCTGACTACCTGCATATTGTTGCCAAAAGGCTTGACTGGGCAGGTTTTTTGGAACTATGTTTTGAAAACTTCTATATGATTGATCAGTTTTGTGTTTTACAATAATAATTGAACACTTTGTCTATTGAACATGGTTGGAAATAGGGCAGATGGAGAAGTGGAATGGGACCAATAAGAGAGAAATATGCATATATCCAAATTCAATGTACTTGTATTTATTTGAGCTTAAAAATTCTTGTCAGTTTAAGAAGTAGCTGGATGTTATGTCTGTAGTTTAGCTGTGATTTTGTCAACTCAAATCCTTTGGCCCTATGAAAGGACCAGTAGTTTGTTAACTCCAGGATCACTTGCAGTAAATAGCAGTTACAGGCTTATAAGAAAATATAAATACTATCCAAATACTTCCACTTTCATATGGTCACACAATAAGTGAAGTGATTTCCTAGATGAACAGACATTTAGATTTCAAAGACTGTATTTGTTATGAGTTAAACTGCATCCCTCCAAAGAATCTTCAAAGTACCCGGTACCTATGAACGTGACTTTATTTGAGAATGGAGTCTTGGCAGATGAGCAACTTTAGTTGAAGTTATTGGGGTAGACCCTAATTCAATATGACTAGTTCCTTTATAAAATGGAAATCTGAGCAGAAGCAGACACACACACACACACACACACACACGGAAAACCATGTGAAGATAATGACAGAGATTGGGGTGCTGCTTCTACAAGCCAAGGAATGTCAAAGATTGCCAGCAGACCATCAGAGTGTAGGCAAGATGATTGGGACAGATTTTTTTTCCTCATAGCCCTCAGAAAGAGCCAACCTTGCTGACCTCTTCATCTCAGACTTCAATCTACCAGAACTGCGAGACGATGTTTTTGTTTAAGCCACAGTTTGTGATACTTCATTATGTCATCCCTAGGAAACTAAGACAGTCCCTATTCTTTTAAAAACAACTCGCGTATAAGTAAGATTCAACTTTTGACCACAAGAATTTAAATCTAGTAAGATTTCTAAGGCTGATAAGTCATTTTAATAAACTTTCCAATTTAGAACAATTTTAGACTTAAAAATTATTATTGATTAAAAGTGCACACTTTTACTCAGATTTCCTTAGTTTTTAACTAGTGTCCCATCCCATCCAGGATACCATGTGACATTTAGTTGTAATGTTTCCTTATGCTTCTTTTGCTTGTGACAATCTCTGACTTTCCTTGATTTTGACGACTGTGATCATTTTTTAGGAAGACCGGTCAGTGTTTTGTGAAACATCCCTCTATTGGCATTTGGCTGATGTTCTCCTCATGATTAGACCGGGATGGCAAGTTTTGGGAAAGATTAAAGAAGTAAGGTATTGTTTTCATCACATCATACCACCAACATGACATCACTGCTGATGTTAACCTTGATCACCTAGCTGAAGTGGTATTTATAAGATTTCTCTATAAAGTTTTTTTTACCCCCCCCACCCCCTGCCACACACACACGATATCTTTGGAAAGAATTCACTATGCACAACCAATACTTAAGTAATGGGGAGTAATGTTCCACCTCCTTTGGGGCGGAGTTTCTGCATAAATTATTTGGATTATTTTTTTATTTTTTTATTTTTATTGTTTTATTTTTACAAAGGAGTGTTGTCTCTTCTCTCCAGTCTGTGTTGTAATTATCTGGGACAGGTAATTCAATACCCTGCACATAGAAGGTAACTTAAAATTTTTACTATATAATTTCTCTTAAAAACAAAGCAAAACAGTATTAGCACATTATCTATAACAAAGCAAGGATCCTGGTTCAGATAAATAGAAATAATAATATATACTTTGTAAAGGTTTCCTCTAATCATATGGTCTTAATTTTTCTCCATTAAAGTATGTATTCTCAATTACCAAGAGCATGAAAATTTCTTCCCAATTACAGAGAAAATTTATTATTGGATCACAAGATGTTTTAACTTCTTCCATTGTCACATGGAGGAATTTATGCCGTTGTTTATGATACTGACCCAATACTGCCCTTTCTTCACGTTTATCTTCCTCCTGAGGTGGAATACAGGATAGAAAAGGAGAAAGCCTTGAGTTTCCCCCAAACAGCAGACTTTTTCACTAACCATAGAGTGTACCTAAATCCAGACATTCCAGATTTTGCATTTCAAAATATGGAGATCCACTCTTCATCTCCTTTTTCAGATAAAACTAGTAAAGTGATGTTATGGAAAAACTCATGCTTCAAGGACCCCAGTACAGTATGCCTAACGCATTAATGTTATTAATTCAGCAAATATTTATGGAAGGCTGGCCTTAAGCAAGGCACTATCTTTGGTTGTGAGGAGAGAGCAATGAGAACATATAGTTAGGTCTCTGTTTTGATGTAGTTTTAAACGTGAGGGAGAAGACCAGCATTGAGTAAGAATTAAAAGTTTGCTAGGTCACATGAAGAAATTCAGGATACTGTGAGGGTATAAAGCATGATCAGTTAATGGGTGATGGACTAGTTAATTTATTGCAGAAAAACAGAAGGTTTCTTTGAGAAAATTATATTTGAGCTCATTTCGGCAGCATGCATAGGAGTCAAGTAAGCATTGGGAGTCAAGTTGGGGATGATTATCACATTAAGTGAGATAGTCCTACTTTGTGAGAGCGTTAGGTTTCTCCTAATGCTTTACCAGGGACAAAGAAACTTTAGAAAAGATCTCAAAAAAGGCTCACCCTAGAGTTTAGAATATTTTTGGAAAGCCAGTTGAAAACTCCTTACCCTGGACATTTATTATAAATAGTTAGGAACAACTCATCCTGGTGTCTTCTCTCCAAAAAACTCCATGGAAATAGCAACAGTACAATAATACATCCATAATAATGATTTACAATAGCCAGGCTCTCCTCATGCAAATGGTAAAATTGTGCGGTTGTCAGGAAGTTTGCTACAAAGGCAGAAAAAAATCTGAGGCAGCAGTTTCCCCAAATGTGGTGACAGCCTAGTCATAAAAGAATATACTACCTTATTGTTATGAATATATTAATCATTCCAGTGGTTTACTGTGAATATTTTTTACCGTTTACAAGAAAACATCTGTTAGAACTAGATGAATGATTAGCTGCAAAGTATATAGCAATTTTATTTTTAAGGATTGCTTTCTAAAGTACTCCCATTTCACCGTTCACTTCATTCAGGTGCATGTATAAAGATATAGGAGGTCATTTCCAGAATTTTCTGGGTCAGTAGAAGCAAATTCTTGAAGAGGCTCATAAGATAAAGCTTTTGCTTCTCTCAGAATTTGAGTATTTCTTTGAGATCACTCCATCCCACTTTCAAAGAGTTCTATCCCCACTCCCTGGCCACTTTCTAGGACTATCTTCAAGGTTAATGTTTAAGTGTTAATTAAGCCTAGCCATCTCTTAAGAGATAACTAAGTAAACAGGCTAGCCTTGATAACAAGGTTTCTAAGACTGGACATAAAGGAATGTTAATGCATCTTTCATAATGGAAGCAATATGTTTATAATCTTAGACTTAAAGTAACTATGGTTACAAAGCCTTGTGCTGCCTCACCTTTACTTGATTCCTTTCACTGGGGATCCACCTCTGTCATCAGGGGAGAGTCTCCTTGGCTAATGGCACTCAGTTTGTCACCATGAGAATACAAAGATTAAATACCTTCTGAATGGAGAGCGCAATTTTTTTTTAATCTGCTTCAGAAGCGTCTTTTCAAAAAGGAAGACTTGGTCAACAAAGAAAGAAGTGTTCTCAGTTTAAACCAACTCTCAAAATAAAAAACATTGGCTTTCTATTGTACCTGAAGTGCTTTGTTATCAATGATTACCTAGCAAGTACAACGTCTTTAAACCCATAGTTCTGATGTTGATTAAGTGCTTCAAAAAAGAATTTCTGAAGATACTTAGGGTGAAAGGGTCAAAAAAGAAGATATTATCAGGATATAATTTAGAATACTGGATTTAGGATGAATTGCTACAGACATCTTCTCAAAGAGTGTAAAGGAAATAGGAAATTGCTCAGACCATAACATTAGAAACAAAGCATTAAAAACAAAATGTATATATAATCTATTTTATAAAACAATACAAAATGTATAAAGATGAAAGGAAGTACATGAAAACATAAATGGTGGTTATTTCAGGGGTGAGATTATAGGTGATTTGCTTCAATAAATATATATTCCTTAAATAATCATGAGAGAAATAGTAAGTTTTACATAGTAATATATTTTAAACAACTACAGCTTTGGCAATTATGAAAAATACTCACTTAATTTGAGACACTTTCAGAAGAGATTGGCAAATGATATCAGGAGCTGGGAAAGCACTGACAATTTTTCACCTGGAGAAAAAAGGAGTAATGAAACATGAAGACTGGCTCTAACCATTTGTAAGACTCTTCAGGTAGTGGAGTATCAAGACTTATTTTCCAAAGACTAGAAGTTTTATGGAGTCAGCACTTGTCTTAAGAAAGACCTTTCTAGCAATCAGAGAAGAAATTGATATTCAAAAAGAAGTTGGATGGATATCAGACATACAGTTATAGCATTGATGTTGAGTGAGAACTAAGACTACGGGATTCTTAAAGTCCTTTCAACACTTGGAGTCAATTACTTTAAACATTGCTAACATATTTGCCCAACACTCTAGGGGTCAGAAGTCTTAGTTTTTCTTTTCCTCTTTTCTTTCCCCTACCTCACTCTCACTTTCCTCCCATATTGACAAAAAATGCTGGATTGTCCAAGGACTCATTGGGGCAAATTGCCCTTGGAAACAATGCTAAAGGAACAGTCAATTTCTTGTGATAACACTTCTGATTTTAATAGACTCAGAAATTACATAATACAGTGACTTGTCTAATTTACCACGATGTATCAATAATGTACCATAAATAGTAGGGTGGAGTTTCCTTGGCTTGGGGTTTGCAGGGTTTAAGAAAAATCACAAAGGATAAGATGGGCTCAGATTTCTGCAACTCATCTGATCATGCATTTATACATGACCCATATTATCCATTCTTTTCTCCACTTCATCAATTTCCATACCATCTTACTCAAATATGGCCCAAGGGATTCTGTGACCAAGCTTACCAGACATCTGTCTCCTAGTTCAGTCTGTCCCTTGTGCAATCCCTAATGAGTGTAACATCCTCACCTCTCTTTGGCTTTAGATTGGCAGGAAATATTTTTGTAATATCATTCTTTTAGGAACCAAACAGTATTAGAAACTTTGTTCCAAACACCAATAGCCATTTTTCTGCTAGTAAAAATAGCAGAATATAGATATTTAGAATCCTGGGCAGTTTAGATATTTAGAAAACTTATTCTATTCAAAGGCATAAATACTAGAGGATTGATTTAGCCCTTTGAATGTGTTTCCTTGATAAATAATAAAATGTGATTTTTTTTTTACTTTTATTCTGGAATATAAAGATATGCCATAGAACGGAAAACTGTAATTCTTAATTCTCTATTTTCTGAGAAAGCCTCTAGTTTCAAACATATTGTGTTCAACTTTCCATGACCACTTCCCATGTTTCGATTTTTTATTTGGGAAGTACTGTCCTATACAAGACAGTATTTATAAGAGACTGCAGACTCGCTCTCTACAATTATATAAGGGCACAGGCAGACTTGCTCTCTACAAGAGTAACTACCAGAAGAGCTATTGCAGGAGTATTAGGAGAACTAATATATGCACCTCTTAGTCCAGATTTCTGCACTAGGTTAGAATGTGTTATTATTATTGTCAATGGTATTGCTATTAAGAGATTTAGACTAAACAGTCCAGGTTCCACTTACATTTAATGAGAATCTATATGGTGCAGGTATTGCACTCCATTTTTGTTTAATCTTCTTGGTAGCTTTGAATCTTCACTTCACTTTGTCCTCTGTTCAGATGAAGGATGGCCTAGATGGGCGAAGTGTATTAAGAAAGACACTAAGGATGAGCACTGGGTATTATCTAAATAATGAATCACTAAATTCTCCTCCTGAAACCAATATTACACTATATGTTAACTAACTAGAATTTAAATAAAAACATGAAACCAAAATAAATAAATAAATAGATAAATAAATAATAAATAAATAAATAAAATTCATTACTAGGATAAAATAAACAAATAATATAAAGTAGTAGGTATTTTGCTTGAATCACACAGCTATTCCCTCTTGGGACAGACATGTTAAACCACTGTCTAAGATACTCGGTACAGGACACACATGAGATCCAAGGTCATGTTTCTGCAAAATTTTCCATCCTACTGTGAAGAAGAATGTTTTGAAATATTAAAGAAACATATCTCAATAGTGATAAGTTCCCAAACCTCTGATTGTTTATGATGTATGGCCTTTACATGATGTACCTCATCATTAATCATTATCAGTAGAGGTCCTTCCTTTGTTAGCCATTAAATCCTATGAATGAATTATATTTCAAGTAATTCTATTAGTAAAAAAGGGAACAAAAACATTGATAAAATGGAAGTCCAGAAATGGAGACAGAAAATGTTGGCCAAAAAAGAAGAAAGAACAGGTGTTTGCCCTTATCCCACACTCCTTCAGACTAGAATATGGAAGAGCAACACTCTTGTTTTTGTGGAAATGTGCTAAAGAAAACAGAAAAATCTAGCCAAGTTGTGCAGTGAATCTCATGAATATATAGAGAAGTGTTTACATGTCTTGAATTGAGAATGGAATTCTAGTCCCCTTAGACTGTGAGCCAGATTTTAGAAGGCCAGTATAAGCCCACTTGCATTGTCTAATCATTCTCTCTTCTGGGAACATTCTAATTTAGCTAAAACCAGGATTTGGACTTGGCCTAGCTATAAATTAAAAGAATACTACATGGCTATGCAGTTCTGCTCAAGAGTTTATTTGCTCTTACATTAAAAAATAACTCAAGTCACTCTCAATGGATTCATTAAAAATCTGATTTCTCCACTTTATAGCTATTTTGCCTGGCAGATGGGATCTGGTTTTTTCCTTATGCTGCATTTTTTTGAACTAAGTATATATGGTGGGATAGCAGTATACTCTCCCGCCAACAAAAAAGCCACATGCATATTTCAATAAAATCACATTATTTGGCATCTACTGTCCACATATGTTCATTTGGCTATTGCTAGTCCAAGCCAATTATAGCCACAAGGGAAATGAGTGTTTGAAATTTAAACAAGGAGCTCTAAATTTTGTAAGAGAGAAGAGGCCTCCTGACAGGTAGATCAGTCTCTAATTCATTTTTAATGCTGTTGACAATTCCATAAATCATTGTTTCTCTCCATTATGTGCCAGCTTCTGTGCTGTGGAAGTTGGAAAAGAAAACTTCTCTATCCTTTGGGTGGGGGTTTGGGCGAGGTAAGACTCTTTGAATGATCTTTTAAGGATGAATAATTCACTGAGTAGAGAATAAAAGGGATTTCAAACAGAGGGAATGGTATGGAGGTGTGGTAAGTTCAGGGGTAAAGCAATTCTTCGATGTGGCTAGAAGGCATATGGTGGAATGGATGTAGAAACGTAAGTGGGAAGGGTATGGTAGAGATGATGGATTGCTTAGTGCAAAGAGCCATCATCAAAAGTTTTAAATGAAGAATGTAAGCTCTATCCCTGTGAGTCCTGAAAAAAGAGTATTATATTCCCACAAACGTGAAAAGAAAACCTAATGCCCTTGTCCCAGCAAAGAATGTCTGTAACAAATGTCTGAAGTTAGGTGGACAGATAAATAGGGGCAAAAGTCACCTGGAAATACTGTTGCAAGCAAAGAACCAAAAAATCCAATATCTTAGATTACTCAAAGAATTTTTTTAATTGTGATTTTTAAGAATCTGGTTGAGAACCGGGGGAAAACAAGCTACAGGTGAAATTTGTGTAAATGTTTTTTGTATAAAGTCAAGGTAGGGACACCTGGGTGGCTCAGGAGTTGAGCGTCTGCCTTTGGTTTAGGGCATAATCCTGGGGTTTTGGGATTGAGTCCCACATTGGACTCCCTGCAGGGAGCCTGCTTTTACCTCTGCCTGTGTCTCTGCCTCTCTCTGTGTGTCTCTCATGAATAAATAAATAAAATCTTAAAAAAAAAGTTAAGGTCACCCAGAGATACCACTTGTTTATTAATTTCTTATGTACATGTCAAAAAAAGAATACACACATGCATTTTGATACAGGAAAATAATGGTGGTTGAAAATGCGACTGATTCCATGTGTCTGAATCAGCATCTGGAAAATGAATGCAACCTTATTTGAATTTACTAAATTTTAATTACTTCTAACATTTTCAGAGATAGATTTTCAGTCTATATGGTAGTATTTTAGAATTGCTTGCATAGCATAGTCCAGAGCTTGGCTCATAGAATCAGGCAAACCTGAACTCTGTCCCACTTAGGAGCCATAGGACCTCTGCAAGTTATCTGATTACTTTAGGTATCAACTTTCTCAACTGTTAAAAAGAAAAATCAGATGCAAACTCATATCTACCAAATAATTATTTTGACGATTAATTAAATTGTTTGAAAAGTGCTTATTACAGTGTCTGGTATATATTAAGAAAGTGATAAATGTCATTAACCAATTATATAATTATTTTCATTACCCAAAGATAAACGCACACAATCAGTTTGAGAAAAAACATCTGTTAAAAATACTTTATCTACACACTGAGCCAGTTGATTCACTGCATTTTGCGTGATTAAATAATGATGTAAAGGATAATAACATATATATAATACTTTAGTGTCTAAGAAGTATTCCCTCATGAACAAATAATTTGGCACCAATCCTGTGAGTTACAAAAGATAAAATATTCTTATTGCTTACAAAGAAGAAAAAAAAAGAAATCAGGATGAAACAACTAAGAGAAAAATACCTATAAATGCAAGAACTGACAAAGCAAAAAAAAAAAAAAAAGAGAGAGAGAAAGGAAAGCCTTTGAAAAGATTGAGTTGTCACCGTAAATACTTACAAATAATCAGAGTGGAAAAGACATCATATCAATCAGTGAACTGACATTGTCAAATCGAATGATGGGGAGCTAACAAATATCAGGCATATTTAACCTTTTATTTTTTTATAACTAGCTACTGATTTCTCAAGTTTAAACAATTCATTCCAAAAGTAATATTTCAGTTACGCTTATGACTCTTCACATACATCATCACAAAATATCATAAAAACATTTATTTAAAATAAGCATGATTTTTATGATACAGAAGTTGGTTTTAAAAAGTACATGATTGAATATAGTTTTAGGTTCCCTATTTTTAAAAAATTACACATTTAGAGACTGAAATACAGCCACCATATTTACCTATTATTTAAATTACTGATCCATAAGCTATAATATAGACCTTGAAGTGACAGTTCTCAAACTCTATGATCGTGTGGTGAAAGCATAAAGAAGGGTTCCATCATTTAGTTGAATATGGCCAGTCATTTCCAAGTTTTCACATTTGATTGGATTTTCTTTTTAACATTTTGATCACTAAAATTTCTCTTTTAAAAAATTGGTGTTCAAGAATTTTTGGCTCTGACAAAGTGAATGTCCAAGTTTCATAAAATATGTATTGATAGAATTTCTTGGAAAGGTGATTGTGCCTAAATTGAACAGTTAATAAATTTTTGTGGTTATATATTCATGTTTAAGATTTTTGTTTTATATACCTATAATAGAGTTATGGTTTTCTAAGCAGTATTGATTCCAACTCATGTAATATGATTAAATAATGCAATAATTCAAATTCTACTTTGAATACTATGATACTCAGTTGTTCTGCTTCCTGGTCAAAGTTGGTAACCATTGCTTTAGAAGTACATACATATTCAGATCATTTTTATTGAATTATTTAAATTTCTCTGAATTCCTGAGTAAGTAAATATAAGGCAGTGTACTTGGTTAGTTACATTTTTACAGAAGAGATGCATTGGTATCTCTGGGGTTTCTATCCCGATGCTCTCGCACCATGGGGGAGAAAACGTTAATGCAACTTTTCCTTATGGGTACAAGTGTGTGTATTAACCAAAAATATTTCTTATAAGTTTCTTTGGCATGTATAAGATTAACTTAAATGAAGTATTCATGTATATGTGGCTTAAATCTAGGAATTATACTTATCGTTCATTACAGAGATTGGTACCAGTGACAAAATAAGATACTCTTAAAATTTGTAGACTAAACAGCCTTTCAAAATATAAAATTTGAATAATATATGCTGAAGAAGATATAAAAACCTTTAAAATTCATATTATTTTTCTTGAAGTACAGTGAAATCATTAGTACCTCTCATTGGCTTCTTTATATGTGTACTTAACTATTGCTCCCAGATAAAATGTGAATATCCAAAAAAGGAAGACACTGCAAGTTTGGAAGTTCTGTGATACTACAGTGAGGATTCAAAGGGATCTGTCAAGCAAAGTTCACTGACCCTTCCAGCCAAAAGAATTTCTCACATGTCTCAGAAAAGGCAACCATCAGAAAGCAAAAGATGAAAAACAAAACAAAGACTTTCTTTGAGCCTCAGTTTCCTTGCCTGTAAAACAAAAAGACAGAGGAGCTTTAAGCTGTTTTCCAACTCTGTCCTTCTATGATTCCAAGTAATGAAAGATCCTCTACTCTGTTTTAGTGTTGCTGCCTTGTTTTGGTTGCTTTTCTGTAACATAGCTAGATAATGGCATCTCCAAGTATGAATAGAGGGTTATTTTATTTAGCCTGATCCCATGTGAACTGATTCATACCACTATTTATTAGTTTTAAAATTTATATATACATGTATATATATATGTATTTTGACATATATATATACATACTTGTATATGTGTGTGTATATATATATATATATCAAAGTCAACGTAGTACTGGAGGTTTTTGTTAGTGAGAAAGATGATTTTTTGAATATTGCACTGTGTACATTCATTTGTAATAATCTGGGATTTTAAATAGAGTTTTAACCAAAAATGTCTTAAATATGTAATCCAAAAGGAAATTTTCCATAACCTTTTACCAACAATATAAATAGGTCTGTGTGTATGTGTATATCCGTGTGTGCGTGCACGTAGAACTGGAGATAATTTATGTTAAGCACTTAATAAATGATATGAGGATCATTAGCAAATAATACTTAGATCATAATAACTCTAGTATTATTAGAATTTACACACTTCAATTATGACATGACAACAACTCATGTAACCATTTAGTAATTCTCAAAAAGAAATTATATTCATTCCAGTGCACTACTAAACATTCTCTTTGGAATTTTTAAATCATTTAAATAATCCCCAGGGGTTATTCAAAATATGGTATGTAAAACTACTATAAAATGCCCAGATGTTAGTAAAACTTTGGTCTTTTATTTTCTAATACATATTCCTATAAAAATTTTATATTATTTCATTTAAAAAATACAATTTATTTCACATCTTCCTAATTGTCCTTAATGTTTAAAAAAGTATTTACTCAAAAAAAAAAAGTATTTACTCAATTTCTCATATTAATCAGACAAGCAAGAAAGGAAGACCTCTGTAAAAGAGCTTTATCAACATTTTACTTTGCATTTCCAAAGCTCCATTTTGAGAAATATTTGTTGGCTCACAGCAAATCCATGGGAAACTATAAAGTAATATAGGCCTTGCTCAGAATTCTCTCAGGCAATTACTAGAAACACCATAAAAATGTGTGATCAGGGTATCTAGACCAAGGATGTTTCTAAGGGATCTCTCGATTATATATTTATTCCCATTTTTCATAAATGGTGTTCCTTGGAACACTAGTTTTTCAAAACACTCCTGAAGAAAGGAATTCCTAGTTAAACAATTTGGAATTCTTTGCATAATCTTTCTACTGAAACCTCACAAGTCATGACAAGATATTAGAATTCCTAACAAGTATTGTATTAGAGTCTACTATTTATTTCTGTTTAAGAAATTAGACACCTAGAATTACTTAGCTGATGGTGCTTTTTTTCATTCTAACATGCCAGCAGTTCTCTCTCTTGCCCCTTTTCTCCTTGCTAAATGCTATGAATCTGCATCCCATGGAACACTCACTGGGACATGCTGCTGGCGGCCTCAAGGCTTTGGGAGCGTTTCCACCATCGCTATGACCACCTCAAGGCCAGAGTGCAGTCCAGGGAGCAGGTATAGAAAAAGGGTACAAAATCTCAGAAATTCATGAGGGTTGTTCAAAATGGAATTACAAGTTTGATTAATATTTCATCAGTCAAATGAATTTGCTGACTGTGTCAATTTTTCCTTCAGTATGTTTAGAAATACAATATAGTAGATGAGCTACAACTGTGATAGACATCGTGAAAAATGATTGGTCTTCTTGTCACGGGATCTCTCAGAAAAGTACGATTGTTTATTTATTTATTTATTTATTTATTTATTTTTATTAATTAATTAATTTATTTATTTATTTAGTATGATTGTTTAAATGCGAAAAATGCATTAACTTCAGAATGCCCTGCAAATAGGAAGAAACTTACAAGAAGTATACTTTGAAATAATCAAAATGTTTACAGAATATGAAGATTTTCCTAAGGACAGGCAGTACATGAGTTAAGTCATTTAAGGAGACCAACAACTTGCACTGAGGATGCTACAGGTTACTCAGTTGGCATCAGTGACGTCTTCCTATGTTAAAAGAAATAATCCTTGATGATTCTAGCAAAGCAATGTGAATGTACTTATGCCACTGAAGCTTAAAAATCATATAGATGGTAAATTTTACACTGTATGTCTTTTGCCACACTATAAAAATTAATTAATTAATTAATCAATCAATCAATCTTGTTTTAAGGCACCACTAAAATAGCAAGATATTTTTTTAATACTCGAGAGAATTACTTGCTTTGTAATAAAATAATATCCTTAAAAACATCTAAAGCCTTCCTCTATCCCTGGTAAACACTCTCTTGACCAAAAGAGAAGGCAGTGGTGGATGCTGAACAGATCCGACAGCTGTCAGAATAAAAGAAATATTCTTTTCTTCCTCCTACTTCCACTACCGAAATTCCCATGCCATTACAGTTGCAATAACAGATTTGAAAGTAGACTTCCATTTTACATGGTAAAAAATAATACAGTGTTCTAAAAATGTAAAATGGTATTTCACAAGTTTTTTTAAAAAATATTTCATTTCCTGTAGTGGCATTAAGAGTAAAATCTACCGTGTAGATTTCTAAGGTTAGGTGGGATACATTTGACTTATCAAAGTGTGTATTAATATAGAAGAATTAACAGATTTGTGAGAAATAGACTTAGCAAAGGATTAGTGAACTATAAAAGGATTGATGAACTATAAAACTCATTGCAAAGCTAAGAATGTTGAAAAACCATTGCTCGTGTTGGCTCATGTCATCTACTAGACTATAAGTTTATGAAGGCAGGGAACACATCCATCTTGTTCACCACAGGTTTTTTTTTTTTTTCATGCCTTTAACAGTATCTAGTGTTGTAGACACTTAATAAATATTTTTGAGGGAATTAGGAAGTTCAAGATAGAGTTAAAATACAGAAAGTTGCTTTTTAGGCAATGGTTAAAAAGTGACACTAATGAAAGTACTTCTCAGTTAATAAATGATTCAAAACACCAATTGAGCATTTAGATATCTAATACATCACAAGTTCATTATTCATGTTAATCCTTTGCTACCATATCCATCCAAATCCTACATATGGAATTTTATTCACAAACCAATACTCTACATTTCAAGAAACCAATATTGTCAACACTTAAGCACTTAATATTCAATTTTTTACATAAATCTTTTTGTCTGAAGGACTTTTGCTGAATTTTTCTCGTGAAGTCTGGGCAATAAGATTGTACTCCATAGATATCTTTATGTCCATTTTTAAAAAAGAGATTTTATTTATTTGAGAGAGAGAGTGAGCAATAGAGAGAGCATGAGTAATAGAGAGAGCATGAGTGAGGGATGGGGGGCAGGAGAGGGAGAACAGATTCCCCTGCTGATCAGGGAGTCCTCCTGGATCCCAGGACCCTGGGATCATGACCTAAGCTAAAGACAGCTGCTTAGTCAACTGAGCCACCCAGGAGCCCCTAACCTTAGGTCCTTTTTAAGTGGATGCATTATTATTAAACTTTCTCTGTATTTGAAAGATATCCAGTGGGAGAATATTAATTAAAATGTTGATATTCATTATTTAATTTAATTGATATCCTTTGAAATTCGAGCTATTTATACATAAACATTAAATGACAAATCATCAAATGGTGTTTCATGTAATCTTGATAAAAGATTTAGAGATGAAAGAGTATGTATTTGGAAGATTGTAAAAAAAAAATAGGTATCTACTGCTTTTAAATGTATTTCCTGGACATTAATCATTGGATTTTGTGTTTTTTATTTAGAAAAAGTGAAATATAAGCAGGAAAAAAAGAACATAGTCTCCAAATGATTAGCTAAAACGGTCAAAACTTTGGAATCACTTTGAAATCTATTTTAAAAGCTCAGCTACTTTGATTTTTTTCTATTATAGAAACATGAAAAGTTATTTCAACTGAATGGCATACATAACTCCTACAGTGTAGACAGTTGCTATTATTTGTTCACTTCATCAAAATGCTTTTTTAAATTCTTGCTACATCTGTATTACCAGGTCCTGGAGAAACCAAGGTGAAAGAGGCCCAGGAGAAGCCAAACCCTCTTTGCTATTTCTAACAAAGGAAATGCCATTCTTGCCACTAACTCTTGGAATGATTTCCAAGTTCTCTAAAAATAATTTAACCTGTGTCAAATAGCTGTCTCATCTGGAAAACTCAATAAATGAGTGTAGAAGTTAGAAAGAGTAGGGGAGGGAGTTAGGTGTTAAACTGAAATGGTATATCCATTTGAGATTGAGGCATGTGAGATTGAAACTCCAAATTAGCCAGCACGCTTCCATACATCTGCTCACTTTTCTTTAAACTTGAGCTATATTATTGCAGAAAAGCATAATAATCCCCACTCTGATCTTGCATTTCAAGGGAAAGAGCCTGAGCCATCACAGTGCAAGCACTTTTATGAACGGGTATTATGGGTGGATGAATTTCTTTTAGAGTCAGTACTTCTGCATTCAAAGGGCAGATTATACAGGGAGGAAAAATGAGAGCAGTAATATAAATCATTTCTTCCCAATGACAATGACTCTAATTTGACAGTGGACTTTAGCTTAAAGAAGGTATGCCTAGTAAATCATGCTTTATTTTAAACAGTAGTTAAATTCATTAAAATTTTGTGCAAATTATTTCTTGGAAGCCAAATCACCCTTCACTGTACATGAATACATGAATAGCTTTTGTAGGTAGAAAGCTCAACTAAATCCTTATAAAAGTAAAAAATAAGCCTTATTTATTTATTCAGAAATGTGGGTCAATATATATTATTTTCTTAATTTGAAGCATTCTAACATGGCAATTATTAAAATGAATTTTAAAATTCAGCTATATGATTTTCTAAATCTAAAACTGAATTTTCTTGCTATTAAATTATTTAAGATAAACTTTTATTAAATATTGGTCCACAAATGAAATGGCATTGCTTGTAGTGATTTTCATACATCTGTCAGCATCCTCAAGTAGAAGGACTAGACAATTATTTTGGAGGGATGACTTACCCTATGACTATTAACTTTCATAGGGTACAGCTTGAATCAAGATTTTTCAAGGTGGCTAAAGGTAAAATGGAAATGTTTCAGAGTTTAAACATTTCTCTATTTTCTTTTTTTGATATGAAAGACAACTTGAAACATTGTTGTAAAGAAATGAGGCTACAGTCATTTGCATTTGTTCCTGTTGACTGTTTTAAGGAGGAAAGTGAAATTCAATTTGTCTAATGGGTCATGTGATGGTGCAAGTACAAGCACATGCTTTGACTTTGCTTGCCCATTCTCCTAATTTGTTTTAGACCTTGGGGTGGGAAAGGGGGTGAAAGAAGATAATATATGGACCGCCTGACATTTGCCAAGAACTGTGCTTAATATTTACACATGGCTTCTCATTTATAAAAAGTTAAGCAATATATAAGGAAACAAATTCAATCAAAAGAAATCTTACTCTTTTTTTTTCCCCTGCCATATCTAGATTTCTTGTCTTAATAGGAGATAATATCTCTAGTAAGGAAGAGAAATGTAGTTTCTTGATTCTTTTCTTTGTAATCACTGTTTTTTTAAGTCTCAAAATAAAGGGAGTCCAGCAGTGGATGGCAGCCCAAGAGAGAATGATGCTTTAATATGTCTTATTCTCTTTGCAGGTCCGATGGGGAAGCTAAGAGAAGCTTTAAAAAAAAATCAAGGAAAATGAGCAAGTACTCAGAATACTCATAGTTTTCAACTGATTTGTTATAGTTTAAATGAATTTATTTATTTTATTTATTTATTTTTATTTATGATAGTCAGAGAGAGAGAGAGGCAGAGACACAGGCAGAGGGAGAAGCAGGCTCCATGCACCGGAGCCCGATGTGGGATTCGATCCCGGGTCTCCAGGATCGCGCCCTGGGCCAAAGGCAGGCGCCAAACCTCTGCGCCACCCAGGGATCCCCTTAAATGAATTTAAATAGAAACATAAAACTTTAATTCTAAATACTGCAGGTAGAGAAAAAAAGGTAAGATCATCACGGCTCTTTTAAGATTAAATCTTAAAAAGTTACTTATCAAATCCTTCATGTAATTTAAAAATATCAAATTTGGCATGGCTGCCTATTATAGATATGCCATATATCTATTAAATGTACTGAGATATAGGAAACATTAAGTTCAGAAACCATACTGAATTGATAACGCCAAGAATTTTGTATAAACCCTTCAGTCAATTCTATCCTAAATCAGTTTTGATTTAAAAGCTACTCTAGGAGTACCTGAGTGGTGCAGTTGGTTGGGCAGCAGACCAGACTCCTGGCTTTGGCTCCAGTGGTGATCTCAGGGTACTGATCTCAGGATCATGAGATTGAGCCCCATGTGGGGCTCCATGCTCAGAATGGAGTCTGCTTAAGAGTGTCTCTGCCCTTTCCCTCTTTCTCATACTCTCTCTCTAAAATAAATAAATAAATCTTTGAAAAAAAGCTACTCTAGACATTATGCATAAGTCAAATATCTAGTCATGCAATTTTAATATTTTCTATTTTTATCTCAGTAAAGCATGGATAACAGGAATAACATTTCCAATCAAGAAAATTGTTGTTTCTAATGTGAATTAACCAGCAGTTTGAAATTTTATTTTATTATTTTTATTTATTTTTCATTTTTTAAGATTTTATTTATTTATTCATGAGAGAGACGCACAGAGAGAGAGGCAGATACATAGGTAGAGGGAGAAGCAGGCTCCCTGTGGGGAGCCCAATATGGGACTCAATTCCAGAACTCTGGGATCACTTTGGATCACGACCTGAGCCAAAGGCAGATGTTCAACCGCTGAGCCACCCAGGCATCCCACCAACAGCTTGAAATTTTAGATATTCACTAATTACTTGAAGTCAAGAAATACAATAATATTTATCATTGGATCTTCCTTGGACTTATCACAGGGCTCATGCTTACAAATGGCTGTAGAGCCAAACTGAACTGAATGAGCAATCTGGGTGAAGATTACCAATGTCAATTAAAAACATGATTCCCAGCAGGCCCTACTATTTGGGAATTCTGTGTGTCTCAGAGCTGGCTAGGAACTTGTCTTGATCCCTTCTACTCACTTTTTTCCTGTCTGCTGACCAGTGATGGGGAGAACACCACTAAACATTTTGATGATTCATTATAAGTGTGCACGTCATATTTTTACACTGATTTTTATGTGGCTAAAGTCTTAATAGTCTCCCACACCAAAAATCATGTTTGAAATTCAATACATTAGCAATCCAAAGCAGACTTAGTTGTGAAGCAGGATACTGAGAATAAATAGATGAAATTCTAGACATTTCTAAAGAGGATCCAGCTACTTAATAGCCACTGAGGTCTTCAGTGAATAGGTGTGAATATCTCAGTGCAGTCCAACCTGAACTGAAAAGCAGTTCTTACTTCCAAATTTAAATACCGCCTGTGCATATAAAAAAAGAGAGAGAGAGTTTTATTTATTAGTCCAAAATGTTACTATGATTGGGATCTTGGAAAAACATTCCCTATTTCTTGGGCATGTTCTTCAGCAAAAAGCAATTGGGAAGGGTAGAGAGAAAGGAACTTATACTTGGAAGCCATAAAGTTGAGACGTCCTGTTTTTCACCTCACAACAGGCGAAGTTGGGCTGAAGATAGTTGAGTAAGTACATTTCTCTGCCAAAGTTAAGATGATGAACCATGGGTGAACCCTGGCAAAATTCTATTCACCCACTGAAAAGCTGTATTTGGTTGTTCAGGATCGTCCAAATCATTTTCCTCACAGGTTGGGCCCATTCTCTTCCAGGGGCAAGTGCAGCTCCCATCACAAGGGGTACAGTGAGCTCTGTGGATACAATGGCACTTGGGAGCACCGTCAGGTCCAAACTGGCCTGACCTGCATCCTGGGAGGGAAAAAATAAAAATAAAGGCAATTCCAATATGCTTTTTATCACACAGCCTTTTTACTACTGTTTCTTGGAACTGAATAGGATAATGATAGACTTGTAAAGAATTCTGGTTAACCATGTGGTATCTTTTTCCCATGCTAGAATGTTATATAATAAAAGTAAGGACTTTAATGGAAAACAGGAGGAAACTGGGAGTGTCAAGGAAGGTAGTGACAAAATTGAAAAGAGGAGAAGGTAGGACAGCAACGTACAGTTTTAAAGTGGCTTCTCAGAATTAGATTATTCAGTAGAGCTTATAGCAGTGGCATTCTGAGGGAGCCAGGGAAAATGGATTAGTTGTTTTGAGGTCAGAACAAGGCAACACTCACTCAGAATACACAATATATGAAATTTGTCTTTAAGTTGAAAACACAATTATTTGAGCTTATGTTATTGAAAATGAAATGGCTTTAAATTCAACTCTTTCATCTCTTAAAATATGTCAAAAGGCCCATAGATCCCCTGTGTACCCAACTCCGCAAAATCCTGCTATGTGTAGTAAAGGGATATAACTATCTTTAAATCGAATTCCATTGTGCTTGCAACGAGTAGAGAAATAAAGGGAAAGGATTAAAAAGTGTTAGCTTCATCAAAATAACTAAACATGGACTAAAAGGAGTGCCACAAGCATCACACCCCAGTCTGGGTACTTGGTGTTAGTCTGATATCCGACAAAGAATTAGCAGAGAATTAGCACATTCTGTGAGTTGAGGGAGAAAGCCCCACCTAGCCCAGCCTGTGGAAACAGAAAATAGGTTCATATTTCCTAGTCACTCAGGCAAGATGAAAATTAACTCAATTTACCAATATTTAAGGACCAGAGAAATTTAACTTGCAATAGTAAAGTTGCCTGGCTCTATGTGGTTTATAAATGGGGTCCTAATACATTATTTCAGTTGGTCCTAACATATACTTGTGAGGTAGGCAAGGCTGTGAGACAAGCTCTCTCATTTAGAGGCAGATAAACCAAGGTTTGGGATAGCTTGAGAAACCTTCTTAAATGTTATATCCCAGGTAAATGGTAGGACTGGATTTCTAAGTTCTCATCTATTGCTCATTACTCATTCTGCACTACTGTGTACAAAGACAAGGTATCAAGTGTGTGTGTGTGTGTGTGTGTATGTGTGTGTATGTGTATGTATATCTATATACATAAATATATATATATACATATCTATATATATGAAAATGAAAATAAGAAATTAGAAAGCTGGGGCACCTGGGTGGTCCAGTCTGTTAAGCTGCCGGATTCTTGGTTTCCACTCAGGTCATGATCTCAGGATCATGAAATTGAGCCCTGAATTAGTCTCCGTGCTCAGCGGGGAGTCTGCTTGAGATTCCCCTCCCTTTCCCCTCTCCTCCCCCCACAGCTTCTCCCCCTGCTCCATGTGCTCTCTCTAAAATAAATAAATAAGTAAATAAATAAATAAATAAATAAATAAATAAATAAATAAAATCTTTAAAGAAATAATAAAAATAAAAATAAATTAGAAAGCTGGAAAAGAGAAAAAAGAAAGATGGAAAAGTGGAAAAATTAGAAAAATTATGTGTGTAATATATAATACACACATATAATTATAAATATGAAGATACAGGTATGACAGCAAATTCTAAGTCTGTGGGCAAAATTCTGTTAAACATTTCTTTATTGCCTCAAAATTCTCTTTGCTGGGTTTATCACAAGCAGTTGGATTTTTTTCCCTCTCTTGGACAATGAAGATAGGTTAAGAGGTGGTTTAGCTTTCTTGTCTCAATGAATTAATGAGTTAGACTTTGTGGTGTAAATGGAGACTTGGAAATCAATTTTGCAATTAGTTACTTTTACAGAGCAATTCAACTCCTTCCTAAAGGTACAACGGGTAGGTAAAAGGAGGAGAATGCAAATGCTGCTCTGAAATGAATCTCCTCTTTAAAACTTCAAACTTTCTAAAATAATTTTTAAAAATCTGTGTCATTTCAAATTTAAACTAACATACCTACTTCTGCCCAGTGTGTGGGAGGATTACTTAGTTTGGTGGTAAGACTTAGTGCTCTTGTTTGAAAAGGAGTTATGAATCAGGATCTCTCCTGCGCGGTTCAGAATCTGATTTTAATTTATAAAAATACCACATTTTCATGTTAATAATGATGTGTATTTAAGACATCTGTTTGAATGTCTGCAAATGTTAATTTACCAAGAGGGTGGGGAAATAATCCAATAAAAAGCTGTTACATTCTTTTATGAATTAACATTATGGCTGTTTAATAGGTCCTTTACCAGAGTTCAAATTAAAAGGAGGTCTTTTATCTTTATAGTGCCTGCATAGACACAGCTGCTCACAGTTAATATCACAGATGAACTGTGCCTAATTGAAAATAAAAATGCAAATAAAAGACCCTGTAGTACATCTGTGGAGGCTGTGTGTACCCCCAAAGAGCCCATGACAAGAGGGGCCTTGAGGTGACCACTGAGAATGGACACATTAATACACATGATCTATTGTCACGTGGTAATTTATTTGGGGGATGAAAGAGCCTATGTGATGCAAGAATTTAGTCCAAAAACAGTCCAGAGAAGTGAGCCTTTAATTTCCAGCTTCTCCATCAGTTCTCTTGGTTTAGTGCCTAGTGTCAGGCCACTGCTGAGTGCTGTCCAAGAGAATTTTCTGCAAAGGCAAAAATGCTCTATACTGCACTATGAAACACGGTAGCCCATAGCTCTGTGTGGCCACTGAGCACTTGAAATGTAATGCCTGATTGAGGTGAGTGTTATTTTATATTTTTCAAGAGTTTATTCACGAGAAACATAGAGAGAGGCAGAGACACAGGCAGAAGGAGAAGCAGACTCCCCGCTGAGCAGGGAGCAGGATCAGGACCCAAGCCAAAGGGTGGTGCTCAACCACTGAATCACCCAGGTGCCCCCCCCTTGGGCAAGTTCTTAATCTTTTTGTGCTTTAGTTCTTTCATCTATAACATGGAAATGGTGAGAACTGTAAAGCATAAATTAAAGTGCCCAGCACATAATATGCATTCAATAAACACTAGTGGTTTTCTTCATATTTAGATGAAACCACAAATGCTACAAGCATTCTTCCTTTATGGAGCACTTCATTGGTGACATAGGTACTGTGGCTTCACCAAGATGTCATGTAGATGTTTATTCTGACATATTTAGTTTAGGTATGACAAGGTTCAGGTACTTTCGTCTACCATGACTCCATGAAGAATGTTGAGAAGCCAGGATTCCTTCAACAAAAATTTGCTAAAGACTATCATATGCTAGACCTTGTTCTAAAAGGCAAATAAAAGACTAATAAACACTGATTCAGCTCACAAACTTACGGTACCGTGAAACACAAGGATTAGATATTTAAATGAAGAAGCTTTGCAAAAAAAAAAAAAAAAAGCAGTGTCCAGATCCATTAGCTCCTGAGTTGGAAGATTCCATAAGGTTCCAAGTCAGTCTATACCCCCTGACCTTATTGTACAGGTCTGTGAAAAGGGAAGAAAAAAGGCTAGTAGGGCTAGAACACTCTTGATGAGCTACTGAAAGTTCCTTATTCTGGCCTATGTATCAATATTCACACATACAGTATCGTCCACTAATAGCATCACCCAAAATCTGCAACCAGACTGCTTGGGCTCAAATCTTGGTTCTGCCACTTATTACCTTTCTGTGCTTCAGATTCTTCATCTGTCAAATAGGAATAAACAGCAACAACCTCATACAGTGATGGTAAGAATTAAACAAATACAAGCAAAGTGTTTAAGATGGGGCCAGGCATTTTAAAAAAGTACCTTTGCTTGCTATTTCTCAGAAGCAAGGTGGGGGTGAAGGAGATGGTGCTGGGTAAGAAGCACTTTCCTATAGCCTGGGAAGTTACTGTAGTTTTCTCAGCTATATTGAAATTCCAAATTACATAATCATAGATTAGTGCTGGAAATGATCTTAGCAATACTCTTCAACTCTTCTTTTTGGCTGTGAGGAAAGTAAATTCTAAGATTAAACACTCTACTTTGGGTCATAATCCGGGGCAGGGTCAGTCCTTCAGGGCTATCGTGAAATGAATAAAACCTTTTCATATAGTAAGCATCCAGGAAGTCAAATAGCAAGAGATGAGTCAATTCAATATACTTTTTCCCCTTCTTAAGACAGTCCCCGAAGAGTTAGCACTTTACATTCTAGGTCATTCTTCCTGAGGGTGGAAAGGGAAATAAAGGATAAATCTCAATATACAAAGATAAGTGGGAGCTTGTTCCCAAGAACATTATCTGGATTGTACTTTAATTGTCTTAATTTTAATTATTTCTCTGAATATGTTTTGTGATTGGAGTGTTTAACTGCATCACTCTGAGGTACTTACAACGTGCTCTCTCTTGGTTGTGGTGCTGGTTTGGGGTGCCTGTGATATAATACCTACATACTCCAATTAATCATGCTAAGGCAAAGTGCCAAGCAGTGGTGGGGCAATGTTCTCTAATTGAGTAATGTTTTTAGTACGGAAATGTCTATATATCTCTGTGTAACCCATGAATCAGGGATGTCATGAGGTGCCTTGGTTCATACCAGTATCACATCTGGCTCCGGTTTTCCCAGAACCATGTTCCAGCTACTAGGTGGCAGGATCTTTCTCGTTCACAGTTACAAAGTTGAGGGCAATTGTCTCCTAAACATTCCAGGGGAACACTCTACCAAGGAAAGAGAAATGCTGAAAATTTAACCCTTTGAGCTTTCATTGATGCACCTAAATTGATATTTAAGATACAATTTCCTCAAGTAGCAAAGTGGGATGGTAAAATTATATTGGTTGGTCAGAAGAAGAGAGGGAACTTTTGGAATTCTCAGAAAGAAGCTGTATTGTATATGTGATTTCACACCAGGTCTTAAAATGGATTTATTTTGGCAATGGTTTATATCTGTTAGAATGTGTGCAAGGTTTTGAAGATAGGAATTTTAAGGAAGGAGACTGAGTCCACCGGCTGTGTATTTTAATATTTTCCTTATAATGAAAAAAAATATTTTCCCTAAAATGTTATTTATTTTGTATCTCTTCAGAAGACTGAAAGCTTCATGTTTTATATTCCCAGATTTTAATGCAAAAACAGGCACATAACAAGTGCGCATTATCAAATCACTAAATAATAAATGAATAAAGGATGGATAAGAAATATCATATATAAGACTCTAGTGATGTGAGGATATGATATGGGACTAATATATGAATCTTTTTTAAAGGCAATAACTTTAGTTCACATAAAGTCAAATTATTACTATCATATCATCATGGTTGTTGTAACCATATGCATAAGAGTGTACATAATATGAGATAAATTGGACTTATAGTTGTCTACTGAGAACTCTGTAGTTTGGCACTATTTTTGGATTAGGTTGACTAGACTTTTAGGATTTTACAATATTTTATATCAAACTGAGTAGCCCGAATTTCCACCTCTTATCCCTTCATCCACATTCATGGCTGCTTCTACTTTCTTGTGATAAATGCCTAATTCCCATCTTTAAATGGTTTTTCATAAAGCCCTTGTATTTATTTCAATACCATTGAATACAATACAGCCTTTTAAAAACATTTAAGAACATATTTTTCATTCAGAGGGAGGTTCTCTGTCCATTGAAGACTAGCAGCTTAGTCTGCTTTGAGATATTAACCAATTTCATTTATGGGAGGCAAAATATTTTGATGAATCAGAAGCAAAATCAGAAACAACTACTATATCAACACAGGATGATTTCTTGTCTCTTTAATGTCCAAGTCAGAAGTTTAGGTAATTATTCCATGTTTTCAATTTGAGTTTACATTTTTGCCCTCAGAATGAAAGATCTCACAGTCATGCAGAATTCCCACATGCCTAAAAATGCCCCGGCCATACCTTTTTCACACTGGCTGCCATGGAAACCTGCTGGGCAAATGCACTGTCCACCTGCTACATCACAACTGGCTCCATTTTTGCTGTCACAGATGTGAGCACAATTCAAGCCATAAAATCCAGAAAGGCATGCTAGAAAATGGAAATGTCAAAAGTGTATTTTGGTTTTAAGAGTAAGTAAAGGGAAAATTAAAGGACCTGCTCTAAGTCATTTTTTCCCCCCAGGACCAAAGAAGGAGATGAGAGAAAAGAATTGGAAAATAAGAAAAGGTTATTAGGACATGAATATTGACATTATTTTAGTTATATAGGTAAATGAATATATGAAATGCCATTCTCTATAAGTAGTCTAGAAAAAACCATAAGAAATTGTAAAACATCTTCAAGTAGATAAAATTTACTTGCTATGAGGTGCTATATTCCTACAAAGACTTCATCAAAGCCCTCTAATACCCTAATTACCAAACTGATGTTCTCAAACTTCAGATTCAGGCTAAATTTGGTGAGAATGGATTTTCAATTAATTAAGTAAATAAGAGTACCTGTGGAGGGTGATTCATAGCTCTTGATAGTTGAAGTCCTGGGAATGTATGACTGTATGACAAAGGTGAGTACGAGAAAAACAGGGGAGGAAAAGAAAAGGGAGAAAATGAATAAATGAGAATATGGTGTATATATAATATATAGTAGGTTAGCATATTATGAGGAAGTTAAGTTTTAAAGTCAGTGAAACTTAATATTTGGAAATTTTCCTTAGATGGACCAAAAAGTACAAAATAGGTTTTTTTAAGAAGTCCAGTATAACCTGTTTCTCTTCCAGAGTTGGAGATGATCAATATTTTTGTGGTGGAACATCAGAAGAAGTACTTGGTTTACATTTAGAGACTATGTAATCCAAGCAAATGCATTTCCTTAAAGGCTAAAATTGTCATGTGCCCAGAGAGCTGCTCTGAGAGAAGATTTGGCCTGAGAGAGGTGTGTGAGAGCTAAGCGTGACTGCAGAGAAAAGATTGCCATTTCCTATCTTGAGTTTTCTTAAAGGCTAGGCTTACCACTCAAGAATGGGAAGGGGATGAAATTCCCTCACCCCTCAATTATCCATAATTCCATCTCCCCCCCTCCCTCCTTCCTTTCTAGAGCTCTCTCTCCTCTTTCTTTCTCTCTCTGTGTCCTCCACCCCTCTTCAGAGTTGGTTTTGCCTAGACTCCATGTGTAGGACACTTGTCCAGCGTGCACGAAATTAGAATAGATTCAACATTAGGAAAAACTTATAATCAGGAAGAAGAAAAATAAGGTAAAACCAGAAAGGGAGGGATGCCTGGGTGGCTCAGTGGTTAAACGTCTGTCTTTGGCTCACATGATCCTGGAGTCCCAGGATTGAGTCCCACATTGGGCTCCCTGCATGGAGCCTGCTTCTCCGTCTCCCTGTGTCTCTGCCTCTCTCTCTCTGTGTCTCTCATGAATAAGTAAATAAAATTTTTAAAAAAGAGAGATAAGGAAATTTTATATAATATATATTTTCCATTTTTTGATAGCATGATAACTCTTTAAAAACATAAATAACAGGGACACCTGGGTGGCTCAGTGGCTGAGCATCTGCCTTCAACTCAGGGCATGATCCTAGAGTATCGGGATCAAGTCCCACATCGGGCTCCCTGCATGGAACCTGCTTCTCCTTCTGCCTATGGCTCTGCCTCTGTGTGTGTGTCTCTCATAAATAAATAAATTAATAAATTAATAAATTAATTAATTAATAAGATCCAGTGTAGGGTTTCTTCTGTTTGTTCTTATATAATCATTACTGAAAACACAGAAAAAATCAACTATTCTTTTTTTTTAATTATCTCATTTAAATTCAAGTTAGTTAACATATAGAGCATTATTAGTTCCAGGGGTAGAATTTAGTGATTCATCAGTCGTATACAACACCCAGTGCTCATTATATCAAGTGCCCTCTTTAATGCCCATAATCCAGTTACCCCATTCCCCCCCATTCACCTCTACTCTCGCAACTCTCAGTTTGTTCTCTTTGGTTAAGAGTCTCCTTTGGTTTGTCTTCCTCTCTGTTTTTATCTTATTTTATTTTTCCTTCCCTTCCCATCTGTTCATCAATTTTGTTTCTTAAATTCCACATATGAGTGAAATCACATGGTACTTGTCTTTTTTTAACTGGCTTATTTCGCTTAGCATAATACCCTTAGTTCCATCCATGTCATCGCAAATGGCAAGAGTTCATTCTTTTTGGATGAGTAATATTCTATTATATGCATATGTGTGTATATTATATATATTATATATGTGTGTGGATATTATATATATATATATATATATATATATATATATATATATAATATCACATCCTCTTTACCCATTCATCCTCTTTACCCATTCATCTGTCAGTGGACATCTGGAATTTTTCCCTATTTTGGCTACTGTGGACATTGCTACTGTAAACATTGGGGTGCATGTGCCCCTTTGAATCATTATTTTTGTATTCTTTAGGTAAATACCTAGTGGTGAAATTGCTGGGTCATAAGGTAGCTCTATTTTTAACTTTTTGAGGAAGTTCCATACTGTTCTCCACAGTGGCTGCACCAGTTTGCATTCCCACCAACAGTGTAAGAGGGTCCCCCTTTCTTTGCATCCTCACCAACATCTGTTGTTTCTGAGTTAATTTTAGCCATTCTGACCAGTGTGAGGTGGTATCTCCTTGTAATTTTGATTTGTAAATCTTGATTTGTAAATTTCCCTGATGATGAGTGTGATGTCGAATATTTTTTCGTATGTGTGTTAGCCATTTGCATACCTTCTTTGGAGAAATGTCTGTTTATATCTTCTACCCATTTCTTGACTGAATTTTTTGGTTTTCGGGTGATAAGTTTCGGCTTGATAAGTTCTTTATAGATCTGGATACTAGCTCTTTATCTTATATGTCATTTGCAAATACCTTCTCCCATTCCACAGACTGCCTTTCAGTTTTGTTGATTCTTTCCTTTGCTGTACAGATGCTTTATGTTGATGAAGTCTCAGTAGTTCATTTTTGCTTTTGCTCCCTTTGCCTCAGGTGATGTATGTAGTAAAAAGTTGCTACAGCTGAGGTCAAAGAGGTTGCTGACTGTGTTCTCCTCTAGGATTCTGATGGATTCCTGTCTCACATTTAGGTCTTTCATTTATTTTGAATTTATTTTTATGTGTGGCATAAGAAAGTGGTCCAGCTCAATTCTTTTGCATGTTGCTGTCCAGTTTTCCCAACATCACTTGTTGAAGAGATTGTCTTTATTCCATTGGATATTCTTTCCTGTTTTGTCAAAGATTAGTTGACTATATACTTGAGGGTCCATTTCTGGGTTCTCTATTCTATTTCACTGATCTGTATGTGTCTGTTTGTGTGCCAGTACCACATTATCTTGATGATTATAGCTTTATAATACAGCTTGAAATCTGGAATTGTGATGCCTCCAGCTTTCTTTTTTCCAAACATTACTTTGGCTATCCAGGGTCTTTTCTGGTTCCAAATTTCAGAATTGTTTGTTCCAGCTCTTTGAAAAATGCTGGTGTTATTTTGATAGGGATTGCATTGAATGTGTGGATTGCTTTAGGTAATATAGATATTTTAACAATATTTGTTCTTCCAGTCCATGAGCATGGAATATTTTTCCATTTATTTGTGTCTTCCTCAGTTTCTCTCATAAGTGTTCTATAGCTTTCAGAGTACAGATCTTTTACCTCTTTGCTTAGGTTTATTCCTAGGTACCTTTTGGGGTTTGGTGCTATTGTAAATGGAATCAGTTCCTTGATTTCTCTTTCTGCTGCCTCATTATTGGTGTATAGAAATGCAACAAGCTCCTGTGCATGGATTTTATATCCTGTGATTGTGCTGAAACCCTTATAAGTTATAGCAATATTTTGGTGGAGTCTCTTGAGTTTTCTACATAGAATATCATGTTGTCTGTTAAGAGTGGAAGTTTGACTTCTTTCCTGATCTGGATACCTTTTATTTCATTTTGTTGTCTGACTGCTGAGGCTAGGACTTCTAGTACTATGTTGAACAACAGTGGTGAGACTGGACATCCCTGTCTTGTTCCTGACTGAGGAAAAGCTCTCAGTTTTCCACATTGAGGATATTAGCTATGTGTCTTTTTCATATGACCTTTACGATGCTGAAGTATGTTCCTTCTATCCCTACTTTCCTGAGGATTTTTATCAAGAAAGAATGCTGTATTTTGTCAAATGTTTTTTCTGCATCCATTATGATCATATGTTCTTATCCTTTCTTTTATTAATGTAGTGTATCACATTGATTGACTTCTGGATGTTGAACCATCTTTGCAGGTCAGGAATAAATCCCATTTGGTTATGGTGAATAATCTTTTTAACGTACTGTTAGATCTGATTAGCTAGTATCTTGTTGAGAATTTTTGCATCCATGTTCATCAGAGATATTAGTTTATAATTCTCCCTTTTAGTGGGGTCTTTGTCTGGTTTTAAGGCATTGGTTTATAATTCTCCTTTTTAGTGGGGTCTTTGTCTGGTTTTAGGATTAAGGTAATGCTGGCCTCATAGAATGAGTTTGGAAGTTTTCCTTCCAAAATCAACTATCTTTTATTTTCTTTATTTTAATTATAAATAAAGCCCATAAATATTGCTTTGCTCAACTTTTAAAGTTCTCTAAATAATACTATTCTCCCAGTCTCTCTGGCTTAGAGCTTTGGAGCCATCTTTGATTCCTTCATTTTCCTCATCTCTATGTCCAAATCAATTGCCTAATACAGTCAATTGTTCTTCCAAAATAATCTTCTGCTCATTCATTTCCATTTTTATCCCAGTCTATATTTTTAAAATCCTAGACTATCATTAAACCTTCTCACATAGACACTACTATTTTTTGACTACTTGACACTAATGACTACTATTATTGACACTAATGACTATTTTTTCCCAATAATCAATAAATGTACCCACTTTACATATTTGTTTCACTAAAGTGATGTCTCTTGTCTGTTGATAATCTTCCTCAATAACCCACCGCATGCAGGATGAAATGTATGGGCCTGAGATAGATAATTTTTCCTCTCTTGTACTCTACTCCAATTGTGAAAACAAAACAAACAAATAAACAAAAACTACAAGATGTTTGGTTTCATACTTTCTGAGCCAAGAAACCACAGAGTAATTGGCAAGAATTCTAAACTTCAAAAAGTTAATAAGATTTATTCCTATGAAATATGTTTGCCAGAGCCTAAAAACAAGTTGGAAGACACGGGAACAATTTTAAACATTAATATTATTTCAGAAGCTTAAAAAATTCTTTACTTCTAAATAATATTTAGAATATTTGTCAAGCTTTTGCCATGTGCCTTAGTGCTAAGTATTTACATGTATCTTCTTATTTAGTCCTGATGATTATCTTTTAGGGATAATCTTTTATTCCTCATTCTACATTCGTTGACACTGAAACTTACAGAAGTTAATAGTTTACACATCTTTTATATGACAGATTTAGGCCTATAACTAACTCCAGAGCCTAAACTCATCTTAACTTGGGGCACTTGATGGGATGAGCACTGGGTGTTAAGCTATATGTTGGCAAATTGAACTCCAATAAAAAGAAATAAAAAAAAATAAACTCATCTTAATTTGTTAACTTGTCCATTAGGAATCCTTGATGTATAAAACAAATTATTGTGTAATTCTCCCTTTTCTTCATTTTAAATTAAAATATAGAGTCCAAATAAAGAAGTGATATAAATATGTTTAAGGAGAACTTGAAAGCAGATTTTTCAGAGTTCAGCCTAGATTAACATGAAATAAGAAGATTCCTTGTCTATATTTTACCTACAGGCAGCCAGAGGAAGGAGAATAACTTTGTTCAAAACATCTGGCAGCTGACTCCCCTGCCTGTGTCTATCCAGATGATCATGGAACCATAGAATTGTTGTTTTTTGGACAAGAGTTACAAAAAGAATGAACAAGTTCAATCACTGATTATATGACA
Organism: Canis lupus baileyi; assembly: GCF_048164855.1. NCBI lineage: Eukaryota > Metazoa > Chordata > Mammalia > Carnivora > Canidae > Canis > Canis lupus. The sequence goes on along the minus strand of NC_132868.1, from coordinate 35,195,615 downwards.
TTTGTCAGTATTTAGAATGGAAATTAGAGCTATGACATCATTTTAAGAATATACATTATATAATTAACAGTTTACCTAATTTTATATACTGTGAATGTATTATTTTATGATTTAAAGCAGTTTTTAAAGCTTAAAATTTGTCAACACTATAACATGCCCACTCATTATCTCTGTTTACCATGTTCACAGTTCCTTCCGTGGTAACCTTAGAGGCACTCACAGTTTCCACAAAACCTATTGCGAACTCCACTGTTTTGGCATAAGCAATTAAAATGGCAGCATGAGCCATAATAACCAGGATAACATTCTGGAAAAGAAAGGGAATATAAGGGAAGGGAGAAGAAATGTGTAGGAAATATCAGAAAGGGAGACAGAACGTAAAGACTGCTAACTCTGGGAAACGAACTAGGGGTGGTGGAAGGGGAAAAGGGCGGGGGGTGGGAGTGAATGGGTGACGGGCACTGGGGGTTATTCTGTATGTTAGTAAATTGAACACCAATAAAAAATAAATTAAAAAAAAAGAAACCACTAAAGCATTAGTTCTAGTTAAGACAACTGAATTTGTTGTAATGAGTTCAAAGACAGAAACAAACAGTGGAGTTGATAAAAAAAAAAAATAAAAGCAGATAAATCATTAACTAACTTAATCAAGACAAAAGCATAAATACACACGTTTTAAAAATGTGGAATAGCCACCAAAAAGAATAAATACAAAAATTATAGTACAAATAAATACAAAAACCCAAATGAAATCGAAAAGTTACAGAAGACAACTTACCAGAATTGTTCCTATCTGAGGTAGAAAACTTAGATAAGCTAATTATATGTAAAATAATAAAGAAAATAAAGATAGTTTCTGAATTAAAACGACAGCAACAAAAATCTCATCTGTCCTAGGTTTCACATGGAAATCTATAAACTTTTGTAGATGAGATTATCACCTTACTGTATACGCTATTCCAGAGCATTGAAAGGAAGAGAAATTTCAAACACATTTTATTGAGCATAACATCAATTCCCAAACCTGACAAAATACATAAAAAACTAGAGTTAATTTTACCTATGAATATTGATGCCAAGTTTGTAGAAAATATAAGTACACAAAAAGCAACAGCATATTATAAAGTAATATATCATGACTATCATAAATAGTAGTATTTATTCCAAGAATGTAAGTTCATTCAACGTAGAAATTCATTAATAAATTCATCATATTTATCAGCCTAAAAAGAAAAGTCATATTATTATTCCATAAATGCAGAAAATATACTTGAAAAACAAATTCACTAGGTGCCTGGGTGGCACAATTGGTTAAATGTTGACTCTTGGTTTTGGCGGGTCATGATCTGAAAACACGTAACACATCCTGAAGTGGCAGATGTGTAAGTGAGGAGGCTATCTTCTCTATTCCACCCAGTTGAGTGTCCGGAAATCTTCAGCCCAGGCTAGTATCTGAGAGAAGAGTCACTCACCTGAACCCAGTTAATCCTCAGAATCATGAGAGAATAATAAATAGTTTTAAGTCTCTAAGCTTTGGGACGGTCTCTTAAACATAGATAGATAACCAATCAGGTGGCAAACATACTATAGGCATAGTAAAAAGACAAAAGACAAATTTTCCCAAATTAAGGTGAATGATTCACAACAAACAGTTAATGTCTCATATAGATATGTATATCTGTATATACACAGAACTTCTAATATTAGAGAAGAAAATGCAACAACCCTATAGAAAAATAAGCTAAGGTTATGAACAAACAATTTATAGGAAAAAAATGTAAAAGATCCTGATCCATTAGGGAAAATGATAAGAATTTTCATAATAATAAAAATGAAATTAAAACTCCATTGATATGACATTTCTCACCAAAATTTTGGTTACATATTATTTTGATAAATCCGTGAAGAATAAAGCCATGAAGAAACAGGCATTCTGTAATTGCTTGTCAGTAAGCAAAATGGTAAACCTCACAGGGAGGATTTTATAATATGTTGCAAAATTATATTTGTATTTACCCAATGACTCAGCAACTCTTGCATATGTTTGAAATGTTCCATATTAACAGTTTAAATGATAGAATCAAAAGTTAAAATATCCTATATTCCAAAATGCCAGAGAATTATCCAACTTGGAATTAAAAAAAAAAACTAATATGACCATGATGGTTCTATTTTTAAAGTACTGCTGTTATTCTGATTTAGTAATCCCAAATATCACAGAATTGGTAAGAGTGGTTTTCCATGTGGGGCGCCTGGTGTCTCAGTCAGTTAAGCATTTGACTTGATTTCAGCTCAGGTCTTGATCTCAGGGTCATGAGTTTAAGCCTGGCATGGAGTCTACTTAAAAAAAAAGAAAGAAAGAAAAAGAAAAAAGCTATTTTCCACAAATTAGGGAAAATATCCTTGTTAAAAAAAATTCCCTAAAAAATAATCTTCAATGTTAGATTTAGAAGGGCTGTCATTTCAAAGTGTCTTTAGCCTCAGTTCAAGATGGGAAAACCATATCATGGAGAGACTATGATGTTCCAAAGGCACAGAGCATTGTATCAGGAATGCAAGAGTCACATATGGATCTATCCCCTCTCACTGCAAGGTGCTATCTTCTATGCCACGTCGCTAAATCTCCTGATGTTAGTTGAAAAGCACATGCATGTCACTTATGAATTTAAAAAAAAATTCATGGTGGTACATGATTAATTTTTTCTTAATGAAGCGAAGATGGGAGACCTCAGTTCCCAGAGTCCTCGTCTTTGTCCCTTGCAGCTGGACCCACTCTTAATGTGAAGTGGCTCTGTCTGGGCCCGCATCCTCCACTCTGCCAAACTCAATGCCTCAGTGGTGGTTGAGGGTCTTCGGTAGCAAGCCAAGAAACTCAAGCTTCAGCAAATCTGCCATCCACAAAGGTTTCAGGCTTCAACAGAGCTGGAGGGGTAATGGGGTTTAGGTCTCACAAGAGCTCTTTCACAAAAATTAATACTATTTCAGGGGTTTTAAAGATTTTCACGTGGTATTCTGGTAACAAGGTAACAAAATCAATATTAACATAACATTTGTTTTATTGGATATGGAGTCATAATTATAAACATCTTGCATGAACTTATTGGAAAATAGACTCTTCGCAGGTCTCTACTATATTTTATCAACCAACGGTAGTATGTCCTGGATTTTTGTTGAATAAAAGAAAATGATAATCATCTTAACTTTTTCACAATAATTTCCTGTCCATCCAAGACCACAGGTACTGCTTCCATCCACAGGACTGCAAGGTCCACCATTTTTACAGGTACATTTTAGCTCACAATTTGGGCTACACGTTGTTTGGGAACATCCTACAGTAGGAAAAAAACATATATGTATACACATATATATACCAAACTGAATAAATGTCACATGAATATTTTTCTCTGTTTCAGATCATCGTAAGTATATAACAAAAGCATAAGAAAATGTTCAAATTAAAGCAACTACTCAGATGTTACCTTAAGGTAGTAAGGACAATTGTTCATTCATGTTTTCAATCACAATACACACTTTTATTGTGCTTATAACTACATGCTTGGTATCCTTTGGGAACTTGAGATGCCCTATCAAACAAGCAGAGGTCAATCCCAGATTGGCGTAGGAGATTTTATATATTTGAACTCATAATGGATGAAGAAGACAGACACGTAGTTTATTCCTTAATGTCTTTGTGCTGAAATCTGAAAAGCACTTTAGCCTACAGTGGTGGGTGACACACACAAAAAGCACTGTGAAGAGGAGGTAAGATACAAGTGCAGAAAAGCCAAGCAGACATAAAAAAAAGATGGCGCCTTCATCATCAGGGGAAAAAGACTGAATGGAAAGTGCCCCCAGTAGGAGAATAAGCTCTACTTACATTTAGTTGCTTTTGCCATGAGGAATATGGGTCCAATATAGCCAGCCAATATGATTTTTTTTTTCAGGAAAACTCAAAATCCATACTTTATATGAAATTATTTAATCTTTGAAAGTTGGCAACTAATTAAAATTGTTTTACGGCACTGTGGAAGCCAAAACTGTATCAGCCAATTCAAACACATTTGTGGCTAGATTTGGCCAAAGGCCTGTCATTTATACTTTCCAGTTTATAGTATTTTTACATAATGATATTTTCCACATGAATTATCTCATTTAATGCTTACAAATACCCCTCTGATGTGGGTAACAGTATTCTTATTTACACTTGAGAAAACTGAAGTCTAGCAACTTAATTCTTTCTCAGGCTTAAGTAGCCAGGAAAGATAAAAACTGGGATTCCAAGCTAGGACTTCTGACTTCTCATCAACCATTCTTTCTATTCCAGCTAGTGGGAGAGACATTAGAGATTTTTTTATTTGCCCAAAGACATTGTTTAATACATAACAGAGTTCATACTTGAATTTAATCTGTATGACACTTTCTTTTCTGCCTCTACTTGACTTAACTTTAGCATCAAATAAAAGAAAGGTTTGAATTCTGTTTATTTAAAAGACAGTTACAACTGTATAATTAATGATGGAATCAGCATTTGATTTAAAATATCAACCCACCAAAATTTAAATAAAATAATGAAATAAAATAAAATAATTTCAACTCGTATGCCTCTCTGGAGCCCCGCATCATGCTGTGTTTTTTCTCTTAACATTGGTTTTATTCCCTTTTAACATACATATAGCTCACTTATTAGTTATGTTCATTGTTCACTCTCTTCTCCACTAGAAAGCAAGTTGCAGGGCTGATATATATTTTATCCATATGTTCCATATGTTTAAAATGAGCATTGGCATTAAATAAATACTTTTGAATTGAGTGGATAAATGACTGAATATATCCAGAAACAGCCCATGCATAGTAAAGCATGTGTATGTGTATCTCTCTTATCCTTTAACCCTTGTTTAACCCAAAAGGTTAATATAGACATGTGAATTTTCCTTCTTCTATAAATAATATTTCCCAAATTCTTCTAAATTAGTACACACCATAGACCTGCCACATTGTTTTTTATCAGGTGCATAGGATTTATTGCATATAAAAAGATTTATTTTACCACATCACTATTGGTGGGCAAATAGGTTGTTTAAAATATTTTGCTACTATGAGCAACACTGTAATGAATATCTTTGTGGACGTTTTTATTCATATATACCATTGTATCTGTGGGGTAAGTCACCAGAAGACTTTAAAATAAAATAATTTTAATTAGTGACAGTATCAAATTTCCTTATAAAGAGATTTGTAAATGTAATATGGATTACCTATGTGCCATTTTCTTTAGACAAAATAGTATATTATAAAAATCTAAAGATCTAATTACATGCAACTTTAATTTGGATTTCTTACATTATGAATGATGCTTATCTTTTCATAAGATCTTTTGGTGTCATAGATTCTTTACTTACTAATGCATAAGAACACTTATATAATTAAAAAAAAGTCTTTTTTACCTTTTCTTCCATTTTTAAAATTCTTTGATACTTTGTATGTCTTTTATGCCTTGAATTTTTTTTTTATTTCTTTTAAGTCAAAACAGCATGGACTTTCTTTTCTTTATGGCTCTAAATTTTTAACAAGATTTATAATATAGCTTTCCAAAACAACTTTTAAAAATGTTAATTCCCAGAGTTTTTGTCATTATCTCTAAGTACTTTATACACTTGTAGTAATTTTGGTGAACCAAATTACTTCTATAAGAGTTACTTTTGTCTAGGTTGCTGGTCATTTGACTCAACATAACTTACTAATTAATTCATATTTTCCCTATGTTTTGCTTTAGTCATTCCTCATTTTTACTTTAAAATTTTTTTTTACTTATTTCATCACTCTTTATTTACTAACATAAGTATTTTGGAATATAAATTTTCCTCTATGTCCTGATGTGGCTTTACATAATGGGATATGAATGTCCTTACTACTGTTTTTAAATTTCTGAAATACAGTTTTGTTTGCCTTTTTTGAGCCATTGATTATTTAAGAAGGAGATTTCAAAATGCTCATGTAGTATAGGGTTGTGGGATTTTTCCCTGGTAGGGAGTTAGTTTTGTTATTAGTTCCTGTTTTACTGCTTTATGATCACAGAGTGCCAAAGATCATACACTTTGGAATTGATTTGCTTTCTTTTAAAATTTTTGTGAATATTTCATGAATATTTAAAAAGATAAAAAAATTTTAGGGAACAGAGTTTGGATTATAATTAGATATACTTTACTAATTATGTTCAAACTTCTATAGACTTATTTTTTTCCTGCATGTGCATATGTAGTTTTATGTGTATGAGTTAACATGAATGAATTAGTGTTCTATTGATATTGCTCTTGCTATTTCTCCTTGTATAGCTTATGGCTTTTGCTTTATGAATTTTAATGCTGTGTTATTGGTTTTATACATATTTGTGACACTTCAATCCTCACTGTCAGTTTTATTCTCTATTATTATAACTGACCTTCCCATTAGTTGCTTGTTGCCATAAAATTGAACATTGTTTGATACTGGTATTATGACTACTGTTTATTTTTCTCTCATGTGTTTTGTGTGGTTGTAACCCATTTCTTACTTTCACTTTATTTTGGAGTCTTTTTTTCTAAGCTAATATAGGTGCTATTTCTCTCTTAGTGCTTCCAAGAATTTCTTCTTTAGTTTTTAGAAGTTTAATGTTGATATGTCTTTTGCAGATTTCTTTAAGTTTATCCTGTTTGTCATTCACACAGTTTCTTAAAGCTATAGGTTTATTTTCTTTTTGTCATTTTCATAATGTTTTCAATCATTATTTCTTTAAATATTTTTCAGCCCTATTCTTTTTCTCCTCCACTCTGGGATTTGGATGACAAAAGAAATCTTTTTTAATAGTTCCACAGGTCCTTGAGATGCTCTCTGTCTTTTTTGTCATTTCTTTTCTTTTCCTGTCTATTGTTTAGGTTGGGTAATTTTCTACTGTTTTATATTCAAATTTACTGATCTGCCCCTCTGTCCTCTCCATTCTGCTATTAATCCCATTGATTGAGTTGTGTTTTGTGTGGGTTTTTTTTTCTTTTGACTATTATATTTTCCAATTCTCAAGTTTCTATTTGGTTCTTTTTTATGCTTCTGATTCTTTGTTTTATTCTTATTCTATTTGTTTAAAATTTGTTTCATATATGGCCATAGTTGCTCATTGAAGCATTTTTATTTACAAAGGCTTATTTAAATTCTGATCAGATAATTTTATAATCAGTATTATCTGAATGTTAGTGTCTGTTGATTATTTTCTTATTCAGGTTGAAATTTTCCTGGTTGTTGGTATGATGAATAACTTTTTAATGAAATGTGGATATTTTGAATACTATGATAGAAAATTCTGGATCTCATTTTAGCAGGTCTCCTATGATACTCTATTTGCAAGGAAAGAGGTTCCTCAGATAGCATTAGCCACATATCCTATAAGTGAAGGGGGGATAAATGTGCCTCATTCCTGCAGTGGCAGTGTTAAGGGTCAGGCTTTCATGGGACCTCTCCCAACACCTATCTGACAGAGGAGTAGAAGTGCCTCTTATGGCTCCCCACTCTCACCTCCACTGAGTGGCCTCATTGCTGTTTGATGGTTGTGAAAGTCTTGACTGTCCACTGGACCTCCTGTGACAGTCCCCTAGAATGAAACAGTGGTGTCTCTATACTGCCTGATGGGGGTAGAAGTTCACAGTCTCCACATAATTTCCACTGACATTGCTAGGGCAGGGGATACATTCCAATTGGCCAGGGATGAAAGTCGCAGCACTTTCTCTCACACCATCCTGGTGCAGGGCAGGGGTACCTTATATATCCCTGTGGAGTCTGAAGGGTAGGCTCCTCACTTGGCCTTTGCTAGTGGGGTTGGAGTCAAGGATGCAGTTTTATTCTTTAGTGTTTGACTGGAGAATTTACCAGTTGTTGTCTAAGAGTTCTCTCTCTTGCTTGGCCACCCTTTAACTTACCTTTTGTTTAGAGAAACCAGGCATATCTTGGACTGTTTTTTTTTTTTTTTTTTTTTTGTCTGTACCCATTGGCCTACTAGGTTGTAAGTTCTCCACCACGCAGCCCAGGATATATGAGTCAAAAAATGGAAACCCAAGGAATGCCCCATTCCTGTTCCCTAGGTATCTGAATTCCCTATAGAGTCTGCCTTGTTCTCTCCACATCAGAGATTCTTAAGTTTGTTTTCGATATAGTGACTAGAATTTTTACTATTTAGAGGGAGGAATGTGGAAAAGTGAGTATATTCCATCTTTCTCTAAGTTAAGTCTTATAGATATAATTCTATAGAGATGCCTAGGTGGCTTAGTGATTGGGTGTCTGTCTTTGGCTCAGGGCATGATCTCAGTCCTGGGATGGAGTCCCCCACAGAGCTCCCTGTGAGAAGCCTGTTTCTGTCTCTCTCTCTGCTGATCTCTGTGTCTTTCATGAATAAATAAATAAAATATTTTTTAAAAAGATATAATTTATATAACTAAGGGACTCTTCTTTAGACAGTGAACATATTATTATATAACATAATTAATTTCTTTATTTAGCCTATATTGGCTCAGCAGCATGAGTGGTAATGGAATGGATATGTTTCTCCTTTTTCCTAATTTTTCTCATTCCTCTCCTCTACCTGATTTTAGTTGGCTGTTTTTATTTTTAAATTCTCAGCTCCAGCATTTTAAATTCCAGCATTTAGCTTTATGCACTTAAACATGGTTATTGAGTTGTCATATTTAAACGAAATGTTTTGTCACAGATCTGTCCCTCCTTTTCAATTTCTAATGAAGAAATATACTTTTCCTCTTCCATCTTCTCCTTCCTTCCACTTATGTCCATTTTGCTAAACTATCAAAATTGTTATAATATTAAATATGTGTATACTTATTATATCATGTGACCATAGTTCCCATATTTATTTTAAACTTAGCTCTAATAAAAATAGACTTAATACTCACTGATACTCTTTTTACCAGAGATTTTCCATTTATTGCTTGGTTGCTCAAATTTATCTTCTACAGTTTCTTCAAAAATATTTTATGGCTACATATCCTCAGTAACTTTTTATTATTAAAAATAGCTATTTATTTTCAGTCATACTATACTTGAATAATAGTTTAACTGTGTATAAAACACTTGAGTCAAATTTTTCTCAAGAACTTCATAGGCATTGATTAACCACATGCTAGCAATGGTTGTGATTATTGCTGTGAGCCATGAGCCAGACTGATTTTTTCCCCTCTCTATATATGAGATCTCACACTTTTTTTTTCTTTTATTCCTAGTGGAGTTTCCCCTTGCTTATGATCAATCTTAACTACAGTTTCCAGAGATAGAATGTATTCAATCTGTGCATCAGATCTTCTTTCATTTCAGAGGAAAAAAATCTTAAATATTTTATTTGAATATTTTCTTTTCCATTTATATATTTGTCTATTTGTCTATTTGTTTCCACTTTCCTCAAGCTTCTTCTCCATTTACCTGGCTGTCACAGAAGCAGATTCAATCCTCCTATTACCTGTGTTCAATATGGTCCTCATTTATATGATGTGAGGTTTAATTTTCATTTCTACTTCTTTCTGAGCTCTGCCAGCTTACTTTTTCATTTCCCTTTGTTGTCTTTTCATTTATTCCATGAACCTTTGTATCTCTGCATTGCACTCACAATTTGTAGAGAACACTTTTTCATTATGTCCATTGAATTCTTGGAAGAAATTCTGGTTAATATTTCCATGTGCACCATAGCAAAATTTTTCTGCTCTACGTCCATCTGCTTTTTGTTTTCTTATTCCTTTTCTCCTTTACCCTTCTTATAGAATTTTCACTAAAAGAGTAGCCAAAACTTTGAATGGTTTCATATATTGTTTCCAAAATGAGAGGAGGGTTTTTTTTTTTTTAATGCATCAGGTTTTTGTTTTCACTTTCATCTTCTTGTATCAGGTTAGTTTTGTGTGAACCAGGTATTTTGGAGAAGGTAGTATGGATTTGAGGCTAGAAGAATTATTTCAGCTAGTTGGGAACCTCCTAGGCCCAGAGTAAAACTCCATGTGACACAAAGTTGTGGTCTGTGTGTTTCTGTGTAGGCTTAGCTTCCTTTAGCTGCAAGGCTACTTATTGCCCATAAATTCTCCTCTATAATAGTGTAGGGTTGAAAAGATGATAGGTCTGTGCTCTGCCTGGTTTTACCCCATTTTTCCTGCAACTTTGTGATGTCCAGAAGGGTTTAAGGTAGCTCCTGCAGGATGCTCATGCAACCAACCGTTCTATTTTTTTTTTTTTTTTTTTTTACCAACCCTTCTTTTCTAACAAAAGGTCATTGGTTTTGTCTCTGTGTGTGCTTTGGAGAAGTGGCTTTCTGCATTTCATTTCACTGAACTTGAGAGTTCTTCTATTATGATTATTACTGTGATAATAATATGATTTAGAGCAAGAAAGTTTTGTAGTTTTAAACAGAGATCATGTTTTGCTTTCTGTCTCCCATTTTTCTTGCAGCTTTCAATGGGCTTCTGAAAGTTGAAGAAAACATAAAACTTTTCAGTTATTAGAATTAGACATCCCTAACAAAATTTTAGGCAGTTTTACAAAAGTTAACTAAACCTATTTCAAAATTTGCTCCTAGTCAAGAGTATACATAAATTCTTTTTTGTTTTTGTTTTCAATTCTTGTTTACCCTCCAGTAGGCTATTTCCTATATGGCTCTATGAAAGTGTGTGCTTTCATGTTATTAAATCCACATTTAAGAAGAAAGTGTTTTAAACAATGCCCATTTAATTATATTCCCTGGCACCAAATCTGCTTTCACAGTGTAGTTTAGTTAGTGCCTGGACGGACAAGGTGACCCTGCAGTCATTGTTACCTTGCTGACTCCTGGCTCCCATTTGGCCAGGTGGACATTGGCACCCTCCAGTCACCAGGTCACACTGTCCTGAGCCACAGGAACACTGCTGGACACAGTCTTGCCCATAGTGATCCTCGGGACAAACTGCAGGAAGGAGCAAAACAAAACCAGATTTTTCTTATTAAAACGTTTTGCCAGTCAAGACTTTAAAAACCTTGTAAATACACGACCCTTTCTTTTAATCAAATAGGTTTCCTTGTCTTGCCTTCAGTTTGGTTTTCAACTTAAAAGGTTACTTTGAAAAAACAAAACAAAAAAAGGAACTGTTCAAATTGTTGCTTACTTAGTGCAATTTTGGTTGACATCAGGAATTCCAACCAAATATCTAGTGTCAAACACTTACATATATGATATAAATGACTCTTACAAACTCAGTGTTGCTTTACCACATGGCTGCCTCAGCAAATTGTGTGTGTGTGTGTGTGTGTGTATGCGTGCATGCATGTGTGTGCAATAATCTTGAATATGTTTCCTCTTAAAGTCCACTCTGGAATTTCAGCTTACACCTCCATGTATCAACGTAGAATCTATTATGCTCAGATCTCCAAATATCATTTATGTATTTGTTAATTTATCTGTAAGTTTATTTTTTATTTATTAAAATCAACAGATTTGTTAAATTATTTTTTAAAAATTATTACATTAATTAATATAAATTAAAATTTAATTTATTAATACATTAACACATTTATTACCTTGCCTCATTGCAACTTTATTCCACAAATTCATTGAGATGCTTACCAAAATACAGATAACCCTCAAAGATAAAATAAATATCTGTAAGAATCCAGTGAAGGAACAAATATAGTTATAACATAAAAAATATCATAATTCTTTGAACTTGTGAGAGGTAGACTGCAAATTGGCTCTGACCTACCTAGCTGTCAAAGCAAAGAAAGAAAAGTACTCAAGTATAAGATCACAGCCTTCTGAAGACAAAAATACTCCTAATATTCAGGGAAATCAAAACTCTTGAAGATGCTTTGGCCTGAGGAAATTAAGAAATTTCTCTCAATGATTTCTTTGAGGAACAAAGGGGCCAGTTAGAACCTTCCTTAGGAGATGTTTATGGGTTGGCTTTAACTCAAAGACAACTTGGCTGGTGAGGCCTCAGAGGCAGTATCCACTATGTTTCAATTTTCCACTACATGGAGCCAGGACTTTGTCTTGCTTGTCTTTTATCTTCAGAACATCAGGGTACTGAGGCAGGGTAATTAAAATTATTCTCATACAAAGAAGACAGAGCAACTATCTGCCTGGGCAAAATAAGCATTTGGATATCTTTAGCGCATAACAACAATGATCACAAACTTCGTTATCATTCTCCAAATGAAGTAATCTCAGGTTTGCAATTACAGCACTTCTATCTTTCATTAAAGATCTATTGATAGTTTCTTTCACTCTTTTAGTTCTAAAGTATAAAATGCAGAATAGTGCACAAAAGTACAAATGCGCAGCTCAATAAAACATCACAAGTGAACATCCTCAACAGCAAATAGGTTGAACACAATAAAACATCACAAGTGAACATCCTCAACAGCAAATAGGTTGAACACAATATTGCCAGAACTACCTCCCCATCATGCACTCGCCCATGCATTGTTTATCTACCCTCTCTAAAAATCATTATAATCTTGCAAACTGTCCTCAAATATTGAGGAAATAGCAAATCTGATAGATCAAAATGTATTTGTTAAGGATATCCCTATAGAGCCTAGGATAGTGCATTTTTCAGGGATCTTTAATTTACATCTGGTCCCTTAAACTTTATGTCAATAGTTGTCTTTACGATGGGTAGTTAAGTCTTTACATTTTAGGGAACTGGTTACTTTTTGGTAAATAGGGGAACTACTTAATTCTGAGTTGGGGACCGCTGAGGGCAAATGAAATTGTGGAGCTTTACCCAATGAGTTTGACATTGTGTACACAGGCATTGCCAGTCCACTGTTATCTTATGGAACAGATTTTCTAATCCTGACTTGAGTCTAGCATTGCTGGCATATGAGATGTTATGACCAAAGGGTTCTCTTTGGCTGCCTTCACTGCTTCAGCTCTCAAACTCCTGATGTAAGTACTCCTCCGCCTAGAATGTAGGTCAGTTGGTGCTTGCTGTTACCGCAGTAAATTATTAAGTAATAATTGCAACAACACTTAGTCTGTAAGTACAGTTCTTAAGAACTCTACTTTAGCATATCCACTTTGTAAGTGGTAGACTGACTTACTTTGACTGCAGCTGGCCCCAGTGAAGCCAGGAGGGCAGTAACAGATGCCAATCACGGTGTCACAGCTGCTGCCATTAAGGCACTTACACATCCTTTGGCAATTTAGACCCTAAGTACCATTGGGCATCCTATTGAAGGCGAACAAAACCATATGTGATACTGTAACTCAAAGCAATCACTGTTTAAATTCATGCCCATAGACATGTGGCTAACTCAACATTCCAAATAGTTCTTTGGTATTTTCAATCAACTTCAAGCTAGTGTGGTGATTCAAGGCATGGACTTATCTGAAGAGATGAGATGATATGGATAGATGCCTTGGTAATAAAGATGGGGGCATAATGTTCTTGATGCTGCTCATTAATAAGACACAGGAAACTTTGAGTTTCCTTGGAGATCCGCCCGCTTTTAGAGAGTGCTCAGAATAGGTGACAATTTGCCAAAGAAGGCTATTTCATTCCAGTTGAGATGAGTTCATTATTTTGATTAATGTTTAAGTGTTACAGTTTGTTTGGAATGATCTGGGTTTTAATACAAGTATAAACTCAAAATGGCATGAAGCATAAAGAAAGCATCTTCATTTTCAGTTAGTTTCTCACTTTCCTGCTTTCACCTCCATGGACGTATGGCCTACCATGATGACACCTGTGTAACAGATAGATAAATTTCCAGAATTCAAGATAAAGGGAAATGAAACAGGACAAAGAGTAAGCTGAAGACCATCTGTGCAATGATCGAAAGACTGGGGTTGTTTATTCAGGAGAAAATAGAGCTAAGAAGACAGAAATGTCTTCAGACATGAAAAGGCAGTCTTGTGGAAAAGAAGAAAGGCAGATTTTATCTCAATAAGGAAATACTTTTGAAAGAGCTGCCCAAGATTGGAATAAGCTTTTTTTTTTTTTTCAGGAGACATGGTTATTCATCTCTGTAGGAGTTCAAACAGAGACAGGATAAGTATACAGTAGAGAAAATATAGAGGATATTCAAATACTTGATTAACTTTGAAGCACTTCCATCTGTGATACTCTCCTATTCTATGAAATGTCTGGTACTTCCAAGTCTTAAAATTATAAAAGTTTGAGTTTCAAGAGACCTCATGTCCGTCTGGTTCAATTCTTATTTTAAGATGGTAAAGTCGAGGCCTACAGAATGAAGTGACTTGGAACATAGATTGCACAAAATTCTGTCACCTGTTAAACATCTTTATCCTTGCCACATATTTAAATATGAGGCTATAGGAAATTTTGAATAGGCTGTGATTTGAAACCTATATTTTTCACATATTAATGTTGTAGCTTTAACTCTTTTCTTTGAACTTCTGATTCTTAATTACCAATGAGGATAATAACAAAATCATGGTCCTGTTGTGGTGACTAGAATGAATAAGTATATCGCCAAACTTAGCTCCCGTGTCAGTGGTGGCCATTATTTTCATTAATGATGGCAGTATCATTGCAAGGTATGTAGCAAAACTCTTTCCCTGCCTGCTTGATCTGAGTCAAAGTGTTTGGTATTTGCCTCAGGTCTTTCCTCTTGGAATATCTTTTCATTTGGAAGCATCACTCTAAAAGTGACCAAACTAGACCCAATGGTTCTTGTTTCCTTCCTTTTATCTTGTGTTTTTATGTAAGAATCAGATAGTAAAGGAACATTTTTTAAAGAGTATTTCACATGTAGCATGTTTTTTTAAAAAGATTTTATTTATTTATTCAAGAGACACAGAGAGAGTCAGAGACACAGGCAGAGGGTGAAGCAGGCTCCATGTGGGGATCCCAAAGTGGGACTCGATCCTGGACCCCAGGGATCATGACCTGAGGCAAAGGCAGAGGCTCAACCACTGAGCCACCCATGTATCCTCACATGTAGCATGTTTTAGAGGTAGCAGCAAAGAATGGGTTTTATTGAGGTTCAGATTGTTTATCCCCATATATGTCCTGTCCTAAATCCTAGAGTGCTCACCTTGAGTCTCAAATCCAAAGAATGGCTTCTTTCTTCCTTTTTCTTCCAGTTTTAGAATAAAATTCTTCAAAATGGAGATGGAAAGCAAACCACTATAGTTATTCATACCGAAGGTTATTCCTGTGCTATAGCTGTTGTATTTCTCTATGAAAAATGATAGCTTCACTTTACAGTGTCTTCTCTCATTCCCTCCTCCCAAGGAATGTCAGTTCCCATAGCTCATCATCTCTTCTTTGGTATATAACATTCATTAGTTCTCCTAAGAACTTTTTACCCTCACAAAAAATTCAACAGCGCATAACTGAAAACAAGATTAGTGATTAAAAAGTCCTCATATCCTTCTCTCCTATTCACCAAAATATACAATGTTTTTATGTCCATTGGGTCAGACTTTTGGCATGCAAATTTTTATAGTTTTTTTTAATCAATTCTATGTGTGATGCTTCAGAAGAATGTTTGATTGGTTGATATTAGAGAAAATGCACATAAAGCAAGCTGAAAGTATGGAATCTGAAACAATGAAGTCTTGTGTGCACTGCTGGGATGTTGCTTCCCAAAAGAAGGTTAAATTGAAATTTGATTGGTACGGAAAACTCGGTAGTCACATTGCTATGAAATGAAAGCTGGCATGAATTTCTGTGAAAGTAAGGAAAAGAGAAACACCTGATAATATGAAATTCATGTACTTATTAATGAGGAAAATGCCAAACTGTAGATGTAATCAGGATATAAAAGATTTATCATCTCAGTTTAAAGGGAAAAAAAGCTTACCTGTAATTATTTGATAAATTTAAATAACTGATATATATTTCTATTATATTTATTAAATATGTAAATATAGACATATGCCTATATTTTGAGATCACTTTCATATGAGTTGAAGTTACTTGGGAGACATAATTTCTATCTGACATATACTCATTTTGCCAACTATCTTAATGGTGGTTTTGTGTTTGATAGAATCCTCTTTTATTGTTCCTTCTTCACACACAGAAAACAAAAATCACCTGAGTGTCAGCCTTCAACTTAATTATCCTTTTGAAATTGGGACACTGAATCTTGATGGAATTTACCTACTAATGAGTATGCCATCTGTTGAAAGACAATGTGCGTATAATCTCTTAGCTTTGAAATTCATTAAGTTTATATCAAGATTACAGTATGTGTTTACAAAAGTGCCAGTAACTTTTTTCCCCAAGTACAAGTTATTTACTGACAATTCCACTTTCTCTTATAATTCTGTACTGATGTGAAGGTTTGACTTCTGGGATCATGCACACATCCTTTGCTCAAACATTCACTGTATTTCACAAGGGAACACAGGCCCGGGACATAATGATTCCATTTGATTTGTTTGAGTGAAATTCGGTCTCCCTCCCTCATTTCCTAAAGTTTCATTTTGATCATTACTTGGCCTTTGCACTATCCTTTACACTGATTTCTCCTGGGAAACTTGGTTTTTCTGGCAAGGGATATTTAGATATTTCCCATCAAGCGATGACAACTTTATCCCATCCGTGCACCATCCCTTCTCCTTGAAAGAGACTGATTGGAAGAAGCTGGGATATGAATACAGAGTTTTGATGGTTTAAATATTAAAGGTGACTCTATACTGTGATGACGTAAACATTTGGTAGTTTCATTAGAAACTTAGAACAAGCAAGGTTGTGACTGTATACGGAGATGCTTAGCTAACAAACAAAAAACATCAATGTGTTTTCCACAGTCTTTTCCCAGTATTTGACCAGGTTACTCACATATACTAGCTACAGTCAAACAGTTTTGCTTTATTCTTCAAAAGAGATGCTAAGATTTGGTCTGTCTGAATTCTTATTGCTACAAGCAATAAAGGCAAGCTTCTACTGATGTTTTGATGTCTTCCTCCTGGCACAGGTGTGCTATTCTACGGCCCATGCTTCTCAAAACATTCTATATTAAGGGTGTTCTTATGAAAACTGTCAAAAGAACGGCCCATGATTTTTAGAGGACTCCAATGCCTTAAATGCTCTCAAAGAGAGTTATTATATATAGTGGGTATTACAGTTTGGAGAAATAAAATATTTCCAGAGTATGGAGTTACTTTGCAATTTCTCATTGGTCATAAAATACATAGCATGATGAGTTTCTATCCACGGAGCAGTTTTTTCCCCCCACATGCCATCCACAGGCTGAGACCAACCTGCCCATTATAAATTACGGACAAGTGGTGAGATCCTCCTACAAGGTTGTCTGCTTCCTCTGACCTCTGCTGAGAGAAAAATCTTGATTCTCCACTCCAAACTCGAGAACATGAAAGCCCAGTTGTTTTTGGCTGCTGAAACTTTTGCTTTTGAGCCAGCTACACCTTTTATGGATATTTTCTTGAACCCTTTTTCGTAGTTCTGTAATTACGGTGGATGTTGCCAAGGAAACTTTGCAGCAACTCCCAACCACGTGTTGCCTGGAGCTAAGCCCATCTGACTAGTCAGGGAGCGGTTCTCCGACTCAGCCTTGATTTTACAAGGTGGAGCTCCCCTCCTTAGACCAAGGTAGCTTGCCTTCGGTTGTAGAAGTACCACCAGATCTACATAACTTGTTTTTTTGTTTGTTTGTTTCATATTAAAGATTTATTTATTTATGTATGTATTTATTTATTTATATATTTGAGAGAGAGGGCATGTGCACATAAAAGGGGGCAGAGAGAGAGAGAGAATCTCAAGCAGATACCCGCTGAAGGCAGAGCCCCACTTGGAGCTTGAACTTATGACCCTGAGATCATGACCAGAGCCAAAATCAAGAGGTGGATGCTTAACTGACTGAGCTGCCCTCTATGTAACTTGCTTTTATTTTATTAAGATAAAATATCCTTGACAGCAAGAGGAAATTTTTCCTGAAAAATGTGACAGAACTGAAAGTGAGGAAATAACTTTCTTCCATTACAAGGGTGCTTGAAATTCACCATAACCAAAAATATAATTGAAATTTTATGAATTTTATATTTTAATTCTTCAGTTTAAAGCTTGTATACCCACAGCGGTTATGGGTTCCAGACAAAATACTAATTGAAACCACTTTCATATCTGCTTAATTGTGTATTTGGCTGATAATATTTAAAATTAGGGCAAAGTGAGAAGGAATATTCAAAATAAATACTCTATGGTTTGTAGAAAATGAAAATCCATAGCTTGACCATACGTCTATGTTTTATAAGTGGAAGGAAAATCCCAAAATCATCCATATACGTGCAGCATTAAGAGAGGAAAGTAAAAGGTAGTCTGCTACAGGAGCAACTAGGGAGAAAAGAGGAGCAGTGGCCAAGTTGGGGGAAAAAATGAAACTGAGGCCAGATCATTTTATTTTGAAACCTATAAAAAGTACATTATAAATAATTACAAGCTTAAAAATTAAGTAGCTGACTGAACATTTTAACATGCTCCTTGGGACATTTTATCATGTGTTCCCCTATAACCATTTTCGATGTTAAAATGTCCTAACAAATCAATATAAGGTGTTTGGTCTAGGGACTATCCTTTTTTATTACATAGCAGTGAGCCAACTGGCATTTTGTCCTTTAAGCAAGTTACTGTTTTCATTCCAGAATAACAATTTGTTTAATTTGATTGTTCCTAAGCAGATCCTGGAACTAACTTACTTTCTGAATCACTTTAAATACGTTCCCATCTGTTGTATATTGATTGATAACAATCAGTTCATATTATCTTCCTTCTTTCTTTCTTTCTTTCTCTTTCTCTATTCCTTGTCTTTTTCTTGGGGATATTTGGGCTAGAAAAGGCAACACAGGAGAAAGCGTTACACAAGAAAGCATATGGTTTTCAACCATTCCAATAAACATTCTCACAGTCAGGACTTGCTATAAATTAGAACCTTGAATTAACATTTGCCCTTTAGCATTCTGACTGATGACCCACCCTACCGGTGTCTCTTCGATAAATTACAACAAAAGCACAGAACACACTTCCAGAGATGACAGCAGTTTCCATGGCAGCCGGGCAGACAGGTACATCTCCCTGTGACTGGGTGACACTCTTCATTCTCAGCTGAACACTGACATACCTGTTTACAGTCCTTCCCATATGTGCCTGGTGGACAAACTAAGGGAAAGAGGAAATGTAAACCCAATGAATTAAATTTGTCTGTGTAAATATAGCTCTAAAAGTGAAAGCAGAGAAAAATTTATTAAATAAGACCATTGCCTACAGAAGTGCGCTGCCCTTTGGGATTTAGGTTTCATTAAATTTACTTGGGGATTACTTCACTGTTTGATTTTGTTTTGTTCAGTCAATTTGTGACCGACTGTCAAGGGCCGGCTGCAATTTTCTTGTCACTGAAGAAAATCATAGGGTGATGTCAGGTAAAATCAACTAAAATAATAGTATAATTCATGAGGGACCACATATCTGGATAAAGATATTTTTTTCTGGTGCAGCCGGTTTAAATTCTCAAGGTTGTTTCTTTCTGCACATTAGCATGTACTGTATTTGTGTCACTTGTCAGCTACTCTGCTAGGTTGTGCTGTTTTCTTTTTAAGGCCGAGCAGTAAAAGCTTTCCCTCCAACTTCTAAATAATATCATTCCATTTTGTTAAGAAAATAAAAAGGTTTCTCGGTATTTTTCAGCTTACAAAACAGAGTCAAATAGACATGTTAAGTTTCATGGTTGTGTCTGACAATAATTCAAACAAATTCAGTAAAAAGCGAAGTCCAACAATTCAGTTATTATATGTCCTGTCGACCTAAAATTGAATAATAGTTTCTGGATCAACCTTTTTATTTATCACCCGAAGGGTTTGGCATCATGAAAGAACGAACCTGTTTGAGAAGGTTCTTCTCCCACTGGAGAAATTATTGACTGTTTTGTTCTCTGCGTCCCTGTTTCTTTGGCTGTCCTGTGTGCCTGTGGTGTCACTTGTTTGCTTAGCTTCCATTGTCTTTTTTTTTTTTTTTTAGCCTCCATTGTCTTTAAGAATATTTCATCTTCCAGTTTTCTGTAAGTAAAAATAACAGGAATGGTAAGAATTCTAACTTTAAGGGCTATTAGTGGCTTGCTTAGTATTAAGGACAGAGACTAATGAATTAATAAAAAAGAGGGTGTTTTTTCTTTGTTTCTTCCTTTTTGTCTGGGATATGTACAAATCAGAGAGTGGTAGGTGGACTCTGACTGAGCCTCTGAACAACTATTTAAATAGTCTGTTGTTGGGCTAGACATTCCTTTACCTAAGATTCACCGATTGTTCAAATATATATCAATAAAGCATTTATCTGGTATGCCAGAAAGCACATCTGGCTTTACTACCTGAAAAGTTTATTAACTTTGTTTGTTAATAAGTGGCTAAGCGAGAAGAACTGATCATGGCATTTCAGACATGACTGAGCATGCATGTTTGTGTACTCTTCCTTCCTTCACCGTGTTCGTCAGTACACACATGAGGGCATCACTCACATTCCGCGGTGACGTGATGGAAGGGGGCTCCCTAATGGAAGTTTTCTCACATGGAAGGCTGACAAATAATCAGAAAAATCAAAATATGTTTCATCAGAGGCTTCCAATAACTTTAAAACCAAGAGCTGCAGTTATTACAAACTCTTCCCATCCCCAAGAAGACCTGTTTTTGCCATCATGACTATGTGACAATCTGCAAGCATCCATTGAAAGGGGTGTGGTCTAGAGGAAATGGTGTGAGCTTTGAGTCAGGTTGGCCCAGAAATGTCAGTGACCTGATCTCTGGCTTTAACAAATTATAAAAGCTCTAAGAACCTCAGTTTCTTCTTCTGTACAATGGAATTAATAAACCCTATCTCACAGATTGTTGTAAGGAGTAGCCTAGTGGACATAGTAACATACGAGAATTTCATAGTGTCTCCATAAAATTTGTTTCATTTCCATGGAAATTCTTATATATAAAATCAGAATCAATTATTCAATGGAAGTGGTATATTTGGGCAAACGCTATGGATAGTTACATTCAGAATAATGAATGTATGAAACTTATAGACTTATGAAAAGGATATCTAATATTTAGAGATCATCTTCACATGTGTCTGCTATGAGGAAAAATTATTTTTAAAGAAAATAATTTAAAACCATGAAAATCACATGCCATGAAGTTTCTGAAACACATATAGCTAAAATTTATCCAGATTCTCACTAATTGTTCAATGTTTTGAGGCTTCATAAACCATTCACAAATGCTAATCACTTCTCCATCCCAAGAGTTCAGGCACATCCTTACCTTTGATTCTTGAACTTCAGAGGAGTCAAAATCACAGAATATATAAATTATCTTCCTGTGCAAAACTGACCCCTTAAAGTTTATAAAGTCAGTTCTCAAATGGATGTTTAAATGTCATTGAAGGAATTTACAATTTCTATTGCAAAGTAATAAAATGAAGACGGAAATAAAAGCAAGAAAAAGTATTCTAAATATTACTTAAAAGATTTTTTGAGACATATTGTTGTATTTCTTAGATTACATACTCATTGTGAAAACATCTATCAATTGTCACCTGTGAAAAAATTATGATTTTTGACTAAGACTTCAGAGAAAATCGAAATTCATGTAAAGCCTGCTTCGTATCCTCTGAAAGAGAATGTGGGGTGCTAGTTTATTGCCTCATGTTCCCAGATGGACTACATTATGGAGCATACTTTCAACCCATCTTACAAGATGAGCAGAATTCTGGAATATTTTCATTCAACAAGAAATATTTTCTGGATACCTACTAGGTGCCAGTTCACAACAGTGAGCAAAACTAAACATCATTCTTCTACCTATAAAGCTTGCAATAGTGGGGAGATAATTACAATAAAATAACCATCAAATAAACATATACTTTAAAAATATAAGAGTGCAGGGTGCTGTGAGAGACCATAACATCAGGGACTCCAATTTAGACTGACAGGCATGGAATGGAGGGTATTTAGTTCCAGATGTTCTCTTTGAAGAGATCACTAACTGAGATCTGAAACACTAGAGAATATATGCAGTGGGAGAAGGAGAGGGAAAGGGTGGGAAGAAAGAGTAAGGGGCATAAAAATTTCCAGAGGGAAAGATCCAGGTACATATGAGATGCTGACACTATTCCTGAATAGGATGTTGGCAATAGTATGCAGGTATGTTAGACAATGGTGAGGCGTATCTTATTTTAAGCATTTCTGTATTAGTTCCCGATGGCTTCTGTAACAATCACAGATTTAGTGGTTCAAAACGATAGAAACTTATCTCACAGTTCTGGAGATCAGAAGTCTAAAATCAAGGTGTTGACAGAGCTGAGTTCTTTTGGAGACTTGGTGGGTGGGGGCATCTATTTCCCTGTCTTATCTGGCTTTAGAAGATACCTACATTCCTTGGCTTGTGGCCCTTTCTTCCATTTTCCAAGCCAGCAGCCTAGCTTCTTTTTTTCTCAGATTGGCTATTTCCCTCTTACAAGAACCTTTATGATTGTATTGAACCCACCTACCTAATCTGGGAAAATCTCTCTATCTCAAAATCTTTAATCACTTCTGCAAAGTCTCTTTTGCCATGTAAGATAACACATCCACAGATTCTAAATTTAGAACATGGACATCTTTGAGAGGATATTATTCAATTTACCAAAATCTCTGAATTCCCAAATGAATTGGGTGGCTTCTGATTTATTCCTTAGATACCATGGTGTCATAGAGGGTCATGTTTTCAACAATAACCTGATGCACAGTTCTTTCCAGAAATCAATACAAATATTGTATTTTAAAAACTATGTAAAATTTATATGAGGAAACTATCATCAACATATATATATATATAGTATATTTGTTAATATACATAAAATTAATAGATCCAAAGTACAGCTTCTGATTTGAGATTCTTTGGAAAAAATCAGGACCCAGAAGTAACCTGGGAAGCAGTCTGATTACCCAGAGACATAAAACAGGAAGAAGAGACTTCTCAAGAGCTGAAACTCAGAAATGAAAGACTAACTGTAGAACACAGTTCTACAACCCAAGTCGTGGTTTGACTTACTAGTTAGAAAAATCAGCCTGGAAAATTTTATGTTGAAAATTTCTTGTTTATCTTGTTTACTAATTAGCCATCTGGAGCACTGGAAGAACTGGTCAAACAGGTTGGGAAGTACCCTTACCCTACTTTTTCCTAGCTGAAATTATTCTGGGTGACCAAATGACCACAAAGCTTCTGCACAGTGGTTTCTACAGGGATTTAAGCTGATTCTCCATATTAAAGCTCCATATCAAACTTTACTGTTTGAATTAACCAGTGAATATACTAAAGAATGAGAATGGATCAACAGTGACTATTTTTTGGTTAGATAGAATTTATATTACTTTGATCATGAAGATATAAACTGAATTTGGATAAACACCCAGAGGATTTTGGAAAGGGGAAAAATTGTATTTTTGATTTGTTGGATTCTCAGGCATTTGATTGATTTTTATTAAAACTTCCGGAGTCAGCTTTGCTAAGATTCAGGTTGAGACAAAGTCAATTACAGAGACAAGACGGTTAGCCCTGATGACCTCATAAACACTACACCTCGCATAGTTTTACTACAGGGCAAACTTTCTAATAGTACTTTTTGCTTCAAAGAAATAAAAACCTCTTCAAGGTGACTTCTGAAAGGTGATTTGTATCTTTACTATCCCTGCTAAATTTACAGATAAAATGAGATATCAACCAGAGAATTTAATGAATTTGTCTTTATTTAATCGTCCTACCTACTACCTTCTGTAAATAATCATTTTCTGTGAGCTGTATACCTGGCTGGCAAACATTTTATGAGATGGCATATTCGAATTCAAGCCATACATATAAGAAAATGCAATGAGTTGACTTTTTGTTTGGAAATTTGTGACTGTCTTAGCATTTGACATGATGCAGAGTAACTTCTTGTAGGAAGACTCTGTGGAGCCTGGCAAATAGATACATTGTGCAGTCCCAAGATCATAGTCTCTCCACAGTGACAGTTACAAACTCCAAGGCCATCTACACCAGCACAGTGTCCTTGACAAGCTAAATAAGCATAAGCAGAAAAGTGTTTTATACTGTCAAAACGAGCATCCACCATCCCACTAGTCGAGAAAAAATAAAAAGCCTATGGCTCTCATGATGGGCAGAGAGGTGTATTCAAATTTCATCTAATACTTTGCTTCTCACAAATTGGGATTGACCTTCCATGGCTTATGACAGCATATTTTGCTCAGGTCTTTATCAAAGGCCTGGTGATAGATCAGCTGTCACCCACCCGTTCCTCAGAATGTCTTTGTATTAAACTAATGGTCCAGCAGAGCAGCCAGCCTGACAGGCAGGTTATTTATTTGCAATCTGGTAAAAGAACTGACAACTTCATTGTTTTAATTGTTCATTTTTCATGGGTTGATGCATTAGCTCACCCGAATCTTTGTGCCTTAGTCAGAGAATAAATATATGGGAGTCAGGGCATCAGAATGACTGGGTCCATCTTAAAGTTCAAGAAGCCGAGGATAGTCTTGGTGATGGCTGTGATTACCAGTGTCCCACAAGCATTTGGGATTTTTTTTTTTTTTCAGTCTTATCTCTGTTTTGCATCTCTTTCCTCTCTTTCAGGAAGACCTATGATGTCAGCTACTGATCTGATTGTTTCTTGAAACAATGTTCCTTGTTCTCACAGACTGTTAAAGGAGAAAGACTGGAGTGAGTCTAGAGTCTCTATGTCTCAATCAGAGTCGGGGGTGCCAGACAGAGGCCCCCAGACTTCAGCTATCAAGATGCCAAGAAGAGATACAGCTCAAGTCAGAGCCTCTCAGAATCACCAGGAAGTTTTTTGCTAAATAAACATGGCCTGGCCTCATTCTATAAGATTTGATTCTAATTCAGTGACTCTGGTGAGGACTAAGTATATATATTTCTAAACTCCTATGATGCTGGCAGAGAAGCATTAAAGTAGAATTTAGATCGATGCCCTCAATTTATAGATAAGGTATCTGATAGATTGAATCACTTGCCCAAGGTCACAGCTATTTAGTAGCAGGGATGAAACTAGAACGCATAGGTCTCCACCCTCAGATCAATGCCCTTTTCATTTTCTCATCACATATCATTTTCCAGGAGCTACTTGAGAGATACGTTGAGGAAGTCCTATCAATAGCCAATTGCTAATGTGTCAGGGTACAATATGGAGGTGATCATTGGCACTAAAGGCTCAATGGAAATGCTGATCTTTAGAGAGCACAGGGCATTTCCACAGCCCAATTATAAGCATGAAGGGGATTCCTATTAGGGTATTGGGTCCCAAATTATATTATTAATTTACTATTCTTTCTTCACATTAAAATTGAGAGTGCTTGTAGGGCAGAGACAATGATTATTTTCAAGTGCCTCACATCTCACATAAACCAAGAACACAGAAGCTAGTCTATTATAAATGCTTGATGAGGGAAAGAAAGAAAGAAAGAAAGAAGGAGGAAAGGAAGGCAGGCAGGCCGGCAAGCTTCTCTAGCCCAATATACATAACTGTATGAAAGACTGATCCTACACAAAAGAGAACACTGGATCCCTATATGGCATGTTTATATGTTCACTTCCTTGTTAAAAAAGATATTCAACACTTATAATTATTTACAGGGTTCTGTGCTTGGTACTGGTGATATAAAATTGAACAAGACTAGTATCTGTTTGCGAGAACCCAACAGACTAATTTAGGAAGACGTGACAAATTGATAGACAATAATCTGACAAATGCTACAAACATGTTTAAAAAAGTTAAAGAATATTAAAGAAAATAGCTAACCCTATCACGAGGGAATTGGTGTCTCCTCAGAGAGGTGGCATTAGAACTGGGCTTAAAAGAATGAGTAGAAATTCCTTAGTCAGAAAGAAGGAAATTAATGAATAAAGTCTTTTATTGAAAGTGATAGATACCTTTGCTTCATGGCTAGAGGGCAGGGTTTAGGAACAAGTACGATGTCAAAGAACTGTTGGCCCTTAAAAATGAAGTGTTTTCTGTATTACATTGAAAGCTTAATCTGGTGCTCATAGATGACCACAGAAGCACCATGATCAGACTATTGACAATGCGCATGTGGGACTGGAGGATGGGAGTCCGACTGGGGGCTATCACAGGCATCCTAATGAGACAACAAGAGCCTGAATTAGAGATCTGAAAAGGGATGGAGATAAGGAAATATAGCACGATATATATGTGTGTGTGTATATATATATATATATATATATATATTTTTTTTTTTTTATTAGGTAGATTAGATAGTACTGGCTGACAGATTGTTTAAGAGACCAGAGGTAAGGCTCTTTCTGTTCCTAGACATTTCTTTCATTGTTTGTTGTTTGTTTTTACCATTTGGTGTCTCTTTTCCAGAATGGTCTAGTATTCTCACATTTCAATTACAGAAGGGGTTAAAAATATGACACAGACTTTAGAAGGCCATAGCAAATAAGCAAATCTGAATCAGCATGCAGCCATTCTTATAGTTTTGAAACCAGGCCTTTTCAGCTTATCTTGGCAATAACAGCACTGGCTGGAGAGGGCAGGCTGCCAGGACAGTGGCATCACAAGAACTATAGAATGTGGATACTCTGGGGGCTCCAGATTGGAAAGCAGCATGACCCTGTGGGTCAGAAAAGAGAGATCCTCCCAAGACACTGGGGCTGAGATAGGTTCTGGAAGTGAGTTCCACATGGTTCATTACTTTCAGGCTTGCTTTCTGAGTATATGCTCATATGGAGCACACTCCGTAAGGAAATATTCAGTGTTTCAGTGCTGAAGTCAAAGTGACGATGTTTCTTGTTGGAATGGACACCGTATATACCATTATCAGTCTGGTATCGCGCTAGGACATTAACGATGACTACTGCCCTTTTGTGGAACTTGGTGGTTGCCATCTACCGGATGTGTGGATAGTATTCATAAATAGTTAGCAACAACATTTCCTCTTCATCAGTGCTCCAGATAAAAGCCAAACAATAAATCATAATTCTAGAACTTGAACATTTCGATTGAATGCTGATTATATTATACCCACAGAAGAATTAAATCTGTTCTGAAAACCGAGAGTTAGTTTATTCATATCTGCTTTTCAATTTTCTCATGTGTTCTGTTCAGCTGCTAAAAGGTGAAAATAAATAGCACAGTAATATTGTGGATTGTTGTGAGGAGGCTCTAAATGGTAGAAGATGTTCCGAATGCAGGAACTCAAGTTGAGGGAGATAAAGAAGTTTGTAGACATAGGAGAGGATAAGAATGACCAGATAGCAAATACAAAAAATGAGCGTCTTGGAAGCCTGAGGCATGAGTCATGGTGAAAGCGCTGACATTTTCTAAGTACCTGAAATGTGTCAGACCTCTTCCAAGCCCTCTACTGTATCATTGCCTTGATAGCTTTAACAACCCTGTGAGGGAACAACTATTATTATTTTCATTTTATAGAAGAAACTAAGAAAGTTAATGCGATGTCATTCACCTAAAGCTCTCATAGCCAGAGTCAGTACTGATAACTCAATTTTCTTAAACATGATACTCTTCTTCTTCCCAGGAGTTACTACATTAACAGGGGAATATGAGCATATAGTACTGGTTTATGGATCCTTACAGAAGGACTTTTGACCTATTTTCTCACCTCATTTCACAAAATCAGGACAGTACAGTGAGAAAAAATCTGGACTAAGCAGTTATCAATTCCTACCCATATTACTCTGGGAAAGTCACCTCCTCTCTGAGGGCCATATTGAATTTTGTCATTTCCATAACTCTACTAAGTTTTAAATTTCAAATACTTTTTATTATGAAAGTGATCAGTAAAACATCTCAAATGATGGAAATCTGGTACATTCTACATTAGCATCATGTATAATAAGTTGGTTATGCTGTATTTAAAACCACAGTAAATTATAAGTAAGATTAGATTGTATAATCTTCTGTGCCTGTATGAAGTGATTAGATACTAAGTCTGAGATGCTATGTCACCAATTTCCACTTTTCTCAAGATCCATAGAATTTAAAGGAGAAGAGTGGTATACAGAAAGAGGAACACCCATGTTCAAACTACTGAGTTAGTGGATTGCATAAATCATACATAATGTAAGAATTCTCCTTTGTAACGGTAAAGAGAGGTATCAATATTATCCACTTAGAACTCACAGATTGGATGATGAGCAATATGGTGATTAGACAAAGAGGGGGCACTTACATAGTAAGTTGGAAACCCAGAAAGACAAAATTCTTGACTGTTCATGCTTCTGCTCAAGTGTGTTGATACTCTCTTAAATGCATATACAAGATAAGGTTTAAAGAATCCAGGGGCAGCATAATTAATCATAATTATTTCTTTTTTTTTTTTCAGATTTGCTACCAGAAGAGAGGCAATGCTTTCTGATGATTATCTTAGAGTGTTAATTTTGGGCACCGACGTAAAATGAATCCGTAATGAAATTTTTCTTCATATCAACATTAAGGTCAATGAACAACAACAAATGATATTCAAATATAGTAATGAAACTTCTGCATCAGTGATCAGCTCAAACCCTGGCCTGACAAACAGATGTCTATTTGGCATCCTTAATATTAGTCCCCTTTTATCACTATAGAAAAATATGAAGCATCAAAATAGAAACACGAGGGAAGCAGTTAATATTATTTTGGACGATACGATAAAATGAAATAACTGTAGTAGAGTAACTAGATTCTTGTCAGTTCAAATCATAAAACCGTTGCTTTTAGGTCATGGCTTGTGAAAACAAATTCCTTTTCTTAAGACCAATATTTCAAAGACAGATACAAATATTCACTCGTAAACATCTCCCAACATCTTCATCCACTCAATTTGCAGTCTTAATTCAAATCTTACAATGTGGCAGCCACTGAGTTTACTTAGAAAAAAACTCAAAGTTGATCAGATCTCAGCATTTTCTCTATTTCAAAGTCATCACTCTGTCTGAATTCCTCAAGAATAAGAACAAAAAGATGTTTGAAGAAAATTGGCCCCTAACTTTTATGAATTGTTCATCTCAACTTCAACTATGTTAACTGCCAACTCTCCAAAACAAACTCCAATTCAATTAGTAATAAAATATTGCAACTCTCCATGAAGCTCTTTCTCTTCCTAATGGCAGTTTGCTTGGTCCAAAGTAAAGGACTGAAATGAACTACTTCATTGTAGCACTCTCTCCTTACATATTGTCCTGAATAAGTCACATTCCTTCTTAATAATCTGAAAGCATTTTCATTTGTGCCCTGGGAATGACTAGAAGAGCTTTTAATATTATTAAGTCTAGATCAAATCAATCCAGTCTAAATAAGGCAGGGGACTAATGCTTCTTTAACCACCCCTCCTTCTGACCAATTATTCACAACTATATTGGTGGCCTTGTTAGAAAATCCTTGACATCTATGATCAGAGGTTCCAGGCACAGGCCACTTTCATACATTTTGCTGACAACCTTTGAACCAAGCTGCCAAGTGAAAGCTTACCATGGTCTTAAAATCCCAACTGGTGATTCATTGTTTGCAAACAGAGAGACAGATTACCATTGTTAACTTGACCGTAGCCTCTAACTCCGAGTCAAAAATGCTTGAAAACATGGGCATCTTAACTAGAGCAAGACATAAATCAAATTACCTTCAACACCACAAAGAAATGAATGGTTGGCATCTTAGGAACTGTAAAGTGCAGTGAGTTTTCCTTGGAAGATGAAGTCGAGACGGATGACAAAGGATCCCATTACTTAATTGAGTCTAATAAAATATGGAGGAACAAACTTTGCCATGGTTTCAAATAGTCTGATGAATAAATAGAATAATTCCAAGAGCTTGCTAACTGCACAGTTCGTGGGAGTGAAGTTTTTCTGAGATTATGAGCAAGACAACAAAAGGGCACTAGCCAGTAGTAACATGGATAATGCTGTCTTAATTTCCTTGCCGCCACAGAATCCAATGAGTAGATTATATTGTTTTAATGGGTTTACTTGCAAGCTTTAGGGCGAAGCAAAAGTAGAGAGAGGGAGTAAAAAGGCTGCTACAGGGAGACAAGGGGAAAGAATTTGTTCCCGACAAGACAAACAATTTTGGTAAGTGAAGGAGGTGTAGTGAGGTTAGGCAAGAGCTAAGGCCAGGCCAAACGGATCATCAAGTAAGAATTTTATGAGCATGTTAAATCTCATCATGTCACAAGTTAGACTGCAATTTTATTAAATGTCGGCTGAACTGAGTTGAGGCAGTGTGTGTCCACAACCGAGGAAAAGGAAGACTTGGAAGTTCAAATCATAACAGATCATTATTGTTTTTGGTATATGACACCAGCTCAATTTTTTCCAGTGAGTTCTAGCTAGAAACTAGAGGTAACAACTAACGTGCATATCTAATTTTTAAAAAGGCTTATAAGATCCAGTTTTGAAAAACAGACTGTGTTAAAATTAAACGTTGAAAGGTCTGGTATTAATGAGTTAACACTGATCCTTATATTTTAGAAGGTTAAATTTATTATTTACTTTCCGCTTCGGATCTGGGAGGGGAGAAGCTTCTCTAACAGTCCAGAAATGTGTGACAATCAATATTTTTGCTCTTGATATCTCCCTAAAAATGCCGATTTTGCAAAACAAAATCTCTCTGGAAATCGTTCTAGACCAAAAAGCACTTTTCTACACAAACAGCAAATAAGTTCTTTGAGGATTCTACCCAGAATGCTCTGGAATTCAGGGTTTCCAAGAAAAGATGATACATCCCAGAAATGCTAGAGACATTTCTCCTTTTAATAGTTTGCCAAAGCGTAAGCTCTTGTGAAATCTGACGGTTTTCAACATTGGCACGAGCTAGTTATTTAGAAACATATAAGCATTTGTTTGGGTCTCTGGAGAATGCAACTTAATAGAAAGTGGCATACATGTGCCCCTGTGGACGCTAACAGCATGTGTATGCACCCAAGAGTACTGGCAGGACACATACTCGCCGAAGGATACAAATGCATTCATGCACCTCTTGCCGTGACCTCATCAACCTGCTGTCAAAAGTGCTGGTTGAAACATGAAAATTCAATAACTCACCTGGTTATTTTGCCTACACTAACTGGTCTGATTTTTTTTTCCTTTTGAATTAATTGAGCTGATCAGCTGTGTTTGTGTTTTGGAATTGGGTTGATATCATATTCAAGGATTAGAAATGTGTAGCTTCTTTCCCACCATAACAATTTAAAGATAACATTTGGAAAATAGACACTGTCACAATTCAACACTAAAGTGGAAGAAACACTCACATTTGGGTATGTTTCATTGGCTGGAATTTTATTCATTTTAAACTATAGGAATCTATTAAAAAAAGAAAGAAAGAAAGAAAGAAGAAACACAAAGGTTAAAGATCAACAGGTCCAAGTGCAATGCCCCAGTGGGGATGGGGTATAGGGTGGAATTGGGGTATGGAAATAGAATTGCTCTGTTTACCTCAATAGTTGCCTTTGGCTCCAACCCAGTCAGAGAGGCATCAGGATGTCCGTGAGATGGATTGACAGTGTAACACATGTAGTGGCAATTCGACCCCAGAAAG
This sequence comes from Canis lupus baileyi, assembly GCF_048164855.1. Classification (NCBI taxonomy): domain Eukaryota; kingdom Metazoa; phylum Chordata; class Mammalia; order Carnivora; family Canidae; genus Canis; species Canis lupus. Next base: position 35,164,050 of record NC_132868.1, on the reverse strand, counting down.
TCCATGTGGACAAGCAGAAAATGACAAATAACAAATCAACATCCCTCCCAACCTCTCTCTCTCTCTTTTTTTCTTTCTTTCTCTCTTTCCCACATAGCTCCTGTTTCTCTGTACTGCTCCAGTGCCTGGTAAATGAACCAACTCTGTTTCTAGGCATCTGGACATAAACTTTTCTCCACTGGAAAACTTTTTAATATTTAAAAAAAATTTTCCCCCAATTATATTCAACAGGGTTTGACCCTCTGTCAAAGTATGCCTTACCTTTCTAATACAGAGCATGGAAAATTTTATGCACAATGTCTGTTATGGAAAATATACAACAATTTCAAAATATTCAGGCCAAAGGTTATTATGCACAACTGATAAGAAATTGCTACACACCTGGAATTGTATAATCCAAAATCACATGTTCAACACAGAAAGTTACAGCACAAGGCAGAAATAAATTCAAGTTTATCTACACAAATCTCTTTCCTTTCTGGTTTGTATAAATGCATTTTTATTAAATTATTATTTCTTAAAATAACATTCTCACTCAGGAATTCATCCCATATATTTAACTCATTTTTCACACACACAAAAAACCATATCCATGTATATAGCTAACTCATTTTTCCTGATTCATATGTATTTTTCTTTTCTAGCAATGTCACATTTTTCACGTTTATAAGTTGGCAGCTAATAATAACAATTCTGACTCACTTCACCAACTTTATTTCAAATATATTAGTTAATAACTAAAAGTAGAATACATAAGACAACCTAAAAATTTAGAGACTTCAAAATAAGAAATTATAGAGATACAGAAGTCACCTGATTATTCTCCAGTAGGGAGAGTAGGGAACAGAAGGAGGGAGCTGTTTCCTCAATCAGTATCGGCTAGAGTCCAACACAATCCCATCCCCAGGAAAGCTGAAATGTGGATTTAAAAACATTCTATTCTAAAGCTTGAAGTATGGCTAACCAAAACCAAACCACACACATACACACACACACACACACACACACACACACACAGAGAGAAAAATAGAGCAAACCACTAAATTGAAAGAAATAGTGATCCTCCTAGTACATCTAATGGTTCCTTGCCATTTTATTTTTCTACATCTGAAATTTCACATTTACAGAGCCAGAGATGCTCCATATAAGTAGGCAGAGAAACCACCTATAAAATATCGTATGCTTGAAAATGTATCTCCTGCCCACTATTCCCTAAATTATCCCCTTGAGAGAAACTCTCCTTTGAGTCTCTGAATGTTCTCTATTTATATGCACTCTCCACACCCTGGAAGACATATTCAACTAACATTGAAGTGCGCAGACTATCTCCCTTCCTGTGTAGATTACTGGGACAAAGCTAAACACAGCTAGGTGGAGGGTAGAAGGAGGAAAGGAGCATTCAGATGGGGAAAATATGGCAGGGGGAGGGGAAGGGAAGTAGACAAGCCTTGCCTGCTTTGCAATTTTCCAAGGTGGGCTTGTCCTTCGATGGGATATTTTTGGGTCATGGAGGATATATGTGGCTATCACCAAAAGAACCAGTTTTCTGTTGGCGGAAAATGAACAAAACTGGTACAACAAACTAGCCAACTTTTGTTGCAATTATTTTCAATCTGATACTTGGGTGTATATTTAACCCAGTAATAAAAATATTTTGTTAGGGAAAAAAATACTTGACATTTCAATTCTGGGCATTTTGTTCTTTGCTAAAAATTGAGAGGAAAGGGAGGGTGTTGTAGTTTAGAATGAGAGAAAAGAATGGGCAAATTGTGATAGATAGTCTCTAAGGAAAAGGGAGAGAAGCAGGCTGAGGAGGTGAAGTAAAATTCAGATAAGAAACTTCAACATTCCTGACTGAAGCTCTTTAACCTGAAGACTGGACCGTGACAGTGATGAAGCAGCAAGAATACTGTTCAAAGACTCATTCCCATCTCTTCATTCTCATCTATCATGTCTGCTCACTTCATCTTATAGAATTCTGTAACAAAATTTTTTCAAATGATATAAAAGTAATAGCGGAAAATTTGAAATATTTATTTAGATCACTAGCTTATGGTTTATGGAAACCAATGATTTTTTTTTTTTTTTACTATTAACAACTGGTTCTCCTGCTTCCATCTTCTGATAAAAATCTGTATTAGCAATTTTCAAGAGTTTATGTTTTTCAATTTTCAATTTCATTCACTGGTTGAGGTTATCATAGACCTAAATATTTTTAAAACTACTGCTGAGATATTATTTTTCCTTTGACAGATTGACAAGACTGTAAGGTCTTACATACCCAGTGTTTGCCAGCGTCAGGGCTAAAAGGCTCCTTCACACATAGCGTAATTCTAAATCAGTGCCGGTTCTGTTGTGGTTGTGGTAGTAGTGGTGGTTTTTGGAGACAGACATCACTTGCAACATCTAGGTTTTAAATAAATAAGCCCTGCAATGATATTGCTAGGGGATTTAGCTTACAGAGAAAATCTCACATCTGTGCAAAGAAAAAAAATGCAAGAAGGCTCACCACAGTCTTTTTAAAATAGAAAAATAATAAAAACAACCTAAATGTCCATTTTAGGGGATTTAGTAAACAAATCATTCTAGCGGTTTACAAAAGAGTATTCTAAAGCTGTACAGAAAAGTCAGATATGAATGAACTGATAGGGAAGGATGACTACAGTCCATAGTTTAGTAAATAAACAAGTAAGCAAGACACAAAAAAAGATTTGGCACAAACATATTTCTGTAAAAACAAAACAAAACAAAACCCTGAAGAGGATTGTTGGAAGGGGGAAACCGGCAATGAAGCTTTTTCACTCTACACACCTCTGCACCATTATTTTAAAAAATATATATTTCTATTTTTCATATACTTATTATGTATATAAGATGTATAAAACAACAGATTTGAGAGTAAAATAATAACGATGTAGCATTTACTTTTTTTTTCTTTTCTTTTCTTTTTTTTTTTTTTTTTTTTGAGGCCTGGCCCAAACCCACTCCTGGAAAGAAGGAGCTACGGCCCTCTAGTGGAGAATTGCAACAATGCAGTTCTCTTAACCCTACTGAATCCCGCATTTTAAAGAAATCTCAACATCTAAATTCATTTATGGGTAGAACCAACCACAATTTTATATCAGGAAATATCACAAAACATACACAATTCAATGCCCTTGAATTTAAGTCTTACATTAAAAATTCTGGAAACATCCTCTGATAAAATTTTAATCTATGATGCATTTTCTGTGTGCAGCACAGCACACTACTCAGTTGCATTTCATGGGCAGAGTCAGTGTGTCTGTTTGCTGAGAAAGTACATTTGCTAACCTGGATGCTTCAGTCATAGGAAGGGCTGACTTCTGATAGTTACAGAAGCTTGTTGCTGATTAAAAACCAATCCTTGCTCATGCCAATCTCTACACTAGGATCCAAGTCGGCTACTGTCACCTCAAAACTGAATCACTGGATGTGAATAATAGAGGCACTTATTTTCATGGGCTAATCTAAAACATTTCTAACAAGAGAAACTATTTCAAAAGTATATATGGCTGTGTCAACCGCCCAATTCCCTCGGTCCAGTTGAAGGCGTGCAGAGTTTCCTGTCAACCTGCGCTCTGAAGCAGAACAGTCTCCAACCCGACCACTGGGCTTGCTCCGCATTAAGGATCGGCTACCTTGGAAATGTACCGTCTCTCAGTGTAAAACTCCCCAAAGGGCAATTCAAATCACATTTAGAATTTCCTATTTACATTGCAACAGCCATGGCAGGAGTTTGAATGTCACAGTACAAATCTGGCACCAAATTCTGAGTGTGTTCAGCAGATTCAGTTTCCAAATTCACTTCACATGAGCATGTTTTCATCAAGTGCAAGGGGGAGGGAGTGTTGTGGGATAAGTTCATGTCTGAACTTCGGATCTTAACTCTTTATCGTCTTGAACAAGTAAACTAGTGTTTTTGCTCTTGCGAAGAAAGAATTGACCAGACTACCTTGTCTTTTAAGTGCTTGTGCAGGAATGCTATCAAGCAAGGACAGGCCACTATTATTTCCAGTGAAATCTCACACGTGACAAAGGGAAAACTTGGTTAGAACAGCCTAACCAGTAGAGGCAATTCCTGAAGAGGCAAAACTTTCTTCTAGACAAGCAATGAAGGTGGCTGATTAGTTTTCTTTCCCAAGCTGTGTCCCTGTGGTGGGGAAATGTATCAGGACACCATTTTTGTCTTCAAGTTTCTTTCTTTCCTTTTTTTTTTTTTTTTTTTTTTTATTATAGATGAATGTATAGGAGTAGATTTTTTTCAAAATAAATCATCAGATGTAGTTTTAAACTTTGTTTTGTGTACTTTGTTTTGCCTCTCTTTGGTTGTTACAAAAAGCGATCTGCAAGGAGAAAATGTTTATTCCAACTGAACACAGCCACACACGTGCATACCGTCTTGATCTCCAGACCCCAAGTCTACCCAACTGAGGCGAACTTGAAAGAGCTCTTCCAGACCGAGCTGGATGGTCAACCTGGCAGTGGGCAGGACTGCTTCCCATCACTGTTGTAACTGGGTTGTTGAATTCGCATCCACCCAAGGTTCCCTAAGTTCAGCCATGAATATTTATTTGCTATAAATGATGATATATATATATATATAAATGATGATATACCTAGCAAACGTATTACAATCTAATGTTGAAATGATTTATTCTAACCTGTCTATCTTGAAGTTAGTTTAAAACTGAAGTGTACTTAAAGGGAATGTGTACTATCATACACTTCTAGGCTCAGGGGAAAAAAAAAAAAAACTCATTATTTGGTCTTGACGTAGTCATGTAAAAAAATAGCACAGGCATCCCTTGGCTGAGGCTGCCTTTGAAAATTCCTGGATTGGAGGCCTAAATGGCTCCCTTAATTTGCAAACTGATAGAACTCATTTGGGGCTGGGACTCCGGTGGTACTGGCACAGGAGGCACAGGGATTCACAAATACACTTGAAGAGAAGAGACCTCTCACTCTACGGAGGGTTCTTAGGTAAAAGAAAATAAGATGTTTGTTACTCACAGTCTGCCAGGGTAGAAATTTTTCCCCTTTCAAAATTTTAACTCTGTTAGAACACTTTGAACCAGTCACGTACTCTGGGTTTTGATAATACATTAGCATATCCTATTAGCATTTTAAATTGAAACTACACTTGCCTCAAGGACAAGGATAAATCTTTCTAGAGACCCAGAATTCAATGCATAAATTTTGCTTCATTTCAAGTGCCAAAACAAACAGGAAAAGAGAAGAAACGGCTCTTGTTATAAGCCAGCTTCAAAGATAGAAGCTGGGTACTTTGGAAGTCATATAAATTAAAATAATTATTACTTCTTGTAAAATCTTAGCGTGGCTTCATGTGTTATTCAGTGCCATCTTGTTTTAAGCCTCATTGCCATCTAGTTAAGGGCAATTGTCGGGCTGCCCTACTGTACACAGTGGGCTCCATAGTGTAATGAAGCAAGAGGGGACAAGGAATTGGACGGATTTGGCTTCCATTTTAGCTCTGCAAAATGAAGGTGACAATTCTTTCTGTACGTTGTGCTGCCAGGTATTAGAGATAATGTTTAAACCACAGCTGGCCCAGGGCCTGGCATGGACTTGGCAACAGCAGCGGTGAGCAGCTTTCCTCCCAGTGGCAAGTGGCTAAGCTAAGGGATAGAGGTCAAAGGCAACAGCCCAGAGCTGCCAGGGGAAACATATAAAACTCAGAGAACTCACCCTGCTTATTCAAGTCCTAAACCTTCGTTGTTCATTCAAGCACAAGGAGTAATCCATTTCAGTGTTTCTCAGTCTTAGCTGATCTATAATCAGATTGTTCCCACAGGAAGGAGGGATTTAGCCACGTTGCTCTTTATGTAGGGACTATAGCATGTAAGCATTGGAGAATTTATTGTAAATGGTCCTTTTATAGATCACACAGCAGATCATGTCACTCCTCTGTGCGAAGTCCTTTAGTGGTTCCCTCATTTCATTCGGCTAAAAGCCAACGTCTTACAATGGCCCACAAGGACCTATGTAACAACCCTCTGCTTTTCCGATTTCATCTCTGTAGCTCTTCCGGTCTGGCTCTCCACTGGGTCTGGATCCACTGGCCTCTCACTGCTCCCAAACTCTCACTTGGACTCCAATCTTGCTCCTCCAGATCCACCTTGACCACTTCTTACTGCTACCAACTGTTTTGTCTAGCCTGCATTCCCGATTCCATTGACTTTACCTCTTCTACTTTGCCTTTTTTGCCCAACAGTACTTATTACCTATCATACTACAGATGATACTTCTTTTGAGGTTTATTAACAGTTTTCTCTCACTAGAATGTAAGCTCTAAGAGGGCCGTGCTCTTTGGCAGTCCTTGGGTACATACCAGGGGCCTCCATCAGTGCCTGGCCCACAGAAAAATGGGCAAAGGACATTAATCAACAATTCATGGGGGAATGCACTTGAAGAGACAAGGTATAGAAAGACGCAAAACCTCACTAGTAATCAGGGAGAGGCAAATACAAATACTATTTCCTTTGAAAACCTGACATAAGCTAGACGACTAAGTTATGCAACTGCAACTCTCACATAACTGGCACACCTACTTCGGACAGCAATTGGGCATTATTAAACAAAGTTGAAGATGCAGTGCCCTATGCCCCAGCAAACCCACAACTGGTACAAACCCTACATAAACCCTGCCATAGGTACACAAGGTCACGGGCACAGAGATATGTTTTGAAACACTGCTGGTAACGCTCAACAATTGAAAATAGCTTATGGGACTCTGGTTAGAAAAGTGGAGAACAAAGCTTCCACACCTTCACGCAGCAGGGGCCTTGTGAGCACTCAGAAGGAGCCAGTCAACATCTACCAATACAAACTAACTTCCAAAACAACAGTTGAGGGAAAAGTCAGGTTGTAGGTTGAAATGCCCAGCATGCGGTTATCTGTTGATCCAAGGCTGAACTTTACAAAATGTTACTGTCCCTAGCTGATACATGACTATTTCTCAACTCTGCTCCGAGTTTGGATGAAGTTCAGTGATTCCACCCCATTCACAAAGAATAGCAAGTTGTGTCTCTGAACTGTTTCTACCTTAGTGTCACATAAACAGGCTGGCTTGAGTTGACTATAGGGAGGGCTGCCCTAAAATCTCCAAAAGTTGCACACAATGTTCACATTAAATAATCTAGGTCATTAGAGTTCAACCATGACTTTTCTCAAGGGCTGTTTTCATAGACTTTATCTTGTTCCATGTGACATATCTCCAGCAATAGACCATTTTAGTTGTTATTTGCAGATACGGCTCTCAATTTTGGAGGAAATAGAACCATACTGTGGTTCCCAAATACGACATTATCAGAAAGAGAATGAGATTTTTAGATATGATCTAAATATGTGAAGCTTTAAGTATAAAAACAGTTAACTCATACACTTTCTAAAATGCCAACAACTTGATTTGTTATTTGAAACAGGGCAAAACAACATATAGTTTTTAAATGCTCATTAAGACCCCTTAGTTTTCCTTTCAAAACATTCTGATTTTTTGTTAACCATCTTACTTAGGATGGAAATGACCAAGAAGCTCCCTGGCTCCCAGAATAAGTTCTTCTCTTTTCAAATGAGAACATGTCCCTTTTATAGTAAATCTTGACAAAATGAGGTTAAGTTGGGTCCTAGACAAAAAAGATAAGCAGCGCTGTGGGGGCATCCCCAGCGCTCAGTGGTTTAGCGCCACCTTCACACCAGGGTGTGATCCTGGAGTCCCGGGATCAAGTCCTATGTCAGGCTCCTTGCATGGAGCCTGGTTCTCCCTCTCTGTCTCTCATGAATAAATAAATAAAATCTTAAAAAAAAAAAAAAAAAAGAAGCAGCACTGTGTGCATTCTTCATCTACATGCCTCCCCTCACTGTAACTCCTGGTTAACAATGATTCTCATCTGACTTTCTCTACATTAGTTGTTAGCTGGGTTGGTTTCAGGGGTTATTAATATGAGTTCACGAGTTAATAGTTAATCTCAGTGGTTTCATGATCTTTTTGGAGTTACGAACAAAAATGAATGTGTACCTATGTTTTTCTAGGGAGAATTTCCATAGCTTTTGATAGATTCTGTAAGATGTTGAGTATCCCCTCAATTTAAAAAAAGTGATTAAAAACTAAAAAAAAAAAAATGTTTTGCAAATTGGGTCATTGTTTTCAGCTGGGGTTTTTACAGAGTGCAGAACAGAATGATTCCTTGGGTCGGCCCCTGAGAGGTTCTCATTCAACCAAACTGTGGAAAGATTCAGGAATCTGCATTTTTAAAAGGTACTTCAAAAGATCTTGATGACACTGATTCAAAAGACACTAATCCACAGAATAAAATTAAGAGTTTTTAGTGTTGCCTTCATGGTCTTTGTCCCTAACTAATCTTCCTAGTCTTATTTTATCCATTAGTCCTATTGCCCTATAAAGCACAGATCATTCTTCCACTCATTTACTCCTGTATTCAAAGAATAGCTATCAGATTCATTATAGAGACCATGTGCTGTACTTCAAAGATGCAGTGGTTGACAAATACGACCAGCTTTTCTTTACATTTTATCTCCTCCTCATTCACCAGGTAAGTGCCTATTAATCCTGCAAAATCCAGGTCAAATACTACTTGTGCAAACATTCTAGATCCTTTGAGACAGATTTCTTGTGTTTTGCTCAGTGGATTCACAGCACTTTTTTTCAAACTTCAATTATACTTCCGTGCAATTATTTTTTCTGGTTCCTGTTTTCTGTGCTTCCGGTCAGGAACCTTGTAAAAGTCTTAAACATATCCATCAGGCTTTCTTCTGTTCCAGTGCAAAATTCCCAATAACATTTCTGAATGGATGAGAAAAATATCACGTTTTCTTTCCTACTGAGAGTATATACATTTCAGTATGATACTCTTGAAACCCAAAAATCCCTAAGAAGAAAAGGTAAAGTATTCCTGTGGTCAGAATCCTAAACACAATGGTATGCTATGGGGAAACATACTTTGGTTAGGGAATCTTCATTAAACCTGCCAACATATCTGAAGAACTAGCCCCTCAAAAGAGGCTCTTATTGCACAAAAGGGTGGGGATACATCTACGCATTGGCCCTTGTGACTAGAATGGTCTTCAGCTCAGAGTGAGCATTGTTATCCTTCCCCCCTCCCCCGCCCCGCCAGAACTAGTTGTCCTATCAGACAATGTTAAAGATATCATCACCAGGGGAGACACTGGAATTTTATTAGATTTGGAAAGCAACCACAAGGAAAAACCAAGAGTCCATCTAAAGTTGGTTTATCCTCAATGTCTTTGAGAAAATCTATCAGTTGAAAGAAAATAAGGGAGCATTTTCTGAGTCTTGGATGCAGTGACAACAGTGAGGGTCAAGCCAGAGAGAGGGTACCTGGTAAAGAAAATTCACGTGGGTGACATCTGGAACAATAGTTGATCTTCTATTAATTCAGGAGCTATCTTTAAGCACTCCTTTCAGAGCCAGGAATTTTAAAAATATGTCATTAAAACATGATTTGGGTTCCAAATTCATGCCTGAATATATTTGTAAGCTTGATATTTTTGAAGTATTTTTTAAGTTCTTAGGAAAAAGCCACACTACAAGTAATTTGTATCTCCTCAGTACTTTTATTCTGTGTATGTTGTGACATTTGTAAGATTTAAAAATGTTGTGAAAGCATACTTCACATTAGTAGAAATATCATATATTTTCTTCTTAAAGTGTGGCACTTCAAGTGATGTACTTTTTGAATTCAGGCATCTTTTAAATTCTTGATCCCTATTCAGCTTGAAGCACTTCATTCCTGAATAGAGGATTTCCCCTCATGTGTTGAGGTACGGATGTCCAAGCCTTGTATATACATATTTATACATACAGAGATAAAAAAGCACAGATGGAAATTACTTAAGTACAAGATATGTGCATGTGTGGAAGTTGCCATCCACAATTTTCCTTAACAGGTAGATATGTTTTGATTTTTTAAATTAAACATGCATTTACAATGACACCCATGCTTAAAAAATGGAACATTTCATTAAAAAAAAAAAAAAAGAAAAAGAAAAAACCTAATTTCTGGGCTTTTCTTAAAAATGAGAAGTTCTGGCATCTGGGGATCAACCTTCTTGCTTGGACACAGTCAGTGGAGTTGGGAAGCAGCTTGGTGGCCAACTTCCGTGACAGGGCAGGGAATCTTCCTACCATCCCAATATTCCCTAACATTTTTGGATCCTGAAGGATTTTCACATTTTCAACTTTTCTTCTTAAAACTGTATATTTAATACCAGAAAAAGTGTCTATATATCTAATATCCATTCATATCAGACTGCTGTTCCAGTATGCTCCAAAAATCCCAAAAGGCTGAAAGATTTATTCTTGATTGACTATAGCATTTCCTTCAGGTGGAGTTAAGGAGGAAAGAAAGCGCTGACACAGCAGATGATGGGAATGGGAACCCTCACAGCTGTTCTGCTCCTTCCTTCCCAGGGGCATCTCCGGGGTGCTGAGCAACCATATTCATGGGAAGTCCTGGGACATTGCTCTTGGAATTTCTTCCAATTTCTTTGGAATTTCTTTTTCAGCAACCAGGAGCAGGTGATGCTAAATTTAGCTCTATTAGGAAAATATGTGTTAATCTACCTCAAGACAGGTATGACTGTCTGTAACATCTGTTCCCAAGCTTTAGCAAGCATCAAAACCACCTGAAGGGCTTATTAAAACACAGCATTCCAGGCCCCAGGGTTTCTGACTTAGTACGTGGGATGGAGCCAAAGATTTTGCATTTCTAACAAGTTCCCCAGGGATGTTGATGCTACTGGTGTGGGGACCTCAGTTTTAGATCCACTTGCCTATACATACATAGAATTTTTCAGATTCCTCTGAACACTTGTAAATGCCATATTTATGCAGAAAACGTCAGTGAAGGTAGCACCTCCTAGCAAACATCTGGATGACATTCACTAGGCAGAGGCTGAACCCTTCATAAATCATCCAGAATTCTTAGGATCATACCTATACCACTGACCAGCTCTATGTTTTTATTCCCCTGCCCTACCATCTACGGTAATCCACAGACTAGCTATGGCATTGTAACTAAGGATAAATGAATGAGAAAAGCAGAGATAATCATTAGATTCTTATCATTTTCCCGTCAGAGGATCATTTCTTTTGATACATGTATTTTTTTAATTGAAAGGAATCCTTAAAACCACACGGTGGCAGTGTAATCACATGAGTGACACTTGTCATGGTGCTGGAGTTGGGTTTCTGAACCCATTACACATTAAGAGATAATTCGGAAAGCTAAGCATCTGCGGTTTTGGCTTAACAATTATTGGCCCATAAAGTGTAAATGACAAGTTGTAGTCAGATACCTCTACAAAAAGCCTCCGTCGGAGCTTTCAATATTTTTACAATGCCTCAGACAGAATGCATCTTTCCCCTCTGCCGTTTCATAGTGTGAAAACAACTTCACAAGAACAAGCAACAGATCATTTCATGCATGAGCTATGTAACAAATTCAATACAAAATAACCCCGGCTTCAGTTTAGCAAATTACTGGGTGATAGTAAATTTGCTTCTAGACTTTAATCATTTTTGAAAAGTGAATTTGTTTCTTCTCTTGCATTGCTTAATTTTAGATATACAGCCAAGTAAAATTGAACTTTCCTAAATTTGCTTACTACAGTATCTACCTGGACCTTCTCTTTTTATAGTGAGACTGCAACAGGAGAGTAAGTCTTTGGTGCATTTCGATTGGCTGATTGACTATTAATCTTACTTTATAATAACTTACTTTATCGATATAACTAATAGAATATGAGGAGTACTGGATTCTTAGGATAACAGGGTTCTGTCAAAGTGAAAGACATATTTCTCTAGTCTGTTCCCTGTCCTAAAACAAAATATTCTGAACTATCAGCAGAAATGGCAGGTTCCTGGTGGTGGTGGAGCGAGGGGTGTGGGAATGACTTAGTATTAAATATCACAAATGCTTCCTTACGTGCATCTTGATATGATGCTTCTGGTCCCCTGAGCAATGGGAACAGTCAAGTTAGAGCATTGCCAATATGATGATAGATAGGGGTCAGCAGAAGGGAACAAAGAACTTAGAAACTGCCCACACAACATGAGGTAGAGTTCCAGTTTGCTGACAAAATATGCCTTTGCCAACAATGATAGGGCCTAAAACCATCAGCAACCAGATTGGAGCGGGAAAGGAGGGAAACATCAGTGTTTCTACAAACCATCCATCCCTATCCATCCTCCTGAATATGTTAGGACTTCTCACACCACCACAGACATCCTGATTCTGGTTTTAGCTGCTGACCTCACATTCTGTATCAAAGAATGCCCTCTGGGCATTCTAAATCAGACAAAAATACTCTCAGAGAAGTACACTGTGAGTGAGATTGCCCCAAATTCAGGGATCTGAAGGGAAAGGTGTGCTAACCCAGAGAAAGACAAAATGATCTTCCCAAATGCAGACTACAGAAGTCATTAAAATGTTATTTTGAGGATGTAGCTATTGCTCTAATGTGGGTAACATGCGCTGCACTTTATTGCCACGCGTGTTAGGTGGAATGGGAGCTCAGAGAGCCCGCCAGCACTGCAGAGCTTCACAGTACAGCAACAGCGTCTACAGTTTCAGAGGTTACAACTCCCCGGGTCCTCGTTGCGATTGATGGGCTGCACACGGTGTTCAGAATTTCTTATTTGGCCCACATCATTTGAGTTTTTAACCTGCTCTCCTAGTCGAGCCACTCCATACTCAGCCAGCTTCTTTCATATGGTGTCCAAGTTTTAGTCTATTCCAGAATCTCAAGATTGAGTATTCAAGGACAGGTTTTTTAAGATTTAGAAAAATTACACTCCACAACACAGTTTCATGCATACATTCAGCCATATACGGAGCCGTGCCTGTATGTATGAGGTCGGTATTATTATACCCACTTTGGATATAAAGAAACCAAAGCTTAAGAGAGGTCAAGTAATAGTTCATTTTTCTGTCTTTGTTTCCCCTGCCTTTGGAGACGTGTCTAATAAGAAGTTGCTGCAGACGAGGTCAAAGAGGTTTCTGCAAGTGTTTTCTTCTGGGATTTTGATGGATTCCTGTCTCACATTTAGGTCTTTCATCCATTTTGAGTCTATTTTTGTGGATGGTGTGAGGAAATGGCCGAGTTTTATTTTTCTGCATGTGGCTGTCTGATTTTCCATATGTTGAAGAGACTGTCTTTTTTTCCATTGGATATTCTCTCTGGCTTTGTTGAAGATTAGTTTACCATAGAGTTGAGGGTCCATTTCTGGGTTCTCTATTCTGTCCCATTGTTCTATGTGTCTGTTTTTGTGCCAATGCCATACTGTCTTGATGATTACAGCTTTGTAATAGAGTTTAAAGTCCAGAATTGTGATGCCATTGGTCTTGGTTTTCTTTTTCAACATTCCTTTGGCTATTTGGGGTCTTTTATGGTTCCATGCAAATTTTAGGATTATTTGTTCCAACTCTGTGAAATAAGTTGATGATATTTTGATAGGATTGCACTGAATGTATAGACTGCTCTAGATTGCATAGACATTTTAACAATATTTGTTCTTCCAATCCCTGAGCATGGAATGTTTTTCCATTTCTTTGTATCTTCCTCAATTTTTTTCATGAGTGTTCTATAGTTGAAAATAGAGTTACCCTACAACCCAGCAATTGCACTACTGGGTATTTACCCCAAAGATACAAATGTAGTGATCCAAAAGAGCATCTGCTCCCCAATGTTTATAGCAGCAATGTCCACAATAGCCAAACTATGGAAAGAGCCCAGATGTCCATATATATATATATATAAAATATATATTTACACACATATAATGCAATACTACTCAGCCACCAAAAAAAAAAAAAAAGAAAAAAGAAATCTTGCCATTTGCAACAATGTGGATGGAACTAGAGGATATTATACTAAGTGAAATTAGTTAGAGAAAGACAATTATATGATTTAATTCATATACGGAATTTAGGAAATACAACAGAGGATCATAGGGGAAGAGAGGAAAAAATAAAACAAGTCAAAATTGGAGAGAGAGACAAACCATAAGAGATTCTTAATCATAGGAAATAAACTGAGGGTCATTGAAGGGGAGGGGGTTGGGGGGATAGGGTAGCTGGGTAATGGACATTAAGGAGGGCATGTGATATAAGGAGCACCAGGTATTGTATAAGACTGACATTAACAAGCTTGGAAGGACTCAGTCGTTATGCTTCTTATCTTCAGAACAATTATTTCTTCTTTCCTACATACTCCTTCCATATGAAGACTATAGAGGCACAAAACTATTATTTTTGTCCGAGTATAGATTACAGGCAGTTTACAAAAAGTAGATTCTTTCTCCATGTAAATGCTATTTTTTAAAATACTGACACACACATTAGCACTTAAAGAATATTCCATATAATATTTATATGCATAATATGTACTAGCAATATGATGTTGGACAGTTATAATTTTATCAAAGTACAATTACAAGGATTACTATATTAGCTATAATTCTTTTTGACAATTCAATCAAGCTTCAAAATTTCAAAAGAAGTTTATTAAGTTGCCTCATTGATTGATTTTTTCATTATTTATACTCTATTAAAAAAAAAAGAAGTTTTAAAATAACTTACAAAAAAGAGAGAGCCATAAAATGGAATCATTAAAGTAAGAATGAAAGAATAAGAAGTGGGGATCCCTGGGTGGCTCAGTAGTTTAGCACCTGCCTTCAGCCCAGGGTATGATCCTGGAGTCCCAGGATCGAGTCCCACATCAGGCTCCCTGCATGGAGCCTGCTTCTCCCTCTGCCTGTGTCTCTGTCTCTCTGTGTCTCTCATGAATAAATAAATAAAATCTTTTAAAAAAATAAAGAATAAGAAGTATGCCATAAAAGGGACATGAAATTTGTGCCCAAAACCTTGGATTAAAGAAAATAACTGTAAATAGACATGCTTTATTCATGAGTTTCCAGATAGCTAAAGAAAAACAAATGAACGAATATAGTTTCCTAACTGATAAAAAAGAATACTAAGTTTTTTTAAAAAGACACTAATTTTTGTACTATTAAACTTAAAATGTTTTGACTTGTGTATGTGGTGAGGTAGGAGTAAAGATCCCTTTTTTCCCCTCTATGATTATTCAGGAGATCCGATGTCATGACCATTGCATGTTCACTGTACTGGAGGGTGATTGTTGTCATATATCAATTGACTCTGTATGAAAGGGTCACTTTTCTGAACTTTTTATTATATTCTATTGGATATTATCTTACTTACTATAACTTTTATGTAGTAATTAAAGTTCTCCAGCTCTATTCTTATTCTTCAAGATTGTCTTGGCCCTTCTTAGATCTTTACTTTTCCAAATGTATTTTATAGTCAGTTTGCCAATTTCAAAAAAAAAAAAAAAAAAAGCAGAGATTTTGATTTTGATTGAGTTGGTATTATAAATCTGCCAATCCATGGCCATGCTATGCCTTCATTACTTAGCTTTTTAAATTGTTTTCAATAATATTTTATAGGTTTTTTTTTTTTAAGATTTTATTTATTTACTCATGAGAGACACAGAGATAGAGAGGCAGAGACACAGACAGAGGGAGAAGCAGGCCCTATGCAGGGATCCTGATGTGGGACTTGATCCCAGGACTCCAGGATCACGCCCCAGGCCAAAGGCAGGCACCAAACCACCAAGCCACCCAGGGATCCCCAATAATATTTTATAGTTTTAAGTTAGAAACATTATACATCTTAATGTATAACTTATTTTTGATATTTGATATTCTCTAATGCACATGGTATCTTTTTAAAAATTGTTTTAAAAATTGATATTTGTTTGTTTCTGGTATATACAAATGCAATTATTCTGGTCATTGATGTAGTATCCAGTGACCTTGCTAAAGTTACCTATTTGTTCTAACAGGTAGGTAAATTCTTTTGTTTTCTAGACACACAATCAAGTTATCTAGGAACAATGGCAGTTTTGTATCTTTGCTTTCCGGAAGTCTTCTTCTTGAATTATTATGCTAGATAGGACTTAAACTGCTATATTGTAAAGAAGTGATAGCAATGTCCTTATCATGTTTTGTCAATCTCAAGAGGGTAGTTTTAGCATTTTACCACAAAGTATGATGTTTGCTGTATTCATTTTTTCATATTTTTAAAAACCAGATTTTTGAAAATAGGTAATTCTTTTCCGCATTTGCTAAGAGTGTATGTGTGTTTTATTATAATGAATGTCAAATTAATGATGTAACTTTCTGCATATAATAACAAGATCATATAATTCTGTTCTATTTTTCCCGAATATTATAGTCCATCCACTACACTGATTTTCAATTGCATCTTTACTTTTGAATTCCTGTTATGAACCTCCTTGGGCAAGATATATTATCATCTATATTATATATATATATATAAACATATATATAGGATATGTATAATATATATACAGATCCTAGATTTAAATGTGAAAGATAACATAATAAAGCTTTTAGGAAAAAACATAAGCAAATTTATACATGAGCTTGAGTAAGCAGAGTTCAGAAAAATAAAGAATGACAAATTAAACCATATAAAATTAAGAACCTCTGTTCACTGAAAAACATCATTAAAGGAGTGCAACTGTATGCCACAATGTGGGAGAAGATATTTGTAATACATATAAGCCTACCAAGGACCATATCCAGAATATGGAAAGAACTTCTATGGGCCAAAAATAAAAAGCAGGCAACCCACTTCAAAATTGGGCACAGTACTAGAATAAAGATTCACAAAAGAGAAAATCTGAATGACAATACATATATGAAAAAGGAATAAATATCATTAATGATCAGAGGAGTGCAAATTAAAACCATAATGAGGTACCATTATACACAACCCTGGAATGACTAAAATGGAATGCACAGTATCAGGCATTTTCAAGGATGGAGCGACTCGAATATTACAAAAGTACAGATTATTATAAGCACTTTGTAAAACTCTTTGGTACCACCTTACTCAAGATAAAGGTCCATATAAGATGCCGGAATTCCACCACTAGGTGCATACTTAAGAGAAATGCACAGTATCCTTACAAAATATATGAAGGAATGCTCAGAGAGGCACTATGCACATTAGCCACAAGTTGATGACTCCTCCAGTGGCCGCTGGGGTAGCCAGCCTGTGGGATGACCTGCTAGGATCCCTGATAGTCCCACCCTCTTGTAGGCTCTTCTCACGCTATAACAGGGCTGTGTGGTCAATAGACTATGGCAGAAGTGATGGCATGTGGTTTCTGGGATTCCTCATCAAAGACTGGAGCTTCTCAGGCTCTCTCCACGCCTCCGATCCCCTCCTTTCACTGCCTCCTCCTCTCCTTCTCACTTCCTCTCCTTCTTCCCCCTCGTTACTCCGCTCCTTTCACCTCCCCCCTTCTCTTTCTCCTGACTGTTTTGGGGAAGCCAGCTGCCATATCAAGAGAAATACTATGAAGAGAGGTGTGGTGAGGAACTGAAGCCTTCTGCCAACAGACACATAAGTGAACTTGGAAGCAGTTTGCTTCAGTCAAATCTTCAGAGACTGAGCCTGGCTGGCAGTTTAAACACCATCTCATGAGAGTCCCCGAGCCAGAGATGCCAGTGAAGTTGCTCCCAGGTTTCTGAACCTCAGAAACCTTGGGAGATAATGTTTGTTGTTTTAAGGTGCAAAACTGTTAGGAATTTGAGGTAATTTGTTATGCACCAATAGGTAACTAATATATCTATCAATAAGAGAATGGAACATTGTAGAATAATCATGAAATGAAATACTAAACAGCAATGCGAATGAACAAACTACAACTATGTGCAACATTATAGATGGATCTTGCAAATATATTTAGTAAAAGAAACCAGATGCTTAAAAGTACATATATTATAATTTCATTTGCATAAAGATCAAAAGCTGACAAAACAAATCTATGGTGATAGAAGCCAAGATAGTGGTTACTCTTCTATGAGGCATGAAGGGGCTTCTAAGAATATCAATATGCTCTAGTTCTTGGTCTGAGTATTGTTGACATGGATGTGTTCATTTTGAAAATTTCTCATTCTGAACACTTTTCTAAATGTATGTTGTAATTAAACAGTTTAGTTAGATTAAGAGGAAATGTATCATGATTTCAGTGTGAGGGTCTCTGAACAATATAATGAACTATTTTTTGATGACAGTTTCTTAAAAGTACAGAATCACTTTACATGTTGTCATTTCTGATACTAATTCTTGATAAAAACCAAGCACAAAATAGTGAATCACTGTACCATGAAGATGATTCTCTAGGGAATTAAATTAATACGGTCCCGGTATATAGTTTTCTAATAATCAAATTTAATTTTGAGATAAGCTTAGCAGTGTTTCTCAAACTTTAATATGCAGAGGAAATACCTAGGGGATTGACTTAAAATGGAAATGCACTGCCTCTACTCCCAGAGAGTCTGATTCAGCAGGATCGACAAAGGGCCATGAATTTGTATTTTTAACAAATATTCCAGTGCAACACTTTGCAAAATACTGAAATAAAATTGTAGACTTTTTTTTTTTTTTTTTTGCAAACCTCAGTACATACTTGCATTTCAGAATTCCAAACAGAAACCAGTTTAACTGCAAATACACATGGTATTTGGTGGCTATAAAAGAAAAAAATTCTTCAAAATGGGGGAAGACAAAAATTAAAGCCTGAATATAAGAACTCATATTTTTAAATGCCTTTGGAGAGTAAAAATGATATGAATTTAAAAGAATCACATATATTCTACTGATTCTAATCTATAACTTCTGTTGCATGAGAGAGGCGATATCTATAAAATATATGCATCTGTTGTACAATTAAATGTCACTATAATGTGAACATCACCCCTGCTCAAAACGTACACACTTGTTGCACTCCAAGTAGCCAATTCTGAATCTTTAATTAACAGACACAAGTTGGAGACCCCACAAATTTCAGTAAGATCACAGTGCTTTCTTAGAAGTTTATCTGTCCTATGTCATGTCCCTCATTACAGTTTGAAAATCTTTACTTGGCTGTGGAAATGACTCTGGCACGGAAAGCATGTGACTCTGACTTAGGGGGACAAGTAAGCAATAGCTCTCAAAGGACAAATATCCAAATAACCTGTTTTCATGCAAATATACTCATAACAAACAAAGTAAGGCAAAAGGAATCCTGAAGACATAAGATATGTAGGCAGAATTATTTATAAAATGTATTATTCTGAAACTGCCCAAGAGGCATCAGCAAGTCTTTAAAGGTCCCTTATGATCACTGTTATAAGTACTGCTGGAAATAACATACAGCAGTAATAAACCATGGGAAGCTACAGAAGCAGGCATACCATTTACTTTACCAAATGGGGTTTATTTTTCCTCTGTAGTCTCCTCTTAATAATATGAGCCCCACAGTGAGATCTGTGTCTAGATTTACGAAGTCAGTGAAAATGGGGGAGGTCCCAGGTCCTTGTTGTATGCCAGCAACTCTGTAATCATGCAACAGCTCGCTGGGCAGGGGATGTGGCTACCTGCGTTCTGTCCATTAGCTAGGCTTGTTGCTGCTCATTAAATTCTTAATGCGAATGACAACAGTACAACCGATGGAGGGTTATAAATGCAGCTACCTCGGGTGCAAAATTATGGGCCAGACGTTGAGGTCCCTATTGCTAAGGCTATGGATTTTTCTATTAGAACTACCACATGAAGGGATGTATCAACATGCTTATTAACATCTTCGCCTTCTATAGAGTAACTATTTGGCCCCGGTGAGACCGGTAACATCTCCTCCTTCTCTGTTCAGTAACCTTTAGAATAATGGGTAATCGAGGTAGTGCCTCAGAGTGCCAAAGGATGACATGGAAGCTAGCAAGCATGGTGGCAGAAGCAGACTAGAAAATAGATATGTATATATGCAGACATACATCTACACGCATATGCACATGTATATCCATATTTACACTCATGCATTTATATGCACACATATATACATGTATATCCATACACACACACACATATACACACGTATATATGAAAGAAAAAAGAAAGAAAAAAATGAAGAAACCCTTTCAGAACAGGCTATTTTAAAAATCAAGTCTCCATTAAATAGAGAAATTATGTCAGTATTCAACCGATGTAGAAATGTAGTAACTAGTGCAAAACGCCAATATGGAACAACTTAGTTATGATTCGCAAATGCTAACTTCACTGAGGGCTATAGATAATTCAAAGTCTGACATCTCGGGGATCCCTGGGTGGCTCAGTGGTTTGGCACCTGCCTTCAGCCCAGGGTGTGATCCTGGAGTCCCGGGATCGAGTCCCACGTCAGGCTCCCTGCATGGAGCCTCCTTCTCCCTCTGCCTGTGTCTCTGCCTCTTTCCCTCTCTGTGTCTCTCATGAATAAATAAACAAAATCTTAAAAAAAAAAAAAAAAACAAAGTCTAACATCTCAAATTTGGCATATACCATGAGTAAAGGAATTGGTACAATCCAGTACATGAGGGGCTATTAATATCGCAACTCAGAATCTGAGAAAGCAGTTGCTATTGATTAATTGCAAAAATGTCTCCAATTCTTCGCCCAGCCTTGTACCCCTGCCCTTTGCAATGTGACGTTCAGCTCCTCCCTTCAACTAGTGGAGTTCATTGCTCTACCCCTTGCAGTTTGGTTGGCCTTGTGACTTGCTTTGGCCAGTGGACTGCAAAGGTGATGGTGCACCGGCTCTGAGCTTAGTCCTAGGCCATCTTGAACCAGCCAGCCATAGGTGACCCGCCAACTGACCACAGACACTGGAGAGCCCAGCTAAGTCTGGCCCAGACCAGAACAACTGCCCGGTCTACCCATGGACTCATGAGAGATAATAGTTACTGTTTTGTGTCGTTAAATTTGAAGGCCATGTGCAACACAGCAATAGCTACACAATCTTGGCTGACATTATGGTGAATAAGTTACTGCTCTAAATAAAAGATTTTTTTTCACATTCCTTTCAGTTGTAGATTACAGCCATTATTATCATTTTTGCTATGTCATGTGAGGCGCAGTTCTCAGTACTTCATACAATTACTACATTTAATGGCTTTAAAAATCCAGATTTTTGGTATGATGCACTTCCTAAAAAGGAGATCTGACTAACCACAGCGACACTAGTTCCTTGTCATTGACCCTCTGCATTAGAAAGGTAGTTTAGGGCAGCCCGAGCAGCTCAGCGGTTTAGCGCCGCTTCAGGTCAAGGTGTGATCCTGGAGACCCGGGTTCGAGTCCCATGTCGGGCTCCCTCATGGAGCCTGCTTCTCCCTCTGCCTGTGTGTCTCTCTCTCTGTGTGTCTCTCATGAACAAATAATTAAAATCCTAAAAAAAAAAAAAGAAAGGTAGTTCAAAGCATCAGCACCATTACAGGAAAGTGGTGGGAGTATTAAAAGTGATCCAAACATGGGGTGATGGGATCCAGATGAAAAGTGAGGTACATCTTGAATAGCCAAACTCTCTAGTAACCTTTCTATCCTCATTTGGCACTTTGAACTGAAATCAACCTCAAAAGCTCAAGATGAGATGCATTTAGAAAAATGGCTAATATCTTTAAATCATCATGAGCAGGCATCAACTGGGACATTGGACCCAGAATTATCTTTTGTACATGAGCAAAGACAAGCATCCTAAAATTCTTTCTTCCTAAAAACCAAAACCTAATTGCTGAGCAGATTTTCAGCAAACCTGAAAACAACCTAGTATCTACTCCATTACATTATTTGAATTCAGATGATAAAAGAACCTATATACTTTTAAACATGGTCTTTCTAAAAACACTGATGATCACAACATATTGGTGATCATAACATATTCTACAACTTGGAAGAGACTGTAAAATAATACCAAGACAGAAATATCTATTCCCTTGAACCCTGCAGAACTACTGTTTTGGCCTCCGGGTGGCTTCCAACATGAAATCCTCTTCATGGAGACAGAGGCAACAGTGGGGGAAGTCGCACTTCTTACTACTTTTAACCACAGTCACATGTGTTTCCATGGCCCTGTCCGCAAATACCAGCAACAGTAGTTGCAAAGAAACACAAAATTTAAATGAGAGTGAATTTCACACTTGAGGCAACAGGCGGCTTTACATTTGGATATGACATTCAGAGCTATGTTAAAATACTACTTTGCATACAGATTATTGAATGCTTTGTCTTGGAAACCAATTTGTGTTCTGTATGCCAGGACCAAGGGAGAACTGGCGATGCTGACTGCCAGAGTCCTTCATTTAAGTTACAGAATTCCAAGAAGAAATATAATTTCCCCCAAAGCATTTTTTTTAGAAAGGAAACCAGTAAACCTCTGAGGATTGAGTTACACCACCTACGATCAGAGTATTATATCCTTTGAAAGACATAGAAACTATCATTTTCCCCAAATTGGTAGTGAAAGAACTATAGAAATTCGCACATTCATCCTAAATAACAAAACACAGTTCACCAGATTATCTTTTTTTTTAAAAAAACTTAAAGTTCTTGGAAAGCGACGTCTGAATATTTACAAAAATTAATTGCCGTAATACGAGTTACCGATTTGAGGATCTATCACATGAAAACCTGTATAGCTGTTTTTATATAGTAACCTCACAACAATCTCTCAACAGAGATATTATTGTTACTCCAATTTGAAACATAAGGAAAATGAAGTCTAATTCACCGGAGGTCCCATTAGAAATACATTACTGATTTAAATAAACGGTTTTGAATTAAAACAGTTTAATGCTCTTTTTGTTTCCTTTTGTATTTATCATCATTCATATATTGCTGGTTCTATGAACATCAAAATCTGAATCATTTAAGAACCAAAGAGACTCCTCTAGACCTTTCTTCCATTTCTCTTCTTTCTTTTCTATGACCTCACAGTTCTCAAAATTCCTCTATTCTTCATTTATATAACTGATTTAAAAAAAAATCTATCTTCTTATTTCTAAGCTCTTACTCAGCTTAATTTTATAGTCATGCTCCATGAAAACAACATATAGATTTTGGATAGGGAAGACTTCATAACTCACATGCCCCTCACTGGTCCTCCAGTTAGTCAATTCTGTTACCCAAGATTCAGGAGGTAACTTGCCTTCTTTGAGGACATCCGTCTGTACCAAACTTCTTTACCAGCATGTATAGTGCCATCATCTTCTCATTCAAACACTGTGAAAGACATTTGAGTTCACGTTTATGTATATGTGCTTTCATAAATAATAACTAAAGGTTAGTGAAGATGGCAGTGGTCTTACACTATGTGTTCTTTTCATAGCGGATACATTTTAATTCAGATAACTAAAAACCACTCAAACTCTTTGACCTCAAAGCTGACATGTAATTAATCTTTAATGAGTTATTAACATTCTTTGCAAAGTTTTATAAGGCCTTGCTAGGGATTAATAAAATTATTAAAATTTGAAAAATTAGCCCCGAACAGATGAGTGGGATATTTTACTATCTTGTCAGGTGGATAACGTACTTGAATACTAAGTGTGTGGGAATGTGCCACTTTATAAAGGATGACTTTTACAAACATTTGCATGGCACTCTTAAACTATTCATCATCTGATGCATAGTCTTTTTATATGTTTTCAACGGAATTGTCCTACTTTTCATTTAAAACATTTAAAACAGAAGAGTGAAAAAAGTGCATAAAATCCAAGAGAGCACAATATTAGGACTGCTCCATTAAATACCATGAAGAACACATAATTCAAGATTGATGGCAATAAAAATTTAAGAGACTAAATACAATTGGAGTTGGCTTCTTTACCATTTCAACAGCTCTGTGATATTGAAGTGGACATTATTGTTTCCTTTTGGAGAATTTTCCAAGTTTGAACAAGATAACAGATATGAAAAATGTTTTGTAAAGCATAAAAAATTAAACAGTTTTTAATCACGATATGACTACTAGAGGTGTAAATCAGACTGCTTGAAAAACATTGTTAAAATTATAGACCTTCCTCATAGAAATGCAAACTCCTAAGTCTACCCTATATGGGGTAGGGTAGTTGGCACTATTGTTTCATATTCTCTCAAATCTAAATTAAAATTTAGCAGCATACAGTGAAATCTACAATAAAAATACTCCAGATTCTAGAATATAATGAACTACAATTCCCTGATAATAGCTAACACACATTACCCTTGTGGGAATACATAGGCAATTTCAATGATATTACAGAACTTCTTCCTTAAGATTTGAAAAGTTTCAGATTCAGCTTCCAAAACACATTAATTATGTGGACTCTCACTAAGGTAGACATCCAGGAAGTCTGAGCTCTTGGCTGTTGTGCTAAAGTGAGGCACATTAAGTGGTGTGCAGGCTTCCTTCTCTTCCTTCTCTATATTCAGACAATTGATTAATGATGGCACAAGAACACAGTTAGTAAGATCGACTGTATCTTAAAATAGCAGAAGGATTCTTTTCCCCCAGTTTCTTGGGCCTGTCATTTTTACTATAGAAAAAAAGCAAATACAGATATCTCAGACTGAGATTCACCATTGTCTCTAAAGCCAGCAAGCAGTTATTCATTCCAATTTGGAAATAACTATTATGATCAATCAGGTATTTAAAATTGAGCCACTTCAGACTGTTGGAAAATTGATTAATAGATAGATTTCATTTGACTTTCCTTTCATATTCTATCTCCTTTGAGGCCCAAGAGATAGTCACAGACACTCTTTAGTGTGGTCCTAGGAACTAGACCATTGGACAACTACAAATACAGTTAAGTATTGTTGTGCTGTCATTTGCAAACTGTCCTTAACATTGGAGATGTTAAAATATAAAGAGAACTATAACTTAGAATACATGATATAAATATGGCATATGTGGACATATGTGTGAGAGAGAGAGGAGGAAGAAAAAGATAAATTAAAACTTGACAATAGAGAATTTCAATGAGCTAAAAAAGTTACTTCTCAAAGTTATCAACACAATGATTTAAATACATGCTTTGCAAGTCTTATGTGAAAGCAAATTTCCAGGTATTTGTGTCATTTCAACATTAATAACTCTCATGGATCCTGAATCCTTTCTATCATGATTGCATTGGATCTGACTTTCTAGAGTGAGAGGGATTGAGAATGAATACGATTCATCAACAGGGATAATGCATCTTGGAGAGACAAAGAAAATTTTAAGCATTCTGTTGACAGGAGGGGAGAAAAAGCAGGTGAACCATTTTGTTCCCTCCATTGTCAAGCCTTCTGTGTGAATAGTCTACAGGTGCTATCGTGTGTGTGTGTGTGTGTGTGTGTGTGTGTGTGTGTGTGTTTTAATTACCAAATCTTAAGTCACAAATCCTTTGTTTTTCTTTCCTTCCTCCCCCTCTCCCCTTTTTAGGCAGTATATGAGACAGTGACTATCTTTTCTTCTTGGAAGTCATCCTTTTTCTGAAATTGTCTTTAAGTTCTCCTATTTCCTCATCACCTTTTTCCACCTTTCTAAAGCAGGAGTAACAAACACAGGTCCCTGAAGCCCAGGCAGGAAATATATAGGAGTAAATAGACGGAGTCTCAGCAGGTGAACACCAGGGAGTGGTAGGGACCACAACCAACTGGAAAGTGCCTGCCCCACCCAGAGAGGTAGGTGCTAACTAAATGTAGCCATTTGTGCCCACACAGGAATATGGTCCCAGTGTTCCCACATCTGATTTTTAAAAATATTGAATCATATGGTAAAAGGAATTTGCTTGCCACTCAAAACACATCTGCAAGTCAAATTTAGCTCTAGGGCTGCCAGTTGTAACATCTGCTCTAAGCAAATCTTGATCTCATTCACTGGCTTCCCCTTCTGTATATTCCTCTAAATGTAGGGTATTTATTGAGTTCTGCTCATAGTTTCCATAGCTTTTGTCTTTAGTGTCTTTTTCTTAGTTCTCTCTTACAATCAGTCTCCACGTTGATGGTTCTCACACCTGTACTCCTGCTTCTGATCTTTCCTTTGAGTTCTTAGGATCTGATTTTCCAGCAGATGATTATTTATGCATATCCTGCTCAGCATATCTCAAACTGTACATACTGAATCATGGTCAAACTTGGTCATTTTTCATTTTCCGCATCTGTTTACTGAAACATGTGGTATATAATATATATTTTAAAATTTGTATTATTTAATAATTATGTTATTTTTGTATATTAGTGTATATATTGTAAATATATTTTACATATATGTATATATAAATACATATATAAAATACATATAAATATAAAATAAATATATTTTATGTATTTGTATATATAAATACATATATTATGCATACAAATACATGTGTATATGTATTTTTGAAAGCTAGCATCACGTAGTGGTTAAGATCAGTCATTGGAGTCAAACTACTTAGGTTCTTATCGTCACTTACTAACTATGTGGCCTTGGGCAAATTACTTTACCTCTCTGTGCCTCTCTTTCCCCATCCTGAGATGGGGATAAAAAAGTACCTATCTCACAAGGTTATAGTGAGGATCGAAAAATTGACTAGAAAGCAGGATACAAAATAGAATTTTTTCAATTGTCCCAATTTGCAGAACAGATTTCAAATCAATGTGTAGTAGGCAATTTATTCAGGTTTCACTAAGGGAGTGTTAGTGTAGTTTTACGATTCTTAGCCTTTAGGTTACATTGAGGGCATATAACAAGTACTATGGATTAATCTTTAAAGACTGGTAGAGATTTTCTTTATTAGCCTGTAACTCACTGAATATAGCCATGTGCTAAATGCCCTTCCAAAGGTGTAATATGTATTAGCCTATTAAATACTCTTAAGAATATGATAAGTTTTTTATTAGTTCAATTCTAAGGATGAGGAAACTAGGGTAAGTAAATACGTATCTAAAGCAACAAGAGCCGAAGTGGAGAAGCATAGGAGGTCAGGTGGTCTTCCCTGCATGGTACAGCATGTTTGGAGTTGTCAAAGAATCGTTCCTTTCCTTGTCCGCTCTCCATGGAATGCTTTCTCTTTACCTTACGCCCAGTGTAGAGATCTGAGAGAGAACACTCCAGGAGCTTGAGATGTGCCTTCTGGAAAGGGGTGGGGGTGGGGCTCATGAACTGGTATCAGACTCATATCTGAAGATAAGAGACCAGAGAGCAGCATTGCCACCAAAGGCAAATTGCAAGAGCACCTTTCCCACAGACCAGCTGCCCACACCATAGAGGGCATCTTGAAGAGTGATCCACCAAGAAAAGGGTGGAAGATGAGAACAGGGTCAGGACAGAGTGAAAAGCTCTACCCTTTCTCTCATGCCCATTTCTAAGCTCGAGTCAGGTCTGAGCTAGCAAGGGAACAAGTTTAAATTGGATTGGGAATTGAAGTTTTGATAAGAGAACTATACATTTAATTGGGTTACGCAGTAAAAACTGAGAGTGACTCGAAAAGTCTTGGGATCTTTCTGGGACCTCATCTAAGAGCAAAGAGAAATGAAACCACAGAGAGGCTGAGCAGAGCACAACTGCAATGATGTTCTACTCCTCATGGCTGAGATCACATTCAGCTAATCCTCAAAAACTTTTAGACACTTCTTATTTATTTTCAAAAGAAGGACTGAATCCTCTAATGTGTCATCTGGGGCTTTTCATCTTCTAACCCTATTCTATCCCCTTTACCTTTATCTCCCATCACAACCAAACTAAATCCAGTCATACTCCATTCCACACATTACTCTGCCTGGCATAAACTTCGTATCAGCCAATTATTCAGATTTTTACTCACCCTTTAGGATTTGGCCAATATCTTCCCTCTTTCATAAAGCCTCAAGGATTTCCCTTAGTGAGATTGATTACTTCTTCTCACACATCTATTATCTCATCCTCTCTTGAATATATAATTAAAATTAGTAGTTTATACAACTCTCTCATCCACTGAATTGTAAATGAATTCCATGAGGGCAGGAAGACATCTTATTTTTGTCTAGTATCCTATACAGCACTTAGCAAATGAGGCATGTATATATATAGAAAGTACAACAAACAATAACACAATTAAAACATAATGTGTATTACGGCCTGAGACCTTTCTCATTTTCAGAGCATTTGCAAAATTCTCAGGATGTCTACAGACCTTATGCAGATCTTTGTAAGATTTTTGCTTCAAAAAGAAACAACGATATCCAGACACACTGGTATCAAAAAACAAATTAGAAAATAACTCATTCCACATGTCCGACTGCTCCTTATATTTAAATATTAAACAATTACAGTAGTGGAATGAATACATGTCAGATAAGTAAAAATAAATATTCAACCATAAGTAGATAAAAATTCCAGAATACAGTGGACCATGAGCTCAACTAACAATGCACAAAGGCTGTGTGTGTGTGTGTGTGTGTGTGTGTGTGTGAATGAAAGCTATGTGTATTGGAAGTGTGTGTTGGAAAGTACAACTTCTGGAGGACTCACTTCGTAGAAATAATAATTTATTTTGTATGTTGCCAGATATTCAACTCCAGGCTTGAGGAGCAAGCCACAAATGTAATCATGGATTACTGTAGGCAGCTAGCCAGCTATATTTACCAACACACAAGGAGAATTTTAAACAGTTAGATTGGACAGTCCTATGAAAACAAAAAGGACGGAGACCGCTTAGCATCTGCAGAAAGCAAAGGCAATTCCTCGGGTCATTATTTATGTTAGATGATGAACAGGACTTATTATAGGCAGCTTCTGACTTACAGCATCTGTCATCAGGCTGGGTCCAGTTGGACAGGCAGGTACCCTGGCGAGTATCAAGGTCCCACGGAGAACTATCATTACTGATGTGGTGCAGCAGGCGGCTTGGGCTGTAGAAATAGGTCGGACAAGCTGCATGCAGACACACAAAAGCATTCTTTCTCCTTCGTTAAACTGAGCGTAAACTGGTATGGCATTTGACATTTCAACGATGCTTTTAGCTATGGCACTCAGTCTTTTTGAACCTACAGATGTGGGGCCAAAAAGAGAACACTCTAGTCAAACTTCTTGACTATCTAGAAATTTAGATGGCTTGGAAATTAAATATTGGATACAATGTTTAAGATCAATAGCTAGTGTCTCATTTTGTCAATATGTATTGTTGGTATGGACTTCACTGATAATCTAGTCCTCGATTACTAATTACTTGGTCTCAGACAAGTTCCCTAATTCTTCTAGATTCAGCTTCCTCCTTCATAAAAAAAAAAAAAAGGGATAGTAATAGTACTAATCCATTTGGTTGTTCTGAGGATTAAATAGTGAATTGATGAAAAACATGTAGCACAGTGAACATAGAGTGGGCACTCAATTAGCATGAACTTTGAGTAATATATTTTCACTATATTGCATACACTTATATTTACCATATAGTGCTGTTATTTACCACACATTGACTTATATATTATTATATAAATATTTTGTATTACATATCATTGTTTAGTTAAACTCCTTCCTTTTATATAAGGAAACTAAGAGTCAGAGTTATTTATTCACTCTCTTAAGGTGGCTCTGCTATATTTAAAAGAAAAGATTGCATACATTAAAAGTACGTACAGAAAAAAATAGTTCTAACATCTTGAGAGGAAGCTAAAGAATTATAAAAACTTCATTGTCTGGGGTTGTTAGTCTTCTAATCTTTCAAAAACACTTCTTCTGAAAAGTACTTTCACAAATGGAATAAAGACCAATGAAGCTATGGTGCTGGGCATGTAGCTAAAGCTTCCCTTCTCTCCTTTTGTCACTTTGATTGTAAAAGGCCTAAAAATTCAATCCAGGTTAGTGTAGGCTACTGGATATTTTTTCAGTACCATTAACTTTGTGTTTTTCTTTCTCTCTTTCTTTCTTTCTTTCTTTCTTTCTTTCTTTCTTTCTTTCTTTCTTTCTTTCTTTCTTCTTTTCTTTCTTTCTTTCTTCTCTTTCTTTCTTTCTTTCTTTCTTTCTTTCTTTCTTTCTTTCTTTCTTTCTTTCTTTCCTTTTTTCACTTGATGGGTATGAAACTTTAATCCCAAACTTCTTTCCTAAGTTATCAAGAATGTTCTTTAATTCAATCTAGCAAATCTTTAATCAGTATTTCTTAAATATCAAGAGCTAAGGAATTTTTAAAAAATGTTACTTTAATTGTGTGTAAACAATTATCATACCACATGATGGGTGATGCTGTGGAAGGAAGGGATTTAGTATTTCTGTCTGTTTGTTTTTATTTACACATACCAGAAAATGAAAATCCCTGAAAAATTTTAACAGGCAATAAAAGTGAGGGAGAAAAAATTCATTAGTGGGAAGAGTAATGAATAACAGAACTACATTTTAAAAGAATGTGATGCTTGGGGGAATAAGTATGCAGGATTATGTGTAGGAATTGCCAAAATGGTGCTAGGGACAGGTTGATGATGGTCATTTAGTGCCCAAAGCTCTTGAAGGGATTTCCATTCCATCATGGAAGGCATCAGCAGGTCACTGAGGTTTATAACATAATAACAGGATTAACTATGAAGATCTAACTGAGATATTGTAGAAACTGATAAGAAGAGGGGAAAGCGCAGCTCTTGGGTGCCCTTCAGCGGATATGTGCTAAAAATGACAGCCAATTTGAATATTAACTCTTTGAAAACAGGGGAAGATAAATCTAAAGACCAGATTTGCCACTCCTTGATTTCATGCCTTTGTATGACTGCATGGCAACTCCCTTCCAGTCCCACAGACAATGGGGAGATGAACGCATGGGTAATGACATACCCATCAGTCCTCAACCGCGTCCCTATCTTAAAACTGAATTCGCACAATAGCTTTTTGAAAGGCCTGTCACTGCTTCAGTGTAGACTCTTTGTCGCACTTCTCTGTGGGAGCTGACATTTTGCTGATACTTCATCAGGCTGGACTGCCTGCTGAGAACAAGATTGGTAAGGGATATGCATCTCACTGCTGGAAAGGATGGGTGATGTATTATTTAAATACAATTTATTTTACAGCAACTTTAAAAATCAGATTTAAGATTGCTTCAGAGAGGTTAGAAGCATATCATTGCATCTCACCTCTTCATGTCTGGGGAGGCTTAAGACTTTTAATTGTTCTAACAGTTTTTTGTTTCTTTTGTTTTATATATACTTTTTTTTTCCTTAGATAACTGTCTTCTTGTTCACAATACTGCATCATAAAGGAAATGCCAGCCCTGATTTGTGGTAGGTGTGTTAGAGGAAGTTGGAAAATAGCTTAGAGGTTCTGTAAGGGAACACATGGTTCCTCTAGATGTGAGTCAATACTCCAACTACATAAATTTGAGAGAAAAAGACTGAGGAGGCTGTGTCTACACATTGGGATAGCTTTTGTTTGTTTTTAAAATCTTTAATCAGTTCAGCTAAACAATTAATTTTTGCTTTAAAAATAAAATAGGCTTGGCTAAATAGTGAATTTTTTTTTTTTTTGACTGGAACTATTTGTCAGTTTATTTAATCCAACCAAAAAGATCAAACTAGTTATCTGTTTAGAAACAGCAAAGTAAAATGGGCATCTGAGAAGTAATCATTTCTTAATATCAAAAGGGTAAATAAAGGTTAAGAAATCATTCAGTGTGTTTAAAATAAAATTGTCTGCCAGCCAGTGGTATGCTGGAGTTGTTACTACCAGCTTGGGGAAACCAACTGTTAAATTTTCAGGAATTTTGCAAGCCAGTTGACATCACACTGGTTGCCTTGAGATCACCACTGTGGGAGTCTTACGCTGTAGAAAACAGCCAACACTACAAGCCAGGGGCTTTGTATTTCAGAGAACCAGTTGTTAAACATTTATCAGATTACCGCTCCAGAAGGTTCCCACCTGTATTCAATATGGTTTTCATAATGTTTAATGGTGTTTAATTATCATTTCATGATGATTAATCATTTCATGATATTTGATCGTATGACATTTAAAGTGTTTACGTTGGAGTTTGTATCTTCCTTCTAGTGTCTTTTCCCCTATTATTTCTAATGTTCTCTGCTTCATCAGTGAAGGGGCCAATGGTGTAAACGCTCATGAAGAACATAGTAGAATTCAGAGAAGTCATAACAAAATGACAGAAGGATAGAAAATAGGATTGCTGAAGAAAGGGAAATGTAGAGTTGTGAGGAAACATTATTTGTTCTTATCTTTTTTTAAGAAAAAGAGTTTTAGTGCTGCTGTCAAGCTATGCTCAATATCTATGTCACATGAAATAGGAGAAAACAGCCTCAAATTAAAAGAGCCACAAGTTTAATTAATGGAAGGAAAAATATATCTTTACTGTCGTGGACACAGTGAAGGCCACCAGACAACTCTTAGAGAACAGATAACCATCTTACTCAGGTACTTAGTCAATGGTTGGTGTTTTCCCCCAGTTGTTAAGGGGGAACCTGGTGAAGAGTATATACGGGTAAGACAGGAATGTATAGAGGAGGAAAAAGTCACCCACAGCCCCCCATCTAGAGATGGTCACTGCTATTCTCTCTGCTATAATTGCCCATAGACATATATGGGTATATGTTCTTACAAATTTGGGTCATTCTGTATGTACATCATGTAATGTCAATTTAGTGTCAATTCTCCTGACATTACACATTCTTCTGAAACATGAATCTTAATGGCCTCAGAATAGGTCACTCAGTTAAAAAAGTTTATCTCCTTCTGGTGAATATTTAGGTTGTTCCCATTTGGTACTGGGATAAAGAAGAAACTGGGACCTCTTCTCAGATTATTGGTAAAAGCCCTGGTATATAAGGCTAACCTTCACTGAAATGGTACATCCTTATCAAGGGTATAAGAGGATCTGTCAAGCCAAGCTACCACCCCCTTACAC